>NC_088414.1:27143299-27743299 GCF_034236695.1 Oncorhynchus nerka
GTAGTAGTAGTATATTGTACTGTATTATTATTGGTAATCAAAGTAATAGTGTGTGTGTGTGTGGTGTGTGGTGTGTGTGGTGTGTGTGTGTGTGTGTGTGTGTGTGTGTGTGTGTGTGTGTGTGTGTGACTCTGAGAGGCGTTGGCCACATAGGGGTTAAATCATTTTCATTATTACTACTGAGATGGGCCTGAGGGGATGCAAGTATGAACGATTAGAGAAAGACAGAGAATGGGAGAGAGGAGGGAGGGAGAAAGAGAGCAAGAGGGTCTTATAAATCATAACAATCATAACCCCGGGACACACGATGACAAAGAGGGGGCAGAAAAGACACATTGCAGGAGGAAAGGAGAACCCAGAGAACAGAAGGGTGGATAACGGAGAGAACAGACCGTGAGCCATAGTGTTTTAGAAAGAGAAGAGAAAAGATTAGAGGGAGAAAAAAGGCAGAGGGAAGGGTCTTATTGTACTCCAATGGATGCCAATTTGGGCGCAGACCATTCATCTGGTTAATGTTGGTAAATAATCAGTAATAGTATCTGAGTTGTTCAGGAAGATCAAGAGACACCGATGATTTGTGCCAGTGTGTGTGTGTGTGTGTGTGTGTGTGTGTGTGAGAGAGAGAGGTATGCTCATATATGAGCTATTTCAAGCTTCAACTCAACCTAACATATCTTGATAAAAATACATGTTGGAAAAGCACAGAGAATGGTGTTAGTGTGTTGTGGTTTATAGGATGTGTGATAAAATACTGAACCAGGACAAAAGAATGGACATAGAGTATGACATTTAACAGTGTGTGGGGATTAATGTTTGTGAATATCTTGGGTAATAAGAGCAAGCACATTATTAGGACATTAAACAATATATGAATCTCTCTTCCTCATAATAGGAAATTAAATCGGAACAATAGTATGTAGGCAAAGCCTAAGAATGGTAGAGAACATACTTAATGTAGACTTTTTTTTACCACTCTCTTATAAGACTCCTTATCCCCAGACACCATCCATCCACATTAGTGAAGTGAAGAGGTCAATTTGATTCAAGCCAAGGACTTTAAGAAGAGGGGAATGTAAATGGGGGGAGAGGATGCTATTGAAGAGGAGAGGAGAAAGGAGAAAGGAGAAAAGAGTAAGGATTATGAATTGTTTTGGGACATAGATCGACACTGAAGGTATTTAGACAGGAGGATTTAATGTGAGAAACAAGTCAACTGTTATGGAAACAATTGGGCGATATGTAATGCGGAGAGAAGAAGTGGAAAATAGAGGTGTGTGTGTGTGTGCGTGTGTGTATGTATGTGTGTGTGTGTGTTTCTGTCTGTCTGTCTGAAATGGTTTGAGACGGACCAAAACAAAGAACTGTGGGGATATGAGTGGTCAGACGTGGAGGTAAGGGTTTGATTGTGGCGTCTTACTCTAATTGTTTTTTGTAGTTTTAATACAAATAGGGCAGTTCTATTAGCAGTAAGTAGGCTGCTGTAATACGTTTCTGTGACCTGCAGGAATCCCTCATTGCTTGAGTACAAGCTAATGACCTTGCTCGCTTAAACGGTTATTAAGATCATCAGTCTCTCTCTCTCTCTCTCTCTCTCTCTCTCTCTCATTCATTCATCATGCATGTAGTTATTGTGTGTATGCCTAGCTGCTGACTCGTCCCTTCCTACTCTCTCTCCCTCTCTTAAGACAAAGCTAATGAAAGCAGCCATTTGTGAGAGCAGTGTCTTAATTGCTATTCCCATCATCGCCAGCCAAACGGAGGATGGGAGAGTTGGCGGAGTGGTGATGGGGGGTGGAGGAGGGTATAGGAGGAGGGGAGGAGGGTAGAGGCGTGGAGGAGGGGGGTAAGAGAGAAGCTGATAATGACATAAGAGGATTCATTAGAAACATACATTAGTGACTACAGTCCTGCTTACTGTCCATTTCCAGCTTTCTCTTCATTCTATACTAAACAAAAATATAAACTCAACATGCAACAATTTTAACAAATTTACTGAGTTGCAGTTCATATAAAGGAAATCAGTCATTTTAAATAAATTAATTAGGCCAACATGTATGGATTTCACATGACTGGGCTGGGGTGCAGCCATGGGTGGGCCTGGGAGGGTTTAGGCCCACCCACTGGGGGGCCAGGCCCAGCTAATGGAAAATCTCATGAAACATGGGACCAACACTTTCAACTTTACTTTTGTTCAGTATATATCCTTCAATTTCTTTATTCGTCTGTGTTTTTCTCCATCATTCTTTTTCTTCTGTGCTATATGAACAATTCATCCAGGCTAGCCATCTATTCTGAATGTTTGACTCACAAAGATAAAAGCTCAGTCTAGGGCTCTCATCTGATGTGTTACACACTATCTGTCCCCCTCTGCTGGTGATTTAAGGACAACACAAATATCCCTCGCAATCAGTCATATTTCTCTGATACAGTATTATGTTGAATACATCAATGTTTCATAGAATATTTAACTGTCATTAACTGATTATGTTTTTACCCTGCCATAAAATAGGGAACTTGAAAATGGATGTAAAATATGTGATTGATGTTACATTAAAATTCTCACAGGCCAGAGTGATCCCAAGCGGAATTTTTTGTTATACTTTAATATAGTAGAAATATACTAACATATACTTAAATGTACAAACATTTCAAACAATATACTTCAAATACGAGATGCAATTTTCTAGTATATCTTAATGTATACTATAAATATACTATCATTACACTTCAACACACTTATTAAAAGTGTACTTTATATTTGTTGTTTATCAGTCTTTAAGCAAACTGTATGTTCTCTATCATTAAACTTAAACACATAAATTAAAACTGTATTTCAATTTAAAACGATTTAATTATAATTTAGTACAAATCATTCAAAATACACTTCTAAAGTATTGATTTTCTTAATGTGTCACGACTTCCGCCGACGTTGTTCCCTCTCCTTATTCGGGCGGTGTTCGGCGGTTGACGTCACCCACCTTCTATCCATCGCTGATCCATTTTTCATTTTCCATTGGTTTTGTCTTGTCTCCAATAATCACACCTGGTTGCAATCCCATCAATTACATGTTGTGTATTTAACCCTCTGTTTCCCCTCATGTCCTTGTCGGTGATTGTTTATTGTAAGTGTATGTGTACGTCTGTACTGGTGTACATCGGGTTATGTTACTCATTGACTTTTATTATTATGTTTTCCGGTGGGGGTTTTTGTAAAAAAAAAACTGCTCCATTGGAAACACAGTTATTTCTCTCCTGCGTCTGACTTCTCTGCCGCCAGTTAAACACCCTTACATAATGAAACTCTGCTTGTGAGTGACCAAGTACACAATGCAAGTATTCATACCCCTTGTATTTCTTCACATTTTATTGTGTTACAAAGTGGGTTTAACATTTATTTAAATGTCATTTGTTGTCATCAATGAACTCAAAACACTCTCTAATGTCAAAGTAATAAAAAAAAGTATGATTAAGGATCCGCCCCTTTCCAGATTTTCTCATAAAATGACATTCCCAAATCTAACTGCCTGTAACTCAGGCCCTGAAGCAAGGATATGGATATTCTTGGTACCATTTGAAAGGAAACACTTTGAAGTTTGTGGAAATGTGAAGGGAATGTAAGAGAATATGACACAATAGATCTGGTAAAAGAAAAAAACAACTGTTATTTTGTATTGTTTTTGTACCATCATCTTTGAAGTGCAAGAGAAAGACCATAATGTATTCTTCCAGCCGGGCAGCAATTTAGAGTTTGGTCACTAGACTCCAGCAGTGTATGTGCAAAGTTTTAGACTGATCCAATTAACCATTGCATTTCTGTTCAAAATGTTGTATCAAGGCTGCCCAAATCTGCCTAATTTGTTTATTAACCTATTTAATCCCATCGATCACAAAAGTGACCGTAAAAACCTTTTTCAGTTATAAGGCTCTATAAATGTTACGGAATGATCTATCAATGTATTTCCAGCAAATATTGAAATAATAAAGGGTCTCAATGAAAGATGTGCAGTGTCACATGTTTAGTGTAAATTGTCACATGACCAGAGCTGTTTACTTCCTGGTTGCACCATGAGAAGAGGATGGCTGCATCAAAGCTCCCAAAACAAATGGTTAGTAAAGTATGTTAAAACCTCTTTGGTCTAGGGGGCAGTATTTCTTCGGGCTAGGGGGCAGTAATTTTCACGTCCGGATGAAAAGCATTTTTCATAACTGTGACCTTAATTGCCTACCATCTGTAAGCTGTTAGTGTCTTAAAGACCGTTCCACAGGTAAATGTTCATGAATTGTTTATGGTTCATTGACAAATCATGGGAAACAGTGTTTAAACCCTTTACAATAAAGATCTGTGAAGTTATTTAGATTTTAACGAATTATCTTTGAAAGGCGGTCCGAAAAAAGGGACGTTTATTTTTTTGCTGAGTTTATATACAGGTGAAGTCGGAAGTTTACATACAGCTTAGCCAAATACATTTCACCTCAGGTTTTCACAATTCCTGACAGTTAGGATCACCAATTTATTTTAAGAATGTGAAATGTCAGAAAAATAGTATAGATATTTTTTTATTTCAGGTTTTATTTCTTTCATCACATTCCCAGTGGGTCAGAAATGTACATACACTCAATTAGTATTTGGTATCATTGCCTTAAACAATTTAAACTTGGGTCAAACATTTCAGGTAGCCTTCCACAAGCTTCCCACAAGAAGTTGGGTGAATTTTGGCCCATCCTTCCTGACAGAGCTGGTGTAACTGAATCGGGTTTGTAGACCTCCTTGCTCACACACACTTTTTTGTTATAACAACAATTTTTCTATAGGATTTAGGTCAGGGATTTGTGATGGCCACTCCAATACCTTGACTTGGTTGTCCTTAAGCCATTTTGCCACAACTTTGGAAGTATGCTTGGGGTCATTGTCCATTTGGAAGACCCATTTCCTGACTGATGCCTTGACATGTTGCTTTAATACATCCACATAATTTCCCTGCCCCATGATTCTATCTATTTTGGAAAGTGCACCAATCGCTCCTGCAGCAAAGCACCTCCACAACATGATGCTGCCACACCCATGCTTCATGGTTGGGTAGGTGTTCTTCGGCTTGCAAGCATCCCCCTTTTCCTCCAATCATGATGATGGCCATTATGGCCAAACAATTCTATTTTTGTTTCGTCAGACAAGAGGATAGTTCTCCAAGAAGTACAATCTTTGTCCCCATGTGCAGTTGCAAACCGTAGTCTGGCCTTTGTATGGCGGTTTTGGAGCAGTAGCATCTTCCTTGCTGAGCGGCCTTTCAGGTTAAGTTGATATAGGACTTGTTTTTACTGTGGATATAGATATTTTTGTACCTGTTTCCTCCAGCATCTTCACAAGGGCATTTGCTGTTGTTCTGGGATTGATTTGCACTTTTCGCACAAAAGTATGTTTATCTCTAGGAGACAGAATGCGTCTCCTTCCTGAGCGGTATGACGGCTACGTGATCCCATGGTGTTTAAACTTGCGTACTATTGTTTGTATAGATGAACGTGGTACCTTCAGGTATTTGGAAATTGCTCCCAAGGATGAACCAGATTTGTGGAGGTCTTGACAGATTTTTTTCATGTCAAGCAAAAAGGCACTGAGTTTGAAGATAGGCCTTGAAATACATTCACATGTACACCTCCAATTGACTCAAATTATGTCAATTAGCCTATCAGAAGCTTCTAAAGCCATGACATCATTTTCTGGAATTTTCCAAGCTGTTTCCAAACTGAGTGTATGCAAACTTCTGACCCACTGGAATTGAAAAATAAAAATATGCCACATTTCCGTTACCTGATAACAAACTAGCAAACCCCTTCTCACACTCCTTAAGTACCTGTGTAATATCAGAGTTTAGTCCACCCCGCTCTTTCCTGACTTCCATTGGAATGTCCTTGTCGTTTTGGTCCTGACTTGTTTATTTGGCTCCAAAACTGTTGATGATTTCTTGTCTGTATCTCCTGTAGTAACATATTAACACATGTAATAACGCATTCACTGACTGTTGCCTGCCTGTGGCCAAAGCATGATAGAATAGCTTGCACACTGTGTCATAAACCGTCCCCTCCCCCTGTCCTTCTTTTAGAACACTGGTACTACCCAGTACGGGGACTGACTGAGATAACATATACACTGAACATAAACACTGAAATTCCTAAACATACCCTCACCCCTTCGGAGACAAGGAACTCTGTCAAGAACCAATGGGATACTGACATCAGGCTGGAGGGCACTGTCTATCACCTACAAGCAACCTACCCGAAGCCAGGACTACCAGAATCTACCTACGTCATTCTATGTATAAATTCTCATGCACGCTTTGTCTTCAGCGCGCGTTCCAGGGTCTCGCTCTGAGTCAATTGAACAGCCCGTGCACGCCTGAGCAATACTTTTCATTGTAATAAACAGCCTTATATATATATATTTTATTCCACCGTGTCCTGGTTCATGACCGAGTCCAGTTCCTCCAATCTTATCATCAACAGAATCTGGTAGCAGAGAATGGTTTCTAACGAACCTGAAATTCGATCCGTCGTAGGTTGATGTGAGGAACTGACCGGTCACGAAACGATTGAATCCTGAAGGACGGGTGACCTAATCTAGGAGACACCAACCATTCTGCCCACCTCGGGAAACTGATCAGAGATCTCTTAAAATAAAGGTGAGCAGAAACCTGTTAAATTCAAATCTGCATATTCGAATATAGTCTATAACCAAATTGAGATCAGCAGTACCGGGAGTGTGTATGAATTGTTGCTAAATTATATCTATTAAATTACGCATTAACGCGGCTGGTTGAAAGGTATTGCTCTTATTGGTTATCATCCTATTGAACTGTTGTGTACTATGGAATAGGGACTGCCAATATATGTTTATCTATGTATCAATAATCTACATGTAAAATGTCCTACTGACGAGTTGTGTACTGTCGAGTGGGTCGTGTAGTATGTTATGCCAAATTCATATTAATTAGAGAATACGGAAGAGCTGTGTGCCCTGTATTTAAAACATAAATTTCCACGGAAGAGTGTGTACCCCGTGTCGAATAATTAGAGAATACGGAAGAGCTGTGTGCCCTGTATTTAAAAAATAAATTTCCACGGAAGAGTTGTGTACCCCGTGTCGAATAATTAGAGAATACGGAAGAGCTGTGTGCCCTGTATTTAAAAAAATAATTTCCACGGAAGAGTTGTGTACCCCGGGTTCATGTTATGCCAAATTCATATTAATTAAAGAATACGGAGGAGCTGTGTGCCCCGTGTGTCCTGTTGACGCGTTGTGTACGGTCAAGGAGGTAAATTAAATCATTTTATTCCACGGAGGAGCTGTGTGTCCCGTGTGTAAACATTAATAGGTAACCAGTTTTGTATTACTGCCGCGTGCCCTGTTTTGGGTTTTGGATACGTTTGACCTGCGATCGTTCCTGAGACCTATTTAGACGAAATTCCAAGTTGTTTTTTTGTTGTTTTTCTCTGCCAGTGATGCCTATCCACCATTGCGCTCTAACTTTGTATACGAGGGTGAAACACTAGAGTTAAGACTACTGTTTATGCCAAGAATACATCCTGGATGTAAGGTCCAGGACGGGCTAAGTATACAAGGATTTAAACAAAAAAAATATATATATTTTTTAATGAATGGACTAATTTAACGTGTATCTTACAACCGATTCGCGATGGCTGAGAGTTCGGTCAAACTCAAATTTACTGAATATTTGGACAAAAAAATCAGGGACAGGTCAGGAAGTAAAGATCAATATAACAAAATAAGGAAGGTTTGGGAGCGTATAAAACTAAAATGGATACAGGCAGGTTAATTTAGTGGAGATCTCCCTTCCGAGGGAGATCTGTCTATTATGCAGAAAGGATTAAAAGACGCAGTGGCAGAAGCGAAGGCGGGGGAGGCAGACAGGAATAGGGAACATTTTTTCAAAAACGACGGTACAAAAGACAGAGAAAGGACTGAGGACGAATTTAAAATAGGGACGTGGGCCATCGAAGAAACTAAACGGGTGCAACTGCAGAAGAAAGAAAATCTCGATGTGATGGGAGTAGTAACTCCAGTCGCTGCTCCAACTCAGACTCTAACCCCACCTGACTCAACAGAGAAAAACCACCACCCGCGCCCCTCAGCACACTACGCATCCATCTACCCAGCACTACCAAAGGAAATTCCACCTCCCTACTCCGCGGGCCTGGAGGCTGGCCAGTGGCCACATAATGGGGGCTCGCACAACCCACACAACCCATTTAACCCTTTCCTGCCAGATGCCACTTTCCAGGCACCACTGCTGGCTATTAAAGGGGGCAATATAAAGGGAACCATGAGCCTGGGAATCAAGGGAGGGCAGATACTGTGTGAAACCATACATATGGAGGAGCGGCACCCTACTGGCCACATGTCTGCACCTAATTCCCTCACGAGTGAAATGGGAGGCCTGATTTCATCCACACCACAGCCAGATTTGTATATGAGATGTTCCCAAAGCATACCTCCTAGCTCTTATAGTCAACACGCTAGCCAGGGCTCGGTTTTCTCACATGGGAGTATGCCAGTGGAGAACGAAGAGAACAAGAGTGTGGCCTCCTCTGCCCGTTCCATGGGGATGGAAGAAATGAGAGAGGAATTGGAGAAATCATTGAAACTCGCAAAAACCCTACTCAAACAAACCGAGGAAGCAGGGGAGCTTATCGCATAGATGGCATACTATCAGGGCATGTCCAGGACCTCGTTGAACCAATCAGACGGTCTGTACGTATACAGGAACGAGAACTAAGGGGAGAACAGGAAGAGGCCTATTTGTTCCCACTCCGCCCAGCTGTGGATCGTCGATACGTTGAATACCAGCCATGGAAAATGACCGACCTTACCACCCTCATGGAACAAATGCCCAGCCTACACGGGGGAGCATCAGCATGGCTCCTCAAACTACAATCTCTCACCTCCGGTCTGAAACTCTGTAAAGGAGACATGGAGGCACTATTGGCTCGGGCCACCGATCACGGGCAAATGAAAGCCCTCATCAAGGCAGCTGACCTCGAAGATGCGCCAAACGCCACTCCGCTGGACCAGATAAGGACTGGCTTATGGAATGAGCTCAGAAGAGCATATCCTACGGAAAGGAACCATGCCACCCTTACCTCTTTTACCATGGAACCTGGTGAACAACCCGCTGCCTACCTGGACAGGGCTAAGACCACATGGAGGTCGGTGCATGAAGAGCCATTCGATCACACCGACACCACTCTAGCGATGTGGAAAGAAATGGTGGTGAATGGATGTCCTACTGAAGTGAAAGCACAGTTGAGGGGCACAGTGGGCCTCATCTCCCTCCCTCTGACCCAGTTCAACACACACATCCATCATCACGTTGCTCAACATCACAAGGATAAAGGGGGAGCTGAATCCCAGGTGCAAAAGCTCCAGCTTGAGCTCTTGAAGTTGCAACTGAAGGACACGCAGAGGGGAGACAAACCAAAGCAACAGATGGTGGCCGAGGCATCTACAGACATTGCTGATATAGTCACTAAAGCAGTCACCCAGATGATGCAGCAACAAACTGTCCCGCAGACTTCCGCACCCGCTCCTGGCCCTGCGCACTTAACATCAATGCCAATGGCTCCACAGTGGGGGCCGCAGATTGCATTCCAGCCACAATGGATTCCAGGACTGCCTAGAAGGAGGGTTTGCTACAACTGTAGGACACCCGGTCACTACTCCAGGGACTGCCCATATCCACTGTCTCAACCTCAGCACCCAACCAGGGGAGGAAGGCCCTTCCACGGTCCACCAAGGGAGAGGTGGCTACAATCACCCAGCGCCATTTGCCTCCTACTCACAGAGCCTACCACCCCTCACATCCTGTTTAAGTTCAACCAACTGACAGCCCAAATCTACACTCTGCACCCATATAAGACTCCCCAAGCTGAGATCCATTGCACACTCAATGCAACAGAAACTGATGACTGCCTCTACACTGAAGACTGGGACGAAGACATGATGCACCTGACCCCACCTATCAGGTGTTGTACCATTGGGTGTGGCCCAGAGGGGGTGGCAGCACCGGTCATCCTACGATCAAGGAACCTCCATGCACCCCTGGCCTGGACAGCTGAAGCATTAACAGCCATAACACTCCTGAAAACAGATCTATCAGCGGCAGCAGCTCTGACTGCACCTGACTACAAGAACAAGTTCCATTTGGATGTTCCTGAAAAGGAAGGATTCACCTCATCCGTCCTATTCCAGAAACAAGAGGGGGAGAGAAGGGTCTTGATGTACTACTATTCCAAACTTGACCACATTGAGGTAGGACAGACAACATGCTCCAGATACGTTACTGCAGTAGCAAAAGCTATTGAATAAAAAAACAGCTCACCTCGTGATGTTACCCCTGAATCAGCCATCATCCCTCAACCAGCACCTGCCCAATTAGCGGAAATCATCGGATTGACGCAGGCCCTCATCAGAGGAAAAGGAAAGACTGTGAATATCTATACAGACTCAGCCTATGCCCATGGAGCAGTCCACACTGATGGACCCAGAACTTTTACGAGAAGCACATAGCCACACACACGAAGGCAAACTAAAGACCCTTCAAAAGGTCTTGCACATCTGGTGGCACCCTCACATAAAAATATGACTGACTTATTTTATGACGATGATTTATTTTGTGACGAATGCCACATTTGTGGTGACCACAACCCAAAGATGCATGTTTTCAGGACATTAGCATAGATTACACAGACATGGGGGCGGATAATGTGGTTAATGGGAAACGATACCTATTAGTGATGGTGGATGGGTTTTCCAGATGGGTAGAGGCAATTCCAACAGCGGGAGAGGATGCGAAATCAGTCATTAAATTTGGTTCTGTTTATAGGCCACAATCCCAAGGTCTCGTGGAAACGCGCAGGTCAAACGCTTAAGATTCAAAATAGCTAAAATATGTGCCGGGTCGAAGTTGCTCTCCTTATGAGATAATGACTGGTAGAGTCATGCCTGGTCTACCAAGGGAGGGAGGTCATATGCCCGCTCTTGATGTATAACAAATTGTAATGTATAATTATGTGAAAAAAACTAACGGAACTTTCTGCAGCTCTCTCTGTTCAGGTTCGCAAGGTCCAGGAGAGAGAACTGACGGAAGATCCAGCACCACTGAAGGTAAAAATTGGAGACTGAGTGAGGGTCAAAGTCCACAAGAGAAAGTGGCTGGAACCCAGGTGGACTGGGCCGTACGAAGTGAAGGAGGTTACTTCACACTCAGTCCAGGTCAAAGGTAAATTGGGCGCACCTTGGCACCACCTCACACATTGTACACCAGCTCCAACCCCTTCCCGCACACTGACGGAAGTCAGAACTGACCTAAGTGGTCTAAATTCGGTCCCAAATTCTACATCTATTTAGCCAAGGAAAATGGGAGGTGCACCCCCATACTCTCTGACTAAATCACACCTTTCCCCCTGGGAACGTTTGGGGATCTCGGGACCCCTGTTTGTTATTTTTCTTCTAATAGGAGGAATAACCGTATGCACACTCACATGGCTTATAGACCAACAGATGCACCCACTACAGACTCACACACTGAATTCTACTCTGCCAGGTGAAACTAACTCTCTCTCTCTTCCCTCTTATCTACCACAAGACCATAGCGTTTCTAGGCGTGAGGTGGGGGTCACTAAGTGCACCCCCCAGGAGTTGAAGAGCACCACCTTGTGTTTGCCTTTCAATGCCACCGCCACCGTTTACCTGCCTTGGGGCCTTTTGGGTCATGCGCGAAATAGTCTGGGGCTACCTGCCTGGACTTATTCCAGTTTCAACTGGTATATAACCAAAGGGGGATATGGTGAGTGGTCTTGGAAAAACCTGGTGGCGGAAACAGGGTATGACTGGTCCAGCTATTCCAAGGGACGGGTTGTTCTTGCCTGGCGCAAACGGCTTACATTTTAACGCACTGGTTTTCAACTAAAGCTGATTGTACGACCTGGGACCACTATGGGTTGCCAGGTTTTTATGTTGGCCCCATATGTAGATACTACCAGCAGGGCTGAAGTCCATTTCACTCTATATATCTGCTTTACTCCACAACCACAGCCTACTTCTGTGACGGTGCGTGACGATATGGCAAAGCCACATACCCTACCTCAGGACAAGGATGGGTGGGGTTCTGCTGTTTTAGTGGTCACTACCCCTACCCCGGATGAGAACATTCAGGTTGCTACAGGTGTCTCAGGTTTGTCTAACAATTGGTTATTATTGACCGAACAAGCAGCCAATACAACCCCCACTAGTTGCGTAGTTTGCATGGGTGCCAGACCATTGCTTCGCATTGTCCCGGCCTCTGTCGAGATCGGATGTTTAATGCCCCTTATGGACAAAGACAATCCGACTGGTAATTGCTCCTTGTGGGATGAAGTTTACCCTGTCGTCCCCGCTACGGTCAGGACACCAGTATTTTCCTCTGATGTTGCCAGGGCCGAATTCTCCTGTATTAAAATGACAGGGGGTATACTACAGTTAGGTCTGCTCCCTGAGGGTTGGTGTACAAATACTATCGTAATAGTTGGTGGTTTTAAGCCAGTGGTCAGGGCGGACATCTGGTGGTGGTGTGGGGGAACTCAGGTTTTTGACAGAATTCCCAGTGATGCTACGGGTACTTGTGCGCTTGTAACACTTTTGCTGCCTATCTCTGTTTACCCTATAGGTGTGGGTGATTTGGTGACCCGGATACAGGATGTGGACCCACAGTTTCTGCCTACCAGAACCAAGCGGGCAGCAGCCCTGACTGTCGGGGATCCCACGTATATTGATGCCATAGGTGTTCCTAGGGGGGTCCCTGGTGAGTACAAGCTGGTGGACCAGGTCGCCGCAGGTTTTGAATCAGCTCTCTGCTGGTGGTGCACTGTTAATAAAAATGTTGACCGCATTAACTATATACATTTCAATGTCCAAAAAATGAGGTAACTGGACTCAACAAGGCTTTGAGGCCGTACATGGTCAACTGGCTGCCACCTCCCTTATGGCTTTTCAAAATCGCATTGCCGTTGACATGTTGCTGGCTGAGAAGGGTGGGATATGTTTTATGTTTGGGGAGAAATGTTGCACATTTATCCCCAATAACACAGCCTCTGATGGCAGCCTCACTGTGGCGTTAGAAGGCCTGCGTACCCTTAATGGTAAAATGAAATCCCACTCTGGGGTTGGTACCAGCATGTGGGACTCCTGGATGGATGCATTTGGTAAATATAAGGTCCTGGTCTCCTCTATTCTGGTCTCTATCTCTGTGTTTGCTGCTATATTAATCCTCTGTGGCTGTTGTTGCATCCCATGTGCCCGCTCCCTGCTTTCTCGAGTTATTACTTCTGCTATTGCACCAAATACTGACCCTGCACTGATGTTTCCCCTCCTACAACAGGAGGATTCTCTGGTGGAGTTTGAAACATGCACATATGAGTAGTTTTCACGTCTCTTTGGAGACGTGAAGAGGGGGACTACAATTTTTCCCTGTCACACTTTTCTTACATATAAGTAGTTTTCACGTCTCTTAGGAGATGTGAAGAGGGGGATTTGTAGTAACATATTAACACATGTAATAACGCATTCACTGACTGTTGCCTGCCTGTGGCCAAAGCATGATAGAATAGCTTGCACACTGTATCATAAACCTTCCCCTCCCCCTGTCCTTCTTTTAGAACACTGGTACTACCCAGTATGGGGGACTGACTGAGATAACATATACACTGAACATAAACACTGAAATTCCTAAACATACCCTCACCCCTTCGGAGACAAGGAACTCTGTCAAGAACCAATGGGATACTGACATCAGGCTGGAGGGGACTGTCTATCACCTACAAGCAACCTACCCGAAGCCAGGACTACCAGAATCTACCTACGTCATTCTATGTATAAATTCTCATGCACGCTTTGTCTTCAGCGTGCGTTCCAGGGTCTCGCTCTGAGTCAATTGAACAGCCCGTGCACGCCTGAGCAATACTTTTCATTGTAATAAACAGCCTTATATATATATATTTTATTCCACCGTGTCCTGGTTCATGACCGAGTCCAGTTCCTCCAATCTTATCATCAACACTCCTCAAGTTGTAATAACTAACCATATCTACATGTACATACTACCTCAGTCAGCCTGACTAACAGGTGCCTGTATGTAGCCACGTTACTTTTATAGCCTCGCTACTGTTATTTTTCACTGTCTTTTTACTGGTGTTTTTATTTCTTTACTTACCTATTGTTCACTTGATACCTTTTTTGCACTATTGGTTAGAGCATGTAAGTACTGTAAGGTCTACACCTGTTGTATTCGGCGCACGTGACAAATAAACGTTTATTTTATTTTATTTGATAACTGCCCTCTCTGATATCTCAGTTTGTTTAGTCACAGTTTTTTATCAACACATGCCATTATTTCTTAAATTCCTTCTTAATATGTTCTCTTGTATTCCCATCTTTACGCTATAAAAATAAGTACTCAGCCTTACGCAGTACTGACCGTAGGTCTCTTAACTCATCATTTCAATAAGGCTGTTCGGCTTGTAAACTTTCTTGGACTAGGGGTGTATTCTTTATTCACATCATTTTTTCCCATTTCAGAATATAAAACATCACAATATAATTCATACCACACATCTAAATCAAATGTTCTTTCTTGGCATCTTTGCTGAGTTTCGATGAGTTCCACCAGAGCTCAACATTGCCATTTCAGAACACCGAAAGTAATTTTGAATATATATATTTTTTTCAGCATTTTAACTACGACTCCATTCCCAATACATTATTCAAACAGGTAATTTAGTGAACAGACATCGTCTTGCCAAAAAATTCGCTTCGTTCTTAATTTAAGTTGAATTAATTAGTCTTTCAATTTGAACCAAACAAGCTATTTAAAACATTCAGTTGATATCTTATACAAACACTAGCGACTATAATTTTCTAGGCAAAACATATAAATAGTTTCATTACAATCACGAATGCTATTTGGATAACCAGGACTCTCCGCAAAATAAACCTATTTTACAATTGTCTGTATTCGTAAAAACAAGACACGCAACTATCGGCAATTCTCCGAAAAATAGCCCTCGTTTAAAGGTACAAGCCTTATTCCAGCTATGATTCTCCCATGCCAAATGAATAGATTAGCAGTCAAACAATAACATCGACATTTATAGACTAGGAAACAGATCTTGTGCCTTTTAATAAAAGTAGATTATGTTTACTCATGCAACGTATTTCTAATACTTTACTACATCACATTAATCACGCACTGATAATTCGTTTGGGGGAAAACCTTAGTCTTTGTACAGAATTATAAATTACGTCTAGCTTCCCTCTTACTTTTACAGCTGCTCAATCCTTTTTTCTGTCTAATCCTCTATGTGCTTTTTACCTTCTATGTATGTGTTCCCACTTTCTACCGCTCTCACAATCTATGTGTATATTTTCCTTTTAACGTGTATGGGATTAGTTGTTTAGTCCCTGTGCTCATTGTCCCAGGTCAGCATGATGATCTCATTCTCGGTACAAACTTGATAAAGCACCTTATGCATCAAATTAAGGGTACTGACGAGTACTGGAGACTCGTGGTCATGGCTTTAGAAGCTTCTGATACGCTAATTGACGTGATTTGAGTCAATTGGAGGTGTACCTGTGGATGTATTTCAAGGCCTACCTTCAAACTCAGTGACTCTTTGCTTGACATCATGTGAAAATAAAAAGAAATCAGCCCAAAAATTGTAGACATCCACAAGTCTGGTTCATCGTTGGGAGCAATTTCCAAACACCTAAAGGTACCATGTTCATCTGTACAAACAATAGTATGCAAGTATAAACACCATGGGACCACGCAGACGTCATACCGCTCACAAAGGAGACGTGTTCTGTCTCCAAGAGATGAACGTACTTTTGTGCGAAAAGTGCAAATCAATCCCAGAACAACAGAAAAGGACCTTGTGAAGATGCTGGAGGAAACAGGTACAAAGTATCTATATTCGCAGTCAACTAGTCCTATATCGACATAACCTGAAAGGTTGCTCAGCAAGGAAGAAGCCACTGTTCCATAACCACCATAAAAATGCCAGTCTACGGTTTGCAACTGCACATGGGGACAAAGATCGTACTATTTGGAGAAATGTCCTCTGGTCTGAAACAAAAATAGAACTGTTTGCCATAATGTCCATCATCATGTTTGGAGGAAAAAGGGGAAGGCTTGCAAGCCGAAGAACACCATCCCAACCATGAAGCTCGGGGGTGGGAGCATCATGTTGTGGGGGTGCTTTGCTGCAGGAGGGACTGGTGCACTTCACAAAATAGATGGCATCATGAGGTAGGAAAATTATGTGGATATATTGAAGCAACATCTCTAGACATCAGTTAGGAAGTTAAAGCTTGGTCGCAAAAGGGTCTTCCAAATGGCCAATGACCCCAAGCATACTTCCAAGGTTGTGGCAAAATGGCTTAAGGACAACAAAGTCAAGGTATTAAAGTGGCTATCACAAAGTCCTGATCTCAATCCCATAGACAATGTGTGAGCAGAACTGAAAAAGCGTGTGCAAGCAAGGAGGCCTTCAAACCTGAGTCAGTTACACCAGCTCTGTCAGGAGGAATGGGCCAAAATTTACCCAATTTATTGTGGGAAGCTTATGGAAGGATACACGAAATGTTTGACCCAAGTTAAACCATTTAAAATGTAGCAAATACTATTTGAGCGTATGTAAACTTCTGACCTACTGGGAATGTGATGAATAAATCAATAAATCATTGTCTTTACTATTATTCTGATATTTCACATTCTTAAAATAAAGTGGTGATCATAACTGACCTAAGACAGGGGATTTTTACTAGCATTAAATGTCAGGAATTGTGAAAAACTGAGTTTAAATATATTTGGCTAAGGTGTATGTAAACTTCCGACTTCAACTGTATGGCAGCCAAACTTGGAGACGCAGCAACAAATGGAAATGGAAAGGATACAACACTTCAAAGAGCAGCAAAGGAAGATCTTGAAGTTCAGACATGTGAATTGGAACGACTACAGGCAGAGAGAGAGACGTAAGGGCAGCTTGGGTCAGGTTGGAGGCCTTCAACCAGGAGGTAGTATGGGAAACTAGCCTCAAAACTGCCGACGACATTACTCCAACTACCAACCAACAACCCTCCAACGCCCCAGCATCATCATCTTATGTGGCTGTGACTTCTCTGGCTCAAGCCTTCCAAGATAGCATAGCCCTTAACCGACTTCCAATGCCAAAACATTTGTTTTCAATGGGGATCCAATTCAATTCCTTGAGTGGAAAGCCTAATTTGCGTCACTTATCTATCGAAGAAGCATCTCGTCAGCTGACAAGCTTTATTATCTTAAGAAGTACGTGGGTGGACCTGCTCGTAAGACCCTGGATGGTACTTTCTACAGAAATGATGATTGAGCCTACAAAGACGCATGGCACAAACTCAACCATAGATATGGCCAGCCATTTTGTCTTACAGAGGGCGTTTAGCAAAAGGCTAAATTCAACCTAAGGATGCTGTAGGACTCAGAACATTTTTCAGAATCGTTTAAAGCCTGTCAAGATGCAATACCTCGTGTTATAGGTCTTCAGATATTAAATGGCTGTGAAGAGAATCAGAAGCTAGTTCAAAAACTGCCTTACTGGGCAGCTTCTCGCTGGAACATACAAGTTACACAAACCTTGAACAATAGTCAAGGATTCCCTAGTTTCAGGACTTTGCTTACTTTTGTGACAATGGAAGCAGAGATTGCCTGCAATCCGATAACTTCTTTCTATGCTCTCCATTCATCCGAATGTACCACTGAGAAAAGATAGGTCAGGGAGACCAAGAGTAAAAAAGGCTAGCGTTCTCAGCACTCAAACAATCACAGATAGTGAGAATCAAAAGTCAGTCAAAGGAAGTGCAAGCCTTCGTGTTTGTTTTGCCAGGACAACAAGCATCAGCTCCATGGCTGTTCTAAATTCATGACTAAGTCTATGGGGGAGAGACTGAAAAGACCAAAGTGAATGCTGTGGTGGCTTAAATTTACAACACCAGTCTAGACATGTTGACATGATGACTGTGGTGGCTTAAATGTACAATACCAGTCTAGACATGCTGAGATGATGACTGTTTGTTTTGCCATAAAACGTTACACCTAAATGAGAGGGAAATACATTAAGTACATTTGAACAGAATTTATGTAGTAAATAATCACTTCAAACGTGTTTTTCTTTATTTTGAATTATTAGATGAATTGTTAATCCATCACCAATTGACTTAAAACACTTAAATCCAGTTATGATTTTTCATATTTCATGCACTCAAAAATCAAATGTATCAACCTTTTGAATTTAGTTTTTAGATTTGTTTTAGAATATTGACAAAATAATACTGGACAATTTCATTTTCAGCATGTTTCATGCTGCTCCATACTTTTAGACAGGTATTTCATCACTAGCGAAGTAAGTTTTCTTTCAGCAAACATATATGCGGCAGCAAACAAATGTATGTGACAGAAAACAAATGTATAGAACAATTTCCTAAACAACCTGTATTATGTACCAGTATTGTTTACCATTTGCATATGATCCACAAAGAATTGTGAGTAAGAAATACAGTACAACTTATTCTTTTTGGAACAGCAGGTCTCCCGGTTTACTTACCTTTGCTCTTCACTGTCTGGGTTTCTCTGTTTTCTTCTTATCTGCATGGGACATTTTCTCTGTTTTCTTCTTATCTGCATGGGACATTTTCTCTGTTGTATTTTTATCTAGTTGAGGTATGTTTTCCACTCTTTTTGATTCTGGTTTAGCACTGTTCTCTATCTTCGTGTTCCCTAAATGGGGCATTGTCTTCTTGGACCTTCGTTTGAGTAGCACTCTGACAAAGGAGAACAGAGCCCCTACAGAGCCCAGTGGGATGGTCAGTAGTAAGGCCACCACATCCAGGCTGTAGTATGAGTACCAGGGCATGCTGTAGGCCTCAGTACGGAGGTGGGATGCTCCTTTGTTCCTGATCACATACTCAACCCAGAAGACTGCCCGATCCAGTGGATGCAGAGGCTGGTCTCTGTGTAGGCTGGAAAGTTTCTTCATGTTGCGCTGGTAAGAAGGGTTCTTCAGGATGTCCTGCAACGCCTCCAGGAACTCCCATTCCGTGAGTGTGGCTACATCCAGCACCTGGGCCACTCCCTTGGCTTTGAGACGCACTAGGTTGTCCTGCTGGTCAAACAGCAGAGGCAGGCCCAGCACAGGGACACCATGGTAGATGGCCTCATAGACACCATTGGTGCCTCCATGGGCCACGAAGGCGCGGGTCTTTGGGTGGCCCAGGAGATCGTTCTGGGGAAGCCAGTCCAGCAGCAGGGTGTTGTTTCCTAGAGATGACGGTCTTTTTCCCATTAACCTCCATACAACCTTCTGTGGCAGTTGGGCAAAGGCGGCAGCAACAGCCTCAGTCACCTCTTTAGGCAGAGCAGAGATTAGGGTGCCCAGGGACATCACCACCACCCCTGCTCCCCAGAGCTCTGCATGAAGGCCTCCAGCTCCCCAGGCAGTGGCTTGGCCGGTCGGCACTGGAACCCCCTATGTAGACCACATTAGGCATAGTGGGCCGTGGGAACTCAAATACAAAGTCCACCCTCATCAGCCACATGTCAGCTGACTGCTGCAAGGATAGCAGGTTAGTCCCTGGGGGAAATGCTGATCCAGTATGTCACTGTAAATGGGTAGCACCAACAGGCGCTCTTGGAGGAGGTTGATGATGTAATGTATGAGGTTTTGTGTCCTCTGGAGGAGACCCATGTTGTCAGTGAGCCCAGAGCCTGGGACAGGCACATACGAGATAGGAGAGGGGGCTACGGAGAAATGGCCCTCTCCAAAGCTCATCCAGCGCACATTGTAGACCATGGTCAGGTTGAGGTAATGTGCTAAGATGATACCAGCAGGCATGCCGGGGTCCGTGACCATGACATCAAAGCTTGAGTCCTTAAGCTGTGTCATCAGGGCCCAGTCCTCCAGCATAATGGAGAGCATGGTGCGGGTGGAGCTGTGGGCAGCTCTCAGAATGGACACCAGCTCTCTGATCTGGACCAGGCTGCCCATCACCAGGCCTTTCCTGCGTCCCTCCAGGACATTACGCACCGCCTGCTCAAAAAAGCCCAGGTCGAACGTTGTAACCCCCAGCTTTACCGTGACTGAAGTGTAGTGTGGTGAACGCTCCCTGATGAACCAGCTGTCAGCCTGTCGTATCACAGTCACCTGGTGACTACGCCCATGGAGCTCCTTCACCAGCACCTCCATGTTGACCCAGTGGCTGCCGTCTATAGGGAACACCAGGATCCTGCTGCCATGGCAACCAAGGGGCAGTGTGAGGAGGAGGAGCATCAATGGGAGGAGGAGCCAGGCAAAGGTGGGCAGAACCAGAGATCTCTGCACACGCTCAGACATTTCTCTCACCTTCACAGAAACAAGATCATTGTCATGGGAAACGGAAATGTCAAAAATCTATACAAAATGGTATCCATTTTTATAATAGCAACACAAAAACAAAAATTTATATAAAAAATAATGTAATGCATAGAGTCTATATTAATGTACAGTACAATTACAGTAAGCTTGGAATTATATATTTTCCACAAATGAGAATTTACTATATTTTGAATTTGAATTTTGATTGATTCAATTTTTTATTCCTGTTCTGTGTGATACTGTCTGATTGAGGCCAGTGATTAATAAGTATTCACCACTACGAGCTCAGAGAAGACGAAATCATTTTATATGTTATTGTCTGACATTCATTTTACTCTGCGTATCAAGACATCTTTAAAATGAGAAAGAGTATTAATCCGACAGGGATTAAAGTAGAGGCTTCATAATATAAGATGTATATTATTGGACTCCATAAAGATAAATAGCAATGTGCCCGTCAGTATTAGGTTATGAGTTGATTAGCAAGAAGAGTGTCATTAAGAGTGATTTTGGGGGCTGAGCAGGCCTACAAGCTAAAGAGCTGAGCCATCGAGAATACACTGAATAATATATTTGATTAACAGAGTATAAAATCTGTGCTTTCGTACCTTGAGGAAGGGTGATGCAAGGTATTATGGTCGTGCAACCTCCCTCTCTCTCCTGATACCTCCTCTTGTAGCCGAGGTCCTCTGGTCAAAATGCTCCTTCAGTCCAAACTGCAGTTAGAACGATAAAGATGTAGTGTCCACATAAGCAGAAACTCACATAATGGAGATCGGGAGGAAATACACTAACATGTCAGAAAGTAATCCTAGTGTGTTCCACAGCTCTGGTGGGAGAGCAAATGGAGGAGAGGGAGTTTGAGTTTGCACAGCTATTGTTCTCCATTTAGAACTACAGTCTAATCCCTCATTGGGAAATAGGCCCTATAAACTGGCGAAACCCTAGATCCCTCTATGAATGTGAGCCCTTTCTCCCCAGCATATTACATGAAAATAGGAATGCTTTCACAAACGTAAGGTTTTGCATAGTTCTTAATAACAATTCCTGCCACAGATCTTATGCAAACGTGTTTCTCATTGACAACTTATTCATGCAAATTGATCCTGTAGACAGTCTTTTCTAATATACCAAGATGTTTTATATATGAAGTAACATTCCAACAGAAGAGAAACACAATATAAATGACTTTATTACATGTCAAGACAATGAGCAGAGGCCATTTACCATCAAATAGACCTCAGACTATTAACCATATAAAAACATATTTTCAACAATCTAATTATTTCATTGACTGTGAACATTATAGCAAGATCAGCTATCAGTATGTGATTAGATGAAGCAGCAGAGCTCAGCATCTGGATGGTTGGGTGGAGACAGGGGTGTTCACCATATGGTTAGACATGTCAGGGGGCATCATGAAAGCAGGGTTATAGGCAGGTGGGTCAGAAGTTGTCATTTGTGAATGGCATGTTGGTCAGATGCCATCTTCATATGACCCCTCCGGTCATCTCAGGGGGCCCTCCCATCATACCAGGGGGCATCTCAACCATGCTGGAGGACTGTGGGCTGTTCATGATGTAGCCCTGTTGGTTGGGGGACCGTGGGTCGGTTTTGACGTAGCTCTGTTGGTTGGGGGACTGTGGGCCGGTTATGACGTAGCCCTGTTGGTTGGGGGACTGCCTAAATGACTACAGACCCATAGCACTCACGCCCGTAGCCATGAAGTGCTTTGAAAGGCTGGTAATGGCTCACATCAACACCATTATCCCATAAATCCTAGACCCACTCCAATTTGCATACCGCCCAAACATATCCACAGACGATGCAATCTCTATTGCACTCCACACTGCCCTTTCCCACCTGGACAAAAGGAACATTTATATGAGAATGCTATTCATTGACTACAGCTCAGCATTCAACACCATAGTGCCCTCAAAGCTCATCACTAAGCTAAGGATCCTGGGACTAAACATCTCCCTCTGCAACTGGATCCTGGACTTCCTGATGGGCCGCCCCCAGGTAATGAGGGTAGGTAGTAACACATCTGCCATGCTGATCCTCAGCACGGTGGCCCCTCAGGGGTGCGGGCTCAGGCCCCTCCTGTACTCCCTGTTTACTCATGACTGCACGGCCAGGCACGACTCCAACACCATCATTAAGTTTGCAGATGACACAACAGTGGTAGGCCTAATCACCGACAACGTTGAGACAGCCTATAGGGAGGAGGTCAGAGACCTGACCGTGTGATGCAAGGACAACAACCTTTCCCTCAACGTAATCAAGACAAAGGAGATGATTGTGGATTACAGGAAAAAGAGGACCGAGCACGCCCTCATTCTCATCGACGGGGCTGTAGTGGAGCAGGTTGAGAGCTTCGAGTTCCTTGGTGTCCACATCAACAACAAACTAACATGGTCCAAGCACACCAAGACAGTCATGAAGAGGGCACGACAAAACCTATTCCCCCTCAGGAGACTGAATGTACAGTATTTTGCATGGGTCCTCAGATCCTCAAAATGTTTTACAGCTGCACCATCGAGAGCATCCTGACGGTTTGCATCACTGCCTGGCATGGCAACTGCTCAGCCTCCGACCTCAAGGCACTACAGAGGGTAGTGCATATGGCTCACTAAATCACCAGGGCCAAGGTTCCTGCCATCCAGGACCTCTACACCAGGCGGAAGGACCTAAAAATATCAGAGGAAGTCCCTAAAAATTGTCAAAGACTCCAGCCGCCCTAGTCATAGACTATTCTCTCTGCTACCGCACGGCAAGCGATACCGGAGCGCCAAGTCTAGGTCCGAGAGGCTTCTACCCCCAAGCTATAAGACTCCTGAACAGCTAAGCAAATGTCTATCCAGACTATTTGTATTGCCCCCCCCCTCTTCTGTGCTGCTGCTACTCTCTGTTATTGTCTATGCATAGTCACTTTATGCAACATTCTATCTTATACTGAACAATAATTTAAAGGCAGGATGTAAAGTTCCATGTTTCATGAGCTGAGATAAAATATCCCAGAAGTTGTCCATACGCACAAAAAGCTTATTTCTCTCAAATGTTTTACACAAATGTATTTACATCCCTGTTACTGAGCATTTCTCCTATACCAAGATAATCCATCCACCTGACAGGTGTGGCAAATCAAGAAGCTGATTAAGGCAAAAACGAAAGGAGTGTTGATGTTTACAGTGGATGGGTGAACATATCAAGACTGTTTCAAGGACAGCTTTTTTCCATCTACGTAACATTGCAAAAATCAGAAACGTTCTGTGCAAAAATGATGTAGAAAAATTAATCCATGCTTTTGTTACTTCTAGGTTAGACTACGTTTACATTTACATTTAAGTCATTTAGCAGACGCTCTTATCCAGAGCGACTTACAAATTGGTGCGTTCACCTTAAGACATCCAGTGGAACAGCCACTTTACAATAGTGCATCTAAATCTTTTAAGGGGGGGGGGTGAGAAGGATTACTTTATCCTATCCTAGGTATTCCTGAAAGAGGTGGGGTTTCAGGTGTCTCCGGAAGGTGGTGATTGACTCCGCTGTCCTGGCGTCGTGAGGGAGTTTGTTCCACCATTGGGGGGCCAGAGCAGCGAACAGTTTTGACTGGCCTGCGCAGGAACTGTACTTCCTCAGTGGTAGGGAGGCGAGCAGGCCAGAGGTGGATGAACGCAGTGCCCTTGTTTGGGTGTAGGGCCTGATCAGAGTACTGCAATGCTCTACTTTCCGGCTACCCGGATAAAGCACTAAATAAACTTCAGTTAGTGATAAATACGGCTGCTAGAATCCGGACTAGAACCAAAATATTTGATCATATTACTCCAGTGCTAGCCCCCCTACACTGGCTTCTTGCCAAGGCAAGGGATGATTTCAAGGTTTTACTGCTAACCTACAAAGCATTACATGGGCTTGCTCCTACCTATCTCTCTGATTTGGTCCTGCCGTACATACCTACACGTACGCTACAGTCACAAGACGCAGGCCTCCTAATTGTCCTTAGAATTTCTAAGCAAACAGCTGGAGGCAGGGCTTTCTCCTATAGAGCTCCATTTTATGGAATGGTCTGCCTACCCATGTGAGAGACGCAGACTTGGTCTCAACCTTTAAGTCTTTACTGAAGACTCATCTCTTCAGTGGGTCATATGATTGAGTGTAGTCTGGCCCAGGAGTGTGAAGGTGAACGGAAAGGCTCTGGAGCAACGAACCGCCCTTGCTGTCTCTGCCTGGCCGGTTCCCCTCTTTCCACTTGGATTCTCTGCCTCTAACCCTATTACAGGGGCTGAGTCACTGGCTTACTGGTGCTCTTTCATGCCGTCCCTAGGAGGGGTGCGTCACTTGAGTGGGTTGAGTCACTGATGTGATCTTCCTGTCTGGGTTGGCGCCCCTCCTTGGGTTGTGCCGTGGTGTAGATCTTTGTGGGCTATACTCGGCCTTGTCTCAGGATGGTAAGTTGGTGGTTGACGATATCCCTCTAGTGGTGTGGGGGTTGTGCTTTGGCAAGGTGGGTGGGGTTATATCCTTCCTGTTTGGCCCTGTCCGGGGGTATCATTGGATGGGGCCACAGTGTCTCCTGACCCCTCCTGTCTCAGCCTCCAGTATTTATGCTGCAGTAGTTTATGTGTCGGGGGGGCTAGGGTCAGTTTGTTATATCTGGAGTATTTCTCCTGTCTTATCCGGTGTCCTGTGTGAATTTCAGTATGCTCTCTCTAATTCTCTCTTTCTCGGAGGACATGAGCCCTGGGACCATGCCTCAGGACTACCTGGCATGATGACTCCTTGCTGTCCCCAGTCCCCCTGGCCGTGCTGCTGCTCCAATTTCAACTGTTCTGCCTGCGGCTATGGAATCCGGACTTGTTCACCGGACGTGCTACCTGTCCCAGACCTGCTTTTTTCAACTCTCTAGAGACAGCAGGAGTGGTAGAGATACTCTTAATGACCGGCTTTGAAAAGCCAACTGACATTTACTCCTGAGGTGCTGACTTGCTGCACCCTCGACAACTACTGTGATTATTATTATTTGACCATGCTGGTCATTTATGAACATTTGAACATCTTGGCCATGTTCTGTTATAATCTCCACCCGGCACAGCCAGAAGAGGACTGGCCACCCCTCATAGCCTGGTTCCTCTCTAGGTTTCTTCCTAGGTTTTGGCCTTTCTAGGGAGTTTTTCCTAGCCACCATGCTTCTACACCTGCATATTGCTTGCTGTTTGGGGTTTTAGGCTGGGTTTCTATACAGCACTTTGAGATATCAGCTGATGAATGAAGGGCTATATAAATACATTTGATTGGATATAACATTAATGTCTAGCAACCCTCATTTCAGACAACTTCAGCATTTCACCTTATTAGCAACTTTTTAGATACTTTGCGACTACTTAGCATGTTAGCCAATCCTTCCCTTAACACTAACCATAACCTGAACCATTTAAGCTAACCTTAATCTTAACCCTAACCATAACTAACCCTAAAACCTAGAGCTAGCTAACGGTAGTGTTTGCCACATAGCTAATGTTAGCCGCAATACATTGGTATTCGTAACATATAGGTTTTGGAAATTCGTAGCATATTGTACATTTTGCAGATTCTTAACATATTGTACGAATTGCAATTCGTGTCATATTTTACGAATTGCATTTCTTAATATATCATATTCATTGTAATTATTAACATATCACACGAAATGTATGATGGACACAAATGACAAATTAGCACAAGCGATATGAAACGTAACATATCATACAACATTTAGTGTCTCAGGTTTACATACAGAATAATACGAAATGCTCTGCGACCACGTTGAGTTACTAAATCTTTTTAAGTTGGGCCCCCTCTGATTTATTACAGACCTATGCCTGCATTCAGTTCCAGCGCTAACTTCGTGATAACTGACAACTGACTAGAAGTTTCATTGTTTTTGTTTAGGCGATGTTGGAGGTGTGGCTGTGTTGGAGCTGTCAAATCGGTGAGCGGCTTCTCTTGTTGTCATTGCCACGAAAAGAAATAAGGACTCATATCAGCCTAATTAAGGAGTAGATTATAACACACATTCCAGTGTTTGAACTGTATTACTGTATTTGTATTATGGCAGCTTCCTGATTTGACAACTCCAAATAAAACTATGACACTGCTATGCAGTTGTTTGTGATCGCAGATTTGGGCAGAACTGATTGAATCTAGCCATTAAACTCACAAAATGCTGCCAGGTAAGTACAGCGTAACACAATTGTGGCCTACTGTTGTTTCCTCATTAACATTCCACCTTTAATCCTGTAAAGATATTACCAAATGTTCTGTAAAATAACTACAACCATTTTACCCATGTCACACAATTATCTATTCTCTATTTATAGTACTTGTATTATTGAGAAATAATATTTTCATGAAGAAATATTGGCTATATACAGTGCCTTGCAAAAGTATTCACTCCCTTGGGGCTTTTCCTATTTTTCATATTTTTATTTGGATCTCATGTAATGGACGTACACAAAATATTCCAAATTGGTGAAGTGAAATGAAAAAAAATGCCTTGTTTCAAAAAATTAAAACAAATTAAAAACAGAAAAGTGGTGCGTGCATATGTATTCACCTCCTTTGCTATGAAGCCCCTAAATAAGATCTGGTGCAACCAATTACCTTCAGAAGTTACATAATTAGTTAAATAAAGTCCACCTGTGTGCAATCTAAGTGTCACATGATCTGTCACATGATCTCAGTGTATATATACACCTCTTCTGAAAGGGCTCAGAGTCTGCAACACCATTAAGCAAGGGGCACCGCTAAGCAAGGGGCACCACCAAGGAAACGGCACCATGAAGACCAAGGAGCGCTCCAAACAGGTCAGGGACAAAGTTGTGGAGAGGTATAGATCAAGGTTGGGTTATAAAAATATATCCAAAACTTTGAACATCCCACTGAGCACAGTTAAATCCATTATTAAAAAGTAGAAAGAATATGGCACCACAACAAACCTGCCAAGAGAGGGTCGCTCACCAAAACTCACGGACCAGGCAAGGAGGGCATTAATCAGAGAGGCAACAAAGAGACCAAAGATAACCCAGAAGGAGCTACAAAGCTCCACAGCGGAGATTGGAGTATCTATCCATAGGACAACTTTGAGCCGTACACTCCACAGAGCTGGGCTTTACAGAAGAGTGGACAGAAAAGAAAATATTGCTTAAAGAAAACAATAAGCAAACACATTTGGTGTTTGCCAAAAGTCATGTGGGAGACTCCCCAAACATATGGAAGAATGAACTCTGGTCAGATGAGAGTAAAATTTAGCTTTTTGGCCGTCAAGGAAAACTCTATGTCTGGCACAAACCCAACACCTCTCATCACCCTGAGAACACCATCCCCACAGTGAAGCATGGTGGTGGCAGCATCATGCTGTGGGGATGTTTTTCATCAGCAGGGACTGGGAAACTGGTCAGGATTTAAGGAATGATGGATGGTGCTAAATACAGGGAAACTCTTGAGGGAAACCTGTTTTAGTCTTCCAGAGAATTGAGACTTGCCTGGAGGTTCACCTTCCAGCAGGTCAATGACCCTAAGCATACTGCTAAAGCAACACTCGAGTGGTTTAACTTCTTGCGTCGAGCCATCCCGGATCCGGGATCGTGAATACAGCCTCAAGATCATTACCATAACGCAACGTTAACTATTCATGAAAATCGCAAATGAAATGAAATTAATCTATTTGCTCTCAAGCTTAGCCTTTTGTTAAGGGGAAACATTTAAATGTCTTGGAATGGCCTATTCAAAGCCCAGACCTCAATCCAATTGAGAATCTGAGGTATGACTTAAAGATTGCTGTACATCAGCAGATCCCATCCAACTTGAAGGAGCTGGAGCAGTTTAGCCTTAAAGAATGGGCAAAACTCCCAGTGGCTAGATGTGCCAAGTTTATAGAGACATACCCCAAGAGACTTGTAGCTGTAATTGCTGCAAAAGTGGCTCTACAAAGTATTGACTTTGGGGGATGAATAGTTATGCACGCTCAAGTTCTCTGTTTTTTGTCTCACAACAAAAATATTTTGCATCTTCAAAGTGGTAGGCATGTTGTGTAAAAAAAATTATACAAAAACTATAAATATATTTTAATTCCAGGTTGTAAGGCGACAAAATAGGAAAAATGCCAAGGGGGTGAATACTTTCGCATGCCACTGTAGATCCAAACCTGATCTCTTTGTATTATTTTTGTATTTTATTTAACCAGGTAAGAACAAATTCTTATTTTACAATGACGGCCTACCCCGACCAAACCCTCCCCTAACCCGAACGAGGCTGGGCCAATTGTGCGCCGCCCTATAGGACTCCCTATCACGGCCAGTTGTGATACAGCCTGGGATCGAACCAGGGTCTGTAGTGACACCTCTAGAACTGATATGCAGTGCCTTAGACCACAGTGCTTTAAACCGCTGTGTCACTCGGGAGACCACATTTTACCTGTCCACCCTTTTTGAATTCTGAGAGTGATTGACAGAAGGGGACTTGGACTTAATCATGAAGCACAATAAATATGTCTGGAATGTCTGCAGGTATGCAGGCTACTTAAAGTGAAACTGACAGCATTTTAGCAACATTAACTCTTATTAAAATCAGTTCATATACACCCCCAGGAAGAATATGACACGTTTTTGAAAAACATTTTCTGACAAGCAGCACTTACATATGGTAATTTTCATAGAATGTTTGGGAATGACGTATAGTAAGGCATTAGTGAAAATTCTATAGCAATATAGAGTGGGAAAGAAGCCGTGCATTTAGGCAATTAATAGACACTGCAGTAAATCAAACCTCTGTCTTGTCCAGGATTGGAGTCTACGCAGACCAGTGCGCCATAGCCAATCAGAGCTAAAATAGGCATATATGCAAATAAACCATTTTCCACAACTGCCTGCCATCGTTCAGTTTGAACTGGGCTGTGTGTTTACAGGCAGTATCAACAGCCTGAATTTAGATCATCAGAAAATACATGAATGGATTTCTGCAAATATGTGACAGACTGGCTCAATTAGGTCTTGTGCAGCAAAATTTGAAATGGTGTTTTTTACATTGGATAAAAATAGAGACTCAGCTAGAAAATTGTATATTATACACTACACTTGAGGACCAGTGGGAAATTAATTCCACTTTTGAGAAAACGGCCCTTGAATGTTTTGGTACACCTATGGGAGAGCTCTTGTTTGTCTTCACCCATTCAGCATTGTTCACACCCTCTTAAACCAGCCTCACCCATTTCTACAGGGATTCACATGTGACACCATGTGCTAAACAGTGAGTACCGTCGTGTACTAAACATCCAAAGATTTTAAGAGTAAAGGGTCATTTATACTACGTCTATCAACATACAGTTGTCTAAGTGACATCATGAACATTCTATTGTCGTCCCGTCACACCAGCCTTTGCTTTGGCTCTCCCTTCTGTCCAGCTCAGGCATTCGGCGTCGCTGGCCTTCTAGCTGCTGCCGAACCTACAGCTGGCAAATGCCCTTCACTCATCAACCCCGGACTTGTCTCGTCATCATTACGCACACCTGGTTCCAATCCCCACTCTATCACTGTATATATACACCCTCTGCCATTTGTCTTTGTCGGTCTTTGTAAAATGTTACTTGTTTTCCTGAGAGGAATCTCTCCTACTATTTCCTGAGAACTTTATATTTTGCACTTTGGGTTCGCCCTGTGCCTTTTTGTTTATGAAGATATATTTTGAGCACAACAGCGTTTGATTTTCCATGGTTCTTAAATAAATTCAGTAACTCTAAACCTGCAACTGCCTCCTGCCTACTCCTCTCTACACCAGTGACACGTCCGACATTAAACTTGATATGAAAAGTGATATACACAAAAACATGCATTACACCAGCAACCTGGTGGTCCAAAATAACTGGTGTATTACAACACCAGTAAACCTGTCTGTTTAGAATGTCATTGCAGCAAACCAGGCAACTAAAAGCAAATTCTAAACAATGTTTTGGTTCGTTTGTAGCTTGTTAGCTAGCAACTTTACGTTAGCTTACTAACCCGTTCAAATAATGACCATAGCATATAGCAGACAACATCTTAACTTTAGCTAATTGGTATTCATTATTACAGCAAAATAAACTCACAACAAGATCATTATTTACAAGTTAATGGTAAGCTAATTACAGAAAATAGCTTATGGTTGTGAGTTTGACAAAATAAAAGAAGGGCATTCTACTGGAGAACTTTAGAACTTGGACACTGTCTCGTTAGTCTAAAGTTATCTCCCAATTTGACTTTGGTGCAGGTCATGTGATTCTTCACATTACTGTCTCTGGTAAACACACACTATATCAAATAAAATCAACATGTATTTGTCACATGCATAGGATACAGAAGGTGTAAACTGTACAGTGAAATGGTTACTTGCATAGCGGAGTCTTTTGTTTAGATATCTAGCTAGCTAGCTAAACAATGAACCATAATCCCAAAGTGTAACGTTACTACCCTGCATGAGTCTACAGGTAACTAAAGCTAACCACCAACTAGGTTCAATGTTAGCTAGCTAGCTAACATTAGGCTATAACTAGCAATGCAAAAAGCTCTGAGATACGAATAATATTACTACACAGATCATACACGTAACGTTAGCTAACGAGCCAGTCAGTCAGCTAACGTTAGCTAGCTAGCTAACAGTACGCTTTAACTTGCAATAAAAACAACTTTCTGGCCAAATTAGAAACATATAATGTCTGAAAATATAGCTAGCTAGACTCTCTTACCCATGTATATGTATGAATGCTTCTTCCTCTCTGTCATGGATACCATGTTTTCCCTTAGTTTGAAGATGTAATTCTGTGATCTCTTTTCGACTCCCTCCGCATTTGCAGTCAAACACTGCGCTGTAAACAGGACACATGAAAGCAGTGCAATTGAAGTTCAATTCACCGATGCAAGCGCATCCGTTCTGTACCATAATGACAGTGCCCTGGATTACTGACCTCTCCCTGCCCTTGAGTTGTCAGTTGCCTGCTCCCTGTTTTGTAATAAACATCTGTGATTCGAACTGTCTGCATCTGGATCTCATCCTGAGTCCTGATATACCAGCAATATATTTTGTACTACCAAGAAATGTATTGCTAAATTATATTAATCAGGGGCCTCCCGGGTGGCGCAGTGGTCTAAGGCACTGCATCACAGTGCTATCTGTACCACGGAAGACCCTGGGTTCGAGCCCAGGCTCTGTTGTAGCGATGACAAGATAGTAACTACCAAAAAAAACATTTGGATACTACGAAATTGGGTCGAAAAAAGGGGGTCAAATAAAACTTTTTTTATTTTATTATTATTATTTTTTAAATATTAATCATGCTTTGAACTTAATCTATATATTCTACCAACAATGTACACAATGTACAATGTACACATATTTAAAACCTTATAAAATTGGTTTTGATGCAAAAACTGGAAATTGTATATTTTCCACTGATACTATGATTGTCTGTTTGTTTAATATTTGCAACGTAATTAAAGTGCTGTCAATCTCACTTCCATAGAGGCACACAAAACCTGCAAAACCTGAATGCTGAGGAATTTTTTCCGGGATAGAGAAATCAATCTGGTGGCAAAAAGGGGGCGGTGTGAAAAGGAGCAACAATGGGAGGAGGAGCCAGACAAAGGTGGGCAGGAGCTCTCTGCACAAGCTCAGACATTTCTCACCTCCACACAAGCAAGAGCATTGTCATGGGAAACGGAAATGGAAATCATGTACACAAATGGAATCCATTTTTATAATAGCAACAAACAAAAAATGATGAATATAAGAAATGCATGTAATGCATAGAGTTTAGATTCAAACACAGTGCCATGACAGTATGGTAGATTTAAAATATACATTTGAAAGGTTGGAATGAGTTGTAACCAAACTTGAAACTTTTTATATAATTCCCACAAATGAGAATATACTTTCTGTATTTACAATTTTATGATTAGATTTTTCTTGCTGAGCTGTGTAATAGTCTTATACTATCTAGCTTCTACTTTGCTCTGTCTGATTTGTACTCTTTCTTATTTTAAAGAGGGCATGAGATGCAGAGTAAAATGAATGTCAGACAGATATTAACATATCAATTATTGGATTCAAAATATGAGAACTTGTCTTCTCTGAGTTTGTAATGGCTAATATTCATTCATCTCCGGCCTCAAAGTATGTAATTTGTATAGTCTATCAAAATGTACATTATCAGACTACATATATAAATAGCCTGATACTGACTTGCATATTGACTGGCAAGAAGAGCGTCGTTAACATACATTTTGGGGGCTGGGCAGGCCTACAAACTGAAGAGTTGAGCCATCCAGTTCAGCGATTTTGTATCTTGATGAAGGGTGATACAAGGTATTATGGTCGTTCTCTCTCTCACTAACTCCCTCTCTCGTCTGATACCTCCTCTTATAGACTAGGTCTTCTGTTCAAAGAGCCACTTCATTCCAAACTGAGTAAGAAAAAAGTGGTATCCACATAAATACAACATCACATAATGGAGATCGGGAAGAAATACACTAACATGTCAGAAAGTTATCCTAATGTGTTCCACAGCTCTGGTGGGAGAGCAAATGGAGGAGAAGGAATTTGAGTTTCCATAGCTATTGTTCTCCATTTAGAACTACGGTCTAATAATCCCTCAATGGGAAATAACCCCTATAAACTGGCAAAACCCTAGATCCCTCTCCGAGTGTGTGAGCAATTCCTCGCCAGCTAATTAGATGAAAATAGTTTCACCAATGTGAGATTTTGCAAAGTACTTAACAATTCCTGCCTCTAAATGTTCATGTAAACATATTTCTCACTGTTTCTCATTGACAACTTTTTCATGCAAATTGATCCTGTAGACAGTCTTTTATAATATGTTTTATTATATATGAAGTAACATTCCAATAGAAGAGAAACACAATATAAATGACTTTATTACATGTCAAGACAATGAGCAGAGGCCATTTACCATCAAATAGACCTCAGACTATTAACCATATAAAAAAACACATTTTCATAAATCAAATGAATTCACTGACTGAACATTACAGCAATGTCAGAAAGTGATTAGATGAAGCAGCAGAGCTCAGCATTTGGATGGTTGGGTGGAGACCGTGGTGTTCACCATATGGTTAGACATATCAGGGGGCATCATGAAAGCAGGGTTATAGGCATTAGGAGCAGAAGACATCATTTGAGAAGGGCCTGCCATGGCATGTTGGTCAGATGGGCTGGTCATGATGTAGCCCTGTTGGTTTGGGGACTGTGGGCTGGTCATGATGTAGCCCTGTGGATTGGTCATGATGTAGCCCTGTGGGTTGGGGGACTGTGGGCTGGTCATGGTGTAGCCCTGTGGGTTGGTCATGATGTAGCCCTGTTGGTTGGGGGACTGTGGGCTGGTCATGGTGTAGCTCTGTTGATTGGTTGTGTAGGACACGTTTGAGTTGGTAATGGTTGGAGGCTGCACTTGGATGGCCACAGGCTGGATGGTTGTGAAAGTGCAGCTCTTCTTGTGGTCTTTGATCTCCCTGGCCATCTGACACCATGAGCACCAGACACAGAAGCAGGACGCCATGATATCCTCACAAAGGCTTTGCTATGGACCCACACAGACACACTTGTTTAACACTATTACACACACAAGTTAACAGAACACATAATACCCCTATCACAACATACACTACCGTTTGGCATCACTTAGAAATGTCTTTGTTTTTGAATGACGGGCAATTTTTGTCCATTAAAATAACAAATTGATCAGAAATACAACATAGTATTATGACAATTGTAGCTGGAAACATCAGATTTTTAATGGAATATCGACATAGGCGGACAGAGGCCCATTATCAGCAACCATCACTCCTGTGTTCCAATGGCACATGGTCTTAGCTAATCCAAGTTTTTCAATTTACAAGGCGAATTGATCAGAAATCTATTTTGCAATTATGTTAGTCCTCTTGCTCAGTTGTTCACCGGGGCCTCCCACTCCTCTTTCTATTCTGGTTAGAGACAGTTTGCACTGTTCTGTGAAGGGAGTAGCACCCACCGTTGTACGAGATCTTCAGTTTCTTGGCAATTTCGCTCATGGAAGAGCCTTTATTTCTCAGAACAAGAATAGAGTAGTTTCTGGCCATTTTGAGCCTGTAATCGTAACCAAATGCTGACGCTCCAGATACTCAACTAGTCTAAAGAAGGACAGTTTTATTGCTTCTTTAATCAGAACAGTTTTCAGCTGTGCTAACAATTGCAAAAGGGTTTTCCAATGATAAATTAGCCTTTTAAAATGATAAACTTGGATTAGCTAACACAACGTGCCGTTGGAACACAGGAGCGATGGTTGCTGATAATGGGCCTCTGTACACCTACGTAGATATTACATTAAAAATCTGCTGTTTCCAGCTAAAATAGTCACAACATTAACAATGTCTACACAGTATTTCTGATCAATTTTATATTATTTTAATGGACAGAAATCTGCTTTTCTTTCAAAAACAAGGATATTTTTTAACTTCTTCGAGATAAGGGGCGCTCTTTTAATTTTTGGATAAAAAACATTCCCGTTTTAAACAAGATATTTTGTCACGAAAAGATGCTCGACTATGCATGTAATTGACAGCTTTGGAAAGAAAAAACTCTGACGTTTCCAAAACTCAAAGATATTATCTGTGAGTGCCCCAGAACTAATGCTACAGGCGAAACCAAGATGAAGTTTCATACAGGAAATGCCCCAGATTCTGAAGGCGCTGTGTTCCAATGTTTCCTTATATGGCTGTGAATGCGCCAGGAATGAGCCTGCCCTTTCTGTTGTTTCCCCAAGGTGTCTGCAGCATTGTGACGTATTTGTAGGCATATCATTGGAAGATTGACCATAAGAGACTACATTTACCAGGTGTCCTGTGTCGAAATTATTGCGTAATCTCTTGGTCCATGCGCGTTCCATTTCTTCAGAGAAGAAAGTCAACTGCCACGAAGGATTTATCATCGATAGATATGTGAAAAACACCTTGAGGATTGATTCTAAACATCGTTTGCCATGTTTGTCGATATTATGGAGTTAATTTGGAAAAAAGTTCGCGTTTTAATGACTTAATTTTCGTTTTTTTTCTTACCCAAACGTGATGAAGAAAACGGAGCGATTTGTCAACACAAATAATCTTTTTGTAAAAACTGAACATGTGCTATCTAACTGAGAGTCTCCTCATTGAAAACATCTGAAGTTCTTCAAAGGTAAATGATTTTATTTGAATGCTTTTCTGGTTTTTGTGAAAATGTTGCATGCTGAATGCCAGGCATAATCCTATGCTCGGCTATCAATACTGTTACACAAATGCTTGTTTAGCTATGGTTCAAAATAATATTTTGAAAATCTGAGATGACAGTGTTGTTAACAAAAGGCTAAGCTTGAGAGCTAGCATATTGATTTTTTTTTATTTGCGATTTTCATGAATAGTTAACGTTGCGTCATGGTAATGGGCTTGAGGCTGTAGTCACGATCCCGGATGGATCAAATCACGAAGTTAAGTGACCCCAAACATTTGAACGGTAGTGTATGTATCTGCAAAAACAACAACATTTATGCAATGTTTGTATGTAATGGGAACCATCACCTGAATGCCATATTTGTGGCGTACAGCAACCCGCATGGACAGACTTGCGGGTGGCACAATGATAGGCACCCCAAAGGCAACCATGCAAGCAGGGCCAATGATGTCCACTAATGGCAGACAGGTACTCTCTCCAAACTCTCCCGTGGTGGAGCAGGCTAAGCAAGGACAGCACCAGAAACCATAACAACCTGCACACACACAGACATAATATCTTATCAACAGAAAGAGCAACAACAACTCTTAAAGGTGGTGGCGATATTTTAAGACAGAATACCCTGAGTTTAGGGGCGGATGGGATAAGATGTCCCATGGATACTCACAGGAATTCATGTCTTGACAGCAGTCAAAAAGGCCAGTGTTCCAGGCCTTCATAGCAGGTGCTGCCACCTGTTGGTGGACTATGATGTTTGCTGCCATGGTGATCAGACCTGTCTCCAGACATAATGAGAAGGAAGATGTAGCACTCACAGTAGTAGTTTATTTGTGTGTGTGTGGGGGGAAATGCCTCAGCAGTATGATTCTAAGATATAGCTGAACAACATACTTGGCATCAAGCTTATGCCTAGAATTGTTGGCTACACTGTAAAAACAAATAGTTTGACTTCACCCAACTTGTTGCAAAATGTTGCATCCAATATGCATTTTGAGTTGACCAAAAAACAGAGTCAATGAGACAAGTTGGGAAACATCAAGTGATAGACAGACTGCTTTTGTTAAATTAGTGGAAATTAGGGTTGTACGTTAACTGTTTCTAGTTTCAATCATGAAACAATTATTGGACTAGATAGTGGTTTCTTTCAAATCTATCTTGACTAACCAAAGACCAGATAAACAATCTTACTAATGATGAAAACAAATCCACATTTTTCTATATGCATGATATTTTAACCTCTGAAAATATGTTAATTGTAAACATGTAGTTGACAAGTACATTTAATAAAATGAAGTACTTGCTGAAAGGCACACTGGGAAATATGTTAATGAGAACAAATTTATCTTAAGTCAACATGGTATTTTATGTTGTGGGTCTCAGGAAACTAAACGTGTTATGTGATCAAATCAACCATTTGTGTTGCAAAGGCAAACTTTAATATGTAATAAGTTCACACAAATCAAAAAGGCTGTGGTTCTAGTAACTAAAACATTTTTAGTTGGGCCACCTCTGATTTATTTAAACATTTTTTTTACAGACCTAGGCCTAGATTAAAATCAGTTCCAGCGCTAACCAATGATAACCGACAACTGCAACGCAGTTTCATTGTTTAGGCGATGTTGGAGGTGAGCTGCCACCCCAGTCCTTAAATCCCACCCACGTTTGAAGTTCAGAACAAGAAATTGCAGGCTATATTGACACAATGACACTAATACTGAAAATCATTTGAAATAATAAGGATTCATATCAGGCTAATCGAGGTGTAGATTACAACACTCAAGGCTTCTTGCTGATTTGGCAGCTCCAACGTAGTTACACCTCCGACATTGGCTAAATAAAACAATGAAATTGTACGGCAGTTATTGATTATCGTTGGTTGAGACAAAGATTTAATCTAGCCATTAAATTCATCAAAATCATGCCACGAATGTACAGCATGACACAGTAGTGATTTACTGAATGTTCCTCATTCACATTCTGACTAACCCTGTAAAGATATTGACTGTTCTGTAAAATAACTACACCCTTATTTTTATACTAATTTCACACTATTTTCTATTATTATCAACATCTATTACTTAAAGTTCTCAGAGAGAAAGACATTTTCATTTAAAAAAAACTGATGTATAGCCTTTCTTACCTTTCCACTCTTCTCAAATGCTTACAGAGAATGACAGGAGGTGACGTGGACATAATCATGAAGCACAATAAACATGTCTGGAATGTCTGCAGGTATGCAGGTTACTTAAAGTGAAACAGACAGTGTTTTAGCAACAGTAACTCTTGTTAAAATATGTTCATATACACCCCCAGTGTAACGGCAGATTTCCTCTTCGTCAGAAGAGGAGTAAGGATCGGACCAAGATGCAGCGTGGTAAGTGTCCATAACTTTATTCCAAGAAAGCACTGAATACAAAAATAACAAAATAAACATGAAGAAACTAAACAGTACCGTGTGGCGACTGACACGGAAACAAACACCCACAAACCAACAGTGAAACCCAGGCTACCTTAGTATGATTCTCAATCAGAGACAACTAACGACACCTGCCTCTGATTGAGAACCATACTAGGCCGAAACAGAAACCAAACATAGAAAAACAAACATAGACTGCCCACCCCAACTCACGCCCTGACCATACTAAATAAAGACAAAACAAAGGAAATAAAGGTCAGAACGTGACAACCAGGAAGAATATGACACTTTTTTTGACACTTGGGAATAGTCATTTTCAGGTTTTCATAAATTCATAGAATGTTTGAAATGACAAATATGTCATGACTGTCCTGTGAGGATCACAATGGGTCAGATCAGCTTGGCAATGGTTGACAATACCTAGACCTTCTCTCACCCACAGAAGAGGGGAGGAGGGACCTGGGACAGTTAAACAGTTCACAACCCTGTTGTAAATTACAGGAGAAGGGGGCTCTTTCTCCCCCTCCAATAAAATCCACAAAGGAATGTGCTTTGTTAACAGACTTTTTGCTGCTGAAACTCTAACACATTCAAAAAGCGAAAACTGGAACAATAATTCTAACATAAGAACGTGAGGAATGGTTGGAGATGATCTATAGAAAATGAATGTCAAACAGGTTTGAATTATGTGATGTCATTTAAAAGGTTGTAGAGGAAATACTGGAACTTGAAAAGTATTTACACTACAGGTATAAAGTCTCCATCCTTAACGTTGTATATTAAATATAAAAAATGATAGAAGTATTTTTGTTAAGATATGAATGTGGTTTTATGAGGTATAAGATAATCTACAGTTGAAGTAGGAAGTTTACATACAGTTAGGTTGGAGTAATCAAAACTCGTTTTTCAACCACTCCACACATTTTTTGTTAACAAACTTTAGTTTGTGGTTAGGACATCTACTTTGTGCATGACACAAGTAATTTTTCCAACAATTGTTTACAGACAGATTATTTCACATATAACTCACTGTAATACAATTCCAGTAGGTCAGAAGTTTACATACACTAAGTTGACTGTGCCTTTAAACAGCTTGGGAAATTCCAGAAAATTATGTCATGGCTTTAGAAGCATCTGCTAGGCTAATAGACATCATTTGAGTCAATTGGAGGTGTACCTGTGGATGTATTTCAAGGCTTACCTTCAAACTCAGTGCCTCTTTGCGTGACATCATGGGAAAATCAAAAGAAATCAGCCAAGACCTCAGACAAAAACCTCCACAAGTCTGGTTGATCCTTGGGAGCAATTTCCAAACACCTGAAGGTACCACATTCATCTGTACAAACAATCGTACGCAAGTATAAACACCATGGGGCCATGCAGCCGTCATACCGCTCAGGAAGGAGACGCTTTCTGTTTCCTAGAGATGAATGTACTTTGGTGTGAAAAGTCCTAGAACGACAGCAAAGGACCTTGTGAAGATGCTGGAGGAAACAGGCACAAAATGATCTATATCCACAGTAAAAACAAGTCCTATATCGAGATAACCTGAAAGGCTGCTCAGCAAGGAAGAAGCCACTGCTCCAAACACCGCCATAAAAAAGCCATACTACGGTTTGCAACTGCACATGGGGACAAAGATCGTACTTTTTGGAGAAAATAGAACTGTTTGGCCATAATGACGATTGTTATGTTTGGAGGAAAAAGGGGGACGCTTGCAAGGCGAAGAACACCATCCCAACCGTGAAGCACGGGGGTGGCAGCAGCATGTTGTGAGGGTGCTTTGCTGCAGGAGGGACTGGTGCACTTCACAAAATAGATGCCATCATTGGACAGGAAAATTATGTGGATATATTGAAGCAACATCTTAAGACATCAGTCATGAAGTTAAAGCTTGGTCGCAAATGGGTCTTCCAAATGGACAATGACCCCAAGCATACTTCCAAAGCTGTGGTAAAATGGCTTAAGGACAACAAAGTCAAGCTATTGGAGTGGCCATCACAAAGCCCTGACCTCAATCATATAGAACATTTGTGGGCAGAACTGAAAAAGCGTGTGCGAGCAAGGAGGCCTACAAACCTGACTCAGTTACACCAGCTCTGTCAGGAGGAATGGGCCAGAATTCACCCAACTTATTGTGAGTAGCTTGTGGAAGGCTACCGGAAACGTTTGACCCAAGTTAAACAACTTAAAGGCAACTGTATCTCCTATAAACTGTGTCAGACTGCAACATCTTAGTAGCCTAGCTATGACTGTGGCATGTGTCTGTACACTTTCCCTCCACTGCGCACTGTAAACTTTACACTTGAAAGCAGCGCAGATGCAAGAACATCAGGCTGTAATTTCATATAGTAGATGATTCAACTGTGGACTCATGTGTGCTGTTCTATTAGTCACGTTATGGCTGACCTGTGACTATTGCCCTTACTAGTTTGATTGTATTGACATTCCCAGCCTTAGTTACAGTAGTTCATTTTTGTTCAAAATGTTGAGTCATTGAATCTGAAACAGTGCATCCCGAATGGGTGGAGCCAGCAAACAATGTACCGGTTCAGCTGTTAATTAACAACCTAATAGCTATATTTTTTTGACTACCAAGAAATGTATTGGTGAATTATATTAATTATGCATTGAACTGCATCCATCTATTCTACCAACAATGTCTTACCGAATATCATACATTTTTTAAAGTAAACTTCAACCTATTTGTAAAACCTCTTATAAAGTTGGTTTGAAGCATAAACTTTGAATTTGATATTTTTCACGGATTATAAATGTCTGTTTCATATCCTCTCAATCAAATGTAGTTTGATTGAGAGGACATTATGGTAGAGATTGACAGCATATTTAGCCAATGGCAGAATTATACAGTACACCCTCTAGCAGCATTCACACTATGTCCATGTGCCATGTGTTCATCTGAGGTACCATAGTGCTGCTCTCAACATTGGGCTGCTACAGTTGTTTTCATAGGGATGTCAGCTGTAGTAGGCCTCCTGTAGATTATCAGCTATCCTGCATGCCTGGATGCCAGATTAAAGTAATTCCCCATGAAGAAAATCATCACTGTAATATTACATTTGGGAAGACATTATTGCATGTTTTGTCATAACGCCAGCATAAAGTTGTCATAAACATAAGGGTTTTGTGTCGATGTACGTCACCTCTCCAATAAATATTTGACGATGCATGATGTTTTATCATCATTCAAATGATCCAACAGGAAACACAGGAAGGATCAGTTTTATCAAGGCCAAAACAAGGAACCAAGGCCAAGACGACATCTTCAATTTCTATTTAATCTTTTCATGGCATGAACATAGTATGCAAATGAGAGGGTTGAGTAACAGTTACTAACATAATGACATAGCCATTCAAAGTGAATGCTAACTCCATGGCAATGGAGAGAAATTGTAAACCATGGTCAGGTTGAGGTAATGCGCTAAGAAGATACCAGCAGGCACGCCGGGTCCATGAGCATGAAATTCAAACTTGTATGTTGCAGGTGGCGCTCTCAGAATGGACACCAGCTCTCTGATCTGGACCAGGCTGCCCACCACCAGGCCTTACCTGCGGCTCTCCAGGACATAACACCCTGTCTGCTCAAAAAAGTTCAGGTCAAACTTTGCTTCTCCCAGCTTCACAGTGAATGAGGTCTAGTGTGGTGAGCGCTCCCTTACAAACCAGAGGTGTCACAGTTATATGGTTGCCACGCCCATGGAGCTCCTACACCAGCACCTCCATGTTGACCCAGTGGCTGCCATCTACAGGGAACACCAGGATCCCGTTGCCATAGAAACAAGGGGGCAGTATGAGAAGGAGGAGGAACAATGAGAGAAGGAGCCAGACAAAGGTGTGCAGGAGCTCTCTGCACACACTCAAATATTTCTCTCACCTGCACAGAAACAAAAGCAATATCATGGGAAACGGAAATGGCAAATATTTACACAAAATGGTATCCATTTTTATAATAGTAACAACAACAAAAACAAATGAATATAAGAAATGCATGTAATGCATACAGTTCAGATTAATTTACAACACAAGTACAGTATTTTAAGATTCATAATATACATTTGGAAGCTTGGAATTAGTTTTAAACACACTTGTAACTTTTTTAATCATTTCCAAAAATGAGAACATAAATTCTGTGTTTTGAATTTGAATTTTGTGATGATCTTTCTTGCTCTGCTGTGTGATATTGTCTTATACTACATTTACATTTACATTTAAGTCATTTAGCAGACGCTCTTATCCAGAGCGACTTACAAATTGGTGCGTTCACCTTAAGACATCCAGTGGAACAGCCACTTTACAATAGTGCATCTAAATCTTTTAAGGGGGGGGTGAGAAGGATTACTTTATCCTATCCTAGGTATTCCTGAAAGAGGTGGGGTTTCAGGTGTCTCCGGAAGGTGGTGATTGACTCCGCTGTCCTGGCGTCGTGAGGGAGTTTGTTCCACCATTGGGGGGCCAGAGCAGCGAACAGTTTTGACTGGGCTGCGCAGGAACTGTACTTCCTCAGTGGTAGGGAGGCGAGCAGGCCAGAGGTGGATGAACGCAGTGCCCTTGTTTGGGTGTAGGGCCTGATCAGAGCCTGGAGGTACTGAGGTGCCGTTCCCCTCACAGCTCCGTAGGCAAGCACCATGGTCTTGTAGCGGATGCGAGCTTCAACTGGAAGCCAGTGGAGAGAGCAGAGGAGCGGGGTGACGTGAATTACGGGCACTGTTGACCACCCCCCTCTCGGCACCCATCCTTCTGGTGTTTCTACATGTTCTTCAGATAGTGTTTCAGTTCATCCTCCCAATGGCACATGTTCAAAGTGGATGACCCTTGACAATGTCTCTCACCTGAGCCGCCACTGTCCTTTAAGGTCCATTATGTCTTTGTCCATTTTCTTCCAGTACACCAGCGTGTTTGGATGAATCTTTCTCCATGCTCACTCCACATGGACTCATGTCGCACTCCTGAGAGAAAAGGCAGTTGATAGTTTTGACTGGATGCTGTGTACAGGTTACTGGCTTGGACTCGGGTCTCACGGTAGAAGTGGTGAAAGACCATACTGAACGCCATTGTCGTCATTGCTTCAGCCGGTTAGGGAAGGTTGAGGTTCACCCAGTTCTTGGTCAAATTATCCCTTCCATGCATCTAGATATAATCTGTGGTCACCTTCGTCATTACCTCAAAAGTGTCTTTTACTCACCGATCATCTTGGCGATCTCATTGCAGAGTTACAGGGTCAGAGAGTCGGAGGGCTAATCCTTAGGGAGAAATCCCGACCATCCAGCAGACCCAATCTGGAGAAATTTGTTATTGAAGCAAGATAAAAACATCACTCGAGGTGGGGAAAACTTCAACCCATTTGGAGTAACTCAACCATTACCAACACATTTTTCCGTTTACTGGAAGGCGTGTGAAGAAAAGCTATTTGCATATTTTCCAAAGGCCCAGGGAACCAAATTTGCATATTTACCATAGGGGATCGGTAATACCCCTTTGGATACATGACTCACATCGTGACTCATGCGTACCAAAAAAACAACAACAACACTGCTTGTTAAATAAAAAATAAAAAATTATAACTCCATAAAGGAAATAATTGTATCTCATAAGGTAATGGTAAAACAGACCAGAGACAGGTGTCCCACATTCAGGGGCAGCGCTCTCTCCCTGACATTCACGTGGCCTGAAAGCACACATAGGACTATTGATCAATTATAAACTTGTTAATGATCCGGGCACCTTTAACTGCTCTCCCAATGCACTTGCCTTAGGAAGACTTTCAAAGGGAGAGATACAGTACATAATCATTGATAAACATGTCAATATGAAGCCTGTTGATTAACAAATCTACTAGGACCTTCAAAAAGTTGGTGCTGGCTAATCAGCTCAATATTCAGGACTAAAACCATTTACTTGGATCTACTTCAATTCGACACAGTTCAACGTAATGAAAAAATATTGTTTTAGATTACATTACCTTATTTAAATCACTGGTGCTACCTAAACTATACAATTGAGTAATTGTCAAAAACTTGTCTTATTCAATTATTCATACCCCTGTCCCAAATTCCCACACTGTCTCTCTTACAACCTGTTGAGTTCAGTGTGTACTCGAGAGCCATCTATTGTTCCAATGGAAGCTTATCTCTAACCCAAACAACAGATGACTTAAACACAAGAGCAGTGGACCAGGCCTTAAAGAGTGAGCGTCCTCTAATTTAATATCAGTCCCAATGCTCAATCCCTCCATTTTACTTCTTCAAATTACTAAGACATTGCATTATTGGAGTGCTATCTGAAAGCCAATTACAATTCACTTTGTTACTTTCACTAATCTCCATATCTGTTTCTTTCAACTAGGACTCTCTTCTCAATCTACTACTACTAATATACACGGATCAGTCTCAAACAACGTTCTGCTTTTTCCTCTATTGCAAGGTAGACTTACTGAAATCAGAAGACATGTCCCTCTTTTGTTTGTGGTTGACGCGTCTCCTACTGGACAGCTCACAATAAGGATCTGAGTGGGTCTCCTCGTCTTTTGGTCAGACGGGAATTTCCCTAATGCTTCATAAAATGTGCCACCCACCGGTTTCTCGCAGACCCCCACTGGAAAGCTCCGCAGGCAGAATCAATCATTCTGTTCGTTGACACCAAATTGTCAAAATTCTTACACTCAAAGTCTATCTTAAATGAATAAATTCTTTGTCGGCATGCTGCAGAGGTTCCAACAAACTTGATGCACCATAGTGAACGTCTGTCAGGAACTCTAACGGGGCAGTCCCGTTTAGTTTCTTTATATACTGATTACGGACATGTTACATAGGCATAGTTCATAGGGTTGGTTCCTTCATGCGTCTGGCATCATCTCCTATCTTAAAGAACCTCTGACTTATTTCAGGAAACTAGGCGTATGTCGCACGTCACTTCTTCACAGGAGAGTCTTTTGAACGTAAACTTTAAAAAAAAATCTAAATGTTATTTTTGCGGCAGAAATTCCTTCTGGAACATGTGAACTTGTATGTGCCTTAATAACAAACTTGTATGCCATCTGTAAATACGAATAACATTGTTAAATTATGAGTGTAGTTTGTAGGTCATACGATTAGAACGCCTCAGACAGAAGTTAACACATCCCCTTTACAGACTTCAAATGAGTCCCGTGGGGCTTGTGGGGGAGTCGTCGAGCAAAATGGAGAACACCATCGTTCCATAGTGGTCATATTAGTTACTAGCTCCTACTTTGCTCTCTGTCTGATTTGTACTCTTTCTTACTTTAAAAAGGACATGATACGCAGAGTAAAATGAAAGTCAGATTGACAATAACATCATAGAGAATATGTTGAATGAAAAACATATTAATTTGTCTCCTCTGAGCTTGTAGTAGTTAATATGTATTCCTCATTGGCCTCAATCAAACTATGCAATTTGTATAATCTATTAAAATGATTCCATAAAGATAAATAGCAATGTGCAAGTCAGTATTAGTCTCTCTCTCTCTCTCTCTCTTCCGACACCTCCTCTTATAGCCAAGGTCCTCTGGTCAAAATGCTCCTTATTCCAAACTGCAGCTAGAGTGAGAAAGAAGTCATGTCCACATAAAGACAAACTCACATTTTGGAGATCAGGCGGAAATACCCTAAAATGGCAAAAGTAATCACGGTGTGTTCCACAGCTCTGGTGGAAGAGGACATGGAGGAGAGGGAGTTTGAGTTACCACAGCCATTTTCTCTTCAGTAGCCTAACTTGTAGATGATTGTTGACACCTCAACCAGCATTAAGGGTCAGGGCAATTTGTGACTTGTTTTGGTAATCAGTGGCTGCACGAAGGGCTGTGGGGAGTGGTGGGGGAGTGGTTTCTCCTCTCCTAGGCAATCAGCAATTGGTACAGGGAGGTGTGCTCTTCACTTCTGATAGACAATTAGCAACTAATTTTAGTATTTCAATCTCCCTGGTTTCTCAGCGGTTGCTGTGTCATTGGTGGTTTTGTCAGCAAAACTAAGACCATCGCCGAAACTAAGACTGTTCTGCTGAGTTGTTCTGCCGAGTTCGATGAAGGCTCCACACCTATCTCTCACTTGAGTATCTTACCTGGTTATTTTCTGAAGATCTCATTAGATTTTTGTAGATTTGGCAACTATGTGTGTATTTTCTATAAATGTGCGCTACTATCCCTGTAGGCTTTACAGACCCACCAACCCTTCTAATTTAGTGTACCCTGCGTGCACAACCCATGTGTGTCACGCCTTGGTCTTAGTATTTTGTGTTTTCTTTAATTATTTGTTATGGCCAGGGTGTGACATGGGGTTATTGTATTGTCTTATTGGGGTTTTTGTAGGCATTGGGATTGTGGTTGATTAGGAGTGTGTCTAGTATAGGCTTGGCTGCCTGAGGCGGTTCTCAATCAGAGTCAGGTGATTCTTGTTGTCTCTGATGGGGAACCGTATTTAGGTAGCCTGGGTTTCACTGTGTATTTCGTGGGTGATTGTTCCTGTCTCTGTGTAGTGTTCACCAGATAGGCTGTAATAAGTTTCACCTTCCGTTTGTTGTTTTGTATTCATAAGTTATTTCATGTATCGCTATATCTTTCATTAAAGTCATGAGTAACCACCACGCTGCATTTCGGTCCTCTCTTTCTACAAACGAAGAACGCTGTTACAATGTGGAATTCTGGAACTCTGGCAGCGTTCGGAACTGCCGATCTGCGCTTAAGAACATAGAGTTCATCTCCGCTTATGCCTTTCAGTCCCTTTTTGTCCCTGACGGAGACATGGATCCCGACGATGGCTCATGGTCCTTCGTACTTGGCAAATTCAATCTGTGTAATCTGCCTTCGATTCATTTAATAACAACTTTCTCTTTCCCCTCCTTGCCTCTTTTGACTTCACCCTTTCCCAATCCCCTCCAACTCACAAGGGAGGCAATGCGCTTCACCTCATCTTTACTAGAACCTGTTTTCCTACTAATCTCACTGCAAACCCCCTCCAGGTCTCTGATCACTACTTTGTTTCCTTTTCTGTCTCCCTTTCCTCCAACACTAGCCACTCAGGCCCTACCTAGATGGTCATGCGCCATCGCAATCTTCGCTCTCTCTCTCACCACTCTCTCCTCTTCTATCCTATAGTCTCTCGCTTCTGAGAAATCCTTCTCCCTCCTGTCTCCTGATTCTGCCTCTTCGACCGTAATCTCCTCCCTTTCTGCATCCTGGTACTCGCACTGTCCCCTTTCCTCCCGGCCGGCTTGGCCCGACCCTCCTGCTCCTTGGATTAGTGATTCCTTGCGAGCTTACAGAAGCTATGATGGAGGCAAACTAAGCTTCCCGAAGGACCTATCATCCGTTCACCGCCTGCTCTATACCTTCTCTACCTCTAAATCCGCTGCGAAAGACACTTTCTATCACTCTACATTTCAAGCTTCTGCCTCTAAACCTAGGAAATATTTCCACCTTCTCCTTAATCCTCCAACCGCTCCTTCCTCCCACTCTGTGGATCACTTTGTCAAGCACTTTGGAAAAAAAGGTTGACATCCATTCCTCATTCACTCATACTATTGAGTCCACTGGTCCTACTTACACAGATATAGCCTACACCTTGACCTCTTTCTCCCCTCACTCTTCGACTAGTGAGGTCTGGCCGGCCGACAACCTGCCCACTCGACCCCCAATACCTCCTCCCTTCTCCAGACCATCTCTGGAGACCTTCTCCCAATCTACACTTCCCTCATCAACTCATCCCCTCTGACTTCAAAATGGCCAGAGTTGCTCTCCTCCTCAACAAACCAACACTCAACTAATCTGACATCCAAAAACTATAGACATGTATCTCTTTGTTTTCGTTCCAAAACACTTGAGCGTGCTGTCTCTATTAAACTTTCTAGCTATCTCTCTCAGAACGATATTCTTGACCCTAACCAGTCAGGCTTAAAGACGGGTCACTCAACTGAGACTGCTCTTGTCTGTGTCACGGAGGCTCTCCACACTGCCAAAGCTGACTGTCTCTCCTTTCTTCTCATCCTCCTAGATCTATCCGATGCCTTCAACACCGGGAATCATGAAATCTTCCTCTCCACTCTTTCAGGGCTGTGTGTCTGACTCTGCAGGTAACTCCTACCAGGCGATGTGGAGAGGATCTGTGTCTGCACCACGTACTCTCACTACTGGTGTCCCCCAGAGCTCGGTTCTTCGCTCTCTTATCTCTATACACCAAGTCACTCAGCTCCGTCATATCCTCATATGGTCTCCTATCATTGCTATGTGGACACCATTCACTACTCCCCCGCTCCTTCTGACACCCAGGTGGCAACAGGCATCTCTGTGTGCCTGGCAGATATCTCTGCTTGGATGTCTGCCCACCACCTCAAGCTCAACCTCGACAAGACGGAACTGCTCTTCCTCCCAGGGAATGCCTGGCCACTCAAAAACATCTCCATCATGGTTGACAATTCCACAATGTTGCCCTCCAAAGAACCTTGGCGTGACCCTGGACTACACCCTGTCGTTCTCTGCAAACATCAAAGCAGTGACACTGTCCTGCAGGTTCATGCTCTACAACATCTGTAGAGTAAGACCCTAACAAGTGGCGCAGTTCCTAATCCAGGCTCTTATCTTCTCCCGTCTGGACTACTGCTACTTGGCATTGGCTGGCTTCCTCGCTTGTTCCATCAAACCCCTGCAACTTATGCTGCAGCCTGCCTAGTTTTCAACCTTCCCATGTTCTCCCATGTCACCCCACTTCTCTGCCCACTCCACTGACTTCCAGTTGAAGCATACATCCACTACAAGACCATGGTGCTTGCCTACAGAAGAGCAAGACTATTTGCCCCTCCATTCTACTACCTCTGGTCTCTTCTCTGTCCTGACACCCCAATGGTGGAACCAGCTTCCCCCTGAAGCTAGTACATATTCCCTGCCCATCTTCCGAAAGCACTTGAAACCTTACATCTTCAAAGAGTATCTTTAAATAAATCCCCCTCACCCTGACCAAATACCCCCCTTTCTACCTCTGACTTTGCCGATAAGTATTTTATTTAGGAAAATTGTACTTACTATACCTGTGATATGTGGTTGTCCCACCTAGCTATGTTAAGATGAATGTTCTAACTGGATCAGAGCGTCTGCTAAATTACTCAAATGTTCTCCATATAGAACTACAGTCTAATCCCTCATTGGGAAATAGCCCCTATAAACTGGCGAAACCCTAGATCCCTCTCTGAATGTGAGCCCTTTCTCCCCAGCTAATTTGATTTAAAAGGACACTTTCACTAATGCAAGGTTTTGCAAAGTACTTAACAATTCCTGCTTCAATGTTTATGTAAACGTATTTGTCATTCTTACTCAATGACAAATATTCATGTAAATTCTAATAGACCAAGATGTTTGGTTAACCTTATAAAATAAGTAACAGTCCAATAGAAGAGAAACTCAATATAAATGACTTTATTACATGTCAAGACAATGAGCAGAGGCCATTTACCATCAAATAGACCTCAGACTATTAACCATATAAAAACACATTTTCATCAATCTAATTCATTTTTTGTCAAATGCCATCTTCATATGACCCCCTCTGGCCATCTCAGGGGGCCCTGCCATCATCCCGGGGGGCATCTCAGCCATGTTGGAGGACTGTGGGCTGTTCATGACTTAGCTCTGTTGGTTGGAGGACTGGTGGGCCGGTCATTAATCAATCAATCAGATTTATTTAGAAAGCCCAGGTCAGCACCTCAGGAGTAAATGTCAGTTGGCTTTTCATAGTCGATCATTCAGAGAGAGAGTCAAAAACGGCAGGTCCGGGTCAAGGTAGCACGTCTGGTGAAAAGGTCAGGGTTCGATAGCCGCAGGCAGAACAGTTGAAACTGGAGCAGCAGCACGACCAGGTGGACTGGGGACAGTAATGAGTCATCAGACCAGGTAGTCCTGAGGCATGGTCCTAGGGCTCAGGTCCTCAGAGAGAGACAGAGAGAATTAGAGGGATCATACTTAAAATCACACAGGACACTGGATAAGACAGAAGAAACACTCCAGATATAACAGACTGACCCTAGCCCCCTGACACATAAACTAGGGCAGGATAAATACTGGAGGCTGAGACGGGGGTCGGGAGACATGACCAACCAGGCAAGATATAACCCATTTTACCAAAGCACAGCCCCCACACCACTAGAGGGATATTTTCAACTACCCTGAAACAAGGCCGAGTATAGCCCACAAAGATCTCCCCCACGGCACGAACCCGAGGGGGACGCCAACCCTGACAGGAAGATCACATCAGTGACTCAACCCACTCAAGTGATGCACCACTCCTAGGGATGGCATGGAAGAGCACCAGTAAGCCAGTGACTCAGCCTCTGTAATAGGGTTAGAGGCAGAGAATCCCAGTGGAGAGATGGGAACCAGCCAAGCAGAGACAACAAGGGCGGTTCGCTGCTCCAGTGTCTTTCCGTTCACCTTGACAACCCTGGGCCAGACTACACTCAATCTAGGGACCTACTGAAGAGATGATGACGTAGCTCTGTTGGTTGGGGGACTGGTGGATCGGTTATGACGTAGCTCTGTTGGTTGGGGGACTGGTGGATCGGTTATGACATAGCTCTGTTGGTTGGGGGACTGGTGGATCGGTTATGACGTAGCTCTGTTGGTTGAGGGACTGTGGATCGTTTATGACGTAGCTCTGTTGGTTGGGGGACTGGTGGATCGGTTATGACATAGCTCTGTTGGTTGGGGGACTGGTGGATCGGTTATGACATAGCTCTGTTGGTTGGGGGACTGTGGATCGGTTATGACATAGCTCTGTTGGTTGGGGGACTGTGGATCGGTTATGACATAGCTCTGTTGGTTGGGGGACTGTGGATCGGTTATGACATAGCTCTGTTGGTTGGGGGACTGTGGATCGGTTATGACGTATCTCTGTTGGTTGGGGGACTGGTGGATCGGTTAGGACGTAGCTCTGTTGATTGGTTGTGTAGGACACGTTTGAGTTGGTCATGGTTGGAGGCTGCAGATGGATGGCCACAGGCTGGGTGGTTGTGAAAGTGTAGCCCTTCTTGTGCTTGTTGATCTCCCTGGCCATCTGACACCACGAGCAACAGGCACAGAAGCAGGACACCAAGATGTCCTCAAAGAGGCTTCCCTGTGGACCTACACAGACACACTTGTTTAACACTATCGCACACACGTAAACAGAACACACATAATACTCCTATCACAAAATGTGTTTCTGCAAGAACAACTTTCATGTAAGGTCTATTTGTAATGGGAAACATTACACCCGAATGCCATATTTGTGATGTACAGCAACCCGCACGAACAGACTTGCGGGTGAAACAATGATGGGCACCCCAAAGGCAAGCATGCAAGCAAGGCCCATGAAGTCCATTAAGGGCAGATAGGTACTCTCTCCAAACTCTCCTGTGGTGGAGCAGGCAAAGCAAGGACAGCACCAGAATTCATAGCAACCTGCACACAGAAACACCTCAACAGAGAGAGCAACAACAAGACAACTCTTATAAGTGGTGCCGATATTTTAAGACAGAATACCTTGAGCTTAGGAGCAGATGGGATATGATGTCCCATGGATACTCACAGGAATTCAAATCCTGAAAGGAGTCAGTGGCCAGTGTTCAAATCAAATGTTATTTGTCACATGCAACGAATACAACCGGTGTAGACCTTATAGTGACATGCTTACATAGAAGGTGCTGCCACCTGTTGATGGACTATGATGTTTGCTGCCATGGTGATCAGACCTGTCTCCAGACATAATGAGAAGGAAGATGTAGCCCTCACAATAGTAGTTTATTTGTGGGGGGAAATGCCTCCGCAGTATGATTCTAAGATCTAGCTGGACAGCAAGCTAATTGTTGGTTAAACTGTAAAAACATTCAGGGTGGCCTAACAAAAAAATATTCCACAACTTTTTTTTACTTCACCCAACTTTTTGGGCAAAGTGTTGCATGCAATTCACATTTTGAGTTGACCAAAACCTTCTTCTGAGTTAGACAAGTTGTGAAATAGCAAGTGATATTGACAATGACTGTTGCTAAAATGTTGTAAATTAGGGTTGTACTTAGATTCCACGTTGACTCTTTCTTGTTTCAGCCATGATCCAAATATTGGACCAGAGAATTGAAACATCTCACTATATCTTGACTAACCAGGACCAGATAAACAGGAACAACAATCTCACTAATTATGAAAACATAGCCAGATGTTTTGCTGTATCTGGTTAAATGCATCAAATGTATGTTTGAATTGTAAACAAGTCCTTGACAAGTACATGTAATAAAATGAGGTACTTCTTTACAGGCATACTGGGAAATATGTATCTTAAGCCAACACAGTATTTTAAGTTGCAGGTCTCAGGAAACTGAACTTGTATGATCAACTAAACCATTTGTCTTGTAAAGGCAAACTTTAATATTGAATAAGTTTGCACAAATCAAAAAGGCTCTGGAACTAGTTACTCAGACTTGTCTCATAGATCAGATGTAAATAGTTAATATAAATCTGGGTCACTCAAATTAGTATGATATGTTCAATTTGGTATTGTTACATACACTGAACAAAAATGTAAATCCAACCATTTCAAGGATTTTACAGAGTTACAGTTCATATAAGGAAATCAGTCAATTGAAATACTTTAATTAGGCCCTAATCTTTGGGTTTCACATGACTGGGACTACTATTTGTTGGTCACAAGTGTATTGCCCTGGATCAGAAAACCAGTATGTATCTGGTGTGCCCACCATTTGCCTCATGCAGCATGACACGTCTCCTTCACATAGATTTGATCATGCTGTTGATTGTGGCCTGTGGAATGTTGTTCCACTCCTCTTCAGTGGCTGTGTGAAGTTGGTGGATATTGGCGGGAAGTGGAACACGCTATTGTACCCGTCAATCCATAGTATCTAAAACATGGTCAATGGGTGACATGTCTGGTGAGTATGCAGACCATGGAAGAACTTTTACATTTTCAGTGTCCAGGAACTGTGTATAGATACTTGCGAATTGGGCCGTGCATTATTCACCTGAAACAGGGGATGGTGGCGGATTAATGGCACGACAATGGTCCTCAGGATCTAGTCACGGTATCTCTGCACGACTCCGTACACCCTGTCTGCCATCTGCCCGGTACTGAAGTCGGTTAGAACTGCAGTCAGGTCAAGACCCTGGTGAGGACGATTAGCACTCAAATGAGCTTCCCTGAGACGGTTTCTGACAGTTTGTGCAGAAGTTCTTCCAGTTGTCCAAACCCACAGTTTCATCAGCTGTTAGGTTGGCTGGTCTCAGACAATCTTGCAGGTGAAAAAGACCGATGTGGAGGTCCTGGGCTGTGGAGATGTGGGGGTCCTGGACTAGCGTGGTTACATATGGTCTGAGGTTCTGTGGTCGGTTGGACATAGTGCTAAATTCTCTAAACAACGTTAAATTCCATGGCAACAACTCTGGTAGACATTCCTGCAGTCAGCATGCTAATTACATTATCCCTGAAAATGAATACATACCATACGAAATGGAACACATCATACAACATGTTGTGTCAGTTTTATGTACATAATAATACAAAATGCTCTGAAACCACATTGAGATACTAAATATTTGTGCATGTTGCCTCCTTTGAGTACAGGCCTAGATTCAAACAGTTGTATCGCTAACCAGCAATAACTGACAACTGAATAGCAGTTTCATTGTTTTGTTTTTAGGCTGTCAAAACGGTGTCACAAAATGAAAGAATAATCTGGACTCATATCAGCCTCATTGAGGAGTAGATTACAACACACATTCCAGTTCGAACTTGTAGCAAGGCTACTTGCTGATTTAACAGCTCCAATGCAGATACACCTCTGACATCTGCTAAATAAAAACTATGACACTGCTATGCAGTTGTTGGTTATCGCAGGTTAGGGCAGAACAGATTGAATCTAGTTACTGCCAGGAAAGTACAGTGTGGCAATTATGGCCTACTGTTTCCTCATTCACATTCCGCCTGTAGCCCTGAAAAAAACATGTTCTGTAAAATAACTACACCCTTTTTTACCGATTACTATCATCTATTCTCTTATTTATAGTTTGTTTTATTATAGAGAAATAACATTTTCATTAAAAAAAACATGCTATATAGATCAAAGAGGTCTTAAACGTGCACCCTTTCTGAATGCTTACAGAGAACATATCAGGTACCAAAGTAAGACCCAAGTGCCGACTGTGTGAAGTAACAATGTTTATTGTAACAGGGGCAGGGAAACGACAGGTCAAGGCAGGTAGAGGTCGGTAATCCAGAGGTGGAGCAAAGGTATAGGACGGCAGGTAGGCTCAGGGTCCAGGACAGGCAGTGTGGTCAGGCAGGCGGGCTTGGAGTCAGGATAGGCAGGGGTCAACACCAGGAGGACGAGAAAAGAGAAACTGAAAGTAAGCAGGAGCTTTAGATCGTTAGAACACATTTGCCAAAAGCCACAAGATGCACATGAATGGATTTCTGCAAATATGTAAATGCCACAGAAGTCCTCTTACATTTTTGAACTTCACAGTCCTATTGCTCAAACAACCATGAAAAGGTAGGCTATCTCTACCTCAGTTGCGTATGCACATCAACAAGATCAAAAATGAATATTAGCCAGAGCGAGAGAATCTAATGAGGGAATATTAGATAATTAGATATTAGATCAAACTTGTAAAGCTAGTTGGTCATCAACATGGCACTGAAACAATGGGGAATAGTATCCTGCTCGTCCTTCTTCGGCTTGCCTGCCAATGCCTGCTTGCCCCAACCCATTTTTTGTCATCTGAATGAGATCTTGCCTGCCCACCCATTTGATCGACGCCAAATACATTTGATTAACAACTAAAATATATGCTAAATGTACTGGCACAGAGTCCATGTGTGGGGGTACAGGTTAGTCAAGGTAATTTAGGTAATATGTATATGTATATGTAGGTAGGGGGGACAATGCAAATAATCTGTGTAGCCATTTGACTAGCTGTTCAGGAGTCTTATGGATTTGGGGTAGAAGCTGTTAAGACGTTTTTTGGACCTAGATTTGGCACTCCGGTACTGCTTGCCATGCGGTAGCAGAGAGAAGAGTCTATGACTAGAGTGGCTGGAGTCTTTGCCAATTTTTAGGGCCTTCCTCTGACACCGCCTGGTGTAGAGGTCCTGGATGGCAGGTAGCTTTGCCCCAGTGACGTACTGGGCTTTACGCATTACCCTCTGTAGTGCCTTGAAGTCGGAGGCTGAGCAGTTGCCATACCAAGCAGTGATGCAACCAGTCAGGATGCTCTCGATGGTGCAGCTGTAGAATCTTTTGAGGATCTGAGGACCCATGCCAAATCTTTACAGTCTCCTGAGGGGGAATAGGAATAGGCATAGTAGTGCCCTCTTCACAACTGTCTTGGTGTGATTGGACCATGTTAGTTTGTTGGTGATGTGGACACCAAGGAACTTTAAGCTCTCAACCTGGCCATGCAGTCATGAGGAGTGGACTGAGCACGCACCCCTGGGGGCACCCATGTTGAGGATCAGCGTGGCAGATGTGTTGTTACCTACCCTTACCACCTGGGGGATGGCCCATCAGGAAGTCTAGGATCCAGTTGCAGAGGGAAATGTTTAGTCACAGGGTCCTTATCTTAGTGGTGAGCTTTGAGGTCACTATGGTGATGAATGCTGAGCTGTAGTCAATGTATAGCATTCTCACGAAGGTGTTCCTTTTGTCCAGGTGTGAAAGAGTAGCGTGGAGTGCAATAGAGATTGCATCATCTATGGATCTGTTGGGGCGGTATGCAAATTGAAGTGGGTCTAGTGTTTCTGGGATGATGGTGTTGATGTGAGCCATGACCTGCCTTTCAAAGCACTTCATGGCTACAGACGTGAGTGCTATGGCTCGGTTGTCATTTAGGCAGGTTACCTTAGTGATCTTGGGCACATGGACTATGGTGGTCTGCTTTGCATGTTTTGTTGCAGGTTGAATTTTTTGGTTATTCATTGGCAAGATTTAAAAACCAAAGCCAGACTGCAACATTTTAATAGCCTAGCTAAGACTATGGCATGTGTCCGTACCCTTTCACTCCTCTGTGCGCTGTAAATGGGACACATAAAAGCAGCAGTTGAAGCTGAATTCACCGATGCAAGTGCACAAGGCTGTAATTTCATATAGTTGATGACTCATTTATATTAGCTGGTGTGTCCTTTTCAGCTTGCAAGCCTTTTGTTTGACATACGGAAGTTTACATACACTTAGGTTGGAGTCATTAAAACTTGTTTTTCAACCACTCCACAAATTTCTTGTTAACAAACTATAGTTTTGGCAAGTCAGTAAGGACATCTTCTTTGTGCATGGCACAAGTCATTTTTCCAACAATTGTTTACATATAGATTATTTCACTTATAATTCACTGTATCACAATTCCAGTGGGTCAGAAATGTACATGCACTAAGTTGACAGTACCTTTAAACAGCTTGAGAAATGTCATGGCTTTAGAAGCTTCTGTTAGGCTAATTGACATCATTTGAGTCAATTGGAGGTGTACCTGTGGATGTATTTCAAGGCCTACCTTCAAACTCAGTTCCTCTTTGCTTGACATCATGGGAAAATCAGCCAAACAATAGTACGCAAGTATAAACACTATGGGACCACACAGCCATCATACCGCTCAGGAAGGAGACACATTCTGTCTCCAAGAGATGAACAGGAACAAAAGTATATATAGGAAAGGAAACGGGTACAAAATAATATATATCCACCGTAAAACAAGTCTGAAATCGGCATAACCTGAAAGGCCGCTCAGCAGGAAGAAGCCTCTGCTCCAAAATCACCATAAAATAACCAGACTACGGTTTGCAACTGCATATGGACAATGACCCCAATCATACTTCCAAAGTTGTTGCAAAATGGCTTAAGGACAGCAAAGTCAAGGTATTGGAGTGGCCATCACAGAGCACTGACCTCAAATCCTATAGAAAATTTGTGGGCAGAACTGAAAAAGCGTGTGCGAGCAAGGAGGCCTTACAAACCTGATTCAGTTACACCAGCTCTGTCAGGAGGAATGTGCCAAAATTCACCCAACTTATTGTGGGAAGCTTGTGGAAGGCTACCCAAAACGTTTGACCCAAGTTAAACAATTTAAAGGCAATGCTACCAAATACTAATTGAGTGTATGTAAACGTCTGACCCACTAGGAATGTGATGAAAGAAATAAAAGCTGAAAGAAATCATTCTCTCAACTATTATTCTGACATTTCACATTCTTAAAATGAAGTGGTGATCCTAACTGACCTAAGACAGGGAATTTTTACTAGGATTAAATGTCAGGAATTGTGAAAAACTGAGTTTCAATGTATTTGGCTAAGGTGTATGTAAACTTCGACTTCAACTGTATGTTTTGCTAACTTATTAGCCACATTATGACTGACTTGTGATCATTCCCCTTCCTGGTTTTATTGTATTGACATTCCCTGCATATATATATATATCATATATATCATATATCAGCCATTTAGCAGACACTTTTATTCAAAACAACTTACTCATGCATGCATACATTTTACCTACGGATGGTTGCAGGAATCAAACCCACTGCCCTGGCTATACACGTACCATGCTCTACCAACTGAGCTACCTAGGACCAGAACTTAGTTATAGTCGTCTGTTTTTGTTCAAGATTTTGAGATATTGAAACTGATACAGTGCGTCCTGAATGGGTGGAGGCAGAAAACAGCAAACAATGTACTGTGCCAGCTATTAATTGACAACCTACCAAGAAACTACCAGGAACTGTATTGGTGAATTATATTAATCATGCATTGAACTGCATCCGTCTATTCTGCCAACAATATCTTACCGCGCTTACTTAATTCTGAGTAAGAAATTACCTGTTTTTAAAACCTCATGCATAAACTGGGAATTTGTTATTTTTCACTGATATTATGTTTGTCTTGTTTGTTTCATATTTGCAAAGTAGTTAAAGCACTGTCAGTTCCACTTTCATAGATACACACAAAACCTGAATGCACATAGGTTGAGGGATTTTTTTCCCAGGAAACAGAACGTGTTACTTTGCTTTGAGCATAATGTTTGAAAGAGCTTTACAAATCAAGTTATTATGAATTCATCTTTCAGATCAGGTTGCACTGTGATAAACTCAAATGTAGGTTGATCGAGAGGACATTGTGGTGGAGATTGACAACAGACTTAGCCAATGGCAGAATTATACAGTACACCCTGACTCTAGCAGCATTCACACTATGTCCATGTGCCATTCATCTGAGGTGCCATAGTGCTGCTCTCATCACTGGGCTGCTACAGTTGTTTTCATAGGGATGTCAGCTGTAGTAGGCCAGCTGTAGGTTATCAGCTATCCTGCATGTCTGGATGCCAGATTAAAGTAATTCCCCATGAAGAAAATCATAACTGTAATATATCATCTGGAAATACTTTATTGAATGTTCTGTCATAACACCTACATTACATTTTAGTTAGTTTGCAGTCGCTCTTATCCAGTAGAGAATGCATAAATGTTCATATTTGTTCATACAGGTTCCCCGCAGGAATCAAACACAGAACCCTGGCATTGCAAGTGCCATGCTCTACCAACTTAGCTACATGGGACCTAAATGAGGTTGCTATAAACATCAGGTGTTTGTTCCGACTTACGTCACACCTCTCCCATAAATATGTTACGATGTTTTATCATCATTCAAATGTCCAAAACAAGGAAACAGGGCCAAGATGACATCTTCAATTTCTATTTGATCTTTTCATGCATGAACATAGTATGAAAATGAGAGGGTTGTGTAACAGTGGCGAACATATGACCATTCAAAATGAACACTAACTCCATGGCAATGGTGAGAAACATTAATGTATCAAATATGGGGAAACTGTCACGTTCTGACCATAGTTCTTTTGTGTTTTCTTTGTTTTAGTGTTGGTCAGGATGTGAGCTGAGTGCGCATTCTATGTTGTGTGTCTAGTTTCTATGTTTGGCCTGATATGGTTCTCAATCAGAGGCAGGTGTTAGTCATTGTCTCTGATTGGGAACCATATTTAGGTAGCCTGTTTTTTGTTTGGTTTTGTGGGTGGTTGTCTTCTGTCTTCGTGTGTCTGCACCAGACAGAACTGTTTTGTTTATTCCCCCACATTTGTTATTTTGTAGTGTTCACGTTTATAGTCTTTATTAAACATGCGCTTTGGTCCTCTCCTTCGTCCACAGAAGAAAGCCACTGCTAGCGGCTTTTACCTTCTGCACAGATACCAGCCCTGTTTTTAGCCTGGATAATACTCGCTAGTCTACCAGTATCGGACTGTCTCTCCACAACAACGCCTGATTCCTGCCGTAATCCCTGGACCACTACTTCTGATCTTCACAGCTAGCTTGCAGCTAGCTAGCTCACAGCTAGCTTGCAGTCACTGTGGTACCCAGTAACGAAGCTATGCCTGAGGCCCACCTCCCGGCCTATTCAGCTGTTCACCCGAACCCCACTCATACACGGCTAGAGCCCAATACTACACCGGATCCTTGCTGTAAACTCTGGACCTTGGCACCGGATCACCGCTGCTACCGATGGATATAGTGGCTAACGCCACTGCCACGAAGCTAGCACCAGTTAGCCATGAGCCAGGCACATTTCCCAGCTAGCAAACTAAATTCCACAATACCTCTTTCGCCATCTGGCTTGGATTCTCTGTCGACACGGTGCCCCGCCGCACCACCACGACTGGTCTGCCGACAAATACTCCATCCGCTGTGCCTTCATCCGGTCTCCGTAGCAGCAGACGCTCCTACTAGCCCAGGGCTACTTACTTTAAACGCTGTGTCGCTAGCTTAGTGGCGGCTTCCCTGTTCCATCTACTGCTGCCCCCTGGACACTATGATCACTTGGCTACATAGCTGATGCCTGCTGGACTGTCCATTAATCACGGTACTCCATTCTGTTTATTTGTTTTTTTATCTGTCGGCCCCAGCCGCGAACTCAGGCTCTGTGTGTAGTTAATCCGACCCTCTCTGCCTAGTCATCGCCATTTTACCTGCTGTTGTGTTAGCTGATTAGCTGTTGTCTCACCTGTTGTTTTAGCTAGCTCTCCCAATCAACACCTGCGATTACTTTATGCCTCGCTGTATGTCTCTCTCAAATGTCAATATGCCTTGTATACTGTTGTTCAGGTTAGTTATCATTGTTTTAGTTTACAATGGAGCCCCTAGTTCCACTCTTCATACCTATGATACCTCCTTTGTCCCACCTCCCACACATGCTGTGACCTCACCCATTACAACCAGCATGTCCAGAGATACAACCTCTCTTATCATCACCTAGTGTCACGCCCTGGTCGTAATATATTGTGTTTGTCTTCATTTATTTGGTCAGGCCAGGGTGTGACATGGGTTTATTGTGGTGTGTTTTGTCTTGGGGTTTGTGGGGTGTTGGGTGTGGCTTAGTGGGGTTATCTAGCAAAGTCTATGGCTGTCTGGAGTGGTTCTCAATCAGAGGCAGGTGTGTATCGTCGTCTCTGATTGGGAACCATATTCTTTGAGTGTTTTGTGGGTGATTGTTCCTGTCTTTGTGTTTGCACCAGATAGGGCTGTTTCGGTTTTCACATTTCATTATTTTGTAGTTTCTTCATGTATAGTTTTTTCCTTAATTAAAATATCATGAATCATCATCACGCTGCATTTTGGTCCGACTCTCCTTCACCACAAGAGAACCGTTACACCCAGTGCCTGGGCTTACCTCCGCTGTACCGAGACCCCACCATACCCCTGTCTGCGCATTATGCCCTGAATATATTCTACCACGCCAAGAAATCTGCTCCTTTTATTCTTTGTCCCCAACACTCTAGGCTACCAGTTTTGATAGCCTTTAGCCGCACCCTCATCCTACTCCTCCTTTGTTCCGCGGGTGATGTGGAGGTGAACCCAGGCCCTGCATGTCCCCAGGCACCCTCATTTGTTGACTTCTGTGATCGACAAAGCCTTGGTTTCATGCATGTCAACATCAGAAGCCTCCTCCCTAAGTTTGTTTAAACTCACTGCTTTAGCACACTCTGCCAACCCTGATGTCCTTGCTGTGTCTGAATCCTGGCTTAGGAAGGCCAGCAAAAATTCTAAGATTTCCATACCCAACTATAACATTTTCCGTCAAGATAGAACTGCCAAAGGGGGAGGAGTTAGCATGCAAAGTAATGTAATACTTACCCAAACAGTTCGAACTTCTAATTTAAAAAATGTATCTCTCCAGAAATAAGTCTCACTGTTGCCACCTGCTACTGACCCCCCTCAGCTCCCAGCTGTGCCCTGGACAGCATTTATGATAAGATCCCGCCCATCTAACTTCAGAGTTTGTTCTGTTAGGTGACCTAAACTGGGATATGCTCAACACCCCGGCAGTCCTACAATCTAAGCTCGATGCCCTCAATCTCACACAAATCATCAAGGAACCCACCAGGTACAACCCTAAATCTGTGAACAAGGGCACCCTCATAGATGTTATCCTGACCAACTGGCCCTCCAAATACACCTCCGCTGTCTTTTTTTAAATGATTTTTTTTACCTTTATTTAACTAGGCAAGTCAGTTAAGAACAAATTATTAATTTCAATGACGGCCTAGAAACAGTGGGTTAACTGCCTGTTCAGGGGCAACCAAATTAAATCTTCAATCAGGATCTCCGCGATCACTGCCTCATTGCCTGTATCCGCTAAGGGTCCGCAGTCAAACGACCACTCCTAATCACTGTCAAACGGCGGCAGGGTAGCCTAGTGGTTAGAGAGTTGGACTAGGAACCGGAAGGTTGCAAGTTCAAACCCCCGAGCTGACAAGGTACTAATCTGTCGTTCTGCCCCTGAACAGGCAGTTAACCCACTGTTCCTAGGCCGTCATTGCATTTACATTTACATTTAAGTCATTTAGCAGACGCTCTTATCCAGAGCGACTTACAGATTGGTGCTTTCACCTTATTTAACTTGCCTGGTTAAATAAAGGTCAAATTTAAAAAAATAATAACGCTCCCTAAAACACTGCGAGCATGCCTTTCTAATCCACCTGGCCCGGGTATCCTGGAAGGATATTGACCTCATCCCGTCAGTTGAGGATGCCTGGTCATTCTTTAAAAAGAACTTCATCACCATCTTAGATAAGCATGCTCCGTTCAAAAAAAAATGCAGAGCTAAGAACAGATATAGCCCCTGGTTCACTCCAGACCTGACAGCCCTCGACCAGCACAAAAACATCCTGTGGCGGTCTACAATAGCATCGAATAGTCCCCGCGATATGCAACTGTTCAGGGAAGTCAGGAACCAATACACACAGCCAGTCAGGAAAGCAAAGGCCAGCTTTTTCAAGCAGAAATTTGCATCCTGTAGCTCTAACTCCAAAAAGTTCTGGGACACTGTAAAGTCCATGGAGAACAAGAGCACCTCCTCCCAGCTGCCCACTGCACTGAGGCTAGTTAACACGGTCACCATTGATAAATCCATGATAATCGAAAACTTCAACAAGCATTTCTCAACGGCTGGCCATGCCTTCCTCCTGGCTACTCCAACCTCGGCCAACAGCTCCGCCCCCCCCCCCTCCCCCCCGCAGCTTGTCTGAGACAAGGACTGGAAAGCTGCCGCGGTCATACCCCTCTTCAAAGGGGGAGACACCCTGGACCCAAACTGTTACAGACCTATATCCATCCTGCCCTGCCTATCTAAGGCCTTCGAAAGCCAAGTCAACAAACAGATCACTGACCATCTCGAATCCCACCGTACCTTCTCCGCTGTGCAATCTGGTTTCCGAGCCGGTCACGGGTGCACCTCAGCCACGCTCAAGGTACTAAACGATATCATAACCGCCATCGATAAAAGACAGTACTGTGCAGCCGTCTTCATCGACCTGGCCAAGGCTTTCGACTCTGTCAATCACCATATTCTTATCGGCAGACTCAGTAGCCTCGGTTTTTCTAATGACTCCCTTGCCTGGTTCACCAACTATTTTGCAGACAGAGTTCAGTGTGTCAAATCGGAGGCCATGTCGTCCGGTCCTCTGGCAGTCTCTATGGGGGTGCCACAGGGTTCAATTATTGGCCTGACTCTTTTCTCTGTATATATCAATGATGTTGCTCTTGCTGCGGGTGATTCCCTGATCCACCTCTACGCAGACGACACCATTCTGTATACTTCTGGCCCTTCCTTGGACACTGTGCTATCTAACCTCCAAACGAGCTTCAATGCCATACAACACTCCTTCCGTGGCCTCCAACTGCTCACCACCCTGGATGGTTCCGACCTAGAATATGTGGACATCTATAAGTACCTAGGTGTCTGGCTAGACTGTAAACTCTCCTTCCAGACTCATATCAAACATCTCCAATCCAAAATCAAATCTAGAATCGGCTTTCTATTTCGCAACAAAGCCTCATTCACTCACGCCCCCAAACTTACCCTAGTAAAACTGACTATCCTACCGATCCTCGACTTCGGCAATGTCATCTACAAAATATCTTCCAATACTCTACTCAGCAAACTGGATGCAGTTTATCACAGTTCCATCTGTTTTGTTACTAAAGCACCTTATACCACCCACCACTGCAACCTGTATGCTCTAGTCGGCTGGCCCTCGCTACATATTCGTCGCCAGACCCACTGGCCCCAGGTCATCTACAAGTCTATGCTAGGTAAAGCTCCGCCATATCTCAGTTCACTGGTCACGATGGCAACACCCACCCGTAGCACGCGCTCCAGCAGGTGTATCTCACTGATCATCCCTAAAGCCAACACCTCATTTGGCCGCCTTTCCTTCCAGTTCTCTGCTGCCTGTGACTGGGACGAATTGCAAAAATCGTTGAAGTTGGAGACTTTTATCTCCCTCACCAACTTTAAACATCTGCTATCTGAGCAGCTAACCGATCGCTGCAGCTGTACATAGTCGATCGGTAAATAGCACACCCAATTTACCTGCCTCATCCCCATACTGTTTATATTTATTTACTTTTCTGCTCTTTTGCACACCAGTATCTCTACCTGCACATGACCATCTGATCATTTATCACTCCAGGGTTAATCTGCTAAATTGTAATTATTCGCCTACCTCCTCATGCCTTTTGCACACAATGTATATAGACTATTTTTTTTTTTTCCTACTGTGTTATTGACTTGTTTATTGTTTACTCCATGTGTAACTCTGTGTTGTTGTCTGTTCACACTGCTATGCTTTATCTTGGCCAGGTCGCAGTTGTAAATGAGAACTTGTTCTCAACTAGCCTACCTGGTTAAATAAAGGTGAAATAGAATAAATAAACTCCACTAGCTTCCAGTTAAAGCTTGCATCCACTACAAGACCATGGTGCTTGTATATGGAGCAGCAAGAGGGACTGCCGTCCCTTATCTTCAGGCTATTCTTAAACCCTACACGCAACCTGAGCACTCCATTCTGCCTCCTCTGTTATCTTGGCACTCACACCCTTACGTGTGGAGAGCTCCTGCTCAGCTCATTCCAAGCTGAAGCTATGACAGCAGTCCCTGCCCACCTGAAACCCAACCTCTTCAAAGAGTATCTTGAATAATCCCTCTCTTAACTGAGACACCCCCCACACACACGTTTTTTAAAAACTTTAATGAACCAGCACTTGCACTTGAGGTTTTGCAAAGTGCTTAACAATTCCTGCCTCTAAATGTTTATTTAAACATGTTTCTCATTGACAAATGTTCACGTAAATTGATTCAGGGACAGTATTTTCCATTAGACCAAGATGTTTGATTATAAAATAACAGTCCAATAGAAGAGAAACACAATATAAATGACTTTATTACATGTCAAGACCATGAGCAGTGGACATTACCATCAAATAAACCTCAGACTATAAATCATATAAAAACACATTTTAATCGATCTAGTTCATTCATTGTGCACCATATGGTTAGACATATCAGGGAGCATCATAACAGCAGGGTTATAGGCAGGTGGATCAGAAGTCGTCATTTGTGAAAGGCCTGCAATGGCATGTTGGTCAGATGCCATCTGTTCATATGACCACTCCGACCATGTCAGGGGGCCCTGCCATCATATCAGGGGGCATCTCAACCCCGCTGGAGGACTGTGGGTCGGTCATGACATAGCCCTGTTGGTGTGGGGACTGTGGGCCGGTCATGATGTAGCTCTGTTGGTTGGGGGACTGTGGGCCGGTCATGATGTAGCTCTGTTGGTGTGGGGACTGTGGGCCGGTCATGATGTAGCTCTGTTGGTGTGGGGACTGTGGGCCGGTCATGATGTAGCCCTGTTGGTGTGGGGACTGTGGGCTGGTCATGATGTAGCTCTGTTGGTGTGGGGACTGTGGGCCGGTCATGATGTAGCTCTGTTGGTTGGGGGACTGTGGGCCGGTCATGATGTAGCTCTGTTGGTGTGGGGACTGTGGGCTGGTCATGATGTAGCCCTGTTGGTGTGGGGACTGTGGGCCGGTCATGATGTAGCCCTGTTGGTTGGGGGACTGTGGGCCGGTCATGACGTAGCCCTGTTGGTTGGGGGACTGTGGGCCGGTCATGACATAGCCCTGTTGGTGTGGGGACTGTGGGCTGGTCATGATGTAGCCCTGTTGGTGTGGGGACTGTGGGCCGGTCATGATGTAGCTCTGTTGGTTGGGGGACTGTGGGCCGGTCATGACGTAGCTATGTTGGTTGGGGGACTGTGGGCCGGTCATGATGTAGCTCTGTTGGTTGGGGGACTGTGGGCCGGTTATGACGTAGCCCTGTTGGTTGGGGGACGTAGCCCTGTTGGTTGGGGGACTCTGGGCTGGTCATGGTGTAGCTCTGTTGATTGGTTGTGTAGGACACATTTGAAGTGGTCATGGTAGGAGGCTGCACTTGGATGGACACAGGCTGGGTGGTTGTGAATGTGCAGCCCTTCTTGTGCTCTTTGATCTCCCTGGCCATCTGACACCATGAGCAACAGGCACAGAAGCAGGACACCAAGATGTCCTCAAAGAGGCTTCCCTGTTGACCTACACAGACACACTTGTTTAACACTATCACACACACACAAGTACAGAACACACATAATACCCTTATCACAGCATATGTATCTGCAACAACATTTATGTGATGTCTATATGTAATGGGAAACATTACACCTGAATGCCATATTTGTGGCGTACAGCAACCCGCATGGACAGACTTGCGGGTGGCACAATGACGGGCACCCCAATAGCAGCCATGAATGCAGGGCCTATGATGTCCATTAAGGGCAGATAGGTACTCTCTCCAAACTCTCCTGTGGTGGAGCTGGCATAGCAAGGACAGCACCAGAATTCATTGCAACCTGCACACACACAAACAGACACGTAGAAGGGGCTGCCACCTGCTGATGGACTGTCATGTTAGCTGCCATGGTGATCAGACCTGCCTGCAGACACAACGAAAAGGAAGACGTAGTACTCACAATTGCATTTTGTTTGTGGGCAAAAATTCCTCAGCAGTATGCTTCTAAGATCTAGCTGAACAACATGCCTGGAATCAAGTTGATGACTATAGTTGTTGGTTACACACAAAAAAACATTCAAGGTGTCCCCACAAAAAAATATTTGGAAACTAGTTCCACAACTTTTTTGACTTCACCAACTTTTTGGGAAAAGTGTTGCATGCAATTCACATTTTGAGTTGAGACAAGTTGGGAAATATTAGAGTGATACTGACTGATGGCTGTAAATTAGGCTTGTCTTTTTAGTTTCAGGCACGGTCCTATTTTTGGACCAGAAAATGGGTTATTTCAAATCTATCTTGACTAACCAATCTCACTAATAATGAAAACAAATGCACATGTTTTGCAGTATCTGGTTAAACACATCATATTATAACCTCTGAAATATATATTTTAATTGTAAAAAAAAGTACTTGACAAGTATTTTCTGAATGGCACACTGGGAAATATGTTAATGAAAAAACATCTATCTTCAGCCAACACAGTATTTTAAGTTGCAAGTCTCAGGAAACTGAACTTGTTGTGTGATCAACTCAAATATTTATTTTGCAAAAGCAAATTTTACTATTTAATAAGTTCACACAAATCAAAACGGCTGTGGAACTAGTTACGCAGATTGGTCTCATAGACTAGACATAACATAGTTAATGTAAATCAGGGACACTCATTAGTATGATGTGTTACATTTGGTATGGTTACACAAGATTGAAGGCGACTTAAGGCAACAATTAAAAGAGGGTGTTTGGTGGATCATATAAGGTTGTGTGTTTGAATCTCGTCATAGACAACTTTAGCATTTTAGCTAATTAGCAACTTTGCAACTACTTACTACTTTTTAGCTACTTAGCAACTACTTAACTCTTTTAGCTAAGCCTTCCCCTAACACTAACCCCTAGAGCTAGCTAACGTCAGTTAGCCACCTTGCTAATATTAGCCACAACAAATTAGAATTCGTAACAGATCATACGTTTTGCAAGTTCATAGCATATTGTACTTTAGCAAATTCATAACATATTGTACTAATTTAAATTCGTAACATATTATATGAGTTGTAATTCATAACATATCAAATGAAAAGAGTGATGGACATCCACAAATTAATACACACAGTGCATTCGGAAAGTATTCAGGCCCCTTGATTTTTTCCACATTTTGTTACGTTACACCCTTATTCTAAAATTGATTAAATAAAAATACAAATCCTCAACCTACACACAATACCCCATAATGACAAAGCAAAAACAGGGTTTTAGAATTTTTTTGCAAGTAAAAATATATATAAAAAAATATATCTTATTTACAATAAGTATACATACCCTGTTTCCAAAGATCATCATTGAAATGTTTCTACAATTTAATTGGAGTCCACCTGTGTTAAATTCAATTGATAGGACATGATTTGGAAAAGCACACACCTGTCTATATAAGGTTCCACACTTGACAGTGCATGTCAGAGCAAAAACCAAGCCATGAGGTGGAAGGAATTGTCCGTAGAGCTCCAAGACAAGATTATGTCGAGGCACAGATCTGGAGATGGATATGGCATTGAAGGTCCCCAGGAACACAATGGCCTCCATCATTCTTAAATGTTAGAAGTTTGGAACCACCAAGACTCTGCTTAGAGCTGGCTGCCCAGCCAAACTGAGCAATCGTGGGAGAAGGGCCTTGGTCAGGTAGGTGACCAAGAACCCGATGGTCACTGTGACAGAACTCTAGAGAACCTCTGTGGAGATGGGAGAAACTTCCAGAAGAACAACCATCTCTGCAGCATTCCACCAATCAGGCCTTTATGGTAGAGTGGCCAGACGGAAGCCACTCCTCAGTAAAAGGCACATGACAGCCAGCTTGGAGTTTTCCAAAAGGTACCTAAAGGACTCAGACCATGAGAAACAAGATTCTCTGGTTTGATGAAACCAAGATTGAACTCTTTTGCCTGAATGTCACAATCGTCGTATGGAGTGGACCAAAGCGCAGCGTTGTGTGAATATATTCTTCTTTATTTAATGAACAACACGAAGAACACTTAAACAAAAAACAACAAAACAATTAAGACGAACGTGACCTCTATATAAACACTGTGCTAACATGCAACATAACATAGACAGAATAACCCACCAACCAAGGACCAAGCGGCGTGGTAACGGGCAGTAGCAGCAGCAGCGAACACAAGACTCCTGGACTTGGGATGAGATATTAGATGGCAAGGGACCATGGGAACAGCCGGGTGAATATCGCCGTCCCAAGGCAGAGCTGGAGGCAGCGAAGGCAGAGAGGCGCTGGTATGAGGAGGCAGCATGGCAGCGCGGCTGGAAGCCCGAGAGGCAGCCACAAAAATGTATTGGGGGGGTGCACACAGGGAGTGTGGCGAAGCCAGGTAGGAGACCTACGCCAACTTCCTGTGCTTACCGGAGAGAGAGAGAGAGGAACCGGACAGGCACCGTGTTATGCGGTGGAGCGCACTGTGTCCCCGGTGCATGTGTATAGCCCGTTTCGGTACATTCCAGCTCCTCGTATCGGCCGGGCTAGAGTGGGCATCGAGCCAGGTGCCATGAAGCCAGCTCTACGCATTTGGTCTCCAGTGCGTCTCTTCGGGCCGGCATACATGGCACCAGCCTTACGCATGATGTCCCCTGTTCGCCAGCACAGCCCAGTGCGGGCTATTCCACCTCGCCGCACTGGACTGGCTACGGGGAGCATACAACCAGGTAAGGTTGGGCAGGCTCAGTGCTCAAGAGCTCCAGTGCGCCTGCACGGTCCGGTCTGTCCGGTGCCACCTCCACGTACCAGCCCTCCGGTGGCAGCCCCCCGCACAAGGCTGTCTCTCCGTTCCATCCCTACAGGTGCTCCCGCCTGTCCAGTGCTGCCAGAGCCTTCCTCCTGCCCAGCACTGCCAGAGTATCCCATCTGCCCTGAGCTGCTAGAGTATCCCGTCTGCCCTGAGCTGCTAGAGTCTCCCGTCTGTCCTGAGCTGCTAGAGTCTCCCGTCTGTCCTGAGCTGCTAGAGTCTCCCGTCTGTCCTGAGCTGCTAGAGTCTCCCGTCTGTCCTGAGCTGCTAGAGTCTCCCGTCTGTCCTGAGCTGCTAGAGTCTCCCGTCTGTCCTGAGCTGCTAGAGTCTCCCGTCTGTCCTGAGCTGCTAGAGTCTCCCGTCTGTCCTGAGCTGCTAGAGTCTCCCGTCTGTCCTGAGCTGCTAGAGCCTCTCGTCTGTCCTGAGCTGCTAAAGTCTCCCGTCTGTCCTGAGCTGCTAGAGTCGCCAGTCTGTCCTGAGTCGCCAGTCTGTCCTGAGTCGCCAGTCTGTCCTGAGTCGCCAGTCTGTCCTGAGTCGCCAGTCTGTCCTGAGTCGCCAGTCTGTCCTGAGTCGCCAGTCTGTCCTGAGTCGCCAGTCAGTCAGGAGCTGCCAGAGCCGTCAGTCAGCCAGGAGCTGCCAGAGCCGTCAGTCAGCCAGGAGCTGCAAGAGCCGTCAGTCAGCCAGGAGCTGCCAGAGCCGTCAGTCAGCCAGGAGCTGCCAGAGCCGTCAGTCAGCCAGGAGCTGCCAGAGCCGTCAGTCAGCCAGGAGCTGCCAGAGCCGTCAGCCAGCCAGGAGCTGCCAGAGCCGTCAGCCAGCCAGGAGCTGCCAGAGCCGTCAGCCAGCCAGGAGCTGCCAGAGCCGTCAGCCAGTCCGGAGCTGCCCCTCTGTTCGGAGCTGCCCCTCTGTTCGGAGCTGCCCCTCTGTTCGGAGCTGCCCCTCTGTTCGGAGCTGCCCCTCTGTTCGGAGCTGCCCCTCTGTTCGGAGCTGCCCCTCAGTCCAGTGGGGCCTTTAATTAGGATCTTAGACCCTAGGTCGGAGGCGAGGGTCGTCCCTCTGAAGAGGCTCTTGAAGAGGTTAATGACTATGGTAGAGTGGGGTCTACGTCCCGCACCCGAGCCGCCACCATGAAAGAGGCCCATCTGGACCCTCCCCTTTCGATTAGGTTTATGCGGCCAGAGTCCGCACCTTTGTGGGGGGGTACTGTCACGCCCTGACCTGAGTATTCTTTGTTTTCTTTATATATTTTGGTTAAGTCAGGGTGTGACGAGGGTGGTATGTGTGTTTTGTCTCATCTAGGGTGTTTGGACTGTCTAGGGGTTTTGTAGATTTATGGGGTTGTTTCCATCTAGGTGTTTATGTAGGTCTATGGTTGCCTAGATTGGTTCTCAATTAGAGGCAGGTGTTTATCGTTGTTTCTGATTGGGAACCATATTTAGGCAGCCATCCTCTTTGGGTATTTCGTGGGTTATTGTCTATGTGAAGTTGCCTGTGTTGGCACTCGTTGGTCATAGCGTCACGTTCGTTTTGTTGTTTTTGTTTAACTGTTCTTCGTGTTCTTCCTTCAATAAAAGAAGAATGTATTCTAGAATGGTCTCCCCTTTACGACGATTGTGACACTGAATGCCAAGCTTCATGTCTGCAGGGAACCTAGCACCATCCCTACGGTGAAGCATGGTGGTGGCAGCGTCATGCTGTGGGGATGTTTTTCAGCGGCAGGGACTAGTCAGGATCGAGGGAAAGATGAACAGAGCAAAGTACAGAGAGATCCTTGAGAAAAACCTGCTCCAGAGCGCTCAGGACCTCAGACTGGGCCGAAGGTTCACCTTCCAACAGGACAACGACCCGAAGCACACAGCCAAAACAACGCAGGAATGGCTTTGGGACAAGTTTCTGAATGTCCTTGAGTGGCCCAGCCAGAGCCCGGATTTGAACCCGATCGAACATCTCTGGAGAGACCTGGAAATAGCTGTGCAGCGACGCACCCCTTCCAACCTGACAGAGCTTGAGAGGATCTGCAGGGAAGAATGCGAGAAACTACCCATATACAGGTGTGCCATCCTTGTAACATCATACCCAAGAAGACTCGAGGATTTCATTGCTGCCAAAGGTGCTTCAACAAAGTAATGAGTAAAGCATCTGAATACTTATGTAAATGTCTTTTTTTATTATTATTGCAAAAAAAAAATCTAAAAACCTGTTTTTGCATTGTCATTATGGGGCATTGTGTGTACATTGATGAGGGAAAAAGACAATTTAACCAATTTTAGAATAAGGCTGTAATGTAACAAAATGTGGAAAAAGTCAAGGGGTCTGACTACTTTCCGGATGCACTGTACCATAAGAAATGTAATATATCATACAAAATGGAGTTTCAGATATACGTAAAAAATAATACAAAATGCTCTGAGACCACGTTGGGTTACTAAATCTTTTTGAGTTCGGCCCCCTCTGATTTATTTTTACAGAGTACAGACCTAGGCCTAAATTCAATCAGTTCCAGCAATAACCAACAACTGAATAGCAGTTTTATTTTTTTTATTTTTTTGATGTCGGAGGTGTAACTGTCAAATCGGTGAGCGGATGCTTCTGTAGTCATTGTCATGAAACCACCCCCTTCCTTAATTCCCACTGACGTTATAAGTTCAGTGTAGGCTATATAGAAATAATGAGTTATTTTGGGTTAGGGCAGAACTGATGGAATCTAGCCCTTAAACTCCTCAACACGCTGCCAAGAAAGTACAGCATGACACAATAGTGGACAACTGTTCGTTACTCATTCACATTCCGCCTGTAACCCTGTAAAGATATGACCATTTGTTCTGTAAAATAACTTCACTCTTTTTTTCACACTATTATCAATATCTATCATCTATTATTAATAGATTTTTATTATTAAAAAAACATTAGGCATGGATCTATATGGATCTTGAATGCTGTGAGAGAATGACCTGGACTTAATCATGAAACACAATCAACATGTCTGGAATGTCTGCAGGTATGCAGGCTACCTGATAGAAAACGCACACAAAACCTGCAAAACCTGAAAGTACGTTGGTATCTAACAAAGCTGTTGGAACCAAAAATCTCTAATTTGGACTCATCAGACCAAAGCACAAATTTCAACGGTCTAATGTCTGTGGGTCTTCCTTTGGGTCTCTGGGTCTTCCTTTCCTGTGACAGTCCTCAAGAGAGGCAGTTTCATCATAGCGCTTAATGGTTTTTGCGACTGCAATTGAAGAAACTTTCAAAGTTATTGACATTTTCCAGATTGACTGACATTCATGTCTTAAAGTGTTGATGGACTGTTGTTTCTCTTTGCTTATTTCAGCTGTCCTTGCCATAATATGGACTTGGTCTTTTACCAAATAGGGCTATCTTCTGTATACCCCCCACCCCCCTACCTTGTCACAAACACAACTTATTGGCTCAAACGCATTAAGAAGGAAATAAATTCCACACATGAACTTTTAACAAGGCACACCTGTTAATTGAAATGCATTCCAGGTGACTACCTCATGAAGCTGGTTGAGAGAATGCCAAGAGTGTGCAAAGCTGTCATCAAGGCAAAGGGTGGCTACTTTGAAGAGTCTCAATTCTATTCTATCCTCCTGATTCCTGCTTACAAGAAAAAATTAAAGCAGGAATCACCAGTGACTAAATCAAGTGGTCAGATGAAGTAGATGCTAAACTACAGGACTGTTTTGCTAGTACAGACTGGAATATGTTCCGGGATTCATTCGATGGCATTGAGGAGTACACCACATCAGTCAATGGCTTCATCAATAAGTGCATTGATGATGTCATCCCCACAGTGACCGTACGCACATACCCCAACCAGAAGCCATGGATAAAGGCTAAAGCTGCTGCTTTAGGAGTGGGACTTTAACCCGGAAGCTTATAAGAAATCCCGCTACACCCTCAGACGAACCATTAAACAGGCAAAGCGTCAATACAGAACTAAGATCGAGTCGAATTACACCGGTTTTGACGCTCGTCGGATGTGGCAGGGCTTGCAAACCATTACAGACCACAACGGGAAGCACAGCCACGAGCTGCCCAGTGACACGAGCCTACCAGACGAGCTAAACTACTTCTATGCTCGCTTCGAGGCAAATAACACTGAAACATGCATGAGAGTACCAGCTGTTCCAGAAGACTGTGTGATCACGCTCTCCGCAGCCGATGTGAGTAAGACCTTTAAACGGTCAACATTCACAAGTCAGGGCCAGATTACCAGAACGTGTGCTGCGAGCATGCGCTGACCAACTGGCAAGTGTCTTCACTGACATTTTCAACCTCACCTTGTCCAGGTCTGTAATACCAACATGTTTTAAGCAGACCACCATAGTGCCTGTGCCCAAGAACATTAAGGTAACCTGCCTAAATGACTACCGACCCGTAGCACTCACGTCTGTAGCCATGAAGTGCTTTGAAAGGCTGGTCATGGCTCACATCAACACCGTTATCCCAGAAACCCTAGACCCACTCCAATTTGCATACATCCCCAACAGATCCACAGATGATGCAATCTCTATTGCACTCCACACTACCCTTTCCCACCTGGACAAAAGGAACTAGCTATGTGAGAATGCTATTCATTGACTACAGCTCAACGTTCAACACCATAGTGCCCTCAAAGCTCATCAATAAGCTAAGGACCCTGGGACTAAACACCTCCCTCTGCAATTGGATCCTGGACTTCCTGACGGGTAAGGGTAGTTAATAACACATATGCCACGCTGATCCTCAACACAGGGGCCCATCTCGGGTGCGTGCTCAGTCCCCTCCTGTACTCCCTGTTCACGCATGACTGCACGGCTAGGCACGACTCCAACACCATCATTATGTTTGCCAATGACACAACCATGTTAGGCCTGATCACTGACAACGACGAGACAGCCTATATGGAGGAGGTCAGAGAACTGGCCATGTGGTGCCAGGACAACAATCTCTCCCTAAATGTGATCAAGACAAAGGAGATGATTGTGGACTACAGGAAAAAGAGGACCGAGCACGCCCCCATTCTCATCGATGGAGCTGCAGTGGAGCAGGTTGAGAGCTTCAAGTTCTTTGGTGTCCACATCACCAACAAACTAACATGGTGCAAGCACACCAAGACAGTCGTGAAAAGGGCATGACAAAACCTATTCCCCCTCAAAAGACTGAAAATATTTGGCATGGGTCCTCAGATCCTCAAAAGGTTCTACAGCTGCACCATCAAGAGCATGGTTGCATCACTGCCTGGTATGGCAACTGCACGGCCTCTGTCCGCAAGGCACTACCGAGGATAGTGCGTACTGGGCCCAAGCTTCTTGCCATCCAGGACCTCTATACTGGGCGGTGTCAGATCAAGGCCCTAAAAATTATCAAAGACTCCAGCCACGCTTGTCATAGACTGTTCTCTCTGATACCGCATGGCAAGTGGTACCGGAGCACCAAGTCTAGGTCCAAGAGGCTTCTAAACAGCTTCTACCCAAGCCATAAGACTCCTGAATATCTAATCAAATGGCTACCCAAACTATTTGCATGGCCCCTCCCCTTCTCCCCCTCTTTTACAACGCTGCTATTCTCTGTTGTTATCATCTATGCATAGTCACTTTAATAACTCTACCTACATGTACATATTACCTTAACTAACCAGTGTCCCCACACATTGACTCTAATAGTACTCCTTTACTGCTGCTCTTTAATTACTTGAATATTTTGTATTCATATTTTTTATTTATTTAAACTGCATTGTTGGTTAGGGGCTCGTAAGTAAGCGTTTCACTGTAAGGTCTATCTACACCTGTCGTATTCGGTGAATGTGTCTAATAACATTTTATTTGATTTGACCATCCAGCTGCTGAACAGGATAGGTAAATTTGCCCTATATCCATGCAGTACATGAGGACGCACACAGTGCACTGCACAGTGCTTGCTTTGTAAGTAAGCTAGGTGTGAATCTATCTTGTGATTAAACAGACTTTTTGAAGGTTATTTGACTGATTTAAAGATCATGGACTGTTTCCCTGTGTATATTAGGATACGTTTTATTAGATTTAAATAATGTTTCAATATCTCAGTATCTTTAGAGTATCCTGTGAGGCGGGTCAACGTGCTCTATGGTCAGGAGGAGAGCAGCTTCTTGAAGATTTTGGGGGAAAAATTCCATTATGTGTCAGGGAGAGGTAGATTGAGCTTTATTATGTCACGTGATAAATGCCAGAGGTAATGAATTAATTTGAAAAAAAACTGGATTTCCCTCTGTATAGAAAGGTAATAAAGTAATTGAGTAACTAGTGATTTCTTGTATTTTTATGAAAAGGGAAACAAAGGGAGGGGACAACCTCGGAGGCAGAGACTCTGCCTATGGCTGTAGGCCTCCCTGTTGCCTCTCCACAAGCTTTTCCACTTTTATCATCAAATTATAAAGTATAATATTAGTTATAGGATTCTCCTTGTAATTTAACAATCCCAATTGATTTGTTTACATTACTGCCCCTGTATTGATTTCAGTCTCTAGAGGAAATGTGGGAGATACGGAGTATTCAAGAAGAGGCCGACCATTCTCTCTCTGGATGCAGACCAGGAGAAAGTGTATATATAATGCAGCTTAGTAAATCTGTTCAAATCACACATCATTGGCACTCCAACATGAATCACTTACATTTTCATACACAAAACAGATTCATTCAAGGAGATGAAACGTTGTCATTTTGAGGAGTGGGAGAGCAGGCGGGGGAAGGTAAGGGATTTCACCACCTTGATATCATCTGTTTACTATGTAAGGGATAAACGCAGACGTTCTGTATATTACTTTGGAAATAATGGACGATGAAGCGGGACTAGGCCAAGGTAATGTACAGAAAGGAAGCGTTTATCCCGCTTATAACAAAGTTGACAAAGAAAAGAATACTAAAGCACACATTTATTGGCAGAAATCCTGCTGCTTCTTGCTGCTACTGCTACTATGCGCCGGATTCTTGCTCCCACCACCACCCCAGCCACCACCTGTTAGGTTCTGTATTCCTGCCGAGGGCATTGGTATAGCTTACCGCACTCACTGCCTGTAGGCTATTCTATATTGATGCTTTGCTTGGATAGTGAGCTACCCTTAAGGAGCAGAGCCTATATCGCCAAGACTTGCATTATTCATTGCTTAATAAATGGTTAAACGTTTTTCTAAGTGCCGTTTAAAAGAAAAATGGCTTAAATGGCCTTTCTAGAATTCAAAATGCTGTGGTATAAATATATTTATAACTGAAGAGGAGGAGACAAGACAGAGGTTGGTCTCTCATCCAGAGCTGCCTGATGGAGTGCCCTTTAAGATCAAATGCCCGGATGGGAGGGAGCGGATTTGGAGTTTTCGGCTCTCTGAATCCATTCAGGTAAATCATTCTTTCACTTGTTGTTAAACTCAGTACTTTAAATGTCCATTTCAGGCTGAATTACAATTGTTAATGTAGGTCTTTTCTTATATAGATGATGTTTGATTTTGTGGGGATGATGATGCATCGAGTGAGGTTTTTACCCTCCAGGCAGCAGTGTGCTTCGCAACCCTGAAGAAAACAATTAACGGGTCATTGGAGGAACATGATATTCGGGAGTCTGTGGAGGATGTGCAGGTGACTAGCATGACACTACTTAATAATAATATATTTGATGTACGTATCGGACTACAGTTGAAATAATTGATAGTTCTAACCTTTGTGAGTGGTGGTTTGTCCATTTTGTACATCTTATCGCCTCATCTCTCACCTGCACCCCTCCCAACACCTTTCACCTATCCTCTCTTCTCACCTATCCTCTCTTCTCACCTGTCCCCTCTCCTCACCTCTCGCCAGCCTCTTCTCCTCTCCACCTTCATCAAACTTTCTTTCTTTTCACCCCTCACCCTTAACGTCCTCACTCTTTTCCTCTTATCACCCCTCACCTACTTTCTCCCTCACCTTCACCTCCCTCATCTCCATCATCAGATCCAGAGACTAAGTGAGTGTTTTTTAAGAGCATTTGTTTATTAAACAAAATGTATTTAAAACCTTAATGTCAGAGTATTTTACATTAGGATCAATCCTTATTCGATTTGTCATACATTTTGAATGACACCCCCCCCCTAGAACAGACCTACAGTGGTAGTCAGAAGTTTACATACACTTAGGTTGGAGTCCTTAAAACTCGTTTTTCAACCACTCTACAAATGTCTTGTTTACAAACTATAGCTTTGGCAAGTCGGTTAGGACATCCACTTGGTGCATGACACAAGTAATTTTTCCAACAATTGTTTAAAGGCAGATTATTTCACTTATATCTATCTCACTGTATCACAATTCCAGTGGGTCAGAAGTGTACATACACTAAGTTGACTGTGCCTTTAAACAGCTTGGAAAATTCCAGAAAATGAACAACTCAGTGCCTCTTTGCTTGACATCATGGGAAAATCAAAAGAAATCAGCCAAGACCTCAGAAAAAGAATTGTAGACCTCCACAAGTCTGGTTCATCCTTGGGAGCAATTTCCAAACGCCTGAAGGTACCACGTTCATCTGTACAAATAATAGTACACAAGTATAAAGACCATGGGACCACGCAGCCGTCATACCGCTCAGGAAGGAGACGCGTTCGTCTCCTAGAGATGAACGTATTTTGGTGCGAAAAGTGCAAATCAATCCCAGAACAACAGCAAAGGACCTTATGAAGATGCTGGAGGAAACAGGCACAAAAGTATCTATATCCACAGTAAAACAAGTCCTATATCAACATAACCTGAAAGGCCACTCAGCGAGAAATAAGCCACTGCTCCAAAACCGCCATAAAAAAGCCAGACTACGGTTTGCAACTGCACATGTGGACAAAGATCATACTTTTTGGAGAAATGTCCTCTGGTCTGATGAAACAAAAATATAATTGTTTGGCCATAATGACCATCCTTATGTTTGGAGGGAAAAGGGGGAGGCTTGCAAGCCAAAGAACACCATCCCAACCGTGAAGCACGGGGGTGGCAGCATCATGTTTGGGGGGTGCTTTGCTGCAGGAGGGACTGGTGCACTTCTGGGACTGGTAGGAAAATGATGTGGATATATTGAAGCAACATACCAAGACAACAGTCAGGAAGTTAAAGCTAGAACGCAAATGGGTCTTCCAAATGGACAATGACTCCAATCATACTTCCAAAGTTGTGGCAAAATGGCTTAAGGACAACAAAGTCAAGGTATTGGAGAGGCCATCACAAAACCCTGACCTCAATCCTATAGAAAATTTGTGGGCAGAACTGAAAAGGTGTGTGCGAGCAAGGAGGCCTACAAACCTGACTCTGTTACACCAGCTCTGTCAGGAGGAAGGGGCCAAAATTCACCCCACTTATTGTGGGAAGCTTGTAGAAGGCTACCCGAAACGTTTGACCTAAGTTAAATAATTTAAAGGCAATGCTACCAAATACTAATTGAGTGTATGTAAACTTCTGACCCACTGGGAAAGTGAATAATTCTCCCTACTATTATTCTGACATTTCATATTCTTAAAATAAAGTGGTGATCCTAACTGACCTAAGACAGATCATTTTTACTAGGATTAAATGTCAGGAATTGTGAAAAACTGAGTTTCAATGTATTTGGCTAAGGTGTATGTAAACTTCCGACATCAACTGTACGTGCCATTTCACATACGCTCTGGAGCTGAATGGACCAGGACAACTGCACCATCGCTAACATGATAAATGTCCACAGGGGCAACGTCCTTTGCATTTCAACGCAAAAGCCTTCTCTTTTCTTTTTGCCCGTATTAAGGTCTGATTTTCATGTAAAATACAGAATTTAGACCAAAACAATGAGTGAAGAGGCTTTTTACTTTGTTGAAGCACCTTTGGCGGTGATTACAGCCTCAAGTCTTCTTAGGTATGATGCTATATAGAGTATTTATTTAATCCATTTTAGAATAAGGCTGTAACGTAACAAAGTCTATATACAGTGTGTGCAAATGAGGTAGGATAAGGGAGGTAAGGCAATAAATTTGAATAATTACAATATAGCAATTAAACGCTGGAGTGATAGATGTGCAGAAAATGAGTGTGCAAGTAGAGATACTGGGGTGCAAAGGAGCAAAGAAAAAAAAATAATAACAGTATGGGCATGAGGTAGTTGGATGGGCTATTTACAGATGGGCTATGTACATGTGCAGTGATCTGTGAACTGCTCTGACAGCTGGTGGTTAAAGTTAGTGAGGGAGATATGAGTCTCCAGCTTCAGTGATTTTTGCAGTTTGGCAGCAGAGAACTGGAAGGAAAGGCGGCCAAAGGAGGAATTGGCTTTGGGGGTGACCAGTGAAATATACCTGCTGGAGCACGTGCTACGTGTGGGTGCTGCTATGGTGACCAGTGAGCTGAGATAAGGCGGGGATTTACCTAGCAAAGACTTATAGATGACCTGGAGCCAGTGGGTTTGGCAACGAATATGAAGTGAGGGACAGGCAACAAGGGCATACAGGTCGCAGTGGTGGGTAGTATATGGGGCTTTGGTGACAAAACGGATGGCACTGTGATAGATTGCATCCAATTTGCTGAGTAGAGTGTTGGAGGCTATTTTGTAAATGACATCGCCAAAGTCAAGGATTGGTAGGATAGTCAGTTATACAAGGGTATGTTTGGCAGCATGAGTGAAGGATGATTTGTTGCAAAATAGGAAGCCGATTCTAGATTTAATTTTGGATTGGAGATGCTTAATGTGAGTCTGGAAGGAGAGTTTACAGTCTAACCAGACACCTAGGTATTTGTAATTATCCACATATTCTAAGTCAGAACCGTCCAGAGTAGTGATGGTGGACGGGCGGGCAGGTGTGGGCAGCGATCGGTTGAAGAACATTTAGTTTTACTTGCTTTTAAGAGCAGTTGAAGGCCACGGAAGAAGAGTTGTATGGCATTGAAGCTCATCTGGAGGTTAGTTAACACAGTGTCCAAAGAAGGTCCAGATGTATACAGAATGGTGTCATCTGCGTAGAGGTGGATCAGAGAATCACCAGCAGCAAGAGCGACATAATTGAAGTATACAGAGAAAAGAGTCAGCCCGAAAATGTAACCCTGTGGCACCCCCATAGACTGCCAGAGGTCCGGACAAGAGGCCCTCCGATTTGACACACTGAACTCTGTCAGAGAAGTAATTGGTGAACCAGGCGAGGCAGTCATTTGAGAAACCAAGGTTGTTGAGTCTGCCGATAAGAATGTGGTGATTGACAGAGTTGAAAGCCTTGGCCAGGTCGACGAATACAGCTGCACAGTATTGTCTCTTATCGATGGAGGTTATGATAACGTTTAGGACCTTGAGCGTGGCTGAGGTGCACCCATGACTAGCTCGGAAACCAGATTGCATAGCGGAGAAGGTACGGTGGGATTCGAAATGGTCGGTGATCTGTTTGTTAACTTGGCTTTCAAAGACCTTAGGATAGGGTAGGAGAGATAGATGTAGGTCTGTAGCAGTTTGGGTCTTGAGTGTCTCCCCCTTTGAAGAGGGGGATGACCATGGTAGCTTTCCAATCTTTGGGGATCTCAGACTATACGAAAGAGAGGTTGAACAGGCTAGTAATAGGGGTTGCAACCATTTTGGCTGATCATTTTAGAAAGAGAGGGTCCAGATTGTCTAGCCTGATTGATTTGTAGAGATCCAGATTTTGCAGCTCTTTCAGAACATCAGCTACCTGGATTTGGGTGAAGGACAAATGGGGGAGGCTTGGGCAAGTTGCGGTGGGGGGTGCAGGGCTGTTGACCGGGGAAGGTGTAGCCAGGTGGAAAACATGGCCAGCCGTAGAATAATTATTCTTGAAATTCTCAAATATCGTGGATTTATCAGTGGTGACAGTGTTTCCTAGCCTCAGTGCAGTGGGCCGCTGGGAAGAGGTGCTCTTATTCTCCATGGACTTTACAGTGTCCAAAAACTTTTTGGAGTTTGTGCTGCAGGATGCAAATTTCTGTTTGAAAAAGCTAGCCTTTGTTTTCCTAACTGCCTGAGTATATTGGTTCCTGACTTCCCTGAAAAGTTACATATCGCAGGGGCTAGTTGATGCTAATGCAGTACGCCGCATTATGTTTTTGTGCTGGTCAAGGGCAGTCAGGTCTGGAGTGAATCAAGGGCTATATCTGTTCCTGGTTCAACATTTCTTGAATAGGGCATGCTTATTTAAGATGGTGAGGAAAGCCATTTTAAAGAATAACCAGGCATCCTCTACTGATGGAATGAGGTCAATATCCTTCCAGGATACCCGGGCCAGGTCGATTAGAAAGGCCTGCTCGCTGAAGTGTTTTATGGAGTGTTTGACAGTGATGAGGGGTGGTCGTTTGACCGCAGACCCATTACAGACACATGCAATGAGGCAGTGATTGCTGAGATCCTGGTTGAAGACAGCAGAGGTGTATTTGGAGGGCAGGTTGGTTAGGATGATATCTATGAGGGTGCCCGTGTTTACGGATTTGCGGTTGTACCTGGTAGATTCATTGATAATTTGTGTGAGATTAAGGGCATCAAGCTTAGATTCTAGGATGGCAGGGGTGTTAAGCATGTCCCAGTTTAGGTCACCTACCAGCACGAGCTCTGAAGATAGATGGGGGGGCAATCAATTCACATATGGTGTCCAGGGCTTAGCTGGGGGCAGAAGGTGGTCTATAGCAAGCGGCAACGGTGAGAGACTTGTTTCTGGAAAGGTGTATTTTTAAAAGTAGAAGCTCAAATTGTTTGGGTACAGACCTGGATAGTAAGACAGAACTCTGCAGGCTATCTCTGCAGTAGATTGCAACTCCGCCCCCTTTGGCAGTTCTATTTTGTCGGAAAATGTTATGGTTAGGGATGGAATTTCAGGGTTTTTGGTGGTCTTCCTAAGCCAGGATTCAGAGATGGCTAGGACATGGCAGAGTGTGCTAAAGCAGTGAATAAAACAAACATAGGGAGGAGGCTTCTAATGTTAACATGCATGAAACCAAGTATGTCCAATGTAAATAATCGAAACCCTAGCCCTAGATTACTCTATATTTGCAACACTATTGCGGTGAACACCTGTTCATCACACAAATAGTTGAATTAGCTGGCCAGTGTGATAGCACCACTAAATGCGAAGGATATGTCATACATTGAATGTGATTATAATCCATCCACTGTCTCATGTTGCACAGACGATGCGCATTAAGGAGACATAAATATTCCTGAGGGGAGTTGTAGGATATGGGATCAGACTATGTAACAGTATTGCTTCTGTCCCTCTCCCCGCCCCAACCTGGGCTTGAACCAGGGATACTCTGCACACAACAACATCAGTCACCCTCGAAGCATCATTACCCAAAAGCTGCGACCCTTGGAAAGCAAGGGAAACACCTACTTCAAGGTCTCCGAGCGAGTGAAGTCACTGATTGAAACGCTATTAGCATGCACCGCTAACTAGCTAGCCATTTCACACCAGTTACACTCACCCCCTTTAACCTCCTCCTTTTCCGCAGCAACCAGTGATCTGGGTCAACAGAATAAATGGAATCAACTTTTATGGGATCAACTTTTTTTCTAAGACTACAAATCATTTTCTATGCGTGAGAACTGTTTGTCTTCGTGGCATTTTACTTAAGGTCCTTGCAATATATCGATTTACAAATACAAATCAAAAGGTGTTTGTGGATAGTGAATTGCATTTGTGGATAGCAATTTACATTTGTGGAATGTGATTAACATTTGTGGATTGGTGATTTACATTTGTGGATTGGTACTTATCTGTACAGATCAAGATACACAAATACAAAATGCATGCTGTGAGTTCACAATACATTTGGCATGATATTGATCCCATATATAAGTCTTCCTGTCATGTATTGTCATATTATGTCTTGTTCCTGTTCTTTCTCTTCACTCCGTCTCCCTCTGCTGGTCGTATTAGGTTACTTTCTCTTCCTCTCCTTCCCCCAGCTGTTCCTCATCTTCTCTAACTACCTCGTTCACCCTTTTCCCACCTGTTCCCTTTTTCCCTCTGATTAGGTCTCTATTTCTCTCTCTGTTCCTGCTTCTGTCTTTGTCAGATTCTCGTTTGAGTTTCTCATGCCAGAACCAAACTATCGTCTCGTTTGCTTCACCCTTGTCCCGTCCTGTCGGAATCTGCCTGTTCATCTGATGCTACGTGTGATCAGGTACCTCTGTCCTCTACAACCCGCGCCTACCCAGAGAGACCAGCAGTCTGTCGCCGCTAACCCTGCTATTCTCCTCTGCTGCTAAGAAGGGGACTCTTCTGTAAATATCAGAAGGACTTTATGATTTATTTGTCGCCCTCTCTGCGGGTTGTCTATTTTGCCATTCTATACATCTGAAGAGGATCTATGTCTTCCCTGTGTTTTGACATTAAAGGACTCTGTTTTTGTTAAACCGCTTTTGGGTCCTCACTCACCTGCATAACACTTCCCATCCATTGCATTAGGTGACAGCTCCACTTCTGGGAACTGCGCCTTTGTATTGACTTATCAAATAAAAAATGCATTGATCTAAGAACTAGATCCATTAGTCCAAGGCTCTCCAACCCTGTTCTTGGAGAGCTACCCTCCTGTAGGTTTTCAACATCAGTTGTAACAAACCTGATTAATTTATTAACCAGGTAATTATTACAATCAGGTGCGCTAGATTAGGGTTGGAGTGAAGCTCTACAGGAACACGGTTGGAGAGCCCTGCACTAGTCTTCAACCACATTATTCGAGCTGTCACAATGTGTCAAAAATGTTATGTTGCTAATTGTAATAGGCTGCTATTAATCACAATTATATAAACAAACAGAATTCAGGATTCTTCATGCTGATGATTTGAACAATTTGAGACATAGCAATATAGTAAGACATAATATGAAATGTAACAGATACAGGTGATGTGCATGCGGTGGTTTCAAAATTATACAATTACTACAGATGGCTAGTTCTATCCATGCTTTACCTGAACGTGATTATCTGATATTATAGCTAGCTAGTTGATGTTGTTCTAGCTAGCTCACCCAAAGCCGGCTTTTCTCCTCCTCGCTGGTCTACAGACGACATGATCCTGATGTTGTGGCTGTAACATTTAAAGGACAATATAACAACAACAAGCTAGATATATGAGAGACATTTTCAGAAAAAGCAGCTCATATACCAAGCCAATAAAATTAATTTGCAGGAAAAAAAGAAGACAAAAAGGAAGGGAAGCACTGCTAAGGTATACAATAGTAGGTTTTGGTAGACAGAAGGTACTCTTTGGTAAAAGGAATACCATTGCATTGGTTCCACATTGAAATCTTGCTAGCACATCTCGCCTGGGCACTGCAGCAGCCAGATGAAGAAACTTAATTTAATCATCTTCCCCACCCCATCTTGTCTTGATTGTGCAGGGAGCTAGTCGGTTCTCCTCTAAATATTATTAACTAGCAAGCTAGATAACCTTAATGGATTTGTGCAGAGATCTCAGCTTGCTAACTAGGAAAAGCCAACCAACTACACACCAAATATACACAGAACAAATAATTATTTTCTAGACAAATGTTAGACATATTGCTCTGATACACAACACAAGACGGCTATAGTGTTAGCTAGCTAGATATCCAGCCATGTAATGCCAATAGAAAAGAGGCTAGCTAGCATCAGCTATGTAGGAGTTATGCTATGTGGAAACCCTCCTTTAATTATTCCTGTCATCTTCCTCACCAACGCCTTGTTGTAGTTTTCAAATTCTGTGAATATCATTTAGCTAGCTAGCTATTCATTTGAACACATTTCCTTCCAGACCAGAACTCTGTAAAACAAAGCGCGTTCAAGAATTCACCTGATTCAACACTTCACCTGATTGGCTGGAAGAACAAGCCCTGACCACCAGAGCTTGTGTGTTTCTGTGCTGCTTGCTTATATAGCATTTTTTTTTTTACAACTGCAAAACGTTTGGCACAGGTTAGTCACAAAATGAGTGCCAAAACTCTGAGCGCAAAGATTCGACATCGGCAAATGTAGTTTTGAGTCACAGAAGATTCACCCGTCGCAAATGTATTAAATATTTATTTATTTGTATTTTATTTGTTTTATTTAACCTTTATTTAACTGAGTATTTCATTTAATGAGTTGTATTAATTCTCAAATGTAGTTGCATGCTTGCAAATGTTATTGAATTTATTCACATATCAATTTACCTGTTAGCAAGTGCTGCATTTATTCTCAAAATAAGTCACGTTTGCAAATATTTTTTTGCAACTACAAAATTCAATATACAGGTGGAACTCCTATTTTACATGTGCAAATCATAATTCATATGTGCAAATCATACTTTACATACTTGTATAATTAAGTCATTATTTTACCTCCATAACCTGGAGACACAGTCAGCAATGTTTCATCAATGTTCATACAAGCAGTCACTGGAAAGGCCCAACACAAGACTGGAAAGGCCCAACACACAGATTCAAGAACTCCACTGGTCAGACTTCATGACAGGCATAGAATGCTTGATGACGAATTAATTCATGGTGACTTCTTATCTACAAAGACATAGAGAGGAATAGAAAATACATCTTCATAAACTACGCCTTGGTTTTCCTTGAGAGACATTTCTTAAGCTGATCTCATCATTAGTACAGAACAAACGGCAGTAATCAGACAATTCCCAATTCCCAAAAAGATAACACATCCATTGGTCATTCCATCAAACTTCAACCCCCCAAAAATATTTAAAATGTGAATTAGTCTTCTGTTATTACAGAGTGATTACAACAACCTTTTCCATCAGGAAAATATAATCAAAGTAGAATTAAACATAACCATAACTGATTCAAATATAACTTGGGTTAGAGAGTAAACTATGGAGACAAATTAATGATCTGAAACACAATTATGATTCCTCTCCATACAACCTTATCGAATCTCACAGTGCATTTATTCTTAAAATATTCCTTGATCAAATATAATGAAAGTCAATAATACATGTCCATTGACAGTCTTAGTCTGAGCATCTTAAAAGGTGGGCACCTCTTACCTGTGAGAAACAGAGTTTTGAGACTGAACTGTTGATGGGAACAACAGAACAGACGTCTGACAAGATTGCCTTATTGTCTTATTAAGAACTGGAGAGTGGAGGAATGTTTGTCATGAAGTTGTCTCATCATCAAAGACATATACGTTCCTAAAAACTGTCCCAAGACTGTCAACCCTGAACACTCAATGTCAGGGATAGGCCTTGTTTCTCAACTCTGAACACAGGGTCAAGAAGCGGGTGAGGGAATAGCTTAATGTCAAACTAGTCACACTGCTACTCCGAAACTTACATCATGTGGAAAATATTACTCAATTAATTGTACACAAGGGTGCACAAATAAAACAAAAGACCTTCTTCAGTGTTGCTTTAAAAAAAAAACTTATTAGACCTACCCTACTCTATCCATCTCTCTTGTCAGATATTTTTTCTAAATGATGATAAAATTCTAAAGCCCTATAACTCTTGTGCACATAGCACTATCAACAAGATATGACTGTCTCTCAACACCAAAACCCTTAGTTGCCCTCTTATGCAGCTCTCATTTCCAGGAACTGAGGATGGCCAGGAAGAGAAATAATAATGAAGACATACTGTATGTGAGGATCAAACAGAACTATCCTACATTCACTCACTCTTCCACACTTAGGCTGTTATTGCAGCAGGGGAGTGAATGGACAGACATATTGGACATTATTGTCTTGTTTTGTAATACAGACCCAGCCTGTCATGAACAACACCAAGTCCTTTTCACATTCTCTCACCGTGAGAAGCAGGATGTAAAGCTAAATACCATGCAGGTTCTCAATAACACCTCCCTCTGATAAGTTAGATGACTCATAGAACAGAAAGACCAATTTAACGTGTCATCTAAATGAATCCGGACAGATGTCTGAAACATGTATTCACTGACCATGTCTGCCTGGTGTCTGTCTCTCTGTCTGTTCAATCTCCACTCACAAAGCTAGTGGCGGCACTTGTTAGCATATGTTTGATGCAGTGACCATGATCAGTTTTACAACCTCGGTGTAAGGTGTCCTATTAATACCGCATGATGATTATTATAGTCTGTTAGCCTATGGATGCTCATATCTACGTGTTAGTAATGGAATGGCATATAATATGATAATCTTACCATCAGACTTTGATTCCTATATTTGTTTTGACATACTTCCCAGAACTGTGTGCGTCATGACGCAATCAGATGCGTGTTTGGGAAATCCCGAATTGTAATAACGCATTTATCATTGACGGTCTAGCCTACTACACCTTTAAGACGTCGACACTGCGAATTGGGAGTGGGCATATGTTCGACAGTAAAATCACAACACTTCGCAATGGGAAAACTGTGAAGAGGACCCTCTGCGCTGACCACTAGTTATAGAAAAGGTTTGAAATAATGTGCACCAAAAGGCTATATTGCCATAACAACTATGTATGAAAAGTGATACGGAAACCATTAAATGCATGTGGGATGAGGTTTGCGCAATGGACGCACAAGGGTCTTGGTCTGCATACGTCAACACATTTTGTGACATGTTTACGTTTTGATTTGCCTGTAGAATGTTGTATTTTAATCGTCTCTGACATTTGACAGAAATGTATTCCCGATCAGCAGGGAAATTGTGCTGCTAAAGTGTGAAATATGTTTACAGTTGATTTTCTTCAGTTTTGTTATCTACCACATTCTCCATTTTAACTCCGTCTTTAGCCAGCGACAACGATATTTATCTCATCGACACAAAAATATCTGCCGGTATCCTGCATGTTGTACTGTTGTGGAAGCAAGGACAAGGAGAAGCAGCGCCCGGACGCTGCAGAGGTGTCGAGAATTCTAGAGACAGAGACAGAGAAAAACCGAAAGAGCCAAGAAAGCGCACCTCAACCACGGGACATGTACGGAATAGCGGCAATGCCCGAGCTTCTACCACCCTCTGGCGTCCTCCAGCCCAGCTCAGTAATCCCACTCGAGTCGGGTGAGGTGCCTGGTTTGTGGAATGGATTCAACAGGGGTGTGCTGAGTTTTGACTCCCCCCAGCGGAGACGAGGCCAACGGGCCCCGAAGTTAGGGCAAATAGGACGGTCGAAGAGAGGTGAGTGTCGGAGATGATGGGGCAACAAGCAAAAGACGAGGAACTAGAATTGCGCTGAAAGAAATTGAACTGCCCGTGACTAAATTATCTACCTGGTTTCAGAGCATTTCGTATTATTCTGTACATAAATCCGAGATACTCATTTAGTATGATATGTTACGTTTCGTATGGTATGTATTAATATGTGGATGTCCATCACTCATTTTGTATGATATGGTACGAATTACAATTCGTATTATATGTTACGAATTTGCTAAATTTACAAATGGTTACGAATTTGGCAAGAGTATGATATGTTACGAATTCTAGCTAATGTCAGGTTAATGTCAGCTAGCTCGCTTAATGTTAGCTAGCTGGCTGACGTTAGCTAGGCTAGTGGTTAGGTTTATGAGTTCGTTTATAGGAGAAGGGTTGGCTAAATGGTTAAGGTTAGAGGCAGGGTTAGCAAGCTTGCTAGGTAGTTGCAAAGTAGCTAAAAAAAGTAGTAAGTAGTTGAAAAATGGCTAATTAGCTCAAATTGTCCATGAAGAGATTTGAAGTTGCAACCTTTGGGTTGCTAGACGTTTGTGTTCTACGACCACCTACTAATCATACCAAACGTAACATATCAGAATCAGACTGGCCTTTGTAGAAGTTATGTAGAATGTTGTTCATTCATCTGTCAATATATTGATATTCATAGTCTTTCCCCCTTTCGTTTACAGTGGTTATAGAGGATGACGACTTGGATGATGTCATGAAACACAATGGCCTCCCCATATCAATCAATATCTCTCCTGTTGCCTGAACAACTCTGATAGTGTCCAGACCTCAAGAGGCTATTGTGCTCATTTGTGAAATTCTGAAGTGTGTACCACTTGTTTCTGGACAATGTCCAATTCAGGTGCCCATTGCAAAGTTTACAATAGTAGCATGCGCATCACATGTAGTTTAGCTCTTCCTGGACACAGGAAGGTCTGTCCCAAGGAAATAGAAGTAAAAAAACAGTGCATCTTTGCTTCAGCTGGTGTTGAAGGGGGGACTTTCTGTCCTGAGGAGAGGGGAGCAATTAGGATAGATTTGGGTCTGGACAGGCTGAAACATAAGCACACAAGAGAAGGCCCTACCCATCAAGACCTGCCCCCTCAAAATGAGTGGACCTGTTTGTTTGTTGTTGTCTTTAGTGTCTATATTTTAAACACTCCATCCAAGATGTTATTTTAATTTGTGTCAATCCAACCTATATCTAATTGATAAAACAGCTACTCATAGTGCTGGGCAGTGTTTTCACAATATTATTTATTTGACATTATGTACGCTTTTTCAGTGTTTCACATATGTTGACAACACTTATTTTAGTTTTTGACAGTTGACAACACTGTCTCGTTTTGGTGCAAACTAATTGTAAAATTTGTTGTAAAACGTGTTAGATAAACTGAAGGCTTTAATTTGCCATTGTAACATGTCACAATCATTGTCTTAGTATAACATATGTTGTACTGTATGTTACTTTTACCCCTGAGTTGCTAGACAAGAGTTCCCACTGTGAACTATTTATGGAACTTTATGTATCCCTGCATCAAGGTGTAATATACACATTTTTTACAACCAGCTTCCTGTTATATTCTTCACCATAATGCCACATCTGTGGCAAGTCATGTGGCATTCAGATAAGTAGCCTAACTTATGTTAAACCCAGCTATGAAGCAGGTCGCTACATGGAGGAGCAACTCAAGGAAATTGGTGTAAGACTCCGATCTGTGAGGAATACATTGTTTTGATGTAACCATTGTTTGGCTCAGTGTTATCTCTTTGTCAAGATTAATAGATGTAAAGTTATAAAATCTACCCCTCACTAGAGATATACAAGCAGGGTTTAGCTTAAATCAATTCACTTGTCAAGAACGTATTTTCTAAATCCTCCTTGAATCTACTTGTTAGTTTTCCCCAACCCTTTTCAGTTATCAAATCACATTTTATTGTGCCAAATACAACTTACAAGCCCTTAACCAACCATGCAGTTTTAAGAAAATAGAGTTAAGAAAATATTTAAATTGTACCAAGCGAATTTTGCTCTGCCCGGAGTACCCCTGACATATTCCTTCATGTGCATTATACCAGTAGGACTATTATCTCATGAGTCTTCTCAAGTACCCTCTGTCAAGTAACCCTGTTTGGGAACCACTGTTAGAATGTGATCCGCTGTTGTGTAATGATAGTATGCACCACCAGATAGCGATAAAGTTAAAGGAACATAGTCCTCAGCCCAACATATGTGTCTTACTCAACCCCTCAGTCTGTTATTCATTTGTAATAAAACATGTTTGTATAGGTTCATTTCCAAAGACTAAGTCACAAGCTCACGGTTGAAGACAATGAGAACATTTCAAAAATAGTCCCTAACTCACTGATTTGAGAGAACTTAATGTACATTGTTAGATTCCCCTGCCAGTGAGCTTTATAGCTTCATGCAGCTCATTCCACCCATCCCCCAAACATGCCAGAGAGACTAGGGGGGAGGCAGTTGTACAACAATGCATCTTCCACATGTAACCCAACCCCTCTGAATTAGAGGTGCAGAAGGCTGCCTGGGTAACAGTGGGTTAACTGCCTTGCTTAGGAGCCAAACAGATGTTTACCTTGTCAGCTCGGGGATTTGATCCAGCAACCTTTTGGTTACTGGCCCAACTCTACCAGCCAGGCTACCAGACCATGTTCGAGGGGATCTAAACCATTTTGCCTAGATAAATAATATATCACAAGTAAAATTGTGACTCACTGACCTACAAATAATTATAAGTCGTTATTTATGATGCAAGGTGATTTGTAGATCAGTCAGTTGGCAATGGCCTGCACTGTTGGCTGCAATGTGAAACAAGCTCCATGAGGATCATAAAGACTGGGTTCCAGAGCTTAGACATTGCTGCACCTAACAGGTCTTCAACTCCTGGTTAGGTATTTTAAGTATCAGCTAACCACATCCTAGGCGTCTTCTCTGACCAGGCGTTGCGGACGCCTGCTAGATCTTAAAACACCTGGATAGCAATCTCAGTCGGTGATGTGGCACCCCAACCATTGGTTGATGCATGCCATGTCTGGGCAGTGGAACGCAACACCTATGTTACTGCCGTGTTCAAAACAGCTGGGAACTCTGGACTTCAGTGCATTCAAGACTACTGCAATTTATGTATAAACAAGATTTCTTGCAACATCTGCATATCTGGCATGGAATCCCACAACATAGACACAATAAACCAGAACCCACAACTTGTCACCATTTTATTTACAGAAGACAATCTCAAAAAGTTAAATATTAAAAATGTGGCAGTATTACAAAACTACTCTTGGGAAAAGGAGAATACATTTGATCCTTTTGAAGCATACATATTTCAGGTTACTAGCCAATTTTTTAAAAAGTTGCCAAAATGAGAGTACACCTTTACCGCTGATAATGGCATTAAGTGAATCACAGCAAATAGTCAACAATCTTAGTTGTGGGAGAACAGTCTCGGGCCTTCAGAAATTACAAGTCTTGACAGAGTCACATGTGTTGTATAATTCAAAATGATGTATCTAGCGTAATCATTATAAATCTAGATATAGGCTTGCATTTCCTGATTGGCTCCTAAAACAGCTTGTGGTATGGTTGGCCGTTGTAATGTAATACCAAAGCATGATGGCCCCATCATTACATAGTCATCTGGCCTGTCCATGTAGGCTACAGTAATAGAAATGGGAAAAGTGAAGGGATGTAAAAAGGTCTGAGGCCAACACGCAACATCTGCTCTACCTTACAAGTAAACATCATGAGCAGTCCTCTAGAACCATCTCTTAATTACATCCTTACTGATTTATTGTAACTGAGGGTATACCCTGGGAAAAAAATAACACGTAGTTTAAAAAAAGTGGACTGACGGACCAAAATGTCATGTTGAGTTTGACTGATGCGCTGTAGATTCCTAAGTTTTCCTACAGCATCCATGAAACTCAAACATACTCCTTGCTGCTGCTGGGGGGACGAGTGGAGGCGATGGGGTATTTGGCCTTAGGTTTGCCCTTGGGGCAGGTTGCTGCAAGCATGGCACCACCAATTATGTCCAGGAATGCTCCAGCCCAGGCAATGAAGATGGCTGAACCAAACTCATACCTAGAAGATGAGGGTTTGTGTTGGCAACAGTATCTGTACAATGACATGCATAACAGAAAAATGGAAAGCAACTTCCAGCATTCAACACCATCAAGACAGTGAATTAAAGACTCCAGGTGATAAGGGAAGTTAGCCAAAGAGAGATTCAGTAGTACTTACTTGGAGTTCACAGGGGCGAATGGGTTGTAGAACTCCTTGATGATGTTGTTAGCATACCACGAGCAGGCGATAGTTGCACACAGAGCTATGGAGGGGAACGAAATGTTAGCGGTTAAACCATCAGAGCATACAGAGAATCAAGAGCCAATTTCAAGGTAACTCACATCCAATCAACAGGACGATGCCACCGGTCATGGCGATGCGAGACTTCTTGTTTTTGTCATCTCCCCCACAGTTGGTGCACTTCATTCCCATGGTGGCCACACCCAGTCCAGCCACGGTCACAATGATGCCTACAATCATCAGGGCACGCGTTGCCTGGAGTGCAGCTGGAGAGTTGGGGAAGGACAGGGTTAATACACCAGGATATCTCTTTAGGGTGGCAAACAAATAATTTATGGTGCATTACATGGCCCTCTTGTTTTTCTCCCAAACTGAGATAAGTTAGTTTGATAGCGGAAGTCCATATGGATGGTTGAGTGAATAAATAACCATTGACAAATGTTTGATTTACCCAACCAAATAATTTGAATTTAGCCACAAGTTTCAGTTATAGGAATATAAAGTTTTTAACCCAATTAGGTGTTTAGCTTTCATATCCAGGTTATTGAAACCTGAGAGCAGTGTAGCCACAAACAATACATGCAAACCTAACACTGATATTCTCCATCTTTGCCTCAACCACTCCCTCCCCCAATGCACCTCTAGTCAGGTGCAACAGAAACCGGCTTCAACCGGAAACCCCCATGAGGGTGAAGTGTGCGCCACCCCTCCCCCTCTGACTCAGTTGGCAAGTCAGGAACCAGTTAGACCAGTCATGAGACAGACGGGGGAGTTGGGTTTCACTAGGAGGGACTTCCTCACTATTGTCTAGCTAGACCCTCCCACAGCAAGTAGATCTCCAAATCAAAATGGATGTTTCGACAGTAAAATTATTTAATATGGCCTCATAACACCCACATACGAGCCAGTAAGCATTTAGACAACATACCGACGCCTGAAACTATGCATTTCTGAAAAGCTCCAGTTCCACAGATTGCAATTGGCATGAGAAAAACAGTACACCTCAATCATTGCTTACCTGGAATGCATGAAGAAATGTAAATAAGCATTTGGCACAAACTAATGAATTTCTACAGTTCCTCATATCTGGTAATTCTCCACCTTCCTGCTATCAGTGCAATGCAATTGACATCAAGCTATTTATTTACTTGTTACATTGACCACTGGTTTGATTACAATGCCTTTATCAGACATGGCTTGTGTTCATGTTTGCAGATATGATAAAGCATACAAGCAAAAGAGTATAAGAGATAAAGCTATATCGTTTTATAGACTCCTTATCAAAGTTGATACACAAGTTAAACAGTGGTTTTACAGCCACTAAAACTACCATGCAGTCAGGGAGCTCAAGCAGCTCAGTAAAGTCTATGCTCTCAATGTCTGAGAGCATAGTCTTTTACAGGTGCACTTTTGCCGAAGTGTGAAAATATGAATGGAATGGATGGCACTCACCCAGCCAGCCACACTTAACTCCACATCTAGACACCGCAATGTGTCTGCTGATTGAGACCAGAGTTTCTTAAACACCATGCTTCTACATCGCTTGCTCTTCGGGGTTTTAGACTGGCTTTCTATAGAAGCACTTTGTGACAACGGCTGATATAAAAAGGGCTTTATAAAATACATTTGATAGAGTAGGATGTAGTGGACAGAAGTCGCTACTTAAAACTACTTGTTGAGATACAGGATCAAGCAATTTTATCAGGGGGCAGTTGGCAGGGAGTGTAGTCAGAGGCTAACGTTTGGGCCATGCCTACATTTATGCAATATCATGATTTAGTGATTGTTGGTTTAAGCGAATATTGTACTCTAACACCAGTGGGGTAGGAAGCTAAACAGGAAAATATCGCCGCGAGCCAGTTTTATTCAGTAATAGGCTAGATGGGGAATGTATCTGTGCCTCTTTCTGACTGTGCACGCAGACTGACACATCTGTGAGTCCATTCAATGGCGTGTTGACTAAACAGAGCAGAGATCAAGGCTTGATTTACCCCCATGCCAGCAACTCGTCCCCCCTCGATACTGCCTGCAGCTAGCTAATAAGGGTTTTTCCAATAGGCGGATGAGGGCATGACACAGGACAATGGCTGTCTGGATAACCATTACCCTATTGGTAACTGCGCAACACAGCTATGTCCACGAACCAACGTGAATACAAAGCATTCCTCCAGTAGCCTGTGTTTGGTTATATCCCCTGATATCGTGAACCGATGGTGAGATATGAAATAGGAGTAGCCCCATATAATGGGCAAAGAAAAATGTTGGATAGAGTCCATTGGGGCTAAGTTAATGAATATCAAAAGGATAAAGCAACCAAAAATGTACATAGAAGATGGACACTAAGTATGAGTCGTAAATCGCACACAAGGTGTGGCAGTTCCATAGAACATTATCAAGTTTCCAATAAGACACGGGCGCATGCGTCATCTATAGCAGGGGCGCGCGTTAATTCCCTCGCCTAGCAAATTCAAACAGCATGTTCTCAACATTAACTTTTGACATTGTACTCATTCCACTAATAGTTTCATACTGGGAAATGAAACTAATTTTATATATAAACAAATTCATTAGCATACTTACAGTCAAGTTGCAGAATTGAGTCATAGACTTTGCATTGGATCTGGCCGGTACTCTGAAATGCACAAGACATCCATAATCCCTGGTACATAGACACCGCTGTGATGATGTTGTCCCCGACATAGGCGGACATTTTCCACTGCGGAAGGATTGTGCCGACAATTAACCCGATCAGACCCAGTAGCGACAGGGCAAACCCCAAAATCTGGAGTCCCGAGTTGGCCATTTCAACTCCTTGAAGCAAACCGAGTTTTAGGAATGTCACTGATCTTGAATAATCTTTGTAGTACAATAAAGACAACAAATAGTTTGATTGGCACGAAGAAATTACTGTCCACCTGTTTGAGAAAAGCAGCCCTTCACGCGTTCACACAATTAATGTCTTCAAAAAGAGCTCTCTTTTGTAAAATTGTTTTAGAAAGTAGCGGCTGCTTTCTGCAAACTATAAAAACAACTTGGCAGCTTCACCTCTAAAACGCAAACGGTAGAATTTCTCAGCACCTGTTGCCAAGCCGCACCTTGATTATTATAATGAGGGTCGGTCGGGGACGAGCGTTTTTAAGGTCTCTTCCTCACAAGGGGCGGGAACGCGCACAGTTTCGAGTCATTCACCTTCGATAGGTTTCATGATGTCACCGTTTCTGTCGCAGTATAATGAAACCAAACCGTTCAACTTCAATAATTTCCCGAATGTGATGCTGTGACTAATCGTTCACAAATCATTTGGTGAAGTTTAAAATTGTTAAAAAAAAAAGGAGAAGAAAATCCCCTAAATCAAGGGCCGATCTCTTGTGCTCAGGCATAGGGGCCTATTCCAGGTGTTCAGTTTATTTTTTCTAGGGGATAGATCAGCTATGACATTAGCAGATATAATTAAGTATATCAAATAACATTACTTGCATCATGTATAATCAACTTTTTTATTTATATTTTTTTACAATGTTTTATTATGTCCCTACCCCGCTTTCCACATCTGCCTTCTTCACCTGCCCAGTCATGTGAAATCCAAAGATCAAGGCCTAACACATTTATTTAAATTGACTGATTTCCTTATATGAATTGTAACTCAGTAAAATATTTTAAATTGTTGTATGTTACGTTTATATTTTTGTTCAGTATATATATATATTTATTTGTATGTTTTCCACCAAGTCCTCTGACCAGGGGAAAGGAGGGTTAGTGGCAGAATAAAAAAATATATATTTAAAAAATGGATTAGAATAAGATCAACTATTGATTTAGGGAGAAAATATACAAACAAGTCTATTTCCTAATTGCGTTGGACTCCAAGTGAATTTGCCAATCAACCAATCACTCCAATCTTAGTTCCAACCCTCAGATGTCCTCAGACATACTGACTCAACTCCAGCCACTTTAATAATGGAAAAGGTGATGTAAAAATGTATCACTAGCCACTTTAAACAATGCCACTTAATATAATGTTTACATACCCTACATTACTCATCTCATATGTATATACTGTACTCTATACCATCTACTGCATCTTGCCATCTTTATGTAATACATGTATGTCATGGGATTTTTATGAATAATGACTAAATTATGTATACATTTAACTTAGAACTATAACTAAACAGAATACTACTATGTTACTGTATGAATGTATGAATATTATTATAATCATAATACTGAATATAATGTCTGTAATTTTAGTCAAGAATTAGAACAAGGACTTTCTGTTCCTTGTTAGAAACGAATGGAGCTATCGTCAGACTGGCTGTAAATACTGTGTTCCTTACAGGACATCCTGTCTCTACCCAGGGAGGGGAGAGACCTTGGGCTAGTAGTAGACTGTTTAACAGGTGGCAGACAATGTGGGAAGGCTTGTGAACTATATTGCCATTGTATCTGAGAGGAGGAGAGACATTTATGATGAAATGTGAGGTATATAAACTAATGTACATGGTATTATGACCAGAGCTCTCGGAAAATAAACGCTACTGATTCATTTTGAAACTGGTCTCTGTCCATTATATGCAAATAAGTATCTTACAAATTCTTAGAAATGGACAGCGTGTTTTAATTGAATTTGTTAATGAACATATAGGAGTTAAATTCCTCTAACAATGTATCACTAGCCACTTTAAACAATGCCACTTTTATATGTTTACATACCCTACATTACTCATCTCATATGTATATACTGTACTCTATATCATCTACTGCATCTTGCCTATGCCGTTCTGTACCATCACTCATTCATATATTTTTATGTACATATTCTTCATCCCGTTACACTTGTGTGTATAAGGTAGTTGTTGTGAAATTGTTAGGTTAGATTACTTGTTGGTTATTACTGCATTGTCGGAACTAGAAGCACAAGAATTTCGCTACACTCACATTAACATCTGCTAACCATGTGTATGTGACAAATACAATTTGATTTGATTTGAGACTATCCAAGGTTTACCGTGAAAATCATCCCAGGCTTACTGTGAAAAATCAAATCAAAGTTTACTTCTCACATGTACAGGATACAACAGGTGTAGAACCATCCAGCGAAATGATTACGTACGAGCTCTTTTTCAACAATGCAATCTTCAATAACTAGGTCAAATACCTTTTTTTAAAACAAATTTTCAACATATCTAAGACTAACAAACATGAGAAGGTAGGCTATACACAAGATCATTACCATCATATCAATGTGCAGGGATGCAGTCAGGGGTACAGCAGTGGAAAGTAGATGGTAAATGCAACCCAGTGAGCACTGTCCCACACCGATGTCCATGGTTGTTGAAATGATGTTTAAATTTGGTCCGTCCATAGACGTCTATGACAGGTTCAAATTTGATTAGTCCGGACTGGCCCAAACATAAACGTCTATGATCGGTTCAGATTTGATCCGGTCTGGATCGTCTTTGATTTCAACGTCCACAGATGTCTGGTCCGACCGGTCTCGATTTGGCCCAACATAGACATCTTTGATTGGTTTAGACTTGGTCCGGTCTGGAAAGGCCTTGATTTGGCCCAATCATAGATGTCTGTGTTTCACAAGTTTGGACAGCATAGTAGAGCACAGCAGAGTAAAGTACAGTGTAATGTACTATATTGTACTCTACTGTACCCTACTGTGCTTTACTGTACTTTAACGTACATTACTGTACTGTTACCTAGTGTACTGAACTCTAGTCCACCCTACTGAACTAAACTCTACTCTAATCTACTGTACTGAACTCTACTGTGCTCTACTGTACTGTACCGTGCTATATATACTATATACGTATATACTATACAAGGGCACTGCGTTCATCCACCTCTGGCCTGCTCGCCTCCCTACCACTGAGGAAGTACAGTTCCCGCGCAGCCCAGTCAAAACTGTTCGCTGCTCTGGCCCCCCAATGGTGGAACAAACTCCCTCACGACGCCAGGACAGCGGAGTCAATCACCACCTTCCGGAGACACCTGAAACCCCACCTCTTTCAGGAATACCTAGGATAGGATAAAGTAATCCTTCTCACCCCCCTTAAAAGATTTAGATGCACTATTGTAAAGTGGCTGTTCCACTGGATGTCTTAAGGTGAACGCACCAATTTGTAAGTCGCTCTGGATAAGAGCGTCTGCTAAATGACTTAAATGTAAATGTAAATGTAATGCTTTACAAGCATTCCTTTTTACATTTATATTTTGGGCTTTTAGCAGACACTCTTATCCAGAGTGACTTACAGTCAGTGCATTCAACTAAGGTAGATAACCACATATCACAGTCATAGCAATACATCATTTTCTGTAACTGTTACTGTACAGTACACAAGTACTTTACTGTACTTTACTGTACGTTACTGTACTGTTCTGTATTCTTCTCCACTCTACTGAACTAAACTCTACTGTACTGTATCATACTCTACTCCACTGTAGGAACTAACTCTACTGTGTTCTAGTGTACTTATCCAGATTATCTTACAGTCAGTGCATTCAACTAACGTAGATAACCACATATCACAGTCACAGCAAGAAATACATTTCTGTAACCGTCACAGTACTGTACCCTACTGTACTTTACTGTACTTTACTGTACTGTTCTGTATTTTGCTCCACTCTACTGAACTAAACTCTACTTTATTCTACTCCACTCTACTGAACTAAACTCTACTGTACTGTAATGTACTGTCCTGTACTCTATTGTATGAACTAACTCTGCTGTTTTCTACTGTACTGTATTGTACTGTACTGTACTCTATTGTATGAACTAACTCTACTGTTTTCTACTGTACTGTGCTGTACTGTACTGTGCTGTCCAAACTTGTAAAACACCGATGTCTATGATTGGTTTAGATTTAGTCCTGTCCGGTCCGGACCAACTCTGGGGGGCAGAGCTCATTAGAGTAATACAGGGGCATGCTTTCTATTTAAATGTACATTTTGGGCTTTTACCAGAGGCTCTTATCCAGAGCAATTTAGGGTGGTTGCTGTAAACTAGATAAACAGCCACATATTGCAGCCATAGCAAGAAAAACTGTTCTGTTACCGTTACTGAGAAGGTGGCATGTAGCCTATCAAATAGAGCGTTGGCTTTGGTTGCTGGTTTCAAATAGCTCAGCTGACAAGGTAAAAAAGCAGCCGATGTGCTTTTGAGCAAGGAATCTATTAACAGGGATTTCTTAATCTGATTACAAATATGAAGTAACTGTAATCAGCCTGGATTAGGAAAAAAATGGCAATCAATTGCAGTTACATTCTTAAAAACAGCTGATTAAATTTGAGATTACTTCATCGAATATCAAGAAGAACAACTTCTAAAACTTTGTCTGCATTGTTGTCATTTACCAAACCCTCAAGACTTCTCACATGCTCTCAAATATGCTATTTTTCTGTTGATCGCCCATCAAGGGTGGATGGCTTCTTTTGTATTGAAACTGGTTGAATGAATAGGCAACACTTCCAAATCATTTTCACCTAGCCTTCTGGTCAATCAGACAGTCGTCTGGCCTCCACAGAGTTCCTTCTTGCTGCTTTGATGCAGTGCACTTTCTCTCATAGCAGGAGAGAAAAATGCTTTCTGATTGCTCAATAAAAAACCAAATGTAACTGCGGGAAAAATGCTGTCTTGAAAGAAACCACTGTTGTTACTGTAGAAAAGAAGAGAGTCCCAGCTTTCTGTAGGTCTGGATTGTATTTATCAACTCTTAATATTGAACAATGGCACTCATGTCTGCCATTCAATTTCAAGGTGAGTGCATATGAATAAAATGTACTGACATCAATAACACAGCTAACTTTCAGTAGGCCTAGCTTTAATATTAGGCTATATAAGAGTTAGCGATCAAGCTAACCACTTCCTCAGGTGGTGAATGAGCCACAAATTAATTTATGATATGTGATATTTGTGCCCCAAATGAGGCAGACAAATTCATCTCTATTGAATTCTAAAACCTTATTATGACAGTAAAATAATAGATTACGGGACTATTGCCTAATTGGCGAACTCAAAAATCATGACAATCACATGTAAATATCTGGAATCGTGCATTCCTGCATGGACATGTTAGATTAAACCATTTATTTATTGAATCATACCATGTACACTTCTTAATGAAGCACTTTGAATTACCATTTTTTAAACATTTTCTGTGACCCTGCAAAAACATTTTGGTGTGACCAAATCACCAAATCATGGGCTGGTTCTTCAATTGACAACGTCATAGAGCCATGTGACGCTCACACATAGAATATCCACTGAGTGAACACCTTCCTAATGAGTTACACCCTCTTTTGCCCTCATAACAACCACAATTCTTCAGGCATGGACTTTGCATGGTGTCGAAAGTGTTCCACAGGGATTCTGGCCCATGTTGACTCCAATGCTTCCCACAGTTGTGTCAAGTTGGTTGGATGTCCATTGGGTGGTGGACCATTCTTGATGCAAACAAGAAACTGTTGAGCGTGAAAACCCCAGAAGCGTTGCAGTTCTTGACATACTCAAACCGGTGTATCTGGCATCCACTACCATACCCCATTCAAAGGCACCTAAATATTTTGTCTTGCCCATTCACAAATACACAATCCACGTCTCAATTGTCTCAAGGCTTAAAAATTATTCATTAACCTGTCTCTTCTCCTTCATCTACACTGATTTAAGTGGATTTAATAAGTGACATCAGTAAGGGATCAAAGCTTTCACCTGGATTCACCTGGTCAGTCGATGTCATGGAAAGAGCAGGTGTTTCTAATGTTTTGTACACTCAGTGTATATGGCATGTTGACATTTATTTTCATGAATCTTGACCTGGAGGCAGCACTGAGCGTTTTCCTCTAGATGGGCCAGCTGCAAAGTCAAAATTGGCTAGTAAAAATGTATGAAATCAAAAATAAGCTTTTTGGTATTAATTTAAGGTCAGGGCTAAGCATAAGGGTTAGCAGCGTTGTTAAGGTTTCAAATCAGATTTTATGACTTTGTGAATGTGCCAACCTGCCTTTATACACTGAACAAAAATATAAATGCAACATTCAACAGTTTCTAAGATTTTACTGAGTTACAGTTCACATAAGGAAATCAGTCAATTGAAAAAAAAATGTTAGCCCCTAATCTATGGATTTCACATGACTGGGAATACAGAAATGCATATGTTGTTCACAGATACCTTAAAAAAAAGGTGTGGCTCAGAAAACCAGTCAGTATCTGGTGTGACCACCTCATGCAGCTCGACACATCTCCTTCACATAGAGTTGATCAGGCTGTTGATTGTGGCCTGTGGAATGTTGTCCCATTCCTCTTCAATGGCTGTGTGAAGTTGCTGGATATTGACGGGAACTGGAACATGTCGTCCTACACGTCAATCCAGAGCATCCCAAACACGCTCAATGGGTGATGTGTGGTGAGTATGCAGGCCATGGAAGGACTGGGACATTTTCAGCTTCAAGGAAATGTGTACAGATCCTTAAAACACGGGGCCGTGCATTATCATGCTGAAACATGAGGTGATGGCGGTGGATGAATGGCACAACAATGGGCCTCAGGATCTCGTCCCGGTATCTCTGCATTCAAATCTGCATCAATAAAATGCAATTGTATTCATTGTCCATAGCTTATGCCTGCCCATACCATAACCCCAATGCCACCATGGGGCACTCTGGGGCAAACCGCTCGCCCACACAACGCCATACACGCTTTCTGCCATCTGCCTGGTACAGTTCAACCTTGAAGAACACACTTTTCCAGCGTGCCATTCGTCATCGAAGGTATTTGCCCACTGAAGTCGTTTATGACGCCGAACTGCACGCAGATGAGCTTCCCAGAGACAGAATCTGACAGTTTGTGCAGAATTTCTTGAGTTGTGCAAACCCAATTTCATCAGCTGGTACATTGGGGGTGGCTGGTGCATTGGTGCGAGAGGCGCATGCGAACAAAAGACTGACAGGTAGTTCCATGAAGGAGCAGCATTCATAATCAAATATAATGCGTTGTGGCACTGCTCCCCCATAGCTCAGGTGGCTGATGCAAAATGCATCATACCAGCTGTATTTCTGCATCTTGAAAGTTATGTATCTTGAAAACTTGATTGCTGACATTTAGGGACTACATCAACAATGGACTAATGAAACATACCAAAATATAGTTTTTGGGTGGAGTTTGCCTTTAATGATCTTCTTGGCCTTTCTTTAACACAGAGTACTGTACATTTCCTGGAGGGCAGGCGGCATGCCCCCAGTGATGCATTGGGCTGACTGCACCACCCACTGGAGAGCCATGCGGTTGAGGGCGGTGCAGTTGCCGTACAGGCGGTAATGCAGCCCGAAAGAATGCTCTCAATGGTGCATCTGTAGAAGTTATGGATTACAGGAAACATCCGCACTGAGCTAAAGGCTAGAGCTGCAGCTTTCAAGGAGCGGGACATTATAAGAAATCCCGCTGTGCCTTCAGTCGAACCATCAAACAGGCAAAGCATCAATACAGGTGACGTGACTATCATTAATGTGATGACTGCAATATATCGATTAATTATATTTAATTAAATGAATCATGTAACAATTAACTCATTAGGAATTTGGGGCACCATGGGAAAAGTTACCGTTTCTAGAATTAACTCAAGAATATATAGATATCATACCAGTCATCAATGAATAATTTCCTCATATCAGTCTCATTCTGAACGTTGTAGACTCCATAAATCTGCACAAACCCGGGTCTCACTGATCATTCCGTACCACACAAATTGATTTGATTATTTATTTACTAACAAGCTAAATGATAACATAAGATACACACACGGTATAGGTTATTGATTAGAAACTTAATATGACGACAACAGCTCCCTAGCGGACCAACACAATATGACACATGTTACACAAGATGAAGATTTAAAGAGTGAGAGAATGAGAGATAAAGAGAAGCAACTCTTGTATACATTTGTAAACCACTTAGTTTAGCGCCAATACTCTGCCCCGAACTGCCGCTCTTATGGGTAAAAAGTAACGTATGTATTTACGTGTTGAAGGTCTCCATCGGGTATCTCTGTTGGGTCCAGGCCTTTGTGGGCCGGGTACCGCTTGATGAGAAGGGTTCGACGTCAGGTGTAAGTCTCTGATTGTCCACAAGATGTCACACTGTCCTTCTTAGTTGTCTGTTTATTTGCACTCATTCTGGTAGAGTGGTCTCCAGAGGACGGCTAATCAGCCGCATAGATGATCCCAGAGTGGTGATGAAAGCCGTGTAGACAAACAATGATTTGAAGAGAATAACCGGATGGTCCTGCTTAAATGCACCTTTCTTAGATACCGTACTTAGAACAGCTACTCAACAGTAGCATTGATTGTTAAGAGGTTCCTTTATCTTCTTGAACCTCATGTTGCGTTTCAGGATCGTGACTAATCGCAGACCTCAGCTGCAGCTTGTGGCCCTTCTAGTCTGATATGTTAATTCTTAACTCAAATTCTTTATACCCTCGGGTAGAAAGGGGACATCACTCTGGGTTCCCTGGGGCATAGCTAGTTATGAGGCAAGGTTTCACAATTTGCTGTGATATTATTAGAAAAATAAAATCACAATCTTATTGTCACAAAACATTATCTTTATCCTGGATAATTACCACACAACACAAAGCATGTAAACATGACATACACCGTGTGAAAAATCTTCAAGTTATAATGTTTTCGTTATAACGTCTTCATGCAACTTTACAAAATAGACATCCATTTTCCATATTCCATCTCTCATAATTACCAATATAAGGAGGAAGAAATATATTGTCCCGGTATCCATTGTTTGACGTTGTAGTTTTGGGCGGTAAACTCTTCATAAGGCACACAGACATTCCGATCACCCAAACTAGGCCCCAAAAGGTATCGTCTGCTGCCTATGTTTTACGATCGAGTGAGGTGTCATAAAACCCCCACATCCATTCCTCTCCCCGTCTGCGGGAGAGAGAGAGATCTGTAGAGCTGATCTTCTGTAACCTTTGGATCCTCACACTCATGACACAGGACTAAGATTGAAACCTACTACACCAGCTCTGATGCTCGTCGGATGTAACAGGGCTTGCAAACTATTACGGACTACAAAGGGAAACCCAGCCATGAGATGCCCAGTGACGTGAGCCAACCAGACAGGCTAAATGCCTTTTATGTTTGCTTTGAGGCAAGCAAGATTGAAGCAAGCATGAGAACACCAGCTGTTCCAGAACAACTGCGTGATCACTCTCTCCGTAGCCGATGTGAGTAAGACCTTTAAACAGATCAACATTCACAAGGCCACGTTTCAGATGGATTACCAGGACGTGTCCTCAGAGCATGCACGGACCAACTGGCATGTGTCTTCACTGAGATTTCAACCTTTCACTGACCGAGTCTGTGATACCTACAGTACATGTTTCAAGCAGACCCCCATAGTCCCTGTGCCCAAGAACGCCAAGGTAATCTGCCTAAATGACTACCGCCCTCCTAGAACTCACATGTGCTGGTCATGGCCCACATCAACACCATCATCCCGGAAACCCTAGACTCACTCCAATGTGTATACTGCCCCAACAGATACATGATGATGCAATCTAATTTGCATTCTACACTGCCCTTTCCCACCTGGACAAAATTAACACCTATGTGAGAATGTTGTTCATTGACTACAGCTCAGAGTTCAACACTGTAGCGCTCACAAAGCGCATCACTAAGCTAAGGATCCTGGGACTAAACACCTCCCTCTGCAACTGGATCCTGGACTTCCTGACGGGCCGCCCCCAGGTGGTAAGGGTAGGCAAATACACATCTGCCACACTGATCCTCAACAAGGCGGCCCCCCTCTGGGGTGCGTGCTTAGTCCCCTCCTGTACTCCCTGTTCACCAATGACTGCGTGGCCAAGCACGACTCCAACACTGTCATTAAGTTTGCTGGTAGGCCTGATCACCGACAATGATGAGACAGCCTATAGGGAGGAGGTCAGAGACCTGGCAGTGTGGTGCCAGGGAGACAACCTCTCCCTCAACGTGAGCAAGACAAAGGAGCTGATCGTGGACTACAGGAAATGGAGGGCTGAACATGCCCCCATTCACAATGACGGGGCAGTAGTGCAGAAGGGTGAGAGCTTCAAGTTCCTTGGTGTCCACATCACCAACAAACAATCATGGTCCATACAAAAAAAGGCAGTTGTGAAGAGGGCACGACTATGCCTATTCCTATTCCCCCTCAGGAGACTGAAAAGATTTGGCATTGGTCCCCAGATCCTCAAAAAGTTCTACAGCTGCACCATCGAGAGCATGGATGCATCACCGCCTGGTATGGCAACTGCTCAGTATCCAACTGTAAGGCGCTACAGAGGGTAGCTTTCAGCCATCCAGGACCTCTATGCTAGGTGGTGACAGAGGAAGGCCCAAAAAGTTGTCAAAGACTCCAGCCATCCAAGTCAGCGACATGCATGGAGATGGAGAATTTACAGTGCCTTGCAAAAGTATTCATCCCGCTTCGCGTTTTTCCTATTTTGTTGCATTACAACCTGTAATTTAGATAGATTTTTATTTGAATTTCACGTAATGGACATACACAAATTGTCCAAATTGGTGAAGTGAAATTTGAAAAAATTACTTCAGAGAAATAAAAAAATGGAAAAATGGTGTGTGCATATGTATTCATCCTCTTTGCTATGAAGCCCCTAAATAAGATCTGATGTAACCAATTACCTTCAGAAGTCACATAATTAGTTAAATAAAGTCCACATGTGTGCAATCTAAGTGTCACATGATCTGTCACAAGATCTCAGTATATATACACCTGTTCTGAAAGGCCCCGAGTCTGCAACACCACTAAGCAAGTGGTACCACCAAGCAAGCAGCACCATGAAGACCAAGGATCTCTACAAATAGGTCCGGGTTGGGTTATAGAAACATATCAGAAACTTTGAACATCCCATGGAGCACCATTAACATTTTTGAATGAATATGGCACCACAACAAACCTGCCAAGAGAGGGCTGCCCCCCAAAACTCATGGACCAGGCAAGGGGGGCATTAATCAGAGAGGCAACCAAGAGACCAAAGATAACCTTAAGGAGCTGCAAAGCTCCACAGCGGAGATTGTAGTATCTATCCATAGGACCACTTTAAGCCGTACACTCCACAGAGCTGGGCTTTACGGAAGAGAGGCCAGAAAAAAGCCATTGCTTAAAGAAAATAATATACTCTGGTCAGATGAGACTAAAATTGAGCTTTTTGGCCATCAAGGAAAACTCTATGTTTGGTGCAAACCCAACAACTCTCATCACCCCGAGAACAACATCCCCACAGTGAAGCATGGTGGTGGCAGCATCATGCTGTGGGGATGTTTTCATCGGCATGGACTGGGAAACTGGTCAGAATTGAAGGAATGATGGATGGCGCAAAATAAAGGGAAATTCTTGAGGGAAACCTGTTTCAGTCTTCCAGAGATTTGAGACTGGGGTGGAGTTTCACCTTCGAGGAGGACAATGACCCTAAGCATACTGCTAAAGCAACACTTGAGTGGTTTAAGGGAAAACATTTAAATTTCTTGGAATGGCCTAGTCAAAGCCCAAACCTCAATCCAATTGAGAATCTGTGGTATTACTTAAAGATTGCTGTACAGCAGCGGAACCCACACAACTTGAAGGAGCTGAAGCAGTTTTGCCTTGAAGAATGGGCAAAAATCCCAGTGGCTAGATGTGCCAAGCTTATAGAGACATACCCCGAGAGACTTGCAGCTGTAATTGCTGCCAAAAGGTGTCTCTAAAAAGTATTGACTTTGTGGGGGTGAATAGTTATGCACGCTCAAGTTTTCTTTTCTTTTGTTTTATTTCTTGTTTCACCCCAAAAATATTTTGGCATCTTCAAAGTGGTAGGAATGTTGTGTAAATCAAATGATACAACCCCCCCCCCCCATTTTTTATTTTATTTTTTATTCCAGGTTGTAAGGCAGCAAAATAGGAAAAATTCCTAGTGGGGTGAATACTTTCGCATGCCACTGTATCGGCAAATCACGTTCTCAAGATTTTTGATATGGTCTCTATGGAAACAGTGGACAAGAGTTAAATAGTAGCCTAGCCCTTATTATGTTTGGTTTAGTTAACTTTGACCATGGTGTGTAATTGGGGTTGTTGTCATTACTGCATGTCTCTCTTTCTCATTAGCATGCCATAATCTAGTTTTTTAATACATGGTAAATCCAATCAAATCACATCAATCGTTATTGGTCGTGTACACAGATTTGCAGATGTTATCGCAGGTGCAGTAAAATGCTTGTGTTTCTAGCTCCAACAGTTTAATAATAATACCTTGCAAACACGACATTCAAATGCAATGTGTGTTATTTCAACCTGGTCTCAGAGCATTTCGTATTTTTTTTAAATGTAAATGCTAGACACTCAAATTAGTATGATATGTCACATTTGTATTACTTTTTGGTTGTCTGTCATCCATTTCGTATTATAAGTTACAAATAAGAATTTGCATGATATGTTACGAATTTTCTAAATGTTACAAATTTGCAAAATGTACCACATCTTATGAATTCGCAAAACGTATCACATGTTACAAATTCCAATTTGTTGTGGCTAACGTTAGCTAGCTGCCTAATGTTATCTAGACTAGGGGTAAAGGTTAAGTTAGGTTAAAGGCTGTGAAAAACCATGGTCAAGGTTAGAGTTAGGGGAAAGGTTAGCTAACATGCTAAGTAGTTGCAAAGTAGCTTACACATTTGTAAGTAGTTGAAAAGTTGCCGATTAGCTAAAATGCTAAAATTGTCCATGATTAGATTTGAACACACATCTTTGGGTTGCTAGACACTCACATTATCCATCCCGACCAACCACCCTTCTTTTTGTTTTTGCCTTAAGTAACCTTCTGTCTTATGTAACCATATCAAACTTAACATATCATACTAATTTAAGTTTCCTGGATTTACATTTTGTATGCTACATCTAGTCTATGAGACCAGGCTGGTTATTTGCATTTAAGATTAGGCAATGCCTACAGTTTACTATTGTCAATTACTTTCTGATGTCACTGGCTGAGCTGTTTTGTCATAACAATACTGGTCTTCACTATAAAGGGTGTTCTGGATCTCCCTGACTCAGTGGGGCAAGGTGTTTTGTGTCTTCACATCTTCTATACTCATAACATGAGCTTGGTATAGTCTGAGGCAACAAAGAGCTCTTTGTAAAGGCAGAGACCATGGCAGCGACTGCCATCCAAAGCACAATAATTTTGCAAACACACAGGGGGATACAACTCAATAGCCCTAAAAATGTGCTACCCAAGTCAGGAATCATGAGTCACAGTTTGTTACATTTTTGGAGATTCCCTGGCTTGCAATCACCGCTCTGTGCTCAGCATTGTGTTTGGTGCAGAGGGAGAACAGTGTGGAATAGCAGTGGGAAGTTAGACTATTTTCTACTTCCTGTTCCTCTTTCTTTTCAAAGTGGTGATGAAGGCATTTGGTCTTCCCTTCTTGTGCCTATGCAGAGATGTTTGTCCTTCTGGAAGGACAGACCTTTCTCCCATCTCCACAGAGGAACTGTCAGAGTGACCATTGGGTTCTTGGTCACCCCCCTGATCAAGACCCTTCTTCCCCGATTGCTCAGTTTGACCGGGCGGCCAGTTCTAGGAAGAGTGTTGGTGGTTCCAAACTAATTCTATTTAAGGAGGCCACTGTGTTCTTGGGGACCTTCAATGTAGCATACATTTTTGGTACCCTTCCCCAGATCTGTCTCGACACAATCCTGTCTTGCAGCTCTTTCCGGCAATTCCTTTGAACTCATGGCTTGGCTTTTGCTCTGACATGCACAGTCAACTGTGGGACCTTATATAGACAGGTATGTGCCTTTCTAAATCATGTCCATTCAATAGAATTTACCACAGATGGACTCAAATCAAGTTGCAGAAATATCACAAGGATGATCAAAGGAAACAGGATGCACTTGAGCTCAATTTCGAGTCTCGTAGCAAATACATTTGCAAAAATGTCTAAATACCTGTTTTCGCAAATACATTTGCAAAAAATGCCAAAATACCTGTCTTTGCTTGACATAACGGGGTATTGTGTTTAGATTACTGAGGAAAAACATTTATTCAATCCACTTTAGAATAAGGCTGTAACGTAACAAAATGTTGAATAAGTCACGGGGTCTGAATACTTTGGATGGTGGATAGGGGTACAGATCAGAAGTGATTGAGATCTGAGTGAGCGATAGGTCTACTGTAGTATGGCAGACATGGTCTCTTCCAGGCAGCTGGGAGTAAGGTGTTGTGTTTTAGGTGGGATAGGCACGCAGGCAGAGAGGCTTTAGGATGACAGTTAGCTGTGTATAGGGGAGCATCGGAGGGAGGGAGCTAATCTGTGATTATTGGAATGACACCCAGGTTTCAGTCAGGTGGAGTCAAAGTTTTGACCGTATTTTACTGTCTCCCTCTCCCTCTCTCTCTTGGTTTTATCATATCACTGAGGAGTATGTTATTTGTGCATAACTTTGTGTGGCATAAAAAATTAAGAAAATGCAAATACATTTACAAGAAACAACTGCAATGTGCACACCAAGACACAGAACAGGCTACTCTCCTCGATGTTATCCTCACAAATAATCCTGATAAGTATCAGTCTGGTGTTTTCTGTAATGACCTTAGTGATCACTGTTTTACAGCCTGTGTTCGTAATGGCTGCTCAGTGAAACAACCTATCCTGTCATAGACGCTTGCTAAAACTTTAATGAGCAAGCCTTCCTTCACGAACTGCCCTCTGTAAAATGATATAGAATCAGCTTGATCCCCTCTGTCGAAGACGCTTGGACCTTCTTTTTTTGATATTTTCAATGGTATTGTTAACAAACACGCCCCCATAAAGAAAATTAGAATTAATAACAGGTTCAGCTCCTGGTTCGACCATGATCTTGCAGAGTTACTCCACCTCAAGAATTGAATTTGGCGAAAGGCTCGGCACACGCGTACTCAGGCTGACTGGCTTTTTTTCAGGTAAATGAGAAATACAGTGGGGAGAACAAGTATTTGATACACTGCCGATTTTGCAGGTTTTCCTACTTACAAAGCATGTAGAGGTCTGTAATTTTTTTTATCATAGGTACACTTCAACTGTGAGAGACGAAACCTAAAACAAAAATACAGAAGATCACATTGTATGATTTTTAAGTAATTAATTAGCATTTTATTGCATGACATAAGTATTTGATCACCTACCAACCAGTAAGAATTCGGGCTCTCACAGACCTGTTAGTTTTTCTTTAAGAAGCCCTCCTGTTCTCCACTCATTACCTGTATTAACTGCACCTGTTTGAACTTGTTACCTGTATAAAAGACACCTGTACACACACTCAATCAAACAGACTCCAACCTCTCCACAATGGCCAAGACCAGGGATCTGTGTAAGGACATCAGGGATAAAATTGTAGACCTGCACAAGGCTGGGATGGGCTACAGGACAATAGGCAAGCAGCTTGGTGAGAAGGCTATTCTCCCAGGTCTGCAATCAACTGACTGGCTTTCTTAATGTCTATAGTATTCTCCCAGGTCTGCAATTTGGTGTCCACTCAGGTTATGTATGTGTCACTGCAACCTTAAAGGGCCTCAATGTTGTCACCATTGCCCTGGATTCTAAGCAATGTGCTGCTATTTTTATTGACCTGGCCAAAGCTTTTGATACGGTAGACCATTCCATACTTGTGGGCCGGCTAAGGAGTATTGATGTCTCTGAGGGGTCTTTGGCCTGGTTTGCTAACTACCCCTCTCAAAGAGTGGTGTATAAAGTCAGAAAATATGCTGTCTCAGCCACTGCCTGTCACCAAGGGAGTACCCCAAGACTCGATACTAGGCCCCACGCTCTTCTCAATTTACATCAACAACATAGCTCAGGCAGTAGGAAGCTGTCTCATCCATTTATATGCAGATGACACAGTCTTATACTCAGCTGGACCCTCCCTGGATTTTGTGTTAAACACTCTGCAACAAAGCTTTCTTAGTGTCCAACAAGCTTTCTCTACCCTTAACCTTGTTCCGAGCACCTCCAAAACAAAGGTAATGTGGTTTGGTAAGAAGAATGCCCCTCTCCCCACAGGTGTGATTACTACCTCTGAGGGTTTTGAGCTTGAGGTAGTCACCTCATACAAGTACTTGGGAGTATGGCTAGACTGTACACTGTCCTTCCCACAGCACATATCAAAGCTGCAGGATAGAGTTAAAACTAGACTTGGTTTTCTCTATCGTAATCGCTCCTCTTTCACCCCAGCTGCCAAACTAACCCTGAATACAGATGACCATCCTACCCATGCTAAATTACGGAGACGTGATTTATAGATCGGCAGGTAAGGGTGCTCTCGAGTGGCTAGATGTTCTTTACCATTCGGCCATCAGATTTCCACCAATGCTCCTTATAGGACACATCACTGCACTCTATACTCCTCTGTAAACTGGTCATCTCTGTATACCAGTTGCAAGACCCACTGGTTGATGCTTATTCATAAAACCCTCTTAGGCCTCACTCCTCCCTCTCTGAGATATCTACTGCAGCCCTCATCCTCCACATACAACACCCGTTCTGCCAGTCACATTCTGTTAAAGGTCCCCAATGCACACACATCCCTGGGACACTCCTCTTTTCAGGTTGCTGCAGGTAGCGACTGGAACAAGCTGCAATCAAACACTCAAACTGGACAGTGTTATCTCAATCTCTTCATTGAAAGACTCAATCATGGACACCGTGCTTCTACACCTGCATTGCTTGCTGTTTGGGGTTTTAGGCTGGGTTTCTGTACAGCACTTTGAGATATCAGCTGATGTACAAAGGGCTATATAAATACATTTGATTTGATTTGATTTGACCCTTACTGACAGTTGTGGCTGCTTTGTGTGATGTATTGTTGTCTCTACCTTCTTGCCCTTTGTGCTGTTGTCTGTGCCAAATAATGTTTGTAACATGTTTTGTACTGCTACCATGTTGTGTTGCTACCATGCTGTGTTGTCATGTGTTGCTGTCTTGCTATGTTGTTGTCTTTAGGTCACTATTTATGTAGTGTTCTGTTGTCTCTCTTGTCATGATGTGTGTTTTGTCCTATATTTATATTGTATTTATTTTGTATTTTTAATCCCAGCCCCCGTCCCCGCAGGAGGCCTTTTGCCTTTTGGTAGGCCGTCATTGTAAATAAGAATTTGTGCTGGCTTGCCTAGTTAAATAAAGGTTAAATAAAAAAGATGAATAGGGCAAATGATTCATTCTGTGACATGTTTACATACTCAACTGTGGTTTTAAGCACCTGCCATTTCCCCTTTTGCTAGCCTAGTCTCTTACGAAGGGAGTGGTGTTACCAGTCAAACAGGTTTATTCAGTCACGTGAGAGTCACACATTTTGCACTCGCGCTTGTGAAAAATGAAAAGCGTGCCGATAAACGTAGAAAGACCACATTCTACATTGTCACCTTACTAAAACCATGATTTGGTCAAACAGTAAAGTTCATAATCCTCATGATTCCTGTAATGAAAGTGTCTGCCCTGACCCTTGTGCCTGTTTCGCTGTGATGAGCGATCCACTCTTGCACCAGCCATTGGGCGACAGGTAGCTTAGTGGTTAGAGCATTGGGATGGTAACCAAAAGGTTGCTGGATTGAATCTCTGAGCTGACATGGTAAAACTCTATCATTCTGCCCATGAGCAAGGCAGTTAACCCACTGTTCCTCAGGCGCTGAAGACGTGGATTTCGATTATAGCAGCCACCTGCACCTCTCTGATTCAGAGGGGTTTGGTTAAATGATGAAGACACATTTCAGTTGAAGGCATTCAGTTGTACAACTGATTAGGTTGTTGTCAGTTTCCCATTGTGAGGGCATAGGCCTGTAGGTCTCATGGGTAGTAGTACAGCTGCAATGTTTTTTTTGTTGTTGATTAGATTTACCTTTGGATGAATTCATGGCTTCTAGTAGTGGGTAGCTTATTATACTTAGACTTAGCGATCTAGTTCATGCGTTTTGAGTTTCTACTTCCTCAGGTGTTTAACCCTAAATTAATTAGCCTATGATATTAGTTAGTGCACATAAAAAAGATGTACAGTGCCAGTCAAAAGTTTGGACACACCTTCTCATTCCAGAGATTTTCTTTATTTTTACTATTTTCTACATTGTAGAATAATAGTGAAGACATCACAACTATGAAATAACACATATGGAATCATTAAACAAATCAAATATATATTTTATATTTGAGATTCTTTATAGTAGCCACCCTTTGCCTTTATGACAGCTTTGCGTACTCATGGAATTCTCTCAACCAGCTTCATGGGATAGTCACCTGGAATGCATTTCAATTAACAGGTGTGCCTTGTTAAAAGTTCATTTGTGGAATTTCTTTCCTTCTTAATGCATTTGAGCCAATTAGTAAAAGACCAACTACATATTATGGCAAGAACAGCTCAAATAAGCAAAGAGAAATTACAGTCAATTATTAATTTAAGACATGAAGGTCAGTCAATCCAGAAAATTTAAAGAACTCCTTAAGTTTCTTCAAGTGCAGTTGCAAAAACTATCAAGCACTATGATGAAACTGGCTCTCATTTTCCACAGGAAAGGAAGACCCAGAGTTAAGTTCATTAGAGTTACCAGTCTCAGAAATTGCAGCCCAAATGAATGCTTCACAGAGTTCAAGTAACAGACACATCTCAACATCAACTGTTCAGAGGAGACTGTGTGAATCAGACCTTCAAGGTCGAATTGCTGCAAAGAAACCACTACTTAAAGACACCAATAAGAAGACGAGACTTGCTTGGGCCAAGAAACACGAGCAATGAACATTAGACCGGTGGAAATCTGTCCTTTGGTCTGATGAGTCCAAATGTGAGAATTTTGGTTCCAACCGGTGTGTCTTTGTAAGACACAGAGTATGTTCACGGATCTCCGTGTGTGTTCTTCCCACCATGAAGCATGGAGGAGGTGTGATGGTGTGGGGGTGCTTTGCTTGTGACACTGTCAGTGATTTATTTACAATTCAAGGCGTGCTTAACCACAGCATTCTGCAACGATACGCCATCCCATCTGGTTTGCGCTTAGTGGGATAATGACCGAACACGCCTCCAGGCTGTGTAAGGACTATTTTACCAAGAAGGAGAGTGATGGAGTATTGCATAAGATGACCTGGCCTCCCCAACCACCCGACTTCAACCCAATTGAGATGGTTTTGGATGAGTTGGACCGCAGAGTGAAGGAAAAGCAGCAACAAGTGCTCAGCATATGTGGGAACTCCTTCAAGACTGTTGGAAACGTCTTCCAGGTGAAGCTGGTTGAGAGAATGCCAAGAGTGTGCAAAGCTGTAATCAAAGCAAAGGGTGGCTACTTTGAAGAATCTTAAATATAAAATATATTTTGATTTGTTTAACACTTTTTTGGTTACTACATGATTCCATATGTGTTATTTCATAGTGTTGTTGTCTTCACTATTATTCTAAAATGTAGAAAATAGTACAAATAAAGAAAAACCCTTTAATGAGTAGATGTGTCCAAAATTTTGACTGGTACTGTATGTAATTAATCTCGATAAAATTTAAAATAAAGGACACCTCTGGCCACCTCTGGCCTGCTCGCCTCCCTACCACTGAGGAAGTACAGTTCCCGCTCAGCCCAGTCAAAACTGTTCGCTGCTCTGGCCCCCCAATGGTGGAACAAACTCCCTCAAGACGCCAGGACAGCGGAGTCAATCACCACCTTCCGGAGACACCTGAAACCCCACCTATTTAAGGAATACCTAGGATAGGATAAAGTAATCCCTCTCACCCCCCACCTTAAAAGATTTAGATGCACTACTGTTCCACTGGATGTCATAAGGTGAATGCACCAATTTGTAAGTCGCTCTGGATAAGAGCGTCTGCTAAATGACTTAAATGTAAATGTAATTTTAGAGTCCTATTTCGACAGTAAAATATAGAAACTATAGTCTTTTTTTTGTCAACCCAAAATTCATATCAGTCACTGGATTAAGTTGCACATCAAAATAAATTGTCATACATTCTTACTTGGGACGTGTTAGATGAAACAACATGTTTCTTAAATACCTCAGTAGTCTATTTATTACATTTAATCGTTGCCTCTAACTGGAGATCATATTTAGGAAGCCCTTTTCCCACCTGCTTTGTGGGACCTGCTTTGTGGGACCCTTCCTTGGCGGAAGTTGCAGAGGAATCAGGAAGGGCAGCGACGACGCCTCGGACCGCGGCCACAGAAACCCCAAGATTTTTTTGTTGTTGGGGGTGGCACATGGAGCTGTCGGCTGAGCAGCGGAGGTTGCCAGAGCCTGAATGGGAGTCAATGGAGGAGTGCAATGAGGGATACCGGAGAGAAGAGATAGCGAGGAGTATGCTGCAGCGCAGGCGTGCTGAAGAGCAGGTCATCAGTCCGGAGCCATGTGCCAGCTCCTCGCACTCGCCCTGAAGAGCCAGAGACCGTCAGGGAGGCGATGGAGAAGTTCGGAGAGAGAGAGAAGAGAGAGATGTGGTGCAGGTGTGTTCTGGTCAACATTCGAACTTAAGAGCCTGTCAGCAGTCTGGTGAAGTCTGTGCCAGCTTCACGCATCTTCAGTGCGCCTCCCCAGTCCGGTACGACCTGTGCCAACTCCCCGCACTCTCCATGAAGTGTGTGTCACCAGTCTGGTGCCACCTGTGCCAGCTCCACGCACCAGGCCTGCAGTGCGTCTCTCCAGCCCGGTATGTCCGGTGCCAGCTCCCCGCACCAGCCCTGAAGTGTGTGTCACCAGTCCGGTGCCACCGGTGCCGGCTCCACGCACCAGGCCTCCAGTGTGCCACCCCAGTCCCACTCCTAGGCCGGAGCCTTCCTCTGCGCTGGTGCCCAGTCCAGGCACGGTGTCCAGTCCCGCTCCATGGACGGAACCTTCCTCTGCGCCGGTGCCCAGTCCGGGGGCGGCGTCCAACCCAGCTCCATGGCCGGATCCGTGGGCGGGGCGGGAGCTACGACCCGTACCGGAGCCGCCACCGACACTAGTCACCCCCCCACGCTCCCCATTTGGTTTCAGGTTTTGCTTCCAGAGTCCGCACCTTTGGCGGGGGGGGGGGGGGTACTGTCACTCCCTGACCTTAGAGAGCCCTCGGATCTCAATGCTGTTTAGGTCAGAGCATGACTAGGGGGGTGTTCTAGACATTTAATTTCTAAATGGCTGGTGTGTATGGTTCCCAATTAGAGGCAGTTGGTCATCTTTGTCTCTAATTGTCTCTAACCTGCCTTGGTGGATTTTGTGTTTGTGCTTGTTGCACCACTGATGTCACTTTTCGTTGTTGATTTATTGTTTTTTGTTTGAAGTTTCACCGCAATAGAGATGTGGAACTCTACACACTCTGCACCTTGGTCCGTCCATTATACCGAGCGTGACATCCTTATAACTGTAAAATACAGTCGTGGCCAAAAGTTTGGAGAATGACACAAATATTAATTTTCACAAAGTCTGCTGCCTCAGTTTATATGATGTATAATTTGCATATACTCCAGAATGTTATGAAGAGTGATCAGATGAATTGCAATTAATTGCAAAGTCCCTCTTTGCCATGCAAATTAACTGAATCTCCAAAAAACATTTCCACTGCATTTCAACCCTGCCACAAAAGGACCAGATGACAACATGTCAGTGATTCTCTCATTAACACAGGTGTGAGTGTTGAAGAGGACAAGGCTGGAGATCACTCTGTCATGCTGATTGAGTTTGAATAACAGACTGGAAGCTTCAAAAGGAGGGTGGTGCTTGGAATCATTGTTCTTCCTCTGTCAACCATGGTTACCTGCAAGGAAACACATGCCATCATCATTGCTTTGCACAAAAAGGGCTTCACAGGCAAGGATATTGCTGCCAGTAAGATTGCACCTTAATCAACCATTTATCGGATCATCAAGAACTTCAAGGAGAGCTGTTCAATTGTTGTGAAGAAGACTTCATGGCGCCCAAGAAAGTCCAGCAAGCGCCAGGACCGTCTCCTAAAGTTGATTCAGCTGTGGGATCAGGGCACCACCAGTACAGAGCTTACTCAGGAATGGCAGCAGGCAGGTGTGAGTGCATCTGCACGCACAGTGAGGCAAAGACTTTTGGAGGATGGCCTGGTATCAAGAAGGGCAGCAAAGAAGCCACTTCTCTTCAGGAAAAACATCAGAGACAGACTGATATTCTGCAAAAGGTACAGGGGTTGGACTGCTGAGGTCAGGGTTCAAGACATTTTCTCTTGTTTGGGGCATCCGGAAAAAAGCTTGTCCGGAGAAGACAAGGTGAGCGCTACCATCAGTCCTGTGTCATGCCAACAGTAAAACATCCTGAGACCATTCATGTGTGGGGTTGCTTCTCAGCCAAGGGAGTGGGCTCACTCACAATTTTGCCTAAGAACACAGCCATGAATAAAGAATGGTACCAACACATCCTCCGAGAGTAACTTCTCCCAACCATCCAGGAACAGTTTGGTGACGAACAATGCCTTTTCCAGCATGATGGAGCACCTTACCATAAGGCAAAAGTGATAACTAAGTGGCTCGGGGAATAAAACATAAATATTTTGGGTCCATAGACTGGAAACTTCCCAGACCTTAATCCCATTGAGAACTTGTGGTCAATCCTCAAGAGGTGGGTGGGCAAACAAAACCCCACAAATTCTGACAAAATCCAAGCATTGATTATGCAAGAATGGGTTGCCATCGGTCAGGATGTGGCCCAGAAGTTAATTGACAGCATGCCAGGGCGGATTGCAGAGGTATTGAAAAAGAAGGTTCAACACTGCAATTATTGACTCTGCATCAACTTCATGTAATTGTCAATAAAAGCCTTTGACATTTATGAAATGCTTGTAATTATACTTCAGTATTCCATAGTAACATCTGACAAAAATATCTGAAGACATTGAGGCAGCAGACTTTGTTAGAATTAATATTTTTGTCATTCTCCAAACTTTTGGCCACGACTGTACATGTTTAGTGTAAGAGAAAATGTGCATATTTTCGAAAGGTCTCTCTTGATCAAAATGCCTGCCTCCATTACTGTGAACGGCTCACAGAGCTCTAGATTGGCTTCCTGACCTAGTTATTAACTTGCCTTTCATTAATATTGTGTGTCTATGACAAAGAGAATGTTTTTTATGTTTCAAATCTATTCATTATTTTAGATGGCTATAATGGCTATAAATCGATCTCTGAATGTGCTACGGTGATGAAACCACTCTCTCATGCTGTGCTATGATGTACCGATTGTAGGCAGTCGCTGTGACATAGGGTTCAGCCAGGAGTTGATGGGCATTCAGAAGAGTGAATGAAATGGTAGGAGGGACAACCCAGCTTCAAGGGAGGGAGGGAGGGAGGGAGGGAGGGAGGGAGGGTTTGAGAGAGGGAGGGGGATATGCTCCGTCTTTTGTAAAACTGCTGCTGTTATCATGTCTCTGAATGCCGAACATCATTACGGTGTCCATGAGCTGTAACCCCCCTCCCCCCTCCCCTTTCTCTCTCTCCCTCACTCTTTCCCCTCTGTCAGTCACTCTGGGCTCAACAATAAAGCACATTTACATCCTAATGAGAACATGAGCTGAAATGGGGAGAATGAGACTGGAGAGGAGAGCAGAGCAGAGGAGAAGAGAGGAGATGAGATGAGAGGAGAGGAGATGAGACGAGAGCAGAGGAGAGCAGAGGAGAAGAGAGGAGATGAGATGAGATGAGAGGAGATGAGACGAGAGCAGAGGAGATGAGAGGAGTGGAAGAGAGGAGAGCAGAGATGAGAGGTAGAGGAGATGAGATGAGATGAGAGGAGATGAGACGAGAGCAGAGGAGAGCAGAGGAGAAGAGAGGAGATGAGATGAGAGGAGATGAGACGAGAGCAGAGGAGAGCAGAGGAGATGAGAGGAGTGGAAGAGAGGAGAGCAGAGATGAGAGGTAGAGGAGAGGAGATGAGAGGAGAGCAGAGGAGATGAGATGAGAGGAAGAGAGATGCGCGGAGGAAAGGAGATGAGATGAGAGGAGAGGTATTAGAGAGCGATAAAGGGGAAATGAACAGTGACAGGGAAAAACTGTGTCACTGTGTGTGTGTGTGTGTGTGTGTGTGTGTGTGTGTGTGTGTGTGTGTGTGTGTGTGTGTGTGTGTGTGTGTGTGTGTGTGTGCGTGCGTGCGTGCGTGTTCGTGTGCGTGTGCGCGTGTGTGTGACTCTTATCAACTGTATTCAAGAGGTTTTATTGTCTTCTCAGGAATAGAGCCTTCTCTTTGCCTCTCTCCACGTCCCCCATTCTGTCACACACCTGTGAGGTTCTGTTGCGATAACATCCTGTAGGTCTGATATCTGATTGGAAGTTATCTCAACAGTAATGCTATTGGTCAACAACTCAGATTTTGAATCCAAACAACATATATTATATAGGGGTCTCAGATTTATTGTCTCTTTCTCTTTGTTGCTAACGTGAGATACAATGTCTCTTTCTATCTCATAGGCCTTTCATGCCTCTTAATGCATACGTTTGTCCAATTAAGTTCAACATCTTTAAACCTTGACAGCTGTGATTGACCCAAAGTGCTGGTTTCTGAGGAACCGGATGGTGTGTTTATAAATCCAGAAGAGGGCAGCAGAAGACAGCAATATAGGAGGCAATCAATCTCATTAAAAGGATGAGCAACTGCAGTATGGACCTCATGGGATGAGTGCTGCATGCTAACCATGTGTGTGTGTTAGTTTGTGTGTGCATGTGTGTGCATGTGTGTGTGTGTGTGTGTCCGTGTATGTGTGTGTTACATGGAGAGATAAAACCCATCTGAGACAGAAGGTCTGGGTCTTCAGCCTCAGTGAGTGTATGTCAAGGTCAAGAGATAAGGACTCTGTGGGGAGAGGTGGAGATGTGTGTAAACGATTTGAGTGTAAGAATGTGTGTGTGTGTGTGTGTTTGTGTGTGTCCGTGTATGTGCGTGTTACATGGAGAGATAAAAACCCATCTAGGACAGAAGGTCTGGGTCTTCAGTCTCAGTGAGTGTATGTCAAGGTCAAGAGATAAGGACTCTGTGAGGGGAGAGGTGGAGATGTGTGTAAACGATTTGAGTGTAAGAGTGTGTGTGTGTGTGTGTGTGTGTGTAATGAATGGTTTGTAAGGGAAACCCCAGCTCTGGGTCCAGATGGTTAACGTAATGAGGAAACTCAGCAGCATGCAAGGTGTGTCTCCTGACACCAACGTCCCCCTTCCCCACTCTCCCCTCCTCCAGGGAGGAATTATGAATAATTTATGAATGAATCATTACTTTTAACAGATCGCTTCCCTACAGTGAATACAAAGCCAGCGGTAAGAAAAAACGCTACGTATTTATGTCTCAGAGTGTGCTTTTATGAAGATGAAAAGCATGACTTAAAGCCTGAATAGCATGTTTGACATGGCTTTGCTTTGAAGCTTGTGTGTTATCTGCAGATGAATATTTCTGGTGATGGGTTACCTCAAATATGACCAATGACCACAGCCTCATATTCATATTGAAATGCTTGAATCCATATTCACCACATTAATCTACCATAGCACAGTTTGATTAAACCCGTTGAAACATGGCTTCTGCATTGGGGATAAAATGTATGCCTATGATCTACCCAACAGTCACCTGGGTAGCTGTCACCAGAGGACAGCAGACCTTGATAGTGGTCAAAAGGTCAGAGGCCATTTTCAGTATTTTTGAAAATCATTGATCATTGACTATTAAAACAAAGAGAGTCACATACTCCATATGTATAACCTCCCAGTAATTCATTGGGTAAAAAACCACCAACATTTCGGCACAGTGATGCCGAAATGTTGGTGTTTCAGGGCATGACTTGAGGTAGTCCATCGGAATATTCTGTCTAGATCCCCAACCTGGGGTGCCAGATGTCTAGAAACATAATTCATGTTTCTCCCACTGCTTCTAATCCATCATCCGGTTACCATAGTTATAGCTGAGAGACGGGGACGTCTCACCATCCCTGGAGTAGCCAAAGAGAAATAATTGCTGCTATTCATCTCTCTGATGTGTTTCTTAATCATCCGCTGGCTTTTGAAATGCAGGCTGATTTATAAAGTTGATCAGCCGGAGATGAGTGTGTGTTTAATTAAAGCCCTGAGGATCATCTCGAACTTTCACCGTTTTTTTTTACCACAACGGATTAGTGCTAATTTACTAATCTCTCACGCATGAAACTCTGAATGATGTTGTGTGTCACAAAACATTCTCACTATGAACCGTTAACTTAAAAAGTCAGTCACATCCAAAACAGACATGGTTTACCACGCCAAAAAGATACCAGACTAGGACTCAGGGATGACTAACCCTGGAAATCCATTCAATCTCCACCAAGTTAGGTAAACCTGCTTTAAGTTATTTTGCGCCTCTCGTGGAATGTACTCAAAAAGTCCTTAAAATTGGTGGAGTTGGTGCCTCTAGGGCAGGTATTCCCAAACTGGGGTACGCCCAATGCCGTTGGGGGTACGCCAAATAAAAATGTGATTCACATTTTCAAACAGTCCTTTGATATTTTCGAACTGGGCTATACATTTGAGTTTTTTTTCTTACCTGAGTAGCCTCGTTTCACCCCCCCCCCAAATAACATCCAATCACATTAAACATTACTCTCTCACAACTCGATGGAACCTTCACTCTTGCGCAGACATTTAGAAACAAAACATGCCAATTTGAAGAAAAAAAAACCCACCAGACTTTTTTGAGCGAGAATTAAGACGACTTTCGAGTAGTAAGACAACTACAAAAGCAACAGATACCATTAATAAGAAGGGGCTAGAAGACTCTTATATGGTGAGCTACCGAGTGGCTAGGACAGGCAAGCCCCGTACTATTGTGAAGGACTTCATTCTTCCTCTAGCGACGGATATGGCTGGTACAATGCTGGGGGAAAAGGCCCAAAAAACTATAGAGACAATGCCTTCATCAAACAACACTGTTTCACGACACATCAGTGACATAGCAGATGATGTTTAGAAACAATTACTGCTTTGCATACAAGCCAGTGAATTCTATGCGTTACAGCTGGATGAGTCAACAGACTGTTATGTTTATGGAGGTCAATTAAGAAAGAAATCCTCTTCTGCAAACAGGAGAGGATATACGTAGTTGAAGTTGGAAGTTTATATAAACTCTAACCAATTACATTTAAACTCAGTTTTTCACAATTCCTGACTCTATTTTAAGAATGTGAAATGTTAGAATAATAATAGAGAGAATTATTTATTTAAGCTTTTATATCTTTCATCACATTCCCCGTTGGTCAAAAGTTTACATACACTCAATTAGTATTTGGTAGCATTGCCTTTAAATTGTTTAACTTGGGTCAAAGTGCGCTGGTTATCAAGGGGCAAAATATCGACATGTTTTTTTAAATTGAGAGATGAGCTTCAATTTTTCTATACTGACTGACCTGAATGATCTGAATCTAAGATCACAGGGACTCTCTGCAACTATATTCAATGTGCGGGACAGAATTGGGGCTATGATTAAGAAGTTGGAGCTCTTCTCTGTCTGCATTAACAAGGACAACACACATGTCTTTCCATCATTGTATGATTTGTTGTGTGCAAATGACCTCAAGCTTACAAACAATGTCAAATGTGATATAGCAAAGCACCTGAGTGAGTTGGGTGAGCAATTACGCAGGTACTTTCCTGAAACGGATGACACAAACAACTGGATTCGTTATTCCCTTTCATGCCCTGCTTCCAGTCCACTTATCAATATCTGAAAAAGAGAACTTCATCGAAATTTCAACAAGCGCTTCTGTGAAAATGGAATTTAATCAGAACCCACTGCCAGATTTCTGGATTGGGCTGCGCTCCGAGTATCCTGCCTTGGCACATCGCGCTGTTAAGACACTGATGCCCTTTGCAACCAGGTACCTATGTGAGAGTAGATTCTCAGCCCTCACTAGCATGAAAACTAAATACAGGCACAGTTTCACGACTTCTGCCGAAGTTGGTCCCTCTCCTATTTCGGGTCAACGCCACCGACCTTCTAGCCATCACCAATCCACTTTTCATTTTCCATTGGTTTTGTCTTGTCTTCCATCACACCTGGTTCCAATTCCATCAATTACATGTTGTGTATTTAACCCTTTGTTCCCCCCCCATGTCCTTGTCTGTAATTGTTTCTTGTAGTGCTTGTGCAACGGTATGTTGGTGATTACCGGGTTTTGTTTGACCCATTTCATGTATTGTTCTGTTGACGGTGGTTTTATGTTGATTAAACGACACCGTTGTACATCAGTTTTTGGTCTCCTGCACATGAATTTCTGCCACCAGTACGCACCTCATTACACACAGACTGTGTTTGGAAAATTATTTAAGACTTAGACTCTCTCCAATACATCCCAACATTGCAGAATTATGTGCATCCTTTCTCATTAACCTGTGCTGAGTTATTCACAATTTTAGATGAACAAATAAGGTTTTATATGTAAGTAAGATGGTTAAATAAAGAGCAAATTGATTGATTATTATTATATTTTTATTTGTGCCCTGGTTCTACAAGAGCTCTTTGTCAATTCCCACGAGTTGGGTTGTGACAAAAACTCACTCATACTAATGTTTAATAAATATATTGTATAGTGTGTGTGTGTTTCAGGCTTACAATGATGGCAAAAAACAACATTTGAGAGTGCGCTGACCCTGGTGCTAGAGGGGTTACACAGCTGGAGGTGGAATGTTTGAAGGGGTACGGGACTATACAAAGTTTGGGAACCACTGCTCTAGGGCAATACAGGTGGATGTTTGGCATACTTTTTTCTGAAAAATGTGTTTGTTTCATATGATTGTGTTTTGTGTGTGCTTTTCATGTATTGTGTAACTGATGTGTATATACCGTAGATACAGTACCTTCTGAAAGTATTCAGACCCTTTGACTTATTCCACATTTAGTTACGTTACAGCCTTATTCTTAAAAAGAAAATCTGCGGTCTACACACAATACCCCATAATGACGAAGCAAAAGCAGGTTTATTAAAATTAAAAACAGAAATACCTTATTTACATAATGATTCAGACCCTTGGTATGAGACTCGGAATTGAGCTCAGATGCATCCTGTTTGCATTGATCATCCTTGAGATGTTTCTACAGCTTGATTGGAGTCCACCTGTGGTAAAATCAATTGATTGGACATGATTTGGACAGTGCAATTATAAGTTGACAGTGCATGTCAGAGCAAAAACCAAACCATGAGCAATATGTCTGTAGAGCCCTGAGACAGGATTGTGTCGAGGCACAGATCTGGGGAAGGGTACCAAAACATTTCTGCAGCGTTGAAGGTCTCTAAGAACACAGTGGTGTAAGGGTCGACGCTGGAGACGAAAAGCAAGTACAGGAAGTGAACATTTACTGGAAAACGGACATCAAACCAAAACAATAACAACGTCTGGACAGGGTGAGAAAAAAACATAATTACATTTAACATTACATTTAAGTCATTTAGCAGACACTCTTATCCAGTGCGACTTACAAATTGGTGCATTCACCTTATGACATCCAGTGGAACAGTAGTGCATCTAAATCTTTTAACCTGTTGCTTCTACTCGGGACGCTTGCGTCCCAACTAGAGCTCTGGAAATGCAAATGCGCTACGCTAAATACTAATAGTATTAGTTAAAACTCAAAAGTTCATTAAAATACACATGCAGGGTATCGAATTAAAGCTACACTCGTTGTGAATCCAGGCAACAAGTCAGATTTTTAAAATGTTTTTCGGCGAAAGCATGAGAAGCTATTATCTGATAGCATGCAACACCCCAAAAGACCCACAGGGGACGTAAACAAAATAATTAGCATTTCGGCGTTACACAAACCGCACAATAAAATAGAAAACATTCATTACCTTTCACCATCTTCTTTGTTGGCACTCCTAGATGTCCCATAAACACTATTTGGGTCTTTATTTCGATTAAATCGGTCCATATAAAGCCTAGATATCGTTATATGTAGACTGTGTGATAAACGAAAAAAACATCGTTTCAAAACGTAACGTCATTTTTTTAAATTCAAAAAGTCGACGATAAACTTTCACAAAACACTTCGAAATACGTTTGTAATGCAACTTTAGATATTAGTAAACGTTAATAAGCGATAAAATTCATCAGGAGGCGATGTAAAGATCATTAGCTGTCCGTCTGGAAAAATGTCCGGCTAGAAACTCAACGAAAATATCCGGTCCTAGACCGGATTAGATACGGTGTCCTGCATGTGTTTGACCAAGAAAAAACTCGAAGGGAAATGACAAGACTCTAGACACCGTGTGGAAGCTGTAGGTACTGCAACCTCAGTCAATTAATTGTGGTTCACCTTTATCAATGGGATAGCGCATGGATATATTTTCCCATTTTCAGTGATCAGTTTTTCCTGTGCTTTTCGATGTAAATGCCGTTCTGGTAAAGCCACAGCAGTGATTTAACCAGTTTTTTAAACGTCTGAGTGTTTTCTATCCACACAGACTAAGCAAATGCATATACTATATTCCTGGCATGAGTAGCAGGGCGCTGAAATGTTGCGCGATTTTTAACAGAATGTTCAAAAAGTAGAGGGTCGACTGAAGAGGTTAAGGGGGGGTGAGAGGGATTACTTTATCCTATCCTAGGTATTCCTTAAAGAGGTGGGGTTTCAGGTGTCTCCGGAAGGTGGTGATTGACTCCGCTGTCCTGGCGTCGTGAGGAGTTTGTTCCACCATTGGGGGGCCAGAGCAGCGAACAGTTTTGACTGGGCTGAGCGGGAACTGTACTTCCTCAGTGGTAGGGAGGCGAGCAGGCCAGAGGTGGATGAACGCAGTGCCCTTGTTTGGGTGTAGGGCCTGATCAGAGCCTGGAGGTACTGAGGTGCCGTTCCCCTCACAGCTCCGTAGGCAAGCACCATGGTCTTGTAGCGGATGCGGGCTTCAACTGGAAGCCAGTGGAGAGAGCGGAGGAGCGGGGTGACGTGAGAGAACTTGGGAAGGTTGAACACCAGACGGGCTGCGGCGTTCTGGATGAGTTGTAGGGGTTTAATGGCACAGGCAGGGAGCCCAGCCAACAGCGAGTTGCAGTAATCCAGACGGGAGATGACAAGTGCCTGGATTAGGACCTGCGCCGCTTCCTGTGTGAGGCAGGGTCGTACTCTGCGGATGTTGTAGAGCATGAACCTACAGGAACGGGCCACCGCCTTGATGTTAGTTGAGAACGACAGGGTGTTGTCCAGGATCACGCCAAGGTTCTTAGCGCTCTGGGAGGAGGACACAATGGAGTTGTCAACCGTGATGGCGAGATCATGGAACGGGCAGTCCTTCCCCGGGAGGAAGAGCAGCTCCGTCTTGCCGAGGTTCAGCTTGAGGTGGTGATCCGTCATCCACACTGATATGTCTGCCAGACATGCAGAGATGCGATTCGCCACCTGGTCATCAGAAGGGGAAAGGAGAAGATTAATTGTGTGTCGTCTGCATAGCAATGATAGGAGAGACCATGTGAGGTTATGACAGAGCCAAGTGACTTGGTGTATAGCGAGAATAGGAGAGGGCCTAGAACAGAGCCCTGGGGGACACCAGTGGTGAGAGCACGTGGTGTGGAGACGGATTCTCGCCACGCCACCTGGTAGGAGCGACCTGTCAGGTAGGACGCAATCAAGCGTGGGCCGCGCCGGAGATGCCCAACTCGGAGAGGGTGGAGAGGAGGATCTGATGGTTCACAGTATCGAAGGCAGCCGATAGGTCTAGAAGGATGAGAGCAGAGGAGAGAGAGTTAGCTTTAGCAGTGCGGAGCGCCTCCGTGATACAGAGAAGAGCAGTCTCAGTTGAATGACTAGTCTTGAAACCTGACTGATTTGGATCAAGAAGGTCATTCTGAGAGAGATAGCGGGAGAGCTGGCCAAGGACGGCACGTTCAAGAGTTTTGGAGAGAAAAGAAAGAAGGGATACTGGTCTGTAGTTGTTGACATCGGAGGGATCGAGTGTAGGTTTTTTCAGAAGGGGTGCAACTCTCGCTCTCTTGAAGACGGAAGGACGTAGCCAGCGGTCAGGGATGAGTTGATGAGCGAGGTGAGGTAAGGGAGAAGGTCTCCGGAAATGGTCTGGAGAAGAGAGGAGGGGATAGGGTCAAGCGGGCAGGTTGTTGGGCGGCCGGCCGTCACAAGACGCGAGATTTCATCTGGAGAGAGAGGGGAGAAAGAGGTCAGAGCACAGGGTAGGGCAGTGTGAGCAGAACCAGCGGTGTCGTTTGACTTAGCAAACGAGGATCGGATGTCGTCGACCTTCTTTTCAAAATGGTTGACGAAGTCATCTGCAGAGAGGGAGGAGGGGGAGGGGGAGGAGGATTCAGGAGGGAGGAGAAGGTTGCAAAGAGCTTCCTAGGGTTAGAGGCAGATGCTTGGAATTTAGAGTGGTAGAAAGTGGCTTTAGCAGCAGAGAGAGAAGAGGAAAATGTAGAGAGGAGGGAGTGAAAGGATGTCAGGTCCGCAGGGAGGCGAGTTTTCCTCCATTTCCGCTCGGCTGCCCGGAGCCCTGTTCTGTGAGCTCGCAATGAGTCGTCGAGCCACGGAGCGGGAGGGAGGACCGAGCCGGCCTGGAGGATAGGGGACATAGAGAGTCAAAGGATGCAGAAAGGGAGGAGAGGAGGGTTGAGGAGGCAGAATCAGGAGATAGGTTGGAGAAGGTTTGAGCAGAGGGAAGAGATGATAGGATAGAAGAGGAGAGAGTAGCGGGGGAGAGAGAGCGAAGGTTGGGACGGCGCGATACCATCCGAGTAGGGGCAGTGTGGGAAGTGTTGGATGAGAGCGAGAGGGAAAAGGATACAAGGTAGTGGTCGGAGACTTGGAGGGAGTTGCAATGAGGTTAGTGGAAGAACAGCATCTAGTAAAGATGAGGTCGAGCGTATTTCCTGCCTTGTGAGTAGGGGGGAAGGTGAGAGGGTGAGGTCAAAGAGGAGAGGAGTGGAAAGAAGGAGGCAGAGAGGAATGAGTCAAAGGTAGACGTGGGGAGGTTAAAGTCGCCCAGAACTGTGAGAGGTGAGCCGTCCTCAGGAAAGGAGCTTATCAAGGCATCAAGCTCATTGATGAACTCTCCGAGGGAACCTGGAGGGCGATAAATGATAAGGATGTTAAGCTTGAAAGGGCTGGTAACTGTGACAGCATGGAATTCAAAGGAGGCGATAGACAGATGGGTAAGGGGAGAAAGAGAGAATGACCACTTGGGAGAGATGAGGATCCGGTGCCACCACCCCGCTGACCAGAAGCTCTCGGGGTGTGCGAGAACACGTGGGCAGACGAAGAGAGAGCAGTAGGAGTAGCAGTGTTGTCTGTGGTGATCCATGTTTCCGTCAGTGCCAAGAAGTCGAGGGACTGGAGGGAGGCATAGGCTGAGATAAACTCTGCCTTGTTGGCCGCAGATCGGCAGTTCCAGAGGCTACCGGAGACCTGGAACTCCACGTGGGTCGTGCGCGCTGGGACCACCAGATTAGGGTGGCGCTGCCACGCGGTGTGGAGCGTTTGTATGGTCTGTGCAGAGAGGAGAGAACAGGGATAGACAGACACATAGTTGACAGGCTACACAAGAGGCTACGCTAATGCAAAGGAGATTGGAATGACAAGTGGACTACACGTCTCGAGTGTTCAGAAAGTTAAGCTTACGTAGCAAGAATCTTATTGACTAAAATGATTAAAATGATACAGTACTGCTGAAGTAGGCTAGCTGGCAGAGGCTGCGTTGTTGACTATGTAGGCTAGCTGGCAGTGGCTGCGTTGTTGACACTACACTAATCAAGTCGTTCCGTTGAGTGTAATAGTTTCTACTGTGCTGCTATTCGGGGCTAGCTGGCTAGCTAGCAGTGTTGATTACGTTACGTTGCGTTAAAGAACGACAATAGCTGGCTAGCTAACCTAGGAAATCGCTCTAGACTACACAATTATCTTTGATACAAAGACGGCTATGTAGCTAGCTATGTAGCTAGCTACGATCAAACAAATCAAGCCGTTGTACTGTAATGAAATGAAATGAAAAATGTGATACTACCTGTGGAGCGAAGCGAAATGCGACCGGATTGTTGAGTGCGGAAGTTCTGTTCGGTAGACGTTGGCTAGCTGTTGGCTAGCTAGCAGTGTCTCCTACGTTAAGGACGACAAATAGCTGGCTAGCTAACCTCGGTAAATTAAGATAATCACTCTAAAACTACACACTCTAAACTACACAATTATCTTGGATACGAAGACAGCAAAGACAACTATGTAGCTAGCTAACACTACACTAATCAAGTCGTTCAGTTGAGTGTAATAGTTGTGCTGCTAATCGGTAGACGGTGGACTAGCTAACGGTGGACGTTAGCTAGCTGGCTAGCTGCAGGGCAGTGTAGACTGCGTTAGGACGACGAAATACGATAATTACGCAATTATCTATGATACAAAGACGGCTATGTAGCTAGCTAAGAAGAAATTGCTAAGATTAGACAAATCAAACCGTTGTACTATAATGAAATGTAATGAAATGTAATACTACCTGCGGACCGAGTGCAGATGCGACCGCTCGCTCCAACCCGGAAGTCCTAATGCAGGGAACCAACTGAGGAACAGACAGATAAAGAAGGACAATCACCAAAGTAATGGAGTCCAGGTGAGTCCAATATTGCACAGCTGCGCAAAATGGTGGTGACAGGTGTGCGTATTGAAGGGCAGCCTGGTGCCCTCGAGCACCAGAGAGTGGCCTCCGTCATTCTTAAACGGAAGAAGTTTGGAACCACCAGGACTCTTCCTAGAGCTGGCCGCCTGGCCAAACTGAGCAATTGGGGGAGAAGGACCTTGGTTAGGGAGGTGACCAAGGACCCAATGGTCACTCTGACAGAGCTCCAGAGTTCCTCTGTGGATATGGGGGAACCTTCCAGAAGGACAACCATCTCTGCAGCTCTCCACCTATCAGACCTTTACGGTAGAGTGGCCAGACAGAAGCCACTCCTCAGTAAAAGGCACATAACAGCCTGCTTGGAGTTTGCCAAAAAGGCACCTAAGACTCTCAGACCATGAGAAACAAGATTGTCTGGTCTGATGAAACCAAGATTGAACTCTTCGGCCTGAATTCCATGCATCACATCTGGAGGAAACCTGGCACCATCCCTACGGTGAAGCATGGTGGTGGCAGCATCATGCTGTGGGGATGATCTCAGACGGGGTCGAAGGTTCACCTTCCAACAGGACAACGTCCCTAAGCACACAGCCAAGACTACGCAGGAGTGACTTCCGCACAGATCTCTGATTGTCCTTGAGTGGCCCAGCCAGAGCCCAGACTTGAACCCGATCGAACATCTCTGGAGAGACCATGTGCAGCAACGCTCCTCATCCAACCTGACAGAACTTGAGAGGATTGTTAAAGAAGAATGGGAGAAACTCCTCAAATACCAAGCATGTATCGTCATACCCAAGAAGACTCAATGCTGTAATCGCTGCCAAAGGTGCTTCAACAAAGTACTGAGTAAATGGTCTGAATACTTATGTAAATGTGATGTTTCAGTTTTTTATTTTTAATAAATATGCAAACATTTCTAAAAACCTGTTTTTGCTTTGTAAATATGTGCTATTGTGTGTAGATTGATGAGGGGAAAAAAACAATTTAATCAATTTTAGAATAAAGCTGTAACGTAGCAAAATGTGAAAAAGTAAATGTGTCTGAATACTTTGTGAAAGCACTGTATGTATCGTATAATTGTTGTTTATTGATGTGCTCATGCAGAGCTCATCTGATAAAGAAACTGTTGTCAGCACAATTCCTTGCTTAAATAAAGGTTAAATAAAGATAATACATAAAAAATACATGAATGAAGCTGTGCGAGAGAGGTGTGTGTGTGTGTGTGTGTGTGTGTGTGTGTGTGTGTGTGTGTGTGTGTGAGAGAGAGAGAGAGAGAGAGAGAGAGAGACAACATGAGCTGATTGTGCAAATGTATTTATGTTTTCAATAATCATTTGAACACTGAAATATAGTTTACATGTTGTCAACAGTCTAAGCCAATCCAATCTGTTTTGTCTATAGGGGATTTAACGTGTGTGTGTGTGTGTGTGTGTGTGTGTGTGTGTTTGTGCTTGTATGAGTAATTGTTATTGTGTACATTTAATTGGTTGTGAGTTAAAAATGTCTGTCACTGTGATGTGTGGTGTTTGTGTTCGGGCATGTGTACATTCGTATGTGTGTGTGTATGTGTGTGTATTTGGGCATGTGGACATTCGTATGTGTGTGTGTATGTGTGTGTATTTGGGCATGTGGACATTCGTATGTGTGTGTATGTGTGTGTGTGTGTGTGTGTGTGTGTGTGTGTGTGTGTGTGTGTGTGTTCGGGCATGTGGACATTCGTATGTGTGTGTGTTTGGGCATGTGGACATTTGTATGTGTGTGTGTGTGTTCGGGCATGTGGACATTTGTATGTGTGTGTGTTTGGGCATGTGCATGTGTGTGTGTGTGAAAGAGAGAACGAGACACAGCAGGGTTATGTGGCTGAGATGATGGGCCGGCGGAGTTTCCAGGGCTGCCCTGCTCAGTGCTCAGCTTCTGTCACCTATCTCTCTCCAATCACCTGTGAGCACCTGCAGCTGTCATTACCATCTGGAACACACACACACACTCGCGCACCCATACTCTCTCTCTCTCTCTCTCTCTCTCTCTCACACACACACACACACACACACACACACACACACACACACACACACACACACACACACACACACACACACACACACACACACACACACACACACAGAGACATATTTGTGTTTTCTTCACCTTGAGGTCTTGAAGTCTCACTGGTCAGCAGTCATACAACTAGTACCTGTAATCACTTAGCTTCAATGTTATGTGTCCACATGCCCAACACAAATATGTCTCTGTGTGTGTGTGTGTGTGTGTGTGTGTGTGTGTGTGTGTGTGTGTGTGTGTGTGTGTGTGTGTGTGTGTGTGTGTGTTGTGTGGACATTTGTGTGTCTGCATGTGCATTGGGCATGTGGACATTCGTATGTGTGTGTATGTGTGTGTGTGTGTGTGTGTGTGTGTGTGTGTGTGTGTGTGTGTGTGTGTGTGTGTGTGTGTGTGTGTGTTTGGGCATGTGGACATTTTTGTATGTGTGTGTGTGTGTGTGTGTGTGTGTTCGGGCATGTGGACATTTGTATGTGTGTGTGTCTGGGCATGTGCATGTGTGTGTGTGTGAAAGAGACAACGAGACACAGCAGGGTTATGTGGCTGAGATGATGGGCCGGCGGAGTTTCCAGGGCTGCCCTGCTCAGTGCTCAGCCAGGAGGAGCTTCTGTCACCTGTCTCTCTCCAATCACCCATACTCTCTCTCTCTCTCTCTCTCTCACACACACACACACACACACACACACACACACACACACACACACACACACACACACACACACACACACACACACACACACACACACACACACACACACACACACAGAGACATATTTGTGTTTTCTTCACCTTGAGGTCTTGAAGTCTCACTGGTCAGCAGTCATACAACTAGTACCTGTAATCACTTAGCTTCAAGCTGTAAGTAATATTGCACGTCACATAACAATAATCACCAAGGGACAATACGTACAATCATACAAATATATCTGTTTATTTTATTGAATAATATTCTATAGTAAGACATCTCCTCTCGAGTCAGGTGTGAGTTACTATAGAAACACATCTGATGGTAAACATCTCCCATTGAGTCAGGTGTGAGTTACTATAGAAATGAACTCAGGTCTGATGATAAGTATCTCTCCTCCAGTTATGTGTGACATACTATAGAAATGTACACAGGTCTGATAGTAAACATCTCCCCCCGAGTCAGATGTGAGTTACTATAGAAATATACACAGGTCTGATGGTAAACTCAGGGAGAGGGTGAGGAGAGGGGCCTTTGTGTCTCTAGTTACTGAAGAGGATGTGTCATCCCTTATTGTGGGAGTTGGTAAATGGTGGTGCATGCATGTTGTGAAAAAATGATCATGTCAACCTGGACTTGTTGTCCTTATTGCAGACTTCTGGACTGTTTAGTATCCTGTTAGTCCTCCTTGCTGGCTGTCAATCCTTGCTGAAGACTGTTTGTCGTCCTTGCAAGTTGGTTGTCCCCATGGCAGATTGTTAGTCCTCGATGCATTGTTATTACACTCTAGTCTTTTTGTTGTGGCTGCAGAGTTAGTAGATCCATCTCTGCTCTATCGCCATGTAAAGTCGCACCTGTGTTCATTGTCCCCTGGGAACGGTGGGAGGGGTCAAAGGAGTCAGCCCTTCTTTCATTGGCTCCATCTGTGCCAAGGCCCATCTCATTAATAAGTATGGCTCTTGTTGGAAGACGTCTGTAACTTTTGGAAGACAAGAGGAAAGGATTGAGATCAACCAAGAGCCGAAAGGAGAAAGGAGATGGCGTGGTTAGTTTTTGGAAGACTTGTGTCACCCTAACGCTGAGGACCAGTGGGTGCTGGGACAGTCTGGACATTGCTGGGAATGGTCATAACTGACTGACAGACCAGTCCCTCTAGGATTTCGCAGGGATATTTTGTGATATTTTTGCAGGGGGAAATGTTTTATTTTGCTGCAGCAATTCTGATATTCTGCATGGCAATATGCAGTGATTTTGTCCAATTTGTTGTGAAAATGCGTTAACGAGGGAAAGGTTTCTTGGCGTGTAGCTTATTTTAGCTATATTTAACTGTGTAGCTTAATTGAACTCTATGTGGTAAATGTGCAGTGATTGGTTGGAATTGCAAGCCATATTTTTGTACTGCGTATGAGTCTGTTTTATGCGATAATGCAATGATTTGACTCTTTTATGAGGAAATGGTGATGTGATGCAGGGAATTCTTGATTTTGCTAAAAAATTTGCCATGGCGGAATCCGGGAGGGACTGACAGGTGCTGGCTTTAAGAGGACAGATCTATCTGACCCTTTGCATGTTTCCACACACCGTTTTGCTCTGACTACATTTACAGTTTAGTGTTAAACCTCTTGCACCCTGTGTAACTCAATCACACTGTAGGATTCAGTGAGTGCATCATTTAGCATTCTGTGGGAATGATGAACCAGTGTCCTTACCACTTCACCCCACCACAAAACTTTTGTTCACCTACAAAACCACACTGAAGGGAGGATTGGTCTGAGGAAAGCAAAAACCTCCCTCCTTTAAGTCTCAATCAGAAAAACATGACAAAGCAGAACAAAAGAAAACACAACAAGAAACATTTATCACATTCATTCTTCAAGATATTTTCTGAAAATATATCAACACAAGACCTCACATTTCACAGATATTTTTTTTACACAGACATAGGTATATAGTAATATTTATATGAAACAATGAGCCAGGAGAGCACCATTCAAAGGGTAAGTTTGTTCGAAATCCAATTTGTGTACAGTAGACTGACAGCCCTACAGATATACCTTAAACATCCCTGTTTAATCACAATGGTTACTGTCAAGTCCTTCAGAAGAACCCTATAAGCGTTCATTATTATTATTATAACGTTTAGCCACTCTTTTTTTCTTTGTAGTATGAGAGTGGTGTTCCCCGTTTGACCCCAGATTTGATTAGAACCTAAGACCGAGATCCTTCAAACAAATAGAGTGCACTCTAGTGGAGTTCTATAGCAGTGAACTTTGAATAAATTCCCTGGTTTTCCCAACCAGAAACTTGGACGAAAGTGCCCGGAACTTTGCAACCGTAGGCCCCACTGTCTCAGAAAAGGATGGTAAAAGTACAGAAAAACCAGGCAGCTCAATGCATGGCCAGATCACACTGGCCAGTGGTAATGGTCCAGGTCTATTGGGCTGTTGGTCTCTAAAGTGTGCCATAAGATGGAAGAATATCTCCCCCACAGCTGTTGTGAAAGAGGCCACTTTGTCCAGTTTACAGGTTGGAATCGGACAACACTGCTCTGAGTTCATTATCAACAAACTTGGTTTGCCCCCCCCCTCTGCACCTAAGGGAAATTATTGCTCTCAACGCTAAACTATTGCTCTCCAGCTTGGCTTTTATTGAGTCTATTGATCGTCACTCTCATGCCCTCTTTTTCTATCTTTTCCTCTCTCTTTCTCTCCTTTTTCTCTCTCGCACACACATACACACATACAGGTAGGTCATTACACTCACTCAGTCACTCTTACACACACCTACATGTACAAACACACACACACACATAGTGTGCTACAGGGAAGGGTACTGGGCAGTAGACACATAGAACACTAGTTGGGGAGATTGAGCAGGAAATGAAGCGTGACTTCCAAGCACATATGAGAGGGCATGTGTGAACCACATTCTCAATGTCACTACCCCTCACTTCATGGGACCTGCTCTGTCTTAGGCATACACCTCACCAAATATTGATCTGCCTTTCATTCGCCGGGTTGGTTTTAGGGACCACTTGATGGTGGGCGGCAGTCAGCGATTCTACATGTTTGCACTCTGTTTGCAAATCACAGCTGGCAGTCTGTTCAGAGGTGTTAAGCTGGCGAACGCTACCGGTGTTTTTATTTTTGCCTCAACCAGGTAAAGATCTCTCTGGCATACTCTCAATATCAGAATCTAAGAGCCCTGCCTCACATTATATTTCAGAACTATTTAACTTTCTCTGCTTCACATCCAATTTCAGAACTATTGAACTTTCTCCGTCTCACATTCTATATCAGAACTAGTGAACTTTCTCCGTCTCACATTCTATATCAGAAATAGTGAACTTTGTTTGTCTCACATTCTATCTCAGAACTATTGAACTTTGTTTGTCTCACATTCTATCTCAGAACTATTGAACTTTGTTTGTCTCACATTCTATCTCAGAACTATTGAACTTTGTTTGTTTCACATTCTATCTCAGAACTTTGAACTTTCTCTGTCTCACATTCTATCTCAGAACTTTGAACTTTCTCTGTCTCACATTCTATCTCAAAAACTATTGAACTTCCTTTGTCTCACATTCTATCTCTGAAATATTGAACTTCCTTTGTCTCACATTCTATCTCTGAACTATTGAACTTCCTTTGTCTCACATTCTATCTCAGAACTATTGAACTTCCTTTGCCTCACATCAGTGACATGGCAGGAGATGTTTTGAAACAATTACTGCTTCGCATACAAGCCAGTGAATTATATGCGTTACAGCTGGATGAGTCAACAGACGTGGCGGGCCTGGCACAGCTCCTTGTATATATCCGTTACATTTATGTGGGGTCAATTAAACATCCTCTTCTGCAAACCACTGGAAACCAGGACAACAGGAAAGGATATTTTGTAAGTACTGGACAGCTTTGTGACATCAAATGGACATTGGTGATCAAGATGTGTTGGTATCTGTACTGATGGCGCAAAAGCCATGACAGGAAGACATAGTGGAGTGTTAACGGGCGTGCAAGCAGTTGCTCCCGACTCCACTTGAGTATACTGCAGCATCCAGCGAGAGGCTGCTGCTGCCACGGGAATGCCTGACAGCTTGAAAGACGTTTTGAACACTACAGTGAAAATGGTTAACTTTGTTAAGGTCCCTGAACTCTTGTGTATTTTCTGCACCATGCAATGATCTAGGAAGCGACCATGTAATGCTTTTACAGCATACAGAAGTACACTGGTTATTAAAAGGCACAAAGGATTGCCACGTTTTTTTAAAAGCTTAAAGTTTTCTATGATGACCGTAATTTTCACTTGTCTGACCTCGTGCATGATGACGAGTTTCTCACACAACTATCCTGTCTGGGTGATGTTTTTTCTCGCCGGAATGATCTGAATCTAGGATTACAGGGACTCTCCACAACTATATTCATTGTGCAGGACAAAATTGAGACTATGATTAAGAAGTTGGAGCTCTTCTCTGTCTGCATTAACAAGGACAAGACACGTCTTTCCATCATTGTATGATTTGTTGTGTGCAATTGAACTCAAGCTTACGAACAATGTCAAATGTGATATAGCAAAGCACCTGAGTGAGTTGGGTGAGCAATTACACAGGTACTTTCCTGAAACGGACGACACAAACAACTAGATTCGTTATCCTTTTCATGCCCTGCTTCCAGTCCACTTACCGATATCTGAACAAGAGAGCCTCACCGAAATTGCAACAAGCGAAAATGGAATTGAATCAGAAGCCACTGCCAGATTTCTGGATTTGGCTGCGCTCAGAGTATCCTGCTGTGGCACATCGCGCTGTTAAGACACTGATGCCCTTTGCAAACAGGTACCTATGTGAGAGTGGATTCTCAGCCCTCACTAGCATGAAAACTAAACTAAATACAGGCATAGTGTGGAAAATGATTTAAGACGGAATCTCTCTCCAATACAAGCCAACATTGTAGAGTTATGTGCGTCCTTTCTCATTAACCTGTGGTGAGTTATTCACAATTTTAGATGAACACATAAGGTTTTATGTAAGATGGTTAAATAAAGAGCAAAATTATTGATTATTATATTATTATTTGTGCCCTGGTCCTAAAGTGCTCTTTGTCACTTCCCACGAGCGGGTTTGTGACAAAAACTCACACTCATTCTTATGTTAAATAAATGTATCGTATAGTTTGTGTGTTTCAGGCTTACAGTGATGGCAAAAAACAACATTTGAGAGTGCGCTGACCCTGGTGCTAGAGGGGGTACAGCTGACCCTGGTGCTAGAGGGGTTACAGCTGACCCTGGTGCTAGAGGGGTTACACAGCTGGAGGTTGAATGTTTGAAGGGATACAGGACTATACGGGGCAGCAGGGCAGCCTAGTGGTTAGAGCGTTGGACTAGTAACCAGAAGGTTGCAAGTTCAAATTCCCGAGTTGACAAGGTACAAATCTCTCGTTCTGCCCCTGAATAGGCAGTTAACCCACTGTTCATAGGCCGTCATCGAAAATAAGAATTAGTTTTAACTGACTTGCCTAGTAAAACATTTTTTTTTAAAGGTTTGGGATCCACTGCTCTAGACCATCTCAGACATACTCTCGTCCTTTATGACATTCAGAAAACATCCATCTCACAGTCTGTACATTCTGAAACATTTGTATCTATTCTCCCTCTCTGTGTGTATTCTTCTGTAATGCTGGTCAACATATTTACAGGCAGTCCACTGCGACTGGCTTTTTCTAAGCAGAATTCTCCAAGAGACCGTGGTATAAGTCTCCACATTGGCTGGATATTAAAGGAGGTCAGTGCAGTGCTGCTCTGTGATATACAATGGCATGCTAGCTCACTCTAACAGCATAGTCGCCATGGCAGGAACATGCTACGCTGCTATGTATTTTACTGTACATATCCCCATGCCTAGAAAAGCAACCTTCTGTACACTGGGCTGTTCCTGTATATGTTGTGCTGTGCTGTTGTCCACATTTTGTTTTAGATTTTATTGCCCATTGATTCCTGCAGCACTCTCAGGCCAATAACAATACCGTGACAGTGCTGTGTTTGAAAGGTGGCCATTTGCCCCACAAATGTCACCTCCCCAGAGAAGGACATCACAAAGAGAGCCCTCCCAGTGCCCTATGTCCAGGGTGAAGGACATTGCAGAAGTCACCTCCCACTTAACACGCACGCGCACGCACACAAACCCACACATGCACACACAGGCATACACACACAATGCACTCCCAAAATAAACTCACATATTCCCACAAACATCGCTACACTGGGGGAAGAACACAATCACAAACAGCCACGCACACAAAGAAATCCATATTTGCGAGTGGATTCCTCTGTGGTGATTTGATAAGGCTGGTGAGTGGATAAGGAGTGGGACGTCTGTAGAATAGTAAGTAGGTGCTCCAGCTCAGAGCCTCCTCAGGCTTTGATGTCAGCTTTAAACTCGGCTTTATGTCGACAACAGTTGCCAAGCAAAGGATACACTCAACAATCACTGGCATTACCTTTCAGGTGACAGAGAATCTAATCAATTTAACACAGTAGCATTCCTTTAAGTCCAATCCTTAAGAGGTCTCTGAAATACTGTATTTTGGTGCATTATGGTCAACAAAAAAGAGCACCACAAGCTGAGTTAGGGAGGCTGGCAAATAGGGAGATTGTTAAGCAGGCACATTCATAACCACTCACTCAGTAACTATCTCACACACTTGCAAAAAAGCTGACTTTCTCTTTTAACACAGCCCAGCTCTTAAAGAGACTCAAAACTGTACAAATATTGCAGAGACTAGTTACAACATTTTACATAAATGTAGGTGAATAATTCAAGCAATGATGGCTTTATTCCATAAAACCCCCTAGAAAGAACCTTCAAAGAGTTACATCATAATAACATAGCCTCATTTTGGGCCCAGAGGGTATTTAGCTCCATCACTCTCTCACATGCTCAGAGTCAGCCTGCTGAGCACAAACTGAAATCATCTCTGTCAGGCTACTGTGATGTGGGCCAGACATGGCAGTCATGTACAAGTCGGGGCTCTCATAGTATTTTGGACATGGTGCTTTCATGGCTCCAGAAGGGAAAATGGCTATTCACTTCAGATAATGGAATACCCTGAAATTTCTGTCTGTGAGATTATTGCAAAGTTATACAGTAGTTGAATCATCATTATCACCATAATCACCGTAACCATTGTAATTATTATTATCATCATCATCCTCATGATTTATTATCATAAACTTCTTCAGTTCCCTCCATTATTACCTTCCTCATTGTGATTGATCGTTAGAGAAAGGAACTTTGAAAGAGGGAGATAGAAAAGGTCATCTTGTAGCCTGTAGATATAACTCTGATCCCAAAAGGGCTTGCTTGACTTGTCTCTTTCAACAGATGATTTGGCTTTTTTGAAATTGATTTGCTGACTGCAGTTCAACAGACAGCCCTGCTACCAAATAGAAATAGATCCCCCGATGTTGTCCAATAAAACATAATTTTGATGTCCCGCCTCCAGCTGTGAGGTGTGTGATTTGCAGGTGGGCAGATGGTGGAGGCCAGGCATAGTCACACTTTCACCACGGTGATTGCCATTCATTAGAAGAGTGGACTCGAGAGTAGTAATTATGATGACATGAAGTGATTATTGTTACACACCTCTCTCTCTCTCTCTCTCTCTCTCTCTCTCTCTCTCTCTCTCTCTCTCTCTCTCTCATACACACAGACACAATCACACATTCACACATCAAAATACAACAATTAGAAATTAAAGCGTGTGCGCGAGTGGAGGTGATTTCTAGAAACTAGGACAGGTGATGGGAAGGCAGTAGATGAATGACAGAGAGATTATACAGGCTGTGCCTTTGGTAGTGAGTGTGCTAGAGGAGAAGGGGTAAAGGTGATTGACAGGGAGGAAAGGTGGTGGTGCTGACTTGGGCCCTAGTCTATCTTCCTCTCTGGTGGCAGGTGAGAGGAATTCCTCCTAGACCCAGACCTGATGGGCTGTTGACCCCTGACACTTCATCATGGTGCAGCCCAGTGCACTTCTGGGGAAAGGGGACCATTCCTCCAGCCAGCCCAAGTGCATGATGGGCGATTAAGTCCCTATTTAGTTCTCAGTGTCACTGCTGCCCCTCCCCCACCATCGGTCCCCTGTGCTACGAGGCATCAGCCTTGGGGGCTTTTTTTTCTTTCCTGCAGTTCTTGATGGAGAAAGTTCTTTCATGACGTTCTTCTGACGTCTTTACTGTATTCTGGGCAGGGCCTTCTTTCTCTTTCTCTTTCTCTTTCTCTTTCTCTTTCTCTTTCTGTTCGTTGACTAGCTCGTGTAGCGATGGCTCCTTATACATGGCAACTGTGGGGCAGATAAGGGAAACAGTTGAAGTGTCCCAATGGTGAACATAAGCATCTATAAGCATCTGTAATAACTTTACATGTTTCTGATATATCCCTGTTTAGTAAAAAAAATCAGCACAGCATGGACAGGAGGGCACGTGACCAACCTTCTATAACTCTAGGCAGGAAGTGTGCAGCACCTTTGGTCTTCTTCACCCGGTTGCCCTTCATGACTTGTCCGTCGCGGTTGATACCGATATACCAGGAGCGGCCCGACTGGCTCTGTCTGTAGAGCATGGAGGAGTACGTCACGTAGTAGTTCTCAAACACACTCTCCTTGAACTTACACTCGGGGGTGAAGTGTTCCTAAAGAGGGAGACAGAGACACAGAGAGAGAGAGAGAGAGAGAGAGACAGAGACACAGAGAGAGAGAGAGAGAGACACAGAGAGAGAGAGAGAGAGAGAGACAGAGAGAGAGAGAGAGAGAGACACAGAGAGAGAGACACAGAGAGAGAGAGAGAGAGAGAGAGAGAGAGAGAGAGAGAGAGACTGTCACATTAACAAACAATCAAGCAAACTAAAACAAACGTCATGGGAGGAACTGCTATACACATTCAGTCAACACTGAAACACAAACATACATTCATACAAATGTATTGTACGCAATACTGTACGCAAGCACGCACAAGCTCAGTGGAAAACAGATGAATTATGAAAGTTGTGTCTAAAGGGAATCGAAGGGAAAGCTAGGATTCTATGTGTATTCATGTTTCTTTGAAAGCGAGAACATCCTGGTCTTTGGGGAGAAGGGTGTGGAGTGATTTCACTCGTAGTGAGGCATTACATTATAGCATCAGTGGTACAAACTTAACACAAACTAAGGTACAGAGGAAGAGACAAACCACTGGGAAATCCACCTACAAATACAAACACATAGTATGCAAATGAACAAATATACACATATTAACTTACTTTGGAAGTACATGCAAGTTCAGAGGCAGAACAAATGGTTCAAATGGAAGTCCCTTTCAACCTTCAAATTAAAAGATTCAATCCAGAGCATTCACACTGTCCTACTAGGTGACAGTGAACACACAGCAGCACCCACGGCTTCCAAAGTTAAATCTTTCAAACAGTTAGAACCCAGTTATTGGCTGTTAGCACATATCCCCAGTACCCACACCAGTGCTTAACCCTCCTACCTCTAGCACTAACATAAGGACCATTAAACCCTGCAGAATGTTTCCTGGTGATTGTAACCACTAGCGACAGGTATACATCTCTCTTAGTCACCGTCAGGGTCCTTCCCATGTCAGAGAGCAAACCCAATCTGCACGATTGATTTAGTGAGAGCAGCAGGGCAGAAACAGCTGACTGGATACTTTCTCTGAGACTTAGGGAGATTGGTGGAGATGGAGGACTCGTCAGGGATGAAGGAGCTCCATGGTCACACATTCACAGATCATCACCTCTCACCTTCAAGGTGCTGTGGCATGCATGTCTGGGAAAGCCAATCACGTGCTGTATCTACGAGTGGTACCATAACCTTGCCCGTCTGCCCTCACCCCTATTCTCTGTCGTACCCCTGGTACCACACCAGCCCCACCCCTATTCTCTATCGTAACCCCGGTACCAACTCAGCCCCACCCTTATTCTCTATCGTACCCCCGGTATCACCCCAGCCACACCCCTATTCTCTATCGTACCCCCGGTACCACCCCAGACCCACCCCTATTCTCTATTGTACCCCGGTACCACCTCAGCCCCACCCCTATTCTCTATCGTACCCCGGTACCACCCCAGACCCACCCCTCTTCTCTATTGTACCCCGGTACCACCTCAGCCCCACCCCTATTCTCTATCGTACCCCCGGTACCACCTCAGCCCCACCACTCTTCTCTATCGTACCCCGGTACCACCTCAGCCCCACCCTATTCTCTATCGTTCCCCGGTACCACCTCAGCCCCACCCCTATTCTCTATCGTACCCCGGTACCACCTTTTCTGTCGTATCCCGATACCACCCCAGCCCCACTCCTGTTCTCTATCGTACCTCCAGACCACCCCAGCCCCACTCCTGTTCTCTATCGTACCTCCAGACCACCCCAGCCCCACTCCTGTTCTCTATCGTACCTCCAGACCACCCCAGCCCCACCCCTGTTCTCTATCGCACCTCCAGACCACCCCAGCCCCACCCCTGTTCTCTATCGCACCTCCAGACCACCCCAGCCCCACCCCTGTTCTCTATCGTACCTCCAGACCACCCCAGCCCCACCCCTGTTCTCTATCGCACCTCCAGACCACCCCAGCCCCACCCCTGTTCTCTATCGCACCTCCAGACCACCCCAGCCCCACCCCTGTTCTCTATCGTACCTCCAGACCACCCCAGCCCCACCCCTGTTCTCTATCGTACCTCCAGACCACCCCAGCCCCACCCCTGTTCACTATCGCACCTCCAGACCACCCCAGCCCCACCCCTTCTCTCTATTGTACCTCCAGACCAGCCCAGCCCCACCCCTGCTCTCTATCGTACCTCCAGACCACCCCAGCACCACCCCTGCTCTCTATCGTACCTCCAGACCACCCCAGCCCCACCCCTGCTCTCTATCGTACCTCCAGACCACCCCAGCCCCACCCCTGCTCTATATAGTACCTCCAGACCACCCCAGCACCACCCCTGCTCTCTATCGTACCTCCAGACCACCCCAGCCCCACCCCTGCTCTCTATAGTACCTCCAGACCACCCCAGCCCCACCCCTGCTCTCTATCGTACCTCCAGACCACCCCAGCACCACCCCTGCTCTCTATCGTACCTCCAGATCACCCCAGCCCCACCCCTGCTCTCTATCATACCTCCAGATCACCCCAGCCCCACCCCTGCTCTCTATCGTACCTCCAGACCACCCCAGCACCACCCCTTCTCTCTATCGTACCTCCAGACCACCCCAGCACCACCCCTGCTCTCTATCGTACCTCCAGACCACCCCAGCCCCACCCCTGCTCTCTATCGTACCTCCAGACCACCCCAGCACCACCCCTGCTCTCTATCGTACCTCCAGACCACCCCAGCCCCACCACTGCTCTCTATCATACCTCCAGACCACCCCAGCCCCACCCCTGCTCTATATAGTACGTCCAGACCACCCCAGCACCACCCCTGCTCTCTATCGTACCTCCAGACCACCCCAGCCCCACCCTGCTCTCTATAGTACCTCCAGATCACCCCAGCCCCACCCCTGCTCTCTATCGTACCTCCAGACCACCCCAGCCCCACCCCTGCTCTCTATCATACCTCCAGACCACCCCAGCACCACCCCTGCTCTCTATCGTACCTCCAGACCACCCCAGCACCACCCCTGCTCTCTATTGTACCTCCAGACCACCCCAGCCCCACCCCTGCTCTCTATCGTACCTCCAGACCACCCCAGCCCCACCCCTGCTCTCTATCGTACCTCCAGACCATCCCAGCACCACCCCTGCTCTCTATCATACCTCCAGACCACCCCAGCTCCACCCCTGCTCTCTATCGTACCTCCAGACCACCCCAGCCCCACTCCTGCTCTCTATCATACCTCCAGACCACCCCAGCTCCACCCCTGCTCTCTATCGTACCTCCAGACCACCCCAGCCCCACCCCTATTCTCTATCGTACCTCCAGACCACCCCAGCCCCACCCCTGCTCTCTATCGTACCTCCAGACCACCCCAGCACCACCCCTGCTCTCTATCATACCTCCAGACCACCCCAGCCTCACCCCTGCTATCTATCGTACCTCCAGACCACCCCAGCACCACCCCTGCTCTCTATCGTACTTCCAGACCACCCCAGCCCCACCCCTGCTCTCTATCGTACCTCCAGACCACCCCAGCACCACCCCTTCTCTCTATCGTACCTCCAGACCACCCCAGCCCCACCCCTGTTCTCTATCGTACCCCGATACCATCCCGGCCCTGCTTACCTATGGGTACATTCCACCTCTACATCACAGAGTTATTTATAGATCTTCTGACAAGTCTGATATCTTCAGCTGCACTCACACACACCAGAGGAGATCAATAGATGATCTGCTTCATTCATTATTAATCAGGCTGGAGAGAGGCCTGCTCCCCTGGACCTGCAGGGTCATTTTCAATGAGTCTCCAATCACCATAACCCAGGACCCCACCACTGACCTATGTGTCCCCATAACCCAAAACTAAACCTCTGATCATCACCAGGCATTATAACCCATCACTAAGACCTAGATTACCTTCAATTCTGAAATGACCCTCATGGTAACAACCTTCGTTCTCGGAAATGATACCATCAGAAAAACACACAAGGCGACTTCTGAACATTACCATGTTGATAATCCTTGATGAATTCTGTGGAATGATCCTTATGATAACCCACTTCCTCATCATAACATCTATCTAACAGCATTTTGTAGCCAGGCGTCTCCTGAGGATTCCTGGCAAGATGTCAGCAGAGAGGAATTACCCTGATCATAACCGACTGCTAAACCCCTGAACTAATCATCCTGATAACCCCCAACTCAGCTACCATGGCTGCTACAGTATATCTAACTCACACAGCCTAGTTTCTGTAATTACCATACCTTTAATCCATGACTCAGCCTCAAGGTAACCCACTATCTATCTTTGCAGGATGGTAGAGGACTCCCCATGACGTGACCTTCAAACCTCCACTGATTTAGCCTCTACCTTTGAGCCCACCTTAAGAACCAGTTGAGTAAATATGTGTGTGGAAGCTGACAGGGAGGGTCACCCTTTTTAAGTGCAGAAGAGGGACATTTTCATTTAAAGATGAGTGCTTGGACTAAAGTATGAAATGGAATAAAAATCTCATCCTTCACTGGTGACTTATTGACTGACTCAGGCGGGTTCCTTCCCCTGCATCTCCAGCCAGAATGAATTCTAATGAAATTCTGCGAGAGAGGTAATATCCAGCGTCCGTGCAGAGAATCCTGAGGATGGGTAGAACCTCTTTATCATGCAAAGCAGTATCCCTACCTTCCCCTCCCCCACTCTCCTCCTCTACCTCCTTCTCCCTCAGCCAGCCCTTGTGTCTGATTACATCTACCTACCTGCTCCAGGACGCTTAACTCCTAACACCACCTAATGCTACGCTGCTCTGCTCTGTTCTCCTGGAACAATAATCAAGGCCAAGGACTCAGACCAGGGGCTAGCACACCAGGCAGCTGCAAACTGCACCTAACAGTGTTTACACAACCTTTCAGATCAATTGGTGTAACTGGTACCTCTTCTCCAGCCATGCAGTTGGGTCCATTCATACATGTTCATAGTGTGGGAGTTCTGTCCCACTTTTCATTTGAGGCCTATTTTAACACTGAAAAAGCTGTTTCTAAATGAAGTTAAAACATCAATGTGACATTTCACATACAAAGATATACGATGACATTTAAAATGATAAATGTAATAAAACTTTTCTATGGAGTTTTTATGACATGCGCCCCATTAAAAGACCGGTAGCCGCCCGGTAGCCTTCACATGTGTACCTTGTTGTTTATGTTTGCCAATCAAAGAGTCAAGACAGGCACTGTTATACTGTATGGGATGATACAAAGTTAGCTAGTCTTGGCTGTAGCCAAGTTGCCTTGGCTACTGCATCTCTCCCTCTGTCTGCTCCTCCCATCTCACACACGCCGGCCCCTCCGCTGCTGCAGCAATAGAGCGCCAGCCTCTCTCTCTTGCACAGCAGTGCTCACGTTAAAACAGTACCTAAAAAAAACATATGCATTTTGAATATCTTAGATATCCATCAAAAATGTATGATACTGTTCGAATAGTGAAATGATTCAAATGCCCGTTCCCTAGCTAAAAATGGAGGTACTGTTTCCTTGGCATAGTCCTCTGTATTGCCGCCAGGGGTTGTAGTGACACATTAGGCAGTCCTGCCTGTGTCTGTTGATCACCCCCAGCAGTCCATTGGTAATCTAGGGCCTTTTACCTTTCCCTGTCTTCTCCATCCTCTGTGACCCGGAAACCGATAATTGGTCGAGTGGTCGAGGAGAGTGTCAATTCGTTAGGAGGTGAACGGAAGAGTGTCCTCCTCGATAGCCGTCTTTCATCGTGGATAGTCATGTGTATCTTACCTATGTCTTTTGCGGAAGAGTTTTTAAAACCAGCTTTTGTTTTGTCAGAGGAGAAAAGCATGCATACTTTTAAAAACAATATGCTACTTATAGTTTTCGCTAGAAAATGTTTTTACACAACTAATTAATGAGCTTTTATCACTTTACACATTTATTTTGGGCTACACCAATGTAAACTTCAATTACCTGATTTCATACAAGCACATTTTCGTCCACATTCTCTCTCCTCGCCGGCTCTCCCCGATTACCTTTGACATTTTTCAAAAATGGGAAAGAGAGGACGGAGTAGAGAGGACACAGGAGTTGAGCAAATCCGATTAAGAAAAGGCCTAGGATATGCTGTGAAATCTGCCTATCTGCAGATGTTTCCATGCTACTGCATTAACGCTGCAGCAGCAACCCCCTTCAGATCGTAACGTGTGTGTGTGTGTGTGTGTGTGTGTGTGTGTGTGTGTGTGTGTGTGTGTGTGTGTGTGTGTGTGTGTGTGTGTGTGTGTGTGAGAGAGAGAGAGAGTATGGGTGCGCGAGTGTGTGTGTTTCGAAGTGTGCAGAGGCGGGGGACACCTGCACATGTTGTTGATGCCTTTAGAACCAGGTGCAGATGTTCTGTGACATGGCACATTACACAAGTCAATAAGGCATGGATGCACTTTTAACCCCTAGAGTCGTTTGATGCACCCTTATGTCACACAGTTAAGCCATTTTGAATATTGAATAGCTCCCCGGTCTACACAAGAGGATCTGGACAGGAAAACCGTCACAACAATGTCTGTAAAACCCAAACCATTAGAGCTACAAACGAGTAAGTCACCACCATCAAAAGATGAGACTATCAGTTGTTTTGTTCCACGACACACACAAGTTTCAGGGGAGTCATCTGAAGGTAACGGGCTGTAAAAATGGCAGAAGATGCATAGGAGGTAAAAAGCTCCACGAATAACGTGATCTAACATCTTCAGTTTTCTTATATCGTTCATATATAGGACAGGCACTTCAAAACCTTCCTTTTGGACTGTCTGTTTTGCCATGTACAAATGTGTTATTCAATGCGTTTCTAAGGGCTATAGCAGTAAAGGCCCATTTTTTTTTATATAAATGCTTTATATACCTACAGGGTCCTAAAATTCCAAATAAAATGGCTAAATTATACATTTTATGACCGTCTTAAAATAATTATATGTGTTAGCTTAGTAGATATTGTGGTCTAAGGGCTTAACCACCACATGGCCCTTCTTTAGTGGTTTATGATGCAACAGCCTGGTATGATGTGTGTGCGACAACTGAGCAGAGTGGGTGGGGTCTAGGGGATGTGTAGTGATGTCTAATGGCTAATCTACTGTCTCTGGGTTGGTTGACATGTGGAGAATCTGTTGATGTGATTCACGTGGGAGGGGAGTGGCAGCTGTGACCACGCATCGACCTCTCATCCCTTTATTCCTCCATTTGCCATCCCCTGCTCAATGTTCCGTTTATGGGAGAGAGAAAGTGGAGGGAGATTGAGAGCGGGAGAAAGATAGAGAGATATTGTACTTGTGATGTTTCTGTTTCATAAAAAAGGGTGTACTTCTCTGCATGTGTATTGGGTTTTTAAGTGTTTGTGTGTATGTGTGTGTGTGTGTGTGTGTGTGTGTGTGTGTGTGTGTGTGTTGTGAACAAAGAGCATTGCTGACAATTGTATCAGGGCTGTGGAATTTACCTAAGACTATCACAAAGACTAGAACAATGGCTGTCACTGGTGCTGGAGGCAAATCGACATCTCTTACTTAGTACTTACTATCTTAGCAGAGAGCCTTGGTGCTGGACTAATGATAAATGAATAGAAAGAAGGAACCCTGCCTGCAGACAGTATTACTTCTAGCTAAGTGCACTTAATTGCCTGGATGGCAACATGTCTCCCTCTGTACCATTCCATTCCATTTCTCTCTACCTCATCCCTTCTTTCTCTATCCCTGCAGTTTTGCCCGATTACTCTTCTCTTCTCTCTCCTGTTCTTTCTCCCCCATTGTGATGGAGATGATGCTATCTGGCTGGCTGTGTTGTCCTGCATCTCAATGCAGCCCTTATAGGTGACAAATGGACTACACAGCCATTTATCAGGAAAGGTCTCTCTCTCGCTCTCTCTCTCCGCCTTTCCTTCTCTCTCTCTCTCTCTCTCTCTCTCTCTCTCTCTCTCTCTCTCTCTCTCTCTGCCTTTCCTTCTCCCTCCCTCTATCTCTCTATCACGCACACACACACACAAACAAATGTCCAAATGCCCAAACACGAACACCACATAACACAGTGATTTATATTTACAAACACAATAACAATTACTCATACAAATCATACACAAACACTATTAACCAACACACACAACAACCACTACACAAATACACAAAAGCACTGAGTGTATAAAACATTAAGAACACATTTATTTACATTTTTTATTTTTTTATTGAATATCCAAAACATACAAAATACTTGCAGTGAAGCCGCTCAACAAATACATCACACCAGTCATCTAACAGACTCCCATTCAGAGCAACACACAGAAGCATCCAGGGTCAATGCCCTGCTCAGGGGCACATTGAAAGATCTCCCACAAGGCTCCCCCAAAAAAACGGGTACGCAAACCCTCCAAGATCCCCCCCCCACAGTTCCTCATAGCTGTCCTTCAACCATTAGAGACCCATCCCACAGTCACCCCCCACCAATATTATTTTTAAAGAAAAAGAAAATAATAAAAAAGATAATTAATTCCATTCCCCACACCCAAGAACCCCCCCCCCCCGCAATGCACCAACAACCAAGAAAATGAACTCATGAGAAAAAAGAAAAAGACAAAAGAAAACAGAAAACAACAATGCAAAAAAAACAAAGACATCAAGGACAACTAAAATCATAAGAGCAAGGCCAACTGTATATATTTGAGTGTATGTCTGGCACTAATTACATGTGTGTGTCCGTGTATGTGTGTATTTGAATGAAAGTGTATGTATATGCATGTAAAAACACTGCCCCTCAGTGGCATTCAAACATACTTTTTATTATGTTTTATTTGACTTTATTTTTTATACTTTATCTTTGACCATCATTCTATCTCCTGCACAGCAACTCCACTCCCACTTGTCTCCAATTCCACATCCCAACCCTCAGATTCCCTCAGCCCATCGCACCTATCTCTGTAGGCCACCCTCTTCGGATTTCTAAACAACATATATCTTTCAACTATGCTGTGATGTTTAACGCACAATTTCAATCTATTTAATCCAATAGAATCCATAGATTGCGATTTGAAGATAATTGACTGACCCAGTCTCTCCAGATCTCAGTACTATTGCTAGAGTCAATTGTCTATCAATGTTATGCATTTTTAGCCCTTCCTGAACCTGAGACAGGCTACCTGAGGGCAATACCAAAATAAATTGTCTATTGATTCTGTATCCTCACAACAAAATCTGCAGAGCTTCGATGATTTTATGCCCCAAATATTCAACATATTGTTGGTGGCAAGAATTCTACATAATCATTTTAGCTGAAAAGCACGAAGTCTTGAATATTGCGTCATTTTATACATCAACTCATACACCCTGTACCATGGAATCGGTACATCCAAAATCTCTTACCAACTATTTTCTCATCTCTATGGCACAGTTGTCAACATACTGGTCCTCAAATGAAACTGGTATACTTTCCAATTTATGCTATTTTTATTCCTCCGTCAGTTTTGATCCTTTATATTGGGCAGACAGACCAGTTCCCTACCTCCTCCCGCTGCCACCTGCTATAATCAATTGGTTGTACTCTTGGATTGAGCAGACCTTCCTGTACAATTTTGATAACTCCATAAAAGGCATATCCATTCCAATTTACAATATCATTTAAAAAATGATAAAATACCCTTTTCAAACATCTTTCCCATAAATACAGGTATTTTATCAACCAGCACATTTGAGTTCAGCCATAATATTTGTTGTAATATTTGTTCTATCTTTTCAGGGGGATGAAATAGAAATTGTAGCCACCTCTGCATTGCTTCTTTTTTTAAAAAGAGAGATACTTTGAAAAAAGTATCATTTTCAATTAATCGAAAATGAGACATGGCAATCTGCACAAAGGCAAAAAGGCCATTTTTAAACTATGGATGAGCTTTTCATAGTAATTTATTTGAGAACCATTTAAAGTTCAAGTCAAACATTTGAATAAGTGAAGCTTTTAGAGAGAGGTTAGTGCTTTATTATTTAATCATCTCAACCCACCCAATTCATATTCATTACAGTATATAGATAGACACGCTTTATTTTGTCTGGTTTAGCTTCCCAGATAAAGATAAATATTTTTTGCTCATATGATTTGAAAAACGAATCATCAGGAGTAGGCAGTGAGTAAACTGAGATATGACTAAGGAGTTAATCAGGGTATTTTTTTCCATAAATAGACAGGTATTTACCTCTCCATGGTTGCAGGATCTTGTCTATTTTTACAAGTTTTCTATTGAAATTCATTGTGGAGAGCTTATTTATATATTTTGTGATATGAATACCAAGTCAGCCCATTTTATAGGTAAAACTGCAGGGTAATGTAAAATTTGTATTTTTTAAAGATCCAATACGTAATATTATAAACTTAATCATAATTAGGTTTTAGTCCAGAGAGTCCATAAAAGTTATCTAGATCTTCAATGAGACATTGCAGGGATCTAGCTTGTGGACTTGAGTCATCGGCATACATGGACACCTTTGTTTTTAAGCCTTGGATTTCTAATCCTCTAATGTTGTTATTGGATCTCATTTTAATAGCTAGCATTTCACTGAACATAACGAATAGATATGGTGACAGCGGACACCCTTGTTTAACTCCTCTTGAAAATTTTAAACTCCCAGAGAAGTAACTGTTATTTACTATTTTACACATGGGGTTGCTATATATTACTTTTACCCATTTTATAAGAGATTCACCAAAATTGCCATTTATAAATAAAATCCAGTCTTACTTTATCAAATGCCTTTTCAAAATCCGTAAATGCCAGGCCTGGCTTCTTAGATGTTTCATGACGTTCTTGTCACGGCCGTCGTAAGAAGCGGACCAAAGTGCAGCGTGGTGTGAATGCATCATTTAATAGACAAAAAACACGAAGTAAACTGTACAAAACCAATAAACAAATAACGACCGTGAAGCTATCATAAGTACTGTGCTGACACAAGCAACTAACATAGACAATCACCCACAAACAAACAGTGAAACCCAGGCTACCTAAGTATGATTCTCAATCAGAGACAACTAATGACACCTGCCTCTGATTGAGAACCATACTAGGCCGAAACATAAAAATCCCAAAATTATAGAAAAACAAACATAGACTGCCCACCCCAACTCACGCCCTGACCATACTAAATAATGACAAAACAACAGAAATAAAGGTCAGAACGTGACAGTTCTATTATTTCTAGAAGTTGTTGTATATTATCTCCAATGTATCGTCCATGTAAAAAAAACACCCTTTAGCGGGAAAATTTTCAGCAACATCCGCTGAATTGCAAAGCGCCAAATTCAAATGAAATTACAAAAAATATTTAATTTTCATAAAATCACAAGTGCAATATACCAAAACACAGCATAGCTTGTTGTTAATTCACCTGGCGTGTCAGATAAAAAAAAAGAAGCTTTACAGCGAAAGCAAACCAAACGTTTATGTTAGGACAGCTCTCTCAGCAGACAAAACATTACAAACAGCTAGCAGCAAAGTAGATTGGTCACGAAAGTCAGAAAAGCAATCAAATTAATCACTTACCTTTGATGATCTTTGAATGTTTGCACTCACGAGACTCCCAGTTACACAATAAATGTTTGTTTTGTTCCATAAAGATTATTTTTATATCCAAAAACCTCCATTTGGTTGGCATGTGTTTTGTTCAGTCATCCACAGGCTCTCGCAGGTCACGACGGGCAGACGAAGATTCCAAATAGTATCAGTAAAGTTCGTAGAAACATGTCAAACTTTTTTTATAATCAATCCTCAGGTTGTTTTTACAATAAATAATCGATAATATTTCAACCGGACGGTAGCTTTTTCAATAGGAGAGAGAGAGAAAAGGTCTGCTCCAAGCTGCTCGCGCATGTGAAAATCTAAGGACACCCAGCTATCCACTGACGCGATGTGATCATTCTCGCTAATTTTTCAGACTAAAAGCCTGAAACTATGTCTAAAGACTGTTCACACCATGTGGAAGCCATGGGGAGATGAATCTGGTTGATATCCCTTTAAATGGAGGGAAGGCATGCAATGGAACAGAGAGGTTTCAGAAAACCTGCACTTCCTGGTTGGATTTTCCTCAGGTTTTCGCCTGTAATATCAGTTCTGTTATACTCAATATTTATACTGTTATATTGTTATACTCAATATTTATTGTTATACTCAATATTTTTTGTTATACTCAATATTTTTTTTTTCATCCAAACATCAAAATACTGCCCCCTAGTCTCAAGAGGTTAATAGCCTCAAAAATATATTCCTCTGTAATTTGGCCTTCGCACTGATCTTTCTGTACATTTCTTAAACTTTCTATTTTTTGTATTATTTCAAAAGAATTCCTTACAGTAATCTTCATTCAGTGGGAGAGGATGAGACGGAAAATAGAACATATATTTGAAATATTTAGCTTCCTCTTTTAAAATATAATTAGTAGAATCATAGATGACACCGTCTTCAGTAATGAGTTTCTGCAAATTATTTTTGTAAGCGTTTCTGTGTTGAAGATTCAGGAAGGATTTTGTGCATTTTTCTGCATATTCCACCCTGTTTGCTTTATTTTACATTAGATAGTTCTTGACTAAGTTCCTCAAGTTATTTTTGTTTTTCCACTAACTTATATTCTATCTCTGTAGTATTGTTTTTATTGCCATCTACCTGTACTATAATGTATTTCCCTTGTTTGTCTTGTCTCTTTATCCAGACATTGCTTTTTTATTATTGAATTGAATGACCTCTGAAGGTATATTTAAAGGTATGCCAAACAATAAGTGGATTTGCTGTTCCTATATTATACTGGAGAAATTCAGTCAAATTATTTTGTCTTAGTTAAAAATAAGTTGTCCTCCAGTAAACGTTGATAAAATTTCCAATACCCCCATCCACGTGGAAATTATATAAAAGTTATGTGAAAGCCAATTAGATGATGATCCGATTCCATTCTATTATTGAAACTTTTTCAACCTTCGACGCAAGAGAGAAAGAGACAAGAAAGTAGTCAAGACGACCAGCTTGATTAAGTCTCCTCCATGTATATCTCACTAGGTCGGGATTTTTTAGTCTCCAAATATCCACTATTTCTAATGTGCTAATAATATTTGTGATTTCCTTAAGGGCACGGTGATGATAGTTTGTAGATCGATTTCCTTTACGGTCCATTGAGGTACTTAACACTGTGTTATAGTCTCTTACCATAATGATTTGATCATTTGTTGCCTGTAGGATCAATAAATTGATATAAATATTTTCGAAGAAGTATGGAACATCCTGATTTGGACCACAAATATTAATGAGCCAAATCTCTTTCTCGTCCACTTTCATATTCAAAAAGATACATCTTCCTTGAGAATCATTCCTAACTACTTGCACATTCAGATTGACATTTTTGTTAATTAACACCATCACACATTTTGAGTTCTTTTGTCGATGACAGAAAATGATTTTAACACCCCATTCCTTTTTCCATGCAACTTCATCTTAGGATGTAGTGTGAGTTTCCTGTAAACAGTATACAGTTGAAGTCGGAAGTTTACATACAAATACATAGACAAATACATTGAGGTCGGGGCTTTGTGATGGCCACTCCAATACCTTGACTTTGTTGTCCTTAAGCCATTTTGCCACAACTTTCGAAGTATACTTGGGGTCATATGCGTGGGGTCATTGCAAATGGGAAGACCCATTGGCGACCAAGCTTTAACTTCCTGACTGATGTCTTGAGATGTGGCTTCAATATATCCACAAAATGTTCTCTCCTCATGATGCCATCTATTTTGTGAAGTGCACCAGTCCATCCTGCAGCAAAGCACCCCCACAACATGTTGCTGCTTCACGGTTGGGGTGGTGTTCTTTGGCTAGCAATCCCACCCCTTTTCCCTCCAAATAAAATGATGGTCATTATGGCCAAACTGTTCTATTTTTGTTTCATCAGACCAGAAGACATTTCTCCAAAAAGTACGATCTTTGTCCCCATGTGCAGTTTCAAACCGTAGTCTGACTTTTTTTATGGCGGTTTTCGAGCAGTGGCTTCTTCCTTGCTGAGCGGCCTTTCAGGTTATGTCGATATAGGACTCGTTTTTACTGTGGATATACTTTTTTATTTACCTGTTTCCTCCAGCATCTTCACAAGGTCCTTTGCTGTTGTTCTGGGATTGATTTGCACTTTTCGCACCAAAGTACATTCATTTCTAGGAGACAGAACACGTCTCCTTCCTGAGCGGTATGACGGCTGTGTGGTCCCATTGTGTTTATACTTGCGTACTATTGTTTGTACATATGAAGGTGGTACCTTCAGGCATTTGGAAATTGCTCCCAGGATGAACAAGAGGTCTTGGCGGATTTCTTTTGATTTTCCTATGATGTCAAGCAAAGAGGCACTGAGTTTGAAATACATCCACAGGTACACCTCCAATTGACTCAAATTATGTCAATTAATGATGTCAAAATTATGTCAAATCCTCTGCCAGCTTGCTACCCATGGCCCGGCTAATCATCGTGACCCCAACCAACCTCACTACTCACTGGACCCTTATGATCACTCGGCTAAGCATGCTCTCCTTAATGTCAATATGCCTTGTCCATTGCTGTTCTGGTGAGTGTTTATTGGCTTATTTCACTGTAGAGCCTCTAGCCCTGCTCATTATAACTTATCCAACCTTTCAGTTCCACCACCCAGACATGCGAGGGCATCACCTGGTTTCAATGATGTTTCTCTCTCATCATCACTCAATGCCTAGGTTTACCTCCACTGTATTCACATCCTATCGTACCTTTGTCTGTACATTATATCTTGAAGCTATTTTATCGCCCCCAGAAACCTCCTTTTACTCTCTGTTCCAGATGTCCCAGACAACCAATTCTCATAGCTTAGCCGTACCCTTTTCCTACTCCTCCTCTGTTCCTCTGGTGATGTAGAGGTGATTCCAGGCCCTGCAGTTTCTAGCTACACTCCCATTCCCCAGGCGCTCTTTTTTGATGACTTCTGTAACCATAATAGCCTTGGTTTCATGCATGTTAACATTAGAAGCCTCCTCCCTAAGTTTGTTTTATTCACTGCTTTAGCACACTCTGCCAACCCGGATGTCCTAGCCATGTCTGAATCCTGGCTTAGGAAGACCACCAAAAACTCTGACATCTCCATCCCTAACTACAACATTTTCAGACAAGATAGAACGGCCAAAGGGGGCGGTGTTGCAATCTACTGCAGAGATAGCCTGCAGAGTTCTGTCCTACTATCCAGGACTGTACCCAAACAATTTGAACTTCTACTTTTAAAAATCCACCGCTCTAAATACAAGTCTCTCATCGTTGCCGCCTGCTATAGACCACCCTCTGCCCCCAGTTGTGCTCTGGACACCATATGTGAACTGATTGCCCCCCATCTATGTTCAGAGCTCGTGCTGCTAGGTGACCTAAACTGGAAAACGCTTAACACCCCAGCCATCCTACAATCTAAGCTTGATGCTCTCAATCTCACACAAATTATCAATGAACCTACCAGGTACCACCTCAATAGAGGATGCCTGTTTTGTTTTTTTAAATGCCATCCTCACCATCTTAAACAAGCATGCCCTATTCAAGAAATTTAGAACCAGGAACAGATATAGCCCTTGGTTCTCTCCAGACCTGAATGCCCTTAACCAACACAAAAACATCCTATGGTGTTTTGCATTAGCATCGAACAGCCCCGTGATATGCAACTTTTCAGGGAAGATAGAAACCAATATACACAGGCAGTTAGAAAAGACAAGGCTAGCTTTTTCAAGCAGAAATTTGCTTCCTGCACCACAAATTTAAAAAAGTTCTGGGACACCGTAAAGTCCATGGAGAATAAGAACACCTCCCCCATCTGCCCACTGCACTGAGGATAGGAAACTCTGTCACCACCAATAACTCAACTATATTTGAGAATTTCAATAACCGTTTTTCTATGGCTGGCCATGCTTTCCACCTGGCTACCCCTACCCCGGTCAACAGCACTGTACCCCCCACAGCAACTCGCCCAAGCCTTCCCCATTTCTCCTTCTCCCAAATCCAGTCAGCTGATGTTCTGAAAGAGCTGCAGTATCTGGACCCTTAAAAATCCGTCGGGTTAGACAATCTGGATCCTTTCTTTCTAAAATGATCTGACGAAATTGTTGCAACCCCTATTACTAGCCTGGTCAACCTCTCTTTCGTGTCGTCTGAGATTCCCAAAGATTGGAAAGCAGCTGCAGTCATCCCCCTCTTTAAAGTTGGGGACACTCTTGACCCAAACTGTTACAGACCTACAGTGGGGCAAAAAAGTATTTAGTCAGCCACCAATTGTGCAAGTTCTCCCACTTAAAATGATGAGAGAGGCCTGTCATTTTCATCATAGGTACACTTCAACTATGACAGACAAAATGAGAAGAAAAAAAATCCAGAAAATCACATTGTAGGATTTTTTTATGAATTTATTTGCAAATTATGGTGGAAAATAAGTATTATGTGGACAACTACAAATACCTAGGTGTCTGGTTAGACTGTAAACTCTCCTCCCAGACTCACATCAAACATCTCCAATCCAAAGTTAAATCTAGAATTGGTTTCCTATTTCGCAACAAAGCATCCTTCACTCATGCTGCCAAACATACCCTCGTAAAACTGACCATCCTACCAATCCTCGACTTCGGCAATGTCATTTACAAAATATCCTCCAATACCATTCTCAATAAATTGATGCAGTCTATCACAGTGCCATCCGTTTTGTCACCAAAGCACCATATACTACCCACCACTGCGACCTGTATGCTCTCGTTGGCTGGCCCTCGCTTCATACTCGTCGCCAAACCCACTGGCACCAGGTCATCTACAAGACCCTGCTGGGTAAAGTCCCCCCTATCTCAGCTCGCTGTTCACGCAGCACCCACCTGTAGCAGGCACTCCAGCAGGTATATCTCTCTGGTCACCCCCAAAACCAATTCTTCCTTTGGCCGCCTCTCCTTCCAGTTCTCTGCTGCCAATGACTGGAACGAACTACAAAAATCTCTGAAACTGGAAACACTTATCTCCCTCTCTAGCTTTAAGCACCAGGTGTCAGAGCAGCTCACAGATTACTGCACCAGTACATAAAACTGGAAACACTTATCTCCCTCTCTAGCTTTAAGCACCAGGTGTCAGAGCAGCTCACAGATTACTGCACCAGTACATAGCCCACCTATAATTTTGCCCAAACAACTACCCTTTCCACTACTCTATTTATTTATTTAGCTCCTTTGCACCTCATTATTTCTATTTCTACTTCGCACATTCTTCCACTGCAAATCTACCATTCCAATGTTTTACTTGCTATATTGTATTTACTTTACAACCATGGCCTTTTTTGGCCTTTACCTCTCTTATCTCAACTCATTTGCTCAAATCGTATATAGACCTATTTTCTACTGTATTATTGACTGTATGTTTGTTTTACTCCATGTGTAACTCTGTGTTGTTGTATGTGTCGAACTGCTTTGCTTTATCTTGGCCAGGTCGCAATTGTAAATGAGAACTTGTTCTAAACTGGCTTAAATAAAGGTGAAAAAAAATGTATTGAAAACAAATGAGCCTATCAGAAGCTTCTAAAGCCATGACATCATTTTCTGGAATTTTCCAAGCTGTTAGAAGGCACAGTCAACTTAGTGTATGTCAACTTCTGACCCACTGGAATTGTGATACAGTGAATTATAAGTGAAATAATCTTGTGTAAAAATTACTTGTGTCATGCACAAAGTAGATGTCCTAACCGACTTGCCAAAACTATAGTTTGGTACCAAGAAATTTGTGGAGTGGTTGAAAAGCGAGTTTTAATGACTCCAACCTAAGTGTATGTAAACTTCTGACTTCAACTGCATGTTATATTCCTTTTCCTTTAGCCACGTAAAGACTGATCTTCTTTTTTTATAATCTGCTAAACTGCACAATTATAACTGGCTATACTTATTTCACCCCTTATCATAACTAGATACTATTCTCAGTCTAAATTGACCATAATTAGTGCTTGTAGAGTTACTGCCATCAGAGGTATTATGATGGTCAAAACTAGAGCTTTCAAACGTCTGATAATTTAGGATTGAAGAAATAGTTTCTAGCAATATATGTTTTATTCCCTTGCCTGTTTACCTGTGAGCCAATCCCACAGATGTTTGAACATTGAGACAAGATATTATGTGTGTTGTAAATCTGAGTAAGTTCATGTGTATGATATTGGATGTGATTTAGTGAGACTGTGTACGTTGTCTGTATAAGAGTAAGACTGTAATGTGTGACGTCCATATAAATAATAACCCCGCCAATTTGCATGGTTAAGTGTCTATGTGTGTAACATGTAGTGTGTATAGCCTTAATATTCATGATGATAATTGTAATCCATATCATATCACAATCATAGTTGATTCATAATTACTTTTAACATAATTCAAAAACACATCCCAGCATTTCCATAGCAATTGACGTTTCACATGACCATGAAAGAGACATTGCATTACTATAGAGACGGCATCACTACAGTAAAAATGTGTCCCGTACAATATGTTATTATTCCCCAATGTCCCTATTCTGATATCTTCCCCTTGCTTGTTATAGACATATCTAAACTTGTAGACAAAGACATAGAAAAGATAAACAATAACAAACAAGAAACATGTACAATTATAGAACAGTTCTCGACAATAGAGAGAGAGGTGAGAGAGGGAGAGAAGAGAAGAGAAAAGAGAGAAAGAGAGTGAGAGAAGAGAGCGAGATCAAGTGTGTATGTGTATGTATTAGTCCGCGACTGAGTATGTGTGTGTTCATATCCACTTCATAGTGTTCAGATATTTTTACAGTTCCAATCTTTTTTTCGTAACCTGAAGTCCCTGTAGAATTTAGTAAAGCCATGATGTTATGGAGCTGTCTCGGAATAGCTGTCCATCTATAAAGAGTTTGTCCACAATGAGAAAGGCACGCTTACCCCTCTCCCTCTGTTGCCTCTGTACAGGATATAGTCTCTTGCGACGTTCATTTATCTCCTGTGGAAATTGGTCATTGAGCCCGAATTTGGTCCCTTTAAGCTCCCTTCGCCTGCTTTTGATCAGCTCCTTTTGTTGGTATTGTTCAAATTTGTGATGATCGGTTGGGGACCCTTGGTCTTGTCGCTCCGAGCTCCAAGTCTGTGTACACAGTGGAAAGCCACCTTGTTTACAGTCTCTAGAGGAAGTTTCAAGGCGGATTGCATGAATTCTCTGATCGCTCCCTCTGGATTATTGGATCCTCATATTAGATTTTCACACATGCTACGACTTTGTATGTCTAGCAGCGACTCCTTGATCACCCTGTTTTCACTGAGTAGACAATCCATTTTAGAATCATGGATTTTTACCTTTGCTGTGAGTGCCTTGTTCTCTCATTGGAACGTGAGAATTTCACTCTCGCTAAACTCCAAACTCCCCCCTCAGCCCTGCTACCTTCTCACACAACTTTTCCAGTGTTGCATGGATTCCAGCCAGAGCACTAGCCTCTACTTCAATGGTAAGCAAGTCGTCCGTGTCTGTAGATTAATCTGTTTTTCATTTTTTTGTTGGGTTAGAGTTCTTTTGTGAGGTAGTCGGATCTTTCCATGATGGAGAATGTTGTTCCTCCGTAGCGTAAAGCTGTTGGTACTCGTCGATTTCCCTCAGGATCTCCTTAGTATCCAGGTTTGCTCTTCACTGCAACCAGTTGTTTTTCAAAAGTTTTTAACAATGCGTCTTTCCAACGACAACGACCGGTGTCTGTAGTACAGCCACCTAGCACTGTTGTTTGGTTAGCGGTGTTTCCTAGCTGAACGTGTTGCGGAATCCACGCGAACAGAAGTTTGGTATTCTTATTTAATTTAATCAATAGCGGTTTCGTTTTAATCAAAAATTACAAACCGAGTGTTTTCCAGCATACAGTGTTCTGCTGCGCACTCTGATAATGTGTGATTAAGAACACTTACTCTTTCCATGACATAGACAGACCAGGTGAAAGCTATGATCCCTTATTGATGTCACTTGTTAAATCCACTTCAATCAGTGTAGATGAAGGGGAGGAGACAGGTTAAAGAAGGGTTTTTAAGCCTTGAGACAATTGAGGCATGGAATGTTGTATGTGTGCCATTCAGAGTGTGAATCGTCAAAACAAAATATTTAAATGCCTTTGAACGGGGTATGGTAGTAGGTGCCAGGAGCACCAGTTTGGGTCAAGAACTGCAACGCTGCAGGGTTTTTCAATAGTTTCCCATGTGTATCAAGAATGGTCCACCACCCAAAGGACATCCAGCCAACTTGACACAACTGTGGGAAGCATTGGAGTCAACATGGGCCAGCATCCCTGTGGAATGCTTTCGACACCTTGTAGAGTCTATGCTCTGATGAATTGAGTCTGTTCTGAGGGCAAAAGGTGGTGCAACTCAATATTAGGAAGGTGTACTTAATGTTTTGTACACACATGAAAAAAAACTAAATTTTACTATACAATACTACAGTACTTACTATAGAATTCTAGAGTAAACTGTAGTATACTGTAGAATACTATACTACACACTGTAGTATCCCTCGATCATGTGCAGTACTTACTACAGAATGTTGTAGTATACTATAGTTAATACTACAGTATTTTCTGCAAAACAAACACTGTAGTAAAGACTACGGTAATATCCGCAAAAACACGACAGTCCGTAAAAACACAACCCTTTTTTTTTTACTTTAGTAACTACTACAGTATTTAATTTGCATATACCCTGCCCATTCCCCTCCCCAATATCCCAATTAGTCCCACTCAAATGTGAGAAACTTACATGTCAAGTCTAGACCATATATTGTGTTCCCTACAGGTTATAGAAAAGAGCAGGTTTGAACTATCCGTTTAGACCCCAGTCCTTCCTTCCTTCCTTCCTTCCTTCCTTCCTTCCTTCCTACCTACCTACCTACCTACCTACCTGAGAAAGCCTCCTCTTCTATGTCAAAGATAATTAAACAAAAAAGTTACAGTAAATACTACAGTCCGAAAAAAAACATTACATTAATTCCTATAGCATATACTACAGTTTTCTTTTACTGAAGTATTTATACTATAGTTAACTGTAAATACTTCAGTATACAACAGTACACTACAGTAAATACTACAGTTTTTTAGTCTGCAAAAACAGTACAGTGAATACAACAGTAAAGTCTGCAAAAACACTATAGTGAATACTATAGTATTTGTACCATCGTGTACTATAGTATCATAGGCATTATAATTCAAGGTGTGCACAAGCAATTTACTGTACACTACGCACACATCAACACACCCATTAAAAAGGCAATCATCGGTTAATTTCAGAGGCCTGATTGACATGCATGGGAACTGCATCTGTAAAATCTAGAATCTCTCAATTGTGTCACCTCCCACCCACCATCTCTCTGTCTCTCTGTCTCTCTGTCTGTCTGTGTCTCACTCACTCATGCACGCACGCACGCACGCACACACACACCACACACACACACACACCATCGCCCCATTTACTCACACATCTCCCCCATCTCATGGCCCAGGAGGGGTTTCCAGAGCACACAGACAATAAAATGGGTCAGAACAGAGCTGAGTACTATTTTTTACAAAAAAATAAGCAATTTTCCTGGAGTCTCCTACAGATATAGGGATGCTGAGGCTGAGGCTCATAGCTGAGACAACAGAGCAGTGTCATGGAGTTCCTTGTCATTAGCTCCTTACTGTTCTCTTGGGCTCTATGTGCACTTCACTAGCCTGACAAGGCTGGCTGATTACGCGTTTACTGCAATGAACAGCTGACTTGAATAGAAGAGGACAACAAATCAAAGTCAGAGAGAGGATGGAGGGAGAGAAAGAGAGGGAGAGAGAAAGAGAGGATGGGGAGAGGGAGAGAGAGAGAGGATTAGGGAGAGATAGGGAGAGAGAGAGAGAGAGAGAGAGAGAGAGAGAGAGAGAGACGGGGAGAATGGGAGGAACAACCGTAGAGAGAGGGACAGCAGGAGAGAGAAGGTGAGAGAAAGAGATAGAGAGAGAGGAAGAGCCCTGCAGAGGTTTTCCCCGATAGCAGTGTCCTCTGTGTCTCTTGCTGTCACTCACCTCAGCCTCTGTGACAGTGATGAGCTTGTTTGTCACCGGTCAGAACATTTGTCTGCACTGTCATGCACTCTCCTGAGGTGCCATCCCCCCTCTATCTCCAGCTGTTACAACACACACACGGACAGAGACAGACGGACGGAGACAGACAGAGACAGACACAGACATGATTGCATGCATGTGCAGGCACCTGTGCACACACACACATAATCACTCAACAGAATACATGACATATTCATCCTCACTCACACATACCAGCTTACCAGTGTGTGACTGTAGCACACGCCACCCATATAAGGTTACACATCATCAGCATAACATCACACACTCATGAAAACGTTGCATGAAAACACTCCTCATATAAAAGACACCCAGTCAACTCAAGGTTAAATAGGCATCTGTGTGTGTGTGTGTGTGTGGGGGGGGGGGGGGGAAGACACTGACTGGATGTTTGCAGGGAAGTACAGCAACAATATCTCAATGTTTCCCTTCGAAATCGCCTCTGTTCAGACAAGAGACAAAAGCCTTCTCATTGTCGCATGCTAATCGCCAGCTCAGGGATATTCTCTCTATCTCTCACTTCCTCTCTCACACACTGTGGGGTAGCTGTTACACCCTTACACATCCAATGCTCCAACAACTAGCAAATGATTGTTTTCCGTGACCCTCCACACTTTCATGTTTCTGCCCTATATGCACTGTATGCTGACAGATTTGATGTATGACGTATGGCAGGGTAAAAAATAAATAATACTTAGGTACATGCTCACACAAACAAACACACAGCGAGAGAGTGAATGTTCCACCTACTCTGTGTGCTAATACTATTACTCCATGTCCATTTGTTAGGAATTTTATGAATAATGACTAAACAATATCTACATTTAAATAGAACTTGAACTAATTCAACTCTACCCTGTTTTATTATATCTGATTAATCATGTTAATTCATAAGGAAGGGATTGTGTAGCATGAAACAGGGGGTAATTAAACATAATATAAATACCATTCCAGATGCGTTGGGGAGGAATGGATTGCGGGTTTTTAAGTAAGCAAAGAGGGTCGTTAACCTATGGTTGAACTGACTCAATTTAGCTCTGGGATGTTTAGATAAGGCAGTGAGTGTCTCCCTAGGTTTTCCATTATCTGGAACTGTCTGCTGAATAGTAATAGATGAAGGTGAGATTTCAGAAGTTAATCTTGATATGGTTTGTGTCTGGAGTGAGTAAGCTAGGGGGTTGGAATAAACCTTTTGAGCCTGCTTTGTCTTGGTCGATAGGAGGAAGGATATTTTATAACCTATGACGTCAAATTTAGTATATAAACTGTTTGTGGTTCAATGGCAGCGCGCTCCGAGAATAAATACTATTATCTCATTTTGATAAGACTGATCTCTGTCTATTTTATGCAAATAAGAATCTTACAAATTCATATATAATAGACTGAGTGAATTTAATTAATGAACACATATGGGAATTATGAAATTCCTATGACACTATTAAAGGGAAAGATACCAAGTCAGTTGTACAACTGTATGCCTTCAAATGAAATGTGTCTTCCGCATTTAACCCAACCCCTCTGAATCAGAGAGGTGCAGGTGACTGCCATAATTGACATCCACATCTTCAGTGCCCAGGGGAACAGTGGGATAACTGCCTTGCTCAGGGGCAGAATGACATATTTTTACCTTGTCAGCTCTGGGATTCGATCCAGGAATATTTCAGTTCCTGGCCCAATGCTCTAACCACAACACTACCTGCCGCCCCTTAAAGTAGCACCAAGCACAGTGTAGGTACTGTAATGGGCTACTTTCTTATTATTATTCAGATGTTATTATGTTGTCTAGACACTCAAGGCACAGGATTCCTCCATCCTTAAATACACACAGAGCTTACAGTATAACATATTACCCAGGTACTCAGCTTGGTAAGGAGACAACACTGAACATTACATCTCCAGCGTGTATACAGACCCTGTACTATACACCACAGGATGTTGGGGAGGACGGGCTCCTGGTAATGTTTGGAGCGGAATAAGTGGAATGGTATCAAGTACATCAAAAACATGGTTTCCATGTGTTTGATGCCATTCCATTTGTTTCTGTTACAACCATTATTATGAACCGTCCTCCCCTCAGCAGCCTCCACTGCTATACACACTGTCCTCAACCGCATAAAATTGCACATCGCAGATTCAACACAAATGTACGCCTGCAGGCTACAGGGACATGAAGCACAAAAAGCAACAGTATATCTAAGTGTCTTAACTGCGCCATGGAATCCAAGCCCATGGCACAGGATATGCAACTCCAGATTGAAGTCAATTTCAGCCCCATGGACAGCAACATAATTCTCCTGGAACAGAGTTCTGCACCACGGACAGCAATAACACAGACAATAATTGAGGAGATTTAGCAACAGCGGTCGACTCCTGATACGGCTGTTCCAGCCGTTACATTGTCATTATAACTGTCATTTAGAGAGTCAACTCAATGCTTCACGGAGTGTCTCTATTACTGGCGCTGGCCCATTGCCACACAGTCATTTCCTGAACATAACTATAGGAGACGGATTGTCCAGTATTTCTTTTGGTTTATTTATTGTTGAGCATGTGGACTCACAGAGGTGTAAAGGTACCCGTCGCTGTTCATGCCCAGGTAGAGCCCTGTCTTCGCCCCCTGGATCGCCACAATCCTCAGACCCACAGGAATCAAGTTGAACTGTGCTGCAGAGGGACAGAAAGAGGGAGGGAGGAGATTTAAACGTTAGAACATGAGACTAACATTCGACCAATCCAGAGAGAATCAAACAGAGCTTCCCTGTCTTCTAGAGCAAGTAAGATGTGTCACCTCTGGATAACCCGCTCTTGCTGCGGGTGATTCCCTGATCCACCTCTACAGAGATGACACCATTCTGTATACATCTGACCCTTCTTTGGACACTGTGTTTGCAAACCTCCAAACAAGCTTCAATGCCATACAACACTCCTTCCGCGGCCTCCAACTGCTCTTAAACGCTAGTAAAACTAAATGTATGCTCTTCAACCGAACGCTGCCCGCAACCGCCCGCCTGACTAGCATCACTACTCTGGACGGTTCTGACTTAGAATATGTGGATAACTACAAATACCTAGGTGTCTGGCTAGACTGTAATATCTCCTTCCAGACTCATATTAAACATCTCCAATCCAAAATTCAATCTAGAATTGGCATCCTACAAATCGTCCTTCACTCACGAAGTCAAACATACCCTATCCTACCGATCCTCGACTTCGGCGATGTCATTTACAAAATAGCCTCCAGCACTCTACTCAGCAAACTGAATGCAGTCTATCACAGTGCCATCCGTTTTGTCACCAAAGCCCCATATACCACCCACCACGGCGACCTGTATGCTCTCGTCGGCTGGCCCTTTCTACATATTCGTTGCCAGACTCCAGGTCATCTATAAGTCTTTGCTAGGTAAAGCTCCGCCTTATCTCAGCTCACTGGTCACGAAAACAGCACCCACCCGTAGCACGCGCTCCAGCAGGTATATCTCACTGGTCATCCCCAAAGCCAACACCTTCTTCGGCCGCCTTTCCTTCCAGTTATCTGCTGCCAATGACTGGAATGAATTGCAAAAATTGCTGATGTTGGAGACTTATATCTCCCTCACTAACTTTAAACATCAGCTATCTGAGCAGCTAACCGATCACTGCAGCGGTACACAGCCCATCTGTAAATAGCCCATCCAACCAAATACCTACCTCATCCCCATATTTTTTTATTTACTTTTTTGCACACCAGTATTTCTACTTGAACATCATCATCACCACATCTATCACTCCAGTGTTAATTTGCTAATTTGTAATTACTTCACTACTATGGCCTATTTATTGCTTTACCTCCTCATGCCATTTGCACACACTGTATTTTTTAAATTGTGTTATTGACTGTACATTTTTTTATTCCATGTGTAACTCTGTGTTGTTGTTTGTGTCGCACTACTTTGCTTTATCTTGGCCAGGTCGCAGTTGTTAGGGTGCAACACCTCACTAAAGACAGCTATGAGGGAAGACAAGGGAGACACAAAGGAAGAGAATGAAAGCATGTGGGAGAGATGGCGAGAGAAAACAAGAGAGAATCTCTCCAAGATGAAAGAGAGCATGAACAACAGAGAGGTTGAATGACAAACAGAAGGCAGAAATAGACGGCAGGAAGGAGCAGAGACGGGAGGAAGGAAGAGAAAGGACAAGCATATCTTCTATCTAGCCTGTCTCTTCTCACCATCTCTCTGAGGTGTGCTGGGTTTCAGGAGTGTTACTGAGCTCTTCTACAAAGAGACCAATGCAACCATCAGATCAGGAGAACAGAGAGGAGAGATTAGAAGACAGATAGTGTGGAAAAGATAGGGTGGAAAAGAGAAGGTAGTATTGAGAGAGAAAAGGGAACAATTATTGCTTCCATATACTTTGAAATGTGCCCCCTAAATATCATTATCAAATTCACACCTATTCTGAAACCTACAACGTCTTTGGCAACATGTGATGGTTGTCTGTTTATTTGCAGATCTTGCTGCATGTGAGGGGGCATCTGACTTCCCAATCTCTAAATATACTTGAATAAGAATTTTGTAAAATAAATACGTTAATATTGAAAGTCATTAAATAATTCAAATCCATATTAAAAGTCAATAAACAATAAAATCAAGTAATGAAAACTTGCAAAGTGAGCGGTCCTTGAGGATGTCAAGTGGTTATTTATTTACCTATTTCATAACCACTATATTCTTGTAGAATGGTGTCATAGTATATCAACAAAGTAGCCATATCTATACGTCTCTGTTGTTGGGATCTCTACCTCGCCATGCTACTGTCCACTCTCTTTCATACTCATCACTCTGTAGTGTCGTAGTCGCCACGGGCCAAAACCCTATAACAGCCTCCAGCCCAATCAAAGACTAGTCTATCTCCTCCACACGCTCCACTCCACTCGGCTTCTCACACAGACAGACAGCTGGGCTGGAGGAGAGCTGAGGACAGGCCCAGTCATCTCGAACACACACACACACACACACACACACACACACACACACACACACACACACACACACACACACACACACACACACACACACACACACACACACACACACACACACACACACACACACACACACACACATCCCTCTCTGTGGCCCTCCCTTCCCCCTCTTTCTGATCCATTCTCTCCCCTCCATCTCTCCTTCTCTATTTCTTTATTGCTCTATTGCTCCATTTCACTCTCATTCTTTCTCTACTTCCCTCTGTCTTCTCTGCACATGACCTCACCGTATGTAGGATTTCATGTTTGAGTGATTTTTTTTGCACCTTGTCATGTTAAGCTTGTCACTAACTGTTTCAGTGATTCAAATCGAGAGTGTAACACTGAATGTTTCAGTGATTCAAATCGAGAGAATGTAACACTGAATATCTCAGTGTTTCAAATTGAAAGTGTAATACTGAATGTTTCAGGGTTTCAAATTGAGAGAGTGTAATACTGAATATCTCAGTGTTTCAAATTGAAAGTGTAATACTGAATATCTCAGTGTTTCAAATTGAAAGTGTAATACTGAATATCTCAGTGTTTCAAATTGAGAGAGTGTAATACTGAATATCTCAGTGTTTCAAATTGAAAGTGTAGTATTGAATGTTTCAGTGTTTCCACGTCATTTCAACAACAACAAATCTAGGTGATAAGTTTGAATTTTGCAAAGTCATCAACGGAAGAGAATTTTGTGTTTTTTTCACCCAACTTTTAACCTAAATCCAATGACATGGTGAATGTTCTTTGTTGATTTCACGTTGAATTGATGTTAGTTGACAACTCCATCAAAATTACATCAAATGACGTCTATGCTCAGTGGGAAGTGTCTTTTTGCGTTCTTTTACCATACCCCATGTACCGTCAAATAAAATAAAATGCCATTTTATTTGTCGCATACACATATTTAACAGATGTTATTGCGGATGTAGTAATATGCAGTAATATCTAACAATACACAACAATGAACACGACTCTAAAAGTAAACGAATGGAATTAAGAAATATAGAAATATTAGGATGATATTAGGACGAGCAATGTCAGAGTCCGGAGTATAATATATATAAATATTCTGGTCAAAAGTTTTAGAACACTTGAATGAGTATTCAAGGGTTTTTCTTTATTTTGAATTTGTATAATTTATCCGTTATTTTACCAGGTAAATTGAGTGAGAACACATTCTCATTTGCAGCAACGACCTGGGGAATAGTTACAGGGGAGAGGAGGGGGATGAATGAGCCAATTGTGAACTGGGGATTATTAGTGACCGTGATGGTTTGAGGGCTAGATTGGGAATTTAGCCAGGACACCGGGGTTAACACCCCTACTCTTACGATAAGTGCCATGGGATCTTTAATGACCTCAGAGAGTCAGGACACCCGTTTAACATCCCATCCCAAAGACAGCACCCTACACAGGGCAGCAGTGTACCCAATCACTGCCCTGGGGCATTGGGATATTTTTTTAGACCAGAGGAAAGAGTGCCTCCTACTGGCCCTCCAACACCACTTCCAGCAGTATCTGGTCTCCCATCCAGGAACTGACCAGGACCAACCCTGCTTCAGAAGCAAGCCAGCAGTTGTATGCAGTGTGGTATGCTGCTGGCTAAATAATAGCGAAGAAATCAAAACTATGAAATAACACATATGGAATCATGTAGTAACCAAAAAAGTGTTAAACAAATCTAAATATATTTTTGATTTTAGATTCTGCAAAGTAGCCACCCTTTGCCTTGACAGCTTTGCACACTCTTGACATACTCTCAACCAGATTCATGAGGTAGTCACCTGGAATGCATTTCAATTAACATGTGTGCCTTGTTAAAAGTTCATTTGTGGAATTTCTTTCCTTCTTAACACGTTTGAGCCAATCAGTTGTGTTGTGAAAAGGGATGGGTGGTATACAGAAGATAGCCCTATTTGGTAAAAGACCAAGTCCGTATTATGGCAAGAACAGCTAAAATAAGTAAATAGAAATAACAGTCCATCAATACTTTAAGATATGGTCAGTTAATCCAGAAAATGTCAAGAACTTTTAAAGTTTCTTCAAGTGCAGTCGCAAAAACCATCAAGCGCTATGATACTGGCTCTCAAGAGGACCGCCGCGGGAAAGGAAGACCCAGAGTTACCTCTGCTGCAGAGGATAAGAGTTACCAACCTCAGAAATTGCAGCCCAAATAAATGCTTCACAGAGTAACAGACACATCTCAACATCAACTGTTAACCTCTTCAGTCGACCCTCTACTTTTTTGAACATTTTGTTAAAAATCGCGCAACATTTCAGCGCCCTGCTACTCATGCCAGGAATATAGTACGTTCATATGGTTAGAATGTGTGGATAGGAAACCCTCGGACGTTTTTAAAACTGGTTAAATCACGACTGTGGCTATTACATAACGTGCGTTACATCGGAAAGCGCAGGAAAACCTGATCACAGAAAATTGAAATAAATATCCTTGCGCCACTTCCAGCAATTGTTAACAGTGAGTCGAATTAGATAAGACCGAGCATTCAACTCCCACAGCATCCCCATGTTGTCTAGAGTCTTGTGAATTGAATCCTCTTTGATTCTTGGTTGAACCGAAAGAGGGGCACGACTTACCTCCGGTCTCCGCCCAGATCATTCCGGAAGAGCTCTCTCCTGAAATTTTTTCCAAGACGACAGCTAATGATTTCTACATCGCCTATGGATGATTTTTATCGCTTATTAACGTTTACTAATACCTAAAGTAGCATTACAAACGTATTTCGAAGTGTTTTGTGAAAGTTTATCGTCTACTTTTTGAATTTTAAAAAATGACGTTACGTTGTGAAATCGCTGTTTTTTTCCGTTTATCACACAGTCTACATATAACGATATCTTGGCTTTATATGGCCCGATTTAATCGAAATAAAGACCCAATAGTGTTTATGGGACATCTAGGAGTGCCAACAAAGAAGATGGTGAAAGGTAATGACTGTTTTCTATTTTATTGTGCGGTTTGTGTAACGCCGAAATGCTAATTATTTTGTTTACGTCCCCTGCTGTGCTTTTCTGTTGTAGTGTATTGGTGCATGCTATCAGATAATAGCTTCTCATGCTGTCGCCGAAAAGCATTTTAAAAATCTGACTTGTTGCCTGGATTCACAACGAGTGTAGCTTTAATTTGATACCCTGCATGTGTATTTTAATGAACTTTTGAGTTTTAACTAATACTATTAGCATTTAGCGTAGCGCATTTGCATTTCCAGAGCTCTAGTTGGGACGCAAGCGTCCCAAGTAGAGGCAAGAGGTTAAGAGGAGACTGCGTGAATCAGGCCTTCATGGTCGAATTGCTGCAAAGAAACCACTACTAAAGGACACCAATAATAAGAAGAGACTTGCTTGTGCCAAGAAACAAAAGCGATGGACATTAGACTTAGTGGGACTATCATTTCTTTTTCAACAGGATAATGACCCAACACACCTCCAGGCTATGTAAGGGCTATTTGATCAAAAAGGAGAGTGATGGAGTGCTGCATCAGATGATCTGGCCTCCACAATCACCTGACCACAACCCAATTGAGATGGTTTGGGTAGAGTTGAACCGCAGAGTGAAGGAAAAGCAGCCAAGTGCTCAACATATGTGGGAACTCTTTCAAGACTGTTGGAATAGCATTCCAGGTGAAGCTGGTTGAGAGAATGCCAAGAGTGTGCAAAGCTTCTTCTTTAAAAAAAAGAGTATGCAAAGCTGTCATCAAGACAAAGCGTGGCCACTTTGAAGAATCTAAAATCTAAAATATATTTAGATTTGTTTAGCACTTTTTTGGTTACTACACGATTCCATATGTGCTATTTCATAGTTTTGATGTCTTCACTATTATTCTACAATGTATAATAGTACATGTATAATAGTAATACAATGTATAATACAATGTATAATAGTAATAGTAAAAATAAAGAAAAACCCTTCAATGAGTAGGTGTCCAAACTTTTTATGTATAAGTATATATAAGTATATATATATGTATATATATATATATATATATACACACACACACACACACAGTTGAAGTCGGAATTTTAAATACACTTTAGTCAAATAGATTTAAACTAGTAAAAATTCCCTGTCTTAGGTCAGTTAGATTCACCACTTTATTTTAAGAATGTGAAATGTCAGAATAATAGTAGAGATAATTATTTATTTCAGCTTTTATTTCTTTCATCACATTCCCAGTGGGTCAGAAGTTTACATACACTCAATTAGTATTTGGTAGCATTGCCTTTAAATGGTTTAACTTGGGTCAAATATTTTGAGTAGCCTTCCACAAGCTTCCCACAATAAGTTGGGTGAATTTTCACCCATTTTTCCTGACAGAGCTGGTGTAACTGAGTCAGGTTTGTAGGCCTCCTTGCTCGCACACACTTATTCAGTTCTGCCCACAAATGTTCTATAGGATTGAGATCAGGGTTTTGTGATGGCCTCTCCAATACCTTGACTTTGTTGTCCTTAAGCCATTTTGTGACAACTTTGGAAGTATGCTTGGGGTCATTGTCCATTTGGAAGACCAATTTGTGACCAAGCATTAACTTCCTGACTGATGTCTTGAGATGTTGCTTCAATATATTTATATAATTTTCCTACCTCATGATGGCATCTATTTTGTGAAGTGCACCAGTCCCTCCTGCAGCAAAGCACCCCCACAACATGCTGCTGCCACCCCGGTGCTTCACGGTTGGGATGGTGTTCTTTGGCTTGCAAGCCTCCAAACATAATGATGGTCATTACGGCCAAACAGTTCTATTTTTGTTTCATCAGACCAGAGGACATTTCTCCAAAAAGTACGATCTTTGTCCCCATGTGCAGTTGCAAACTGTAGTCTGGCTTTTTTTATGGCGGTTTTGGATCAGTGGCTTCTTCCTTGCTGAGCGGCCTTTCAGGTTATGTCGATATAGGATTTGTTTTACTGTGGATATAGATTCTTTAGTGTCTGTTTCCTCCAGCATCTTCACAAGGTCCTTTGCTGTTGTTCTGGGATTGATTTGCACTTTTCGCACCAAAGTACGTTCATTTCTAGGAGACAGAACACGTCTCCTTCCTGAGCGGTATGACGGCTGCGTGGTCCTATGGTGTTTATACTTGCGTACTATTGTTTGTACAGATGAAGGTGGTACCTTCAGGCGTTTGGAAATTGCTCCCAAGGATGAACCAGACTTGTGGTGGTCTACAATTTTTTTCTGCGGTCTTGGCTGATTTCTTTTGATTTTCCTATGATGTCAAGCAAAGAGGCACTGTGTTTGAAGTTAGGCCTTGAAATACATCCACAGGTACACCCCCAATTGGCTTCTAAAGATATGCTTAATGGCACAGTCATCTTAGTGTATGTAACCTTCTGACCCACTTGAATTGTGATGCAGTGAATTATATGTGAAATTATCTGCCTGTAAACAATTGTTGGACAAATTACTTGTGTCATGCACAAAGTAGATGTCCTAACCGACTTGCCAAAACTAGATTTTCTTAACAAGACATTTGTGGAGTGGTTGAAAAATGAGTTTTAATGACTCCAACCTAAGTGTATGTAAAGACGTGTATACATACATTATGGGATGCATAGACAGTATGGACAGTATGTTTATAGAATATATAGTATATCTGAAGAGTACATGGATAGATTAGTATATCTACTGCATGAATTGATGTCAATGGTGAATGGAGTGATGGGTGATACATCGAGGTGTGTGTTTTCTTTGTGGGTATGGTGTAGATATGTCTGTAGGCCCAGCAGTATACCAGTATCGCTGTAAGAGAATAGGCCCCAGTACATCATCCACAGACACCAATAGCCCTGATCAGCAGTTGTTGAATGAGCAATCAACTGGTGCCAGTGACGAGACACAGAGAAATATACAATACCTGGGTGCTGGTCAGAATATGCCAAAAAACACAAAGACACTATACACCACACACCATATTACACACACACACACACACACACACACACACACACACTCGTTTGAATTTAAAATTTGACCTGATCATTCTCTTTTATTTATGACCTTTTTCTGTTGGCCATGAACTTTCTCAAACAGGTATTACTGTGCATCACTCAGGGCAAATTATACATACCTCCATATAAAAGCCTAAATGTAAGAAAATAAATGTGCCAAATTATGTTCTATTTTATGAAATATCACGCAGAGCTCTGTCAGAACTCATGGCAACTCTGCAAAGATGTTAAGAGACAAAAATTGATTATACTTCTGGCTGGCATGAAACATAATGTGATATCATATATTCTGAAATGGTGAAAAAAAAGGATGTGACTAAAGACTACATCCCGAGGTCCAGGAAATGTTACAAGCCGAACAAGCCTTATTGGATTTTTGTATTTGTATTTATTATGGATCCCCATTAGCAGCTGCCAAGGCAGCTACTCTTCCTGGGGTTATTATGGATCCCCATTAGTTCCTGCCAAGGCAGCTACTCTTCCTGAGGTTTATTATGGATCCCCATTAGTTCCTGCCAAGGCAGCTACTCTTCCTGAGGTTTATTATGGATCCCCATTAGTTCCTGCCAAGGCAGCTACTCTTCCTGGGGTTTATTATGGATCCCCATTAGTTCCTGCCAAGGCAGCTACTCTTCCTGAGGTTTATTATGGATCCCCATTAGTTCCTGCCAAGGCAGCTACTCTTCCTGAGGTTTATTATGGATCCCCATTAGTTCCTGCAGCTACTCTTCCTGGGGTCCAGCAATATTAAGGCAGTTTATACAATTTTAAAAGCATTACAATACATTCACAGATTGTGTGCCCTCAGGCCCCTACCCCACCACTACCACATATGTACAGTACAAAATTCATATTTACGTGTGTGTATAGTGCGTATTCTATCGTGTCTTGTGTGTGTATGCATGTGTCTGTGTTTGTGTTGCTTCACAGTCGCCGCTGTTCCATAAGGTGTTTTTTAATCTGTTTTTTTAAATCTAATTTTACTGCTTGCATGAGTTACTTGATGTGGAATAGAGTTCCATGTAGTCATGGCTCTATTTACTACTGTGTGCCTTCCATAGTCTGTTCTGGACTTGGGGACTGTGAAGAGACCTCTTGTGACATGACTTGTGGGGTATGAATGGTTGTCCGAGTTGCGCGCCAGTTGTTCAAACAAACAGCTCGGTGCATTCAACATGTCAGTACCTCTCATAAATACAAGCAGTGATGAAGTCAATCTCTCCTCCACTTTGAGCCAAGAGAGATTGACATGAATATTTAATATTAGGTCTCTGTGTGCATCCAAGGGCCAGCCGTGTTGCCCTGTTCTGAACCAATTGCAATTTTTCTAAGTCCTTTTTTTGTGGCTCCTGACCACATGACTGAACAGTAGTCCAGGTACGACAAAACTAAGGCCTGTAGGACATGCCTTGTTGACAGTGCCCATCCTCATCTGCACATCTATCACTGCAGTGTTAATGCTAAATTGTAATTATTTTGCCTCTATGGCCTATTTATTATCCCAACTCTTCTACATTTGCACACACTGTACATAGATTTTTCTATTGTGTTATTGACTGTACGTTTGTGTATGTGTAACTCTATGTTGTTGTTTTTGTCGCACTGCTTTGCTTTATCTTGGCCAGGTTGCAGTTGTAAATGAGAACTTGTTCTCAACTGGCCTACCTGGTTAGATAAAGGTGAAATAAAACATAAAATTAAAATACTTCTCCCCATCTTAGCTACTGTTGTATCAGTATTTTTTGACCATGCCAGTTTACAATCCAGGGTAACTCCAAGCAGTTTAGTCACCTCAACTTGCTCAATTTCCACATTATTTATTACAAGATTCAGTTGAGGTTTACGGTTTAATGAATTATTTGTCCCAAATACAATGCTTTTAGATTTAGAAATATTTAGGACTAACTTATTCCTTGCCATCCATTCTAAAACTAACTGCAACACTTTGTTAAGTGTTGCAGTCATTTCAGCTGCTGTAGTAGCTGACATGTATAGTGTTGAGTCCTCCACATACATAGACACTCTGGCTTTCCTCAAAACCAGTGGCAATTCATTAGTTTAGATTGAACAAAGTAATGGGCCTAGACAGCTGCCTGGGGGAATTCCTGATTCTTCCATTAAAGAACACCTTCTGTGCTCTGTTAGACATGGACATGATGAGTTAAGGGACCTATGGTCTGTAATGCGCAAGGCTGAGCACTTATTTCTACATTGTAAAGAAAGGAATACAGATAACATTTTAGAAAGTTATTTAAGATAATAGACGGTCTATTCAAACTGAGATATCAGAGAGGAGATACAGACAAGAAATCCTCTAAAGTTATGGAACCAAATAAATAAGTTGGGGCCAAAACGTCATAAGATAATTCCAATGGAAGTCACGGAAGAGCATCAGGGGTGAACTCCGATATCACACAGATACTTCATGAGTGGGAGAAGGGGTTTGCAAGTTTGTTGTCAGGTAATGAAAATATGGCAGATTACATTAAGGAATAATGTTATAAAGACACGTTCCCTGAAAACTAAACTTGAAAAAAAAATATATGCAACCCGTACCTAAGTGAGGAGTTGTCCTTGGTAGAAGTTAAGAAGGCGATTGATGCTACAAAAATGGGAAAGCCTTTGGCATTGTTGAACTGCTTAATGATGTTTTAAAAGCTCAATTAAAGTTGTACATTGTTTGCCCAAAATTTGTTTTGAATACAGTATACTGCCGTCCACTTGGTATACAGTTAGTCTATAGTGAATCCCATTCCCAAATCTTCAAAAGAGAGTGCAACTGAACTATAAAGGCATAAGTTTACTAAATACAGTCTATAAATTATATTCAGCAGGTTAATACATTTTTTGGAGGATCTAAACTTTCTGGTGGAAGAACAAAATGGTTGTCATAAATCCAGAGTCTGTATCGACCGTATCTTCTCGGCCTGCACAATAGTCAGAAATAGATTACAGGAAAATAAGCCTACTTTTGCATGTTGCATTGATTTCCAGAAAATAAGTATATTTTAGCCTATAAATTGATAAAGACAGGTGTTAATGGGAAATGTTATCACGCAATCTAGTCTCTCTACAAAGCACCAAATGCCTGTGTGTGTGTTTAAAATATTGTACAGATTGGTTTCCCACGCCCCTGGGTGTAAAACAAGGAGACACCTTATCACCCACTCCGTTTGCTATGTCTATTAATGATTTGGCGAAATAAAATAAACAGTTAAATATTGGAATAAGATATGATGATGAAATGTTAAGTATACTCTTATATGCTGATATTATTTTGATGGCAGAAACTGAACAAGACCTGCAGAAAATGTTCTTATTTGCAGTCAATTGGTGTGAATAGAAAAAAAAACACAAATCATGTATTTTAGTAAACCTGGTAGTAGGAGAAGTGTTTTTCAGTTTTCAAGTGGGCCTTCGTGAATCAGCAAACCAAATAAATGAAGGGTGCTTAGCAACAATGAGAATGGCTTACCAACAAGGCTAATTCTGAGGAAGACTAAACGTAAAAACGTCAGTCATCTGTTCGCATCCTGTACAATTGATTAAAGTGAGCAAAAATAAATTACTCTGGCTTTTTTCTCGAGTTCACCAACTCCTTTTTACTTTGAATTAGTCGTTTTGGAAGTTTTTCTTGGTCAGCCATTCTCATGTTTTTCAGTTTTGTTTTTAGTAAAGACATTATTGAGTTTACTAGCAATTATAAATATTTGGGTCCTTATTTTTATGAACATTTGACCTTTCTATACAGTACATCTGCCCTGGACGACGCAGTAAATATAGCTCTTGGGGAAGTCATAGGAAAATCAAAAACACTCAAATATATTGGCTCCAAATTGTATCAGACATGCGAGTGTCCTGTTTTGGACTCTTCAACAGGGGTGTGCTACGAGGTCTCTCAAAAACCTAACAGACATAACAGAGCAGTACGTTATATTTTAGGCATCCACAAGTTTGCACCTATATTGGCAATAACTTAAGACATTGGCTGGGAACCCTATGAGATGAGATGAGATGGAAGGCATGTATGGTGAGACTTTGGAATAGACTGATAGATATGCCAACTCTCAGAACAGCCAGCAATGTTTTTGAACGTGATCTCTCCATTGGAGGAGCCTGAGAACTGAAATGTCTGACCTTTTCCAACAGTCTGACTGTGAACATTTATATGAAAACCAAAGTAAGGGAGACATAGATGCTATTAAAAAACAACTGATGATGCCATATTAAAAGAAATGGGTGGAAGATATTAATCATAAACCCAAATTGAGAACCTTTTGTTTGATTAAGGGTGAATTCGTGTTTGAGGGATATATTATGTATAACCTACCAAAAAGCAAGAGATCGCTATGTGCACAGGTAAGTAAGATCAGGGATATTGCTCCTGCTTATTGAAACAGGTCAGTATAATGGTTAAATGGAAGAGGAAATACTATGTAACTAACTAATGTGACTTCGAGGAGATAGAGCAAGGATATGAATATTATTGAAAGGAAACACTTTGAAGTTTGTGGAAATGTGAAAGGAATGTAGGAGAATGTAACACATTAGATCTGGTAAAAGATAATACAAAGAAAAAAAACTGTTTTTTGTATTTGTTTTGTACCATACTGTTTGAAATGCAATAGAAAGCCCATAATGTATTAATCCAGCCCAGTTGCAATTTAGATTTTGGCCACTAGATGGCAGCTGTGTGTGTGTGTGCAACGTTTTAGACTGATCCAATGAACCATTGCATTTCTGTTCAGAACGTTGTATCAAGACTTCCCAAATATGCCTATTTTTTTTTATTAACTTCACTAGGGTAGGGGGCAGCATTCGGAATTTTGGATGAAAAGCATGCCCAAATTAAACTGCCTGCTACTCAGGCCCAGAAGATAGGATATGCATATATTGGATAGAAATCACTCTAAAGTTTCCAAAACTGTTAAAATGATGTCTGTGAGTATAACAGAACTGATATGGCAGGCGAAAACCCGAGGAATATCCAACCAGGAAGTACTATTATTTTGAAAGCCTGTTTATCCATTGAAAGCCTATCCACCATATATAGACTTAGGACCCAGTTCACGAGCTCTGTGCCTTCCTCTACATGTGACCAATCTTTAGGCATTGTTTCAGGCTTTTACTCTGAAAAATGAGGGAGATACAGCACTTTCAATCAGTGGCCAGTGGAAATTGCCATTCATCAGACATGCGCCTGATCGGGAACGCGCCTTTCTTGTTTCTCCTTTCCTATTGACGAAGCTTTTGTCCGGGTTGAAATATTATTTATTATTTATGACAAAAACAACCGGGGGATTGATTTTAAAAATCGTTTGGCATGTTTCTACTAACTTTTATTGTACTTTTTTACTTTTCATCTGGACTTAGTGCACACGCCTTAAGCATTCGGATTACTGGACAAAACGTGCAAAGAAAAAGGAGGTTTTTGGTCATAAAGAGGGACATTATTGAACAAAACAAACATTTATTGTCTAACATGGAGACCTGGGAGTGCCACCAGATGAAGATCATCAAAGGTAAGTGATTCGTTTTAATGCTATTTCTGACTTTTGTGACACTCTCCTTGGCTGGAAAATGTCTGTATGGGTTTCTCTGGCTAGGTGCTGACCTAACATAATTTCAAAGTGTGCTTTCTCTGTAAAGCCTTTTTGAAATCTGACACAGCGGTTGCATTAAGGAGAAGTTCATCTTTATTCGTATGTTTAACACTTGTATTGTTTATCAATGTTTATGATGAGTATTTCTGTCATTTGATGTGGCTCTCTGCACTTTCACAGGATGTTTGTTTGAGACAATGCATTTCTTACCATAAAGGCGCCAATGTAAACTGAGATTTTGTTATATAAATATGAACTTTTTCGAACATACATGTATTGTGTAACATGAAGTCCTATGAGTGCCATCTGATGAAGATCATCAAAGGTTAGTGATTAATTTTATCTCTATTTCTGCTTTTTGTGACTGCTCTCTTTGTCTGGAAAAATGTCGGTATGACTTTCTGTGACGAGGTGCTGACCTAACATAATCGCATGTGTGTGGTTTCACAGTAAAGCCTTTTTGAAATCGGACATTGCGGTTGGATTTACAAGAAGTATATCTTTAAAATCGTGTATAATACTTGTATGTTTGAAGAATTTTAATTATGGGATTTCTATTGTTTTGAATTTGGCGCCCTACAATTTCACTGGCTTTTGTCGTGGTGGGACGCTAGCGTCTTGTACCAGAGAGGTTCATAACTTTTCATGTTCAAAACTGTGCTCTCTCATCAAACAATAGCATGGTATTCTTTCACTGTAGTAACTACTGTAAACTGGTCAGTGCAGTTAAATTACCAGAATTTTTTAAGCTTTCTGCCAACATCAGACATGTCCATGTCCTGGGAAATTTGACTTACATCCTCATGCTAATCGCATTAGCCTACGTTAGCTCAACCGACCCTCCAATCCTGAAGAAGATTTAATCCTTTTAAGGGATTGGTTGCCAATTGGCAATTTGACATGAAAATAAAATGTAATTCATTAATTTATTCACTCATTCATTATTTCATTCACAACACACCACACACCAGCCATCCTACACACACACCAACCATGCTACACACTACACACCAACCATGCTACACACTATACACCAACCATGCTACACGCACGCACACACACCAACCATGCTACACACTACACACCAACCATGCTACACACACACACTACCCACCAACCATGCTACACACACATACACACATACACACGCTCGCACATACGCACACACACTACTCACACTTACAAAAGGAGCTGCTTTCGTCCCTTGTGCCGTCCATGGTGCCATCCGGATGCATCTGCAGGTAGTATCCGTGCTGACTGTACAGCCTGGTCACGATGCCTTTCAACTGGGGCTCTGCAATGAAAACAGTTAACACACAGCTTTATTAGACGGGGCCCATGGACAGAGACATACAGGGTCCATAGACAGAGACCTACAGGGCCCGTGGACAGAGACAGGCAGGGCCCATGGACAGGGACAGATAGGACCCGTGGACAGAGACATACGAGGCCCATGGACAGAGACATACAGGGCCCGTGGACAGGGACAGATAGGACCCGTGGACAGAGACATACGGGGCCCGTGGACAGAGACATACAGGGCCCGTAGACAAGAGACATACAGGGCCTGTAGATAGAGACAGACAGGGCACGTGGACAAGGACAGATAGGGCCCGTGGACAGGGACTTACAGGGCCCATAGACAGAGACAGATAGGGCCCATGGGCAGAGACAGACAGGGCCCATGGAAAGGGTCAGATAGGGCCGGTGGACAGGGACAGATAGGGCCCATGGGCAGAGCCAGACAGGGCCCGAGGACAGGGACAGACAGGGCCCGTGGGCAGAGACAGATAGGGCCCGTGGAAAGGGTCAGATAGGGCCTGTGGGCAGAGACAGATAGGGCCCGTGGGCAGAGACAGACAGGGCCCGTGGAAAGGGTCAGATAGGGCCCGTGGACAGGGACAAACAGGGTCCATCGATGGGGACAGATAAGTCCTGTGGACATGGATGGATAGGGCCTGTGGACAGGGACAGATAGGGCCCATGGACAGAGACAGACAGGGCCCATGGACAGAGACAGATAGGGCCCGTGAACAGAGACATACAGGGCCTGTAGATAGAGACAGACAGGGCACGTGGACTAGGACAGATAGGGCCCGTGGACAGGAACATACAGGGCCCAGAGACAGATAGGCCCCATGGGCAGAGACAGACAGGGCCCATGGAAAGGGTCAGATAGGGCCGGTGGACAGGGACAGATAGGGCCCGTGGGCAGAGACAGACAGGGCCCGAGGACAGGGACAGACTGGGCCCGTGGGCAGAGACAGACAGGGCCCGTGGAAAGGGTCAGATAGGGCCTTTATTAGACGGGGCCCATGGACAGAGACATACAGGGTCCATAGACAGAGACCTACAGGGCCCGTGGACAGAGACAGGCAGGGCCCATGGACAGGGACAGATAGGACCCGTGGACAGAGACATACGGGGCCCATGGACAGAGACATACAGGGCACGTGGACAGGGACAGATAGGACCCGTGGACAGAGACATACGGGGCCCGTGGACAGAGACATACAGGGCCCGTAGACAAGAGACATACAGGGCCTGTAGATAGAGACAGACAGGGCACGTGGACTAGGACAGATAGGGCCCGTGGACAGGAACATACAGGGCCCAGAGACAGATAGGCCCCATGGGCAGAGACAGACAGGGCCCATGGAAAGGGTCAGATAGGGCCGGTGGACAGGGACAGATAGGGCCCGTGGGCAGAGACAGACAGGGCCCGAGGACAGGGGCAGATAGGGCCCGTGGACAGGGATCAACAGGGTCCATCGATAGGGACAGATAAGGCCTGTGGACATGGACGGATAGGGCCTGTGGACAGGGACAGATAGGGCCCATGGACAGAGAGAGGGCCTGTGGACAGAGACAGACAGGGCCCGTGGACAGAGACAGACAGGGCCCGTGGACAGAGACAGACAGGTTCCGTGGACAGAGACAGACAGGGCCCATGGACAGAGACAGATAGGGCACATGGACAGAGACAGACAGGGCCCTGAGCGACAGACACGGCCAACAGCTCCGCCCCCCCCCGCAGCTACTCGCCCAAGGCTCTCCAGGTTCTCCTTTACCCAAATCCAGATAGCAGATGTTCTGAAAGAGCTGCAAAACCTGGACCCGTACAAATCAGCTGGGCTTGACAATCTGGACCCTCTATTTCTGAAACTATCCGCCGCCATTGTCGCAACCCCTATTACCAGCCTGTTCAACCTCTCTTTCATATCGTCTGAGATCCCCAAGGATTGGAAAGCTGCCGCAGTCATCCCCCTCTTCAAAGGGTGGACTCCCTGGACCCAAACTGTTACAGACCTATATCCATCCTGCCCTGCCTATCTAAGGTCTTCGAAAGCCAAGTCAACAAACAGGTCACTGACCATCTCGAATCCCACCGTACCTTCTCCGCTGTGCAATCTGGTTTCCGAGCCGGTCACGGGTGCACCTCAGCCACGCTCAAGGTACTAAACGATATCATAACCGCCATCGATAAAAGACAGTACTGTGCAGCCGTCTTCATCAACCTTGCCAAGACTTTCGACTCTGTCAATCACCATATTCTTATCGGCAGTCTCAGTAGCCTCGGTTTTTCTGATGACTGCCTTGCCTGGTTCACCAACTACTTTGCAGACAGAGTTCAGTGTGTCAAATCGGAGGGCATGCTGTCCGGTCCTCTGGCAGTCTCTATGGGGGTGCCACAGGGTTCAATTCTCGGGCAGACTCTTTTCTCTGTATATATCAATGATGTTGCTCTTGCTGCGGGCGATTCCCTGATCCACCTCTACGCAGACGACACCATTCTATATACTTCCGGCCCGTCCTTGGACACTGTGCTATCTAACTTCCAAACGAGCTTCAATGCCATACAACACTCCTTCCGTGGCCTCCAACTGCTCTTAAATGCTAATAAAACCAAATGCATGCTTTTCAACCGTTCGCTGCCTGCACCCGCACGCCTGACTAGCATCACCACCCTGGATGGTTCCGACCTTGAATATGTGGACATCTATAAGTACCTAGGTGTCTGGCTAGACAGTAAACTCTCCTTCCAGACTCATATCAAACATCTCCAATCGAAAATCAAATCTAGAGTCGGCTTTCTATTCCGCAACAAAGCCTCCTTCACTCACGCCGCCAAACTTACCCTAGTAAAACTGACTATCCTACCGATCCTCGACTACGGCGATGTCATCTACAAAATTGCTTCCAACACTCTACTCAGCAAACTGGATGCAGTTTATCACAGTGCCATCCGTTTTGTCACTAAAGCACCTTATACCACCCACCACTGCAACCTGTATGCTCTAGTCGGCTGGCCCTCGCTACATATTCGTCGCCAGACCCACTGGCTCCAGGTCATCTACAAGTCCATGCTAGGTAAAGCTCCGCCTTATCTCAGTTCACTGGTCACGATGGCAACACCCACCAGTAGCACGCGCTCCAGCAGGTGTATCTCACTGATCATCCCTAAAGCCAACACCTCATTTGGCCGCCTTTCATTCCAGTTCTCTGCTGCCTGTGACTGGAACGAATTGCAAAAATCGCTGAAGTTGGAGACTTTTATCTCCCTCACCAACTTCAAAAATCTGCTATCTGAGCAGCTAACCGATCGCTGCAGCTGTACATAGTCTATCGGTAAATAGCCCACCCATTTTTACCTACCTCATCCCCATACTGTTTTTATTTATTTACTTTTCTGCTCTTTTGCACACCAATATCTCTACCTGTACATGACCGATCATTTATCACTCCAGTGTTAATCTGCAAAATTGTAATTATTCGCCTACCTCCTCATGCCTTTTGCACAGAATGTATATAGACTCCCTTTTTTTCTACTGTGTTATTGACTTGTTAATTGTTTACTCCATGTGTAACTCTGTGTTGTCTGTTCACACTGCTATGCTTATATCTTGGCCAGGTCGCAGTTGCAAATGAGAACTTGTTCTCAACTAGCCTACCTGGTTAAATAAAGCTGAAATAAAAAAAATAAAGAGACAGACAGGGTCCGTGGACAGAGACAGACAGGGCCCGTGGACAGAGACAGACAGGGCCCTTGGACAGAGACAGACAGGGCCCGTGAACAGAGACAGACAGGGCCTGTGGACAGAGACAGACAGGGCCCGTGGACAGAGACAGATAGGGCCCATGGACAGAGACAGACAGGGCCCGTGGACAGAGACAGACAGGGCCCGTGGACAGAGACAGACAGGGCCCGTGAACAGAGACAGACAGGGCCCATGGACAGAGACAGACAGGGCCCGTGGACAGAGACAGACAGGTTCCGTGGACAGAGACAGACAGGGCCCATGGACAGAGACAGATAGGGACCATGGACAGAGACAGACAGGGCCCGTGGACAGAGACAGATAGGGCCCATGGACAGAGACAGACAGGGCCCGTGGACAGAGACAGACAGGGCCCGTGGACAGAGACAGACAGGGCCCGTGAACAGAGACAGACAGGGCCCATGGACAGAGACAGACAGGTCCCGTGGACAGAGACAGACAGGGCCCGTGGACAGAGACAGACAGGGCCCGTGAACAGAGACAGACAGGGCCCATGGACAGAGACAGACAGGGCCCATGGACAGAGACAGATAGGGACCATGGACAGAGACAGATAGAATAGTAGTGTAATAGATATTTAGTGGCGAGAGGAACTTGAAATTGCATAGAAAGGGTTAATAGCAGCGTGTCAGTAAGGAAGGCAGAAAAATGATTTTGATAGTCTGAGTTTACAACACACACAACCAAATATGGCTTTTAAAAGGGTATATAAATGATTAAGTTGTCAATGCAATAAAGCACACACAGATTATAAAGGGAAAGACAGGCAAATCACGGACACACCTCTCTTCCGGACAAGGTAAACACCTTCTTTGCCCTCTTCAAGGAAAACAACACCGACGTGGGCCCCTGCCGCTCCCCTTTCCTTAACACCATTGTGTCCTCCAAGCTCATAACTAAGCTCAGGGCCTTGTGTCTGCGCAACTGGGTCCTAGACTTCCTGATAGACCAATCCAAGTTGGTGAAGGTAGGCAACAACAACTCCGCCACACTGATCCTCAACACGGTGACCCCACAGTAGCCATTCAATCACCAAGTTTGCTGACGACACAACAGTAGTAGGCCCAGTGGTGGGCAGTCAGGGCCTTCTCTGCTGGCCTAAACATCATCAGAATATATATTTTTTTGAAATATATTTTCCCACAAATATGTATTAAATTATTCCCCAGAGTAAGAGTTATACTCTTCATTTCATAGCTTTCCTCTTGGTTGCACTGCTTCCAGCCCCAGGTTGAGATTTGGAGGGCTGGTCTTTATGTTAGATCTTTTATCCAATCATATTCAGCCATCATGTGTTGCCAGGGGTCTAAAATCTGCCCTCAGGCCTTCAGAATCAACAGTGCGGGCGCTTGTATCTTAGTATCTTTAGTGTCAACCAATCAGCTTTAGAGTTGGCTATTGTGCGCCTGCTGGCTGGCTCCAGTGTTACACAGGAGCCAGCTAGCAGGCGTAGTGCGTGCACGTCTTTTGAGGTCCTATGGGCAGGTCTATGCAGAACCTCAGAACTAGGAAACTGAATTTGATAAACGAATTAATTTGCGTACTACTAAGCTGTTTTTTCAACCCACAATGGTGGAAGGAGGAGAAGATATCGATTTGGTCGAGGATATAATTATAACGCCATTCTCAAGACGAACTTCTCAAGAAAAGTTAGACATTGTAAGGAGAGGTAGCCCGACGCCGATGCTACAAAGCCTGTCACAGGCGGGAAAGGGGTTCGTTTGCCACTTTCAAAGTTCCAACTACGAGCACTATCAATGGCTCACAGGCTCCGAGAAGTACTGCAAACTGTACTGCTGGGAATGCCTATTATTTGCAAGTGATCGATTTGGTGTTTGGTGCCACACTGGCTTTGCAAACTTGAGTTATCTAACCAAGGCAGCAACGAGACACCAAAGTACAGCTGGGCACTTACAAGCAATGGTGCTTTTGAAAACTTTTGGGGACACCCGAGTGGATCTACAGCTCAACGAACAAGCGCACAGGGCAACGGAGCTGCACAATGAAAAGGTGAAGAAAAGTAGGGAAATATTGAAAAGACTCATTGATTGTGTCATGGCATCATAATGATGGTAATAAGAGGTGGATTAATTCGAGTGGGACTGTGTAGGACCTCACTGAAGGCCCAGGCCCCAGGACCACGGCACGCCACTGAGTAGGCCTGATTACCAACAACGACGAGGCTGCCTAAAGGGAGGAGGTGAAAGTCCTGGCGGAGTGGTTCCTCAACAAAATGAAGGAGCTGATTGTGGACTAGAGGAGACAGCAGAGAGAGCATGCCCCCATCCACATCAACGGGGACGCAGTCGAGAGGGTACAAATCTTCAAGATCTATGGCATGCACATCAATGAGGTCCCTTCACACCTACAGCATGGTGAAACGGTGGAACAGGGCCTCCACAGCCTCAGGAGGCTGAAGATATTTTGCTTGGCCCCTAAGACCCTCACAAACGTCTACCGATGCACCATCAATACACTCTTAGAAAAATAATTTCCTTATAGAAGCAAAAATGGTTCTATCGCTTGCTTCATATATGGAACCCCTAAAAGTTCTATGTAGAACCCATTTATAAGGTTCTTTGATCAAAACCCTGGAGGTTCTTCTTCACTGAACCAAAATGGTTCCATATAGAACCCTGCATGGTGCTATTTAAGAATTATGGCTACTACTTTTAAATCGTAATATTTTGATCTAAGAATATAATTTAATAAACAATTAAATAATGGACAAAATAATACCAGCATAGTTTTAAGAATTTATTGTAATTATATGCAAACATAGTTTGGAAATATGCGCTGGTGGCTAGCGAGGCATCTCTTTGTTTGAATGATGGCCCACGTCAACTCTGGCTGACTTCTTTAGAATACAATACAATACTTTGTTGATTGGTTACAGTGTCAACAGAAATGGGTCTTCTTCTCTGTTCTTAAACCCCCTCCCAAACAGCAGACCTCACACATACAGTTGAGACAAGTACAGGTTCAAGATGCATGCCATGCCCCTGGTTTAAGAGCATGTTGTGGGGTTAAGGGCCTTGCTCAAGGTCCCAACAGAAAGGGAATATTTTGAGGATGTGAACCCAGCAGCCTGCCACAGGTCCCATCTCCTGCCACAGGTCCCAGCTCCTGCCACAGGTCCTAGTTCCTGCCACAGGTCCCAGCTCCTGCCACAGGTCCCAGCTCCCGCCACAGGTCCCAGCTCCTGCCACAGGTCACAGCTCCTGCCACAGGTCCTAGCTCCTGCCACAGGTCCCAGCTCCTGCCACAGGTCCCAACTCCTGCCACAGGTCCCAACTCCTGCCACAGGTCCCAACTCCTGCCACAGATCCAAAAGAGCAAAAACAAGTTCATCTTCAGAAATAAACACAAGTTAATCTGCCCAAAAAATGCCATGCAGACATATCATTATTATGATGTAGAATAACAATTTACATGCAGTTGATGTCAGCAGCAGCCGAAAGAGAGATCCTCTGCCTCTGATAGTTCTGGGATACTGCCAGGCTTGAGAAAAACATAAATAGTGTGTTATAAGTAATGTAATGATTAACAAGGCTATTGAATCACCAAGATACATAATTTATTATAAATCATTTATACATAACTTACCTCCTCTCAGTCAGCAACAGTCTTCTAATGGCTTCATGAAATAAAGGCTAGTCCCCTCAATTGAAATACTGAAATAAAATAAATAATTTTCTATTTGCCAACATCAGGCTGGGTCTGTAGCTCTATTTGACATATCCCATAATAGAGAATTACGTTTATTTGAAAGGGTTACTGTAACCTGCCTATCTTGTAAATGGACTAATTAAAGTAGCCTGCCGTTTTATGTTTAGCTAGCTAAGTTACCTTACAAAGTGTTCAAATTCTAATAACGTTATACTCTAATAGCCTATATTTTATCATACAACTTTGGCTTCATGAATTTGAATGAAATGATACTCTTATCTTACCTTAATATGTTGAAAATGGCTTCCAACACTCTATTCAGCAAACTGGATGCAGTCTATCACAGTGCCATCCGTTTTGTCACTAAAGCACCTTATACCACCCACCACTGCGACTTGTACGCTCTAGTCGGCTGGCCCTCGCTACATATTCGTCGCCAGACCCACTGACACCCATTCCCCTAAAAAGCAACATTCCCCAAGTGAGGATGGCTTTCACTTCAGCAGTAACAAATTCATGAACTTCTTTGAGGAAAAGATCATGATCATTAGAGAGCAAATTACGGACTCCTCTTTAAATCTGCGTATTCCTCCAAAGCTCAGTTGTCCTGAATCTGCACAACTCTGCCAGGACCTAGGTCATCTACAAGTCCATGCTAGGTAAAGCTCCGCCTTATCTCAGTTCACTGGTCACGATGGCAACACCCATCCGTAGCACGCGCTCCAGCAGGTGTATCTCACTGATCATCCCTAAAGCCAACACCTCATTTGGCCGCCTTTCGTTCCAGTACTCTGCTGCCTGTGACTGGAACGAATTGCAAAAATCGCTGAAGTTGGAGACTTTTATCTCCCTCACCAACTTCAAACATCAGCTATCTGAGCAGCTAACCGACCGCTGCAGCGGTAAATATTGGTAAATAGCACACCCATTTTCACCTACCTCATCCCCATACTGTTTTTATTTATTTACTTTTCTGCTCTTTTGCACACCAATATCTCTACCTGTACATGACCATCTGATAATTTATCACTCCAGTGTTAATCTGCAAAATTGTAATTATTCACCTACCTCCTCATGCCTTTTGCAACACATTGTATATAGACTCCCCCTTTTTTCTACTGTGTTATTGACTTGTTAATTGTTTACTCCATGTGTAACTCTGTGTTGTCTGTTCACACTGCTATGCTTTATCTTGGCCAGGTCGCAGTTGCAAATGAGAACTTGTTCTCAACTAGCCTACCTGGTTAAATAAAGGTGAAATAAAAAAAATAAAAAATAAAAAAGAACATGCTTATATGCTAGTTGCAAGTTAGTTCAGCCACTGTCCTCTTGTGTTGTCATGCTGGAATGGATTGGCAGCTGTTTTTTGAATCGGAATGGCAGTTACATTTTTATTTGACCAAAAAGCTCTATATAGAACCCCCTTTTTTATCTAAGAGTGTACACTTTAATTAAACATATTATTTCCTCATGCTTCTAGCTAGCATGTATCATCAATTTTCTCAGCCAATCATCAGTCATTTGTGTAAGTGCCGTGCTTAGTTGAAGGTCCTCCCATGTAAGCATCCGGAAAGTCTGTTTCTAATATGTTTACAGTAAAATAGCATTGTATCTGGTCAAACACCATTTTTTCCAAACATTTACTAATGGTCGTTTTGCTATATTGTGAATAAAGAGTTACCTGTCTAACAGAACACCAGAACCTCTCCAACATAATTCAGGTAGAATCAGTAATTACTCAGGACAGTTGTCTAGGCCTTTTACTTTTTTCAATCTTTACTAATGACATGCTAATGACACACTGGCTTTGAGTAAAACCAGTGTGTCTATGTATGTGGATGACTCAACACTATACACGTCAACTACACCAAACTGGAAGTCTTCCGACTAGCTTGGAAAGACAGTGCCGTGCAGTATCGAAGAGCCCTCACTGCTGCTCCATCATCCTATTTTTCCAACTTAATTGAGGAAAAATAGAACAATCCAAAATGTATTTTTGATACTGTCGCAAAGCTAACTAAAAAGCAACATTCCCCAAGTGAGGATGGCTTTCACTTCAGTAGTAACAAATTCATGAACTTCTTTGAGGAAAAGATCATGATCATTAGAGAGCAAATTACGGACTCCTCTTTAAATCTGCGTATTCCTCCAAAGCTCAGTTGTCCTGAGTCTGCACAACTCTGCCAGGACCTAGGATCAAGAGAGACACTCAAGTGTTTTAGTACTATATCTCTTGACACAATGATGAAAATAATCATGGCCTCTAACCTTCAAGCTGCATACTGGACCCTATTCCAACTAAACTGCTGAAAGAGCTGCTTCCTGTGCTTGGCCCTCCTATGTTGAACATAATAAACGGCTCTCTATCCACCGGATGTGTACCAAACTCACTAAAAGTGGCAGTAATAAAGCCTCTCTTCAAAAAGCCAAACCTTGACCCAGAAAACATTAAAAACTAAATAGGCCTATATCAAATCTTCCCTTCCACTCTAACATTTTAGAAAAAGCTGTTGCGCAGCAACTCACTGCCTTCCTGAAGACAAACAATGTATACGAAATGCTTCAGTCGGGTTTTAGACTCCATCATAGCACTGAGACTGCACTTGTGAAGGTGGTAAATGACCTTTAAATGGCGTCAGACCGAGGCTCTGCATCTGTCCTCGTGCTCCTAGACCTTAGTGCTCCTTTTGGTACCATCGATCGCCACATTCTTTTGGAGAGATTGGAAACCCAAATTGGTCTACATGGACAAGTTCTGGCCTGGTTTAGATCTTATCTGTCGGAAAGATATCAATTTGTCTCTGTGAATGGTTTGTCCACTGACAAATCAACTGTCAATTTCGGTGTTCCTCAAGGTTCCGTTTTAGGACCACTATTGTTTTCACTATATGTCATTCAAAAACATAATGTTAACTTTCACTGCTATGCGGATGACACACAGCTGTACATTTCAATGAAACATGGTGAAGCCCCAAAATTGCCCTCGCTAGAAGCCTGTGTTTCAGACATAAGGAAGTGGATGGCTGCAAACGTTTTACTTTTAAACTCGGACAATACAGAGTTGCTTGTTCTAGGTCCCAAGAAACAAAGATATCTTCTGTTGAATTTGACAATTAACCTCTTCAGTAGGTCATATGATTGAGTGTAGTCTGGCCCAGGAGTGTGAAGGTGAACGGAAAGACTCTGGAGCAACAAACCACCCGTGCTGTCTCTGCCTGGCCGGTTCCCCTCTCTCCACTGTGATTCTCTGCCTCTAACCCTATTACAGGGGCTGAGTCACTGGCTTACTGGTGCTCTTCCATGCCGTCCCTAGGAGGGGTGTGTCACTTGAGTGGGTTGAATCGCTGACATTGTCTTCCTGTCTGGGTTGGCGGCCCCCCTTGGGTTGTGCCGTGGTGGAGATCTTTGTGGGCTATACTCGGCCTTGTCTCAGGATGGTAAGTTGGTGGTTGAAGATATCCCTCTAGTGGTGTGGGGGCTGTGCTTTAGCAAAGTGGGTGTGGTTATATTCTGCCTGTTTGGCCCTGTCCGGGGGTATCATCAGATGGGGCCACAGTGTCTCCTGATCCCTCCTGTCTCAGCCTCCAGTATTAATGCTGCAGTAGTTTGTGTGTCGGGGGCTAGGGTCAGTCTGTTATATGTGGAGTATTTATCCTGTCTTATCCGGTGTCCTGTAATGCCCTGTAATTCTCTCTCTCTTTCTCTCTTTCTTTATTTCTCTCTCTCGGAGGACCTGAGCCCTAGGACCATGCCTCAGCTGGTATGACGACTCCTTGCTGTCCCCAGTCCACCTGGCCGTGCTGCTGCTCCAGTTTCAACTGGTCTGCCTGCGGCTATGGAACCCTGAACTGTTCACTGGACGTGCTACCTGTCCCAGACCTGCCGTTTTCAACTCTCTAGAGACAGCAGGAGAGGTAGAGATACTCTCAATGATTGTCAATGAAAAGCCAACTGACATTTACTCCTGAGGTGCTGACTTGTTGCACCCTCGACAACTACTGTAATTATTATTATTTGACCATGCTGGTCATTTATGAACATTTGAACATCTTGGCCATGTTCTGTTATAATCACCAAAAATCAAATCAAATTTATTTGTCACATACACATGTTTAGCAGATGTTAATGCGAGTGTAGCGAAATGCTTGTGCTTCTAGTTCCGACAATGCAGTAATAACCAACGAGTAATCTAACCTAACAATTCCAAAACTACTACCTTATACACACAAGTGTAAAGGGATAAAGAATATGTACATAAAGATATATCAAATCAAATTTATTTATATAGCCCTTCGTACATCAGCTGATATCTCAAAGTGCTGTACAGAAATGAATGAGTGATGGTACAGAACGGCATAGGCAAGAGGCAGTAGATGGTATCGAGTACAGTATATACATATGAGATGAGTAATGTAGGGTATGTAAACAAAGTGGAATAGTTTAAAGTGGCTAGTGACACATGTATTACATAAAGATGCAGTAGATGATATAGAGTACAGTATATACATACATATGAGATGAGTAATGTAGGGTATGTAAACATTATATTAAGTAGCATTGTTTGAAGTGGCTAGTGATATATTTTACATCAATTGCCATCAATTCCCATTATTAAAGTGCCTGGAGTTGAGTCAGTGTGTTGGCAGCAACCACTCAATGTTAGTGGTGGCTGTTTAACAGTCTGATGGCCTTGAGATTGAAAAACAGCTTCTGTCTCTCGGTCTCTGCTTTGATGCACCTGTACTGACCTCGCCTTCTGGATGATAGTGGGGTGAACAGGCAGTGGCTCAGGTGGTTGTTGTCCTTGATGATCTTAATTTCCTTCCTGTGACATCGGGTGGTGGAGGTGTCCTGGAGGGCAGGTAGCTTGCCCCCTGTGATGCGTTGTGCAGACCTCACTACCCTCTGGATGCTGTCTGTGTGGATGGACCAATTCAGTTTGTCTGTGATGTGTACGCCGAGGAACTTAAAACTTACTACCCTCTCCACTACTGTCTCATCGATGTGGATAGGGGGGGTGCTCCCTCTGCTGTTTCCTGAAGTCCACAATCATCTTAGTTTTGTTGACGTTGAGTGTGAGGTTATTTTCCTGACACCACACTCCGAGGGCCCTCACCTCCTCCCTGTAGGCCGTCTCGTCATTGTTGGTAATCAAGCCTACCACTGTAGTGACATCCGCAAACTTAATGATTGAGTTGGAGGCGTGCATGGCCACGCAGTCGTGGGTGAACAGGGAGTACAGGAGAGGGCTCAGAACGCACCCTTGTGGGGACCCAGTGTTGAGGATCAGCGGGGTGGAGATGTTGTTACCTACCCTCACCACCTGGGGGCGGCCCGTCAGGAAGTCCAGTACCCAATTGCACAGGGCGGGGTCGAGACCCAGGGTCTCGAGCTGGATGACGAGTTTGGAGGGTACTAATCTCCATCCGGCACAGCCAGAAGAGGACTGGCCACCCCTCATAGCCTGGTTCCTCTCTAGGTTTTGGCCTTTCTAGGGAGTTTTCCCTAGCCATCGTGCTTCTACACCTGCATTGCTTGCTGTTTGACGTTTTAGGCTGGGTTTCTATACAGCACTTTGATATATCAGCTGATGTAAGAAGGGCTATAGCAATACATTTGATTTGATTTGAGCTACTACAGCAAGTTAAATCACTGCAACACTAGTTTCAGAATGGGTGGCAAGGAATAATAAGATAGTTGTAAATACTTCAAAAATGAAAAGCATTGTATTTGGGACAAATCATTCACTAAACCCTAAACCTCAACGAAATCTTGTAATACATCATGTGGAAATTGGGTAAATTGAGGTCACTAAACTGCTTAGTGTAACCCTGGATTGTAAACTGTCATGGTCAAAACATGTCAATACAGCAGTAGCTAAGATAGGGAGAAGTTTGTCCATAATAAAGCACTACTCTGCCTTTATAACAACACCATCAACAGGGCAGGTCCTACAGGCCCAGTTGTGTCACACCTGGACTACTGTTCAGTCGTGTGGTCAGGTGCCACAAAGAGGGACCTCAGAAAATGACAATTGGCTCAGAACAGGGCAGCACGGCTGGCCCTTAAATGTACACGAAGAGGTTTCATTAATAATATGCATGCAAATCTCTCATTGCTCAAAGTGAAGGAGAGATCTAATTAATCACTACTTGTTTTTGTAAGAAGTGTTGACATGCTGAATCAAATCAAATAAAATAGTATTTGTCACATGCGCCAAATACAACAGGTGTACCTTAGACTAAAATATTTAATTAAAATCCCTTAACCAAAAATGCAGTTAATAAACCCCCCCAAAAAAAGAAATAAAAGTAACAAACAATGAAGAGCAGCAGGAGGTGTCTGTTTAAAATACTGTTATTCAGCTGGGACACCCATCCATACCCCACAAGACATGCCACCAGAGGTCTCTTCACAATCCCCAAGTCCAGAACAGACTATGGGAGGCGCACAGTACTACATAGAGCCATGACTACATGGAACTCTATTCCACATAAGGTAACTGATGCAAGTAGAATCAGATTTTTTTTTTAAATGATAGAAATGCACCTTATGGAACTGCGGGACTGTGAAGAGACACACACACACAGGCACATACACACGATAAGACACGCACTCTAAACACAAGTACACATGGATTTTGCATTGTAGATATGTGATAGTAGAGTAGTGGCCTGAGGACACACACTTCGTATATTGTGAAAAGTGCTATAAATTGTAACAATGTAATATTTTAAATTGTATATAACTGCCTTAATGTTGCTGGACCCCAGGAAGAGTAGGTTCTGCCTTGGCAGGAACTAGTGGGGGATCCTTAATCAAATACAAATCATAGCTTTCACCTGGATTCACCTGGTCAGTCTATGTCATGGAAAGAGCATGTACAGTCAGAACCTTTTTTAGTAAAGGGTTTTTTAATCTCATCCAACGAACCAAAAGGTTCTATATAGAACCCCAAATAACCTTTTTTTAAGAATGTAGCATTCTGTCGGTTCTGTAACACTGCCTGGTACGGCACCGCCCACAACCACAGGGTTCTCCAGAGTGTGGTGCAGTCAGCCCAACGTATCATCGGGGGCACACTGCCTTCCCTCCAGGACATCTACAGCACCCGGTGTCACAGGAAGGCCAAGAAGATCATCAAGGACCTCAGCCACCCGAGCCACGGTATGTTCACCCCGCTACCATCTAGAAAGTGGAGACAGTACAGGTGCATCAACGCTGGGACCAAGAGACTGATGAACAGCTTCTGTCCCCAGGCCATCACACTGTTAAACATTCATCACTTGCCGGCCTCCGCCCAGTACACTGCCCTGAACCTTACACACGGTTACTAGCCAGCTACCACTAGGTACCCTACCCTGCACCTTAAAGACTGCTGCCCTATGTACATAGAGTCAATGAAAACTGGTCACTTTAATAATGTTTACATACTGTTTAATCCACTTTATATGTGCATATTCTAATCTATTCATGACTAATCCTATATAACTACTACCAACCACACCTTTTCTATTCATGCTGTCTATACACACCATTCACATAGTATACATACTATATATACATATAGATTTTGCATTTGAATTACTGTTACAGTGCTATTTGGGTTGTTAATTAGATTCGTTATGACATTTCATTATTTATTTTTTCTTTTGTCGGGGGTCGATTATTTATGTTCTTGTTTTACATTTTACTGCAATGTTAAGAGCAAGTAACAGAAGCATTTTACTGCAATGTTAAGAGCTAGTAACAGAAGCATTTTACTGCAATGTTAAGAGCTAGTAACAGAAGCATTTTACTGCAATGTTAAGAGCTAGTAACAGAAGCATTTTACTGCAATGTTAAGAGCTAGTAACAGAAGCATTTTACTGCAATGTTAACAGAAGAAGCATTTTTACTTTTAGCTGTAACAGAAGCATTTTACTGCAATGTTAAGAGCTAGTAACAAGAAGCAGTTTTACTGCAATGTTGTTAAGAGCTGCAAGTTAGAGCTAGTAACAGAAGCATTTTACTGCAACGTTAAGAGCTAGTAACAGAAGCATTTTACTGCAATGTTAAGAGCTAGTAACAGAAGCATTTTACTGCAATGTTAAGAGCTAGTAACAGAAGCATTTTACTGCAACGTTAAGAGCTAGTAACAGAAGCATTTTACTGCAATGTTAAGAGCTAGTAACAGAAGCATTTTACTGCACCCACTGAAGTATCTTGTAAACTGTATACGCAGCCAATAAACTTTGATTTGAAATATTTTTAACATCAACTAATAATGATGAATAACAGTTTAATAAAAGCTAAAGACAAAAATAGACAAACTGATTTGGCAATGAACAGAGTTTAATAAAAGCTAAAGACAAAAATAGACAAACTGATGGCATGAACAGAGCCCCCGCGAGCACCTTATCTCTCTCTCTCTGCCCATTGTCTTTGCCAGTGCTGTTTTCAGCAAGGTTTTGGGTCATTGGAGGATTAAGTCAAGTGAGAGAACGAGCCTGTCTTCTGCTCCATAAAATATACATCAGCATCACACATTTATTTGTGATGGGCAAGAGAACAGGAGGAGGAGGAGGAGGAGTAGAAGAACTGAATGTTTCATGAGCAGGTTCCCTGCAGTCTACTTTGTGTTCATTTAAGAAACCGACAGAAAAATAATCCTTGCAGCTCAGAGGCATCCAGCCAGCTGAGTCTGGTCCGGTTCACTCCGTCAACCTCTTCCTTTCCAAATCTAAGTTCCCCTCCTCACTTACCCTCCCCCTGCTCTGTGGGACTCCTAGTTGACAATCCCCCAGCAGGAGTCTACAGGTGCCGTGGTGCCGTGGTGCCGTGGTGCCGTGCCTTAATGCTCAGTCACTCTCAGTTAGAGGGAACAGCCTGGTCCAGCTAGCAGGCTGCCTCTCCTCCACAATGCAGCTTTAATAAGGGGGATGAAACATGGACGAGTGAGGGGTTTGTGAGGAAACCTTGAGGACTGAGGGTCAGATGGTAGTTCCCATGTTTCTAACCTCCTCCTCCGCCAGCCTCCCCTGAGAGCCAGGCAGGCAGGGCACTGCGCAATCCGCTCGCCTTTTTCCTCACACTCAGGACACTGTGTGTGTGTGTGTGTACTCACTATGTGGGTATGTGATTGGGTATGTGATTTGAAGGGCTATTATTACCCGTAGGAACAGAGCCAGGGTCGGGACATCAGTATAAATGTGACAGAGACTCCCATGGTTACAATTGTGTAGCTACAAGGCTCCCTCTTTCTCCTTCTCTCCCTCTAATCTCTCCCTTTTTCTTTATCACTCTCACTCTCTCCCCCTCTCTCTCTCTCTATCCCATATCCTTTGAGTTATGTGGGCTTTCAACCTATCCAATAACACCATACATCACCCAATCAGAGAAGTGAGGCCGTTTATTACATGTCCCTGAGGATGTGTGAGAATGGGAGGGGGGGGTGACAACAAGGAAATCAGAGAAACAACAAGGGATTGTAGAGCGAGAGAGATGACAGTGTCCTTTTATTAGGTCACTTGGCTGTATGTGTGCTGAAGAAACAGATGTTCATTAGACAGATGTTCAATAGACAGCTCAAGCAAGATGGGACTAATCAAGACCCCTGCTTGATGTCTGTCTTGGCCAATAGATCTATTGTTTCACTCCCACACTGAACAGGGTCCACTATCCAAACATACTGTAATGTACACAAAGGCTGCTGTTAACAAATGGAAGACAAGAGCCAGAACAACTCCTCATCATACCAGAGATACTCTGAGTGTACTAAACATTAGGAACACCTTCATAGTATTGAGTTTGCCCTCAGAACAGCTTCAATGTGTCAGGGCATGGACTCTACAAGGTGTTGAAAGCGTTCCACAGGGATGCTGGGCCATGTTGACTCACACTCAACAGTTTCCTGTGTGTATCAAGAATGGTCCACCACCCAAAGGACATCCAGCCAACTTGACACATCTGTGGGAAGCATTGAAGTCAACATGACCTAGCATCACTGTGGAACACTTTCGAGACCTTGTAGAGTCCATACCCTGATGAATTGAGGCTGTTCTGAGGGCAAAAGTGGGTGCAGAGGGGAGAGGGATGTCTGGGTGGCAGCAGGACCAGAGGGTAGAGGGGATGGCTGGGAGGCAGCAGGACCAGAGGGTAGAGGGGATGGCTGGGAGGCAGCAGGACCAGAGGGGAGAGGGGATGGCTGGGAGGCAGCAGGGACAGAGGATGGCTGGGAGGCAGCAGGACCAGAGGGGATGGCTGGGAGGCAGCAGGACCAGAGGGGATGGCTGGGAGGCAGCAGGGCCAGAGGGGATGGCTGGGAGGCAGCAGGGCCAGAGGGGATGGCTGGGAGGCAGCAGGGCCAGAGGGGATGGCTGGGAGGCAGCAGGGCCAGAGGGGAAAGGGGATGGCTGGGAGGCAGCAGGGCCAGAGGGGAGAGAGGGATGGCTGGGAGGCAGCAGGGCCAGAGGGGAGAGGGGATGGCTGGGAGGCAGCAGGGCCAGAGGGGAGAGGGGATGGCTGGGAGGCAGCAGGGCCAGAGGGGAGAGGGGATGGCTGGGAGGCAGCAGGGCCAGAGGGGATGGCTGGGAGGCAGCAGGACCAGAGTAGAGAGGTGATGGCTGGGAGGCAGCGGGGACAGAGGGGAGAGGGGATGGCTGGGAGGCAGCAGGACCAGAGGGGAGAGGGGATGGCTGGGAGGCAACAGGGCCAGAGGGGATGGCTGGGAGGCAGCAGGGCCAGAGGGGAGAGGGGATGGCTGGGAGGCAGCAGGACCAGAGGGGAGAGGGGATGGCTGGGAGGCAGCAGGACCAGAGGGGAGAGGGGATGGCTGGGAGGCAGCAGGGCCAGAGGGGATGGCTGGGAGGCAGCAGGACCAGAGGGGAGAGGGGATGGCTGGGAGGCAGCAGGACCAGAGGGGAGAGGGGATGGCTGGGTGGCAGCAGGACCAGAGGGGAGAGGGGATGGCTGGGAGGCAGCAGGGCCAGAGTGGAGAGGGGATGGCTGGGAGGCAACAGGACCAGGGGAGAGGGGATGGCTGGGAGGCAGCAGGACCAGAGGGGAGAGGGGATGGCTGGGAGGAAGCAGGACCAGAGGGGAGAGGGGATGGCTGGGAGGCATCAGGACCAGAGGGGAGAGGGGATGGCTGGGAGGCAGCAGGACCAGAGGGGAGAGGGGATGGCTGGGTGGCAGCAGGACCAGAGGGGAGAGGGGATGGCTGGGAGGCAGCAGGGCCAGAGTGGAGAGGGGATGGCTGGGAGGCAACAGGACCAGAGGGGAGAGGGGATGGCTGGGAGGCAGCAGGACCAGAGGGGAGAGGGGATGGCTGGGAGGCAGCAGGACCAGAGGGGAGAGGGGATGGCTGGGAGGCAGCAGGGCCAGAGGGGAGAGGGGATGGCTGGGAGGCAGCAGGGCCAGAGGGGAGAGGGGATGGCTGGGAGGCAGCAGGACCAGAGGGGATGGCTGGGAGGCAGCAGGGCCAGAGGGGATGGCTGGGAGGCAGCAGAACCAGAGGGGAGAGGGGATGGCTGGGAGGCAGCGGGGCCAGAGGGGAGAGGGGATGGCTGGGAGGCAGCAGGGCCAGAGGGGAGAGGGGATGGCTGGGAGGCAGCAGGGCCAGAGGGGATGGCTGGGAGGCAGCAGGGCCAGAGGGGATGGCTGGGAGGCAGCAGGGCCAGAGGGGAGAGGGGATGGCTGGGAGGCAGCAGGGCCAGAGGGGATGGCTGGGAGGCAGCAGGGCCAGAGGGGAGAGGGGATGGCTGGGAGGCAGCAGGGCCAGAGGGGAGAGGGGATGGCTGGGAGGCAGCAGGGCCAGAGGGGAGAGGGGATGGCTGGGAGGCTGCAGGACCAGAAGGGATGGCTAGGATAGTTCTCAGTTTATCTCAGTGTAGGCATAAATGTAATTTACCCAATTACCATCTACCGATATGTTCACCAATATGGGCAGGGCCGGCTCCAGGCATAAGCGACATAAGCAGTCGCTTAGGGCCCCACCCCACCAAGACATATACATTTTTGGAAATCAGTCAGGTTACTGTTGAGAGTTAGAATACACAAGTTGTAGGTTTGAAGTTTGGTAGTGCATCAAAAGTACAGCTAACAATGTTTTGATTGGTAAGTTAGTCAAGCCAATTATCTAAACTTGTGGTGAAAATGGCCAAATACGCAGGGACCCTGACACTGATGTTGTTACTCACTTCAACATTTTCTCTCTGCCCCATGGCAAAATGTGTAGAACTGTAAGCACGTTTTCTAAACACTGCAACATTTTCTCTATTCCCCTTGGCAAAATGTGTAGAATACAGAAAATATACTCTCATAAAACTTGCATTATTCTCTCCACCATCAAAAGGGGGGGACCACAAAAAAAAATGGCCTGCTTAGTGGGGAGGCATCCCAACCAAATCTCGCTTAGGGCCCTTTAGTCTAGCCGTTCCTAAATATGGCTGCTTAGTGGGGAGGCATCCCCCTAAATATGGCTGCTTAGTGGGGAGGCATCCCAACCAAATCTCGCTTAGGGCCCTTTAGACTAGCCGTCCCTAAATATGGCTGCTTAGTGGGGAGGCATCCCAACCAAATCTCGCTTAGGGCCCTTTAGACTAGCCGTCCCTGAATATGGCCTAGTGGGGAATCCCAACCAAATCTGGCTAGGGCCCTTTAGACTAGCCGTCCCTAAATATGGCTGCTTTAGTGGGGAGGCATCCCAACCAAATCTCGCTTAGGGCCCTTTAGACTAGCCGTCCCTAAATATGGCTGCTTAGTGGGGAGGCATCCCAACCAAATCTCGCTTAGGGCCCTTTAGACTAGCCGTCCCTGAATATGGCTGCTTAGTGGGGAGGCATCCCAACCAAATCTCGCTTAGGGCCCTTTAGACTAGCCGTCCCTAAATATGGCTGCTTTAGTGGGGAGGCATCCCAACCAAATCTCGCTTAGGGCCCTTTAGACTAGCCGTCCCTAAATATGGCTGCTTAGTGGGGAGGCATCCCAACCAAATCTCGCTTAGGGCCCTTTAGACTAGCCGTCCCTGAATATGGCTGCTTAGTGGGGAGGCATCCCAACCAAATCTCGCTTAGGGCCCTTTAGACTAGCCGTCCCTAAATATGGCTGCTTTAGTGGGAGGCATCCCAACCAAATCTCGCTTAGGGCCCTTTAGACTAGCCGTCCCTAAATATGGCTGCTTAGTGGGGAGGCATCCCAACCAAATCTCGCTTAGGGCCCTTTAGACTAGCCGTCCCTAAATATGGCTGCTTAGTGGGGAGGCATCCCAACCAAATCTCGCTTAGGGCCCTTTAGACTAGCCGTCCCTAAATATGGCTGCTTAGTGGGGAGGCATCCCAACCAAATCTCGCTTAGGGCCCTTTAGACTAGCCGTCCCTAAATATGGCTGCTTTAGTGGGGAGGCATCCCAACCAAATCTCGCTTAGGGCCCTTTAGACTAGCCGTCCCTAAATATGGCTGCTTAGTGGGGAGGCATCCCAACCAAATCTCGCTTAGGGCCCTTTAGACTAGCCGTCCCTAAATATGGCTGCTTAGTGGGGAGGCATCCCAACCAAATCTCTCTTAGGGCCCTTTTGACTAGCCGTCCCTAAATATGGTTGCTTCAAAGCTCATTAGCTGTTTTATGAGCTCCCCTCAAAACTTCATCCAGCATCAGCAAAGACATATGAGTGCACACGCACATTTGATTGGACATATTGCGCAATGACATTGACGTGGGAGTCAAACAGACAGCAGACTATTATAGTGCAGAATCATAACACTGACTCCCGGTCATAGGATACTGCAGCCATGCACTACAGACATCTCTCTCTCACAAACACACACCGTGTCATCCTAGCTAATGCTCTGGTAGCATACGGGTAGGGGTGAGAGCCTAGGTGCCACAACAGACAAGTCACACTGGCTGTGTCCGAAATCTGTCTTGCCTACTACTTCCGAAAACTTCCTACTATGTACTAATCATACTTCAAGCTATTTAGAACACACTGTTTTGTAAATATGTACGCAATAAGCATCAAATATTAACATATACAAGCCTCACTTACAGTGTACTGAGAATGCGTCATCCAATGCGCCGTTGTTTCCGCCATTCTTTCTTTCCTACATCGCATCTCATTATCAGTTGATTATCAACTGCTGTCATACACACGTGGATCTGAAATGACGATTCTCTTCCTCAATTAGCATGCAGACAAAACGAGTATGACATCCTGGCATTTACATTGTTCTCAATTTTGAAATTTCACATACTTTAAAAATGTTCTGTTTGCATACCCAAGTTGCCTGCTATTTCAAATGCAAATATGGATATTGGGACACAGCCAGAATCACCACGGTAACAGATCCATGCTAATTTCATTCATCAGACAGGGTAACACTCACCTACGTACACAAACATACATAGATGCACTCTCTGCCCACAATAATCCTCTTTTCATCACTAGCTCTGTCTAATTTCATCTCACGCATCAATACCCTTTAATTAACATAATACGATTTTCTTGCTGTTTCACTTTGCTTCCTTCTCGCTGCTTCCCCAGTGTGAGCCAATTAAAGAGGAAGCCAACACTTTGGATGCATGTTCCTCACACTGCTCCCCTCGTTGGCACCAATAGGCTGAGCCATCACTATTTCATCACCATTCCACACCAGTCCAGGGTGAGTGCAGTCATACAGAGCCTGTGCCGTCATCAAACATGGATGCCAAGTGTGACGCCCGAGCTAATCAGACCCCGGGCTGACTATCATGTACATTGCAGAGTTCCCAATGTGTTCCACACACAGGGTGGAATGTCAGTAGGATCTCTATGGTTCTGCAGCTGTATGCTCAAATCAAATCAAAATGTTACTCGTCACATGCATCGTAAACAAGAGGTGTGGACTTACCCAACAATGCAGAGAGAGAGAAAGAAAATAGAGAAAGAAAATACAAGTAATAATAGATACACAATGAGTACAAGAAGTACCGGGAAGATGTGCAGGGGTACGAGGTCATTGAGGTAGATATGTACACATAACTAAAAACAAAGGGACAGATAAACAGTGGCAGCGTATGTGATGAGTCAAACAACGGAGTGGAAAAAGGGTCAATGCAGATTGTTAAATAGTTAACCAATAGCTATCCGGACTAACTATTTAGCAGCCTTATGGCTTGGGGGTAGAAGTTGTTCAGGGTTCTTGCCGTGCTGTAGCAGAGAGAACAGTCTATGACTTTGGTGGCTGGAGTCTTTGATCATTTTTAGGGCTTTCCTCTGACAGCGCCTGGTATAGAGGTCCTGGATGGCAGGGAGACTCGGCCCCAATGATGTACTGGGTCGTACGCCTCTAAAACGTGTTAAAGTCAGATGCCAAGTTGTTCAAGCCAGTCAAGATGCTCTCAGTGGTGCAGCTGTAGAACTTTTTGAGGATTTGACATGGGCCCGTCAGATCTGTTCAGATCTGTTCAGGCGTTGTCATGCCCTCTTCACGTCTGTGTGGGTGTGTTTGGACCATTATAGATCCTTAGTGATGTGGACACCGAGGAACATGAAGCTCTGCATAGTGTGGAGAAGCTTTATTATAGCATCTCTCTGGCTCATGACCCAAGCCTGAGACACCACAACCCAACCACAAGATCATCCTTCATAAACACAATGACACACTCACACCGCCGCCACACACCAGCACAAATAGAGGACATCAAGGTCACTTTAATCACTGGCAGTACAGGAATGTTATTACTCAGAAAAACACATTGTGCTGAAGTCAAGTTGAATAGGGTGCAGTGAGGTAGCAAAGCAATTCCCACATAATGTGGATTAATGAACCCCTGTAGAGTGAACATGTTTGTCCCATGTGCTTCTTAACTACTGTTGTGTATAGATTGGGGTGTGTGCGTGTGTGTACTGTATGTGTCCGTGTGTGTGTGTGTGTGTTCGAGTGTGTTTGTGCGCAAGTGCCTTTTTGTGTGTCTTCGTGCGTGTGTGTGTGGGTATGTTAGTGAGTGTGTCTGCCATACTGTTTTACTGTCTTGCTCCCTGAGAGTTGTAGGTTTCTGGGGTTCTCTGTGGCTTACCTCATCTTGATAAATGTGGAGGGTTAATCACAAGCACTGCTTGACTGAGTAGCCAAGGGCATTCTCCTCTGTGACCGAGGCCAAACTGCAGGGGCTTCCCTCTCCTTTCCTTTCCTTTCATTTGATGGACTCCCTACCTCTTCCCTCATCATTCTCCCTCTCTCTTTCAAGCCCTCGCTCTCGGTCTTCCTCTTTCTACCAGATTGTGAGTGAATTTGTGAGTGTGTGTGTGTGTGTGTCTGTGCGCTGGAGTATTCAATCATACTTCAAATGAAAAGAGAAAAAGGTTCTGTCTTTTTTTCCCTCCAAACTGGGCCATGCGCTCTGGAGTATCGCTAGTAATTATCAATGCTACGTGGGGAGAGCGAGTGTGAGAGAGAGAGAGAGAGAGAGAGAGAGAGAGAGAGAGAGAGAGAGAGAGAGAGAGAGAGTGAGAGAGTGAGAGAGTGAGAGAGAGAGAGAGAAATTGTGAAAGAGAAAACCAGATAACAATAAGGAAGCAGGGAAGAGGATGAAGAAAGTAAAAGATAGAGGACAGAGAGAAGATGAGAAGAGGAGAAGAGGAAGGATGTGTGTGTGTGTGTGATATGAGAATGGGATAACAGAAAGGATGAAACATTAGGAGGAAGAGAGAGGTTGATTGGGTAAATCATACAGTATTAGTGTGAGAAAGGCATTGTTAATGACCTTTTCATCTGCCAATCAAACACTTCTCTCTCACTTTCACTTATACCACAGTAAAACTGTTACATATGACACACACAGCAGCCAGCCATCCAGCCAGCCAGCCATCCATCCAGCCGGCCAGCCAGGCAGGCATCCAGCCACCCAGGCAGCCAACCAGCCAGGCAGCCAGCCAGGCAGGCAGTCAGGCATCCAGCCATCCAGCCAGGCATCCAGCCAAGCATCCAGCCACCCAGGCAGCCAACCAGCCAGGCAGGCAGTCAGGCCCAACACACACACACACACAAGTTCAGCCTCTGTTTGATGTACCAGAGAAGAGAAACACGGTCCCATGGGTGTTCCTACTCACTACAAAAGAAAGGTTTTCATCCCTCTACAGCAGTGCTTAGCGTGGTGTGTAAGGAGAACAATCTGTCAACCCGGAGAACATGGGAGTTGCGTTAACCTTGGTGGCCTGGAGGACTGTGTTCAGTCAGGAGTTTGGGTCCTAATGTTCGAAGCACAAGATCATGCTAATAGGCCAGTGTATATGGTGGAGTGTACATTAAATTAACATTATGAAGAATGCAGGTTGGTACTAGAGTTGGTATATAGTTTTCTAGGGGTAGATTGTTGAAGCGTAGAGGAACTGAAGTAGGTCTGACAACATTGTGGTAGCGCTAGTGTTGTGATATAAAACGAGTTATGTGTTGTTGTTGTGTTGGTGTTGCCATGGATCCCTGTGGGACACAACATTGCATGAGATAGAGTACAGCTGACACGAAGTCAATAAATACTAACCACACAGAAGTACAGTTCACACACACAGATGCGCGCACGTGGGCATACGTATGTACTCCCACACAATTGCACACACAGACAAATACAAACACATTTACACATTGTTTATACACCTAGATTACCGTAATCCAGATGGACAGGAATGATACATGGATGCAGTCATAAGAGGGTTGTGTAACTGTCCCATATGTCTTTACACCCCCTCTGTTTCCTGCTCCCTCTTTCTCTACACACCCCTCTCTCTCTTTCACATACCCTCCATCTTTATCTCTGTCTGTCATCCACCCCCACCCGCCTCTCTCTCTCTCTGTCTTTCTCTTGTTAGAGGTTAAACTCAATCTGTCCTTGTCAGGTTTAATCAAAGTATCCACAAATTCAATTTCAACTGTTATATGTGGGAGGCTACGATAGCGTTCTTTGTCATTTGCGATATCTTTAGGGAGAGAGAAGGCAAAAAGGTGCTTCCTGTGCATACATATTGCCTCAGCTGAGATGGGTGACAGTTAATAAGTGGCAACACAAACAGTGGTAACACAAACACCCTCAGTGCACAGTCAGGGACACGCAGCATAGCCACAGTGTGAACTCTTAGCACTGCACAATACTGCCGCACAATACTGCCGCACAATACTAATACATGACCAGACTGTTTTTTACATTCCTGTTTTTCAGGGATTTAGTATTTAGTAGGAAATTATGAAGTAACAGTACTATCTGGTACTTACTTCAATCAGTTCAACACAACCTGATGCCAAATGGTAATGGTGCTGGTTTTAATGAATCCCAGATAAAAACATCTATTATTATAATGTAATTACCATTTTACTATGTAACTTGAGTAAACCATAACAGCGTCACTAAAACAGCCCCTTATCTTCATTACTGCCACTACAGCTGAAGGCTACTGTATTACAATATCGCTGTGTGTTTGGCCAAAGGCCACGTTTCCCCTGATCCGATTCAAAGAGAATGATAATGCATGATAATGATAATGCATTTTTTTTGTTGATATCACATGATTCTGGAAGCTTTCCGTCTGCTGTTCACTGCAGCTGTGTTAGAAACGCCAGCCTGGAGACTTATTTTAGGGATAGAAAATTAAACCAAAAAAACAAAAAACATCAATCCCTTCTCTTCTAATTGATTTTTTCCTTTTGAACAAAAACAACAGTCCTAAAAGATTATGGAATGGACCCAAATCTTTGTTGTTGCGTACGGCTGTAATCTGATGCTTGCATATTGAGCATTCTCATTTTCAAACACCGGAAGAGAGCAATTGATTCTCCGTCTGTTCCAAAACTAATCCAAAATGGTTACGCATGGATACCAGCATCCTGGTCCTTGGATGTTATTTGCCAAGAGGTAATTTAGTCCTTTGGTTGTTCATGTACAAAGTTGAAAATACCCAGAAATTGGTAGGACAACGCCAAGGTGATCTCTGCTCATTGTTTTGTCCAGAGACAGATAGACACTTGCTGGGTGCCGACGCTGCAAAAACTCTCAACCATTGTTATACTTCCTTCCAGAATGCAATAATGCCCTCTCCTGCCCTACCTTTCGGCAAATCGGACTACGATTCCATCTTGCTCCTCCCCTCCAATAGGCAGAAACTCAAACAGGAACCACCCGTTGTAAGGACTATTCAATGCTGGTTTGACCAATCGGAATCCACGTTTCAAGATTGTTTTGATCACGCGGACTGGGATATGTTCAGAGTAGCTTCAGAAAAGAATATCGACACGTATACCGATATGGTGAAAGAGTTTATCAGGAAGTGCATAGGAGACGTGGTACACACTGACTATTAAAACCTACAGCAACCAAAAACCTTGGATAGATGGGAGCATTCGCACAAAACTGAAAGCACGAACCACCTCATTTAACCAGGGCAAGAAGACTGGGAATATGGAAGAATACAAACACTGTAGTTATTCGCTCCGCAAAGCAATCAAGCATGCTAAACGTCCGTATAGTGACAAAGTTGAGTCCCAGTTCAACGGCTCAGACACCAGACGTATGTGGCAAGGTCTACAGACAATCACGGACTATAAAAGGAAAACCAGTCACGTCGCAGACACCGACATCTTGCTTTTGAGGATAATACAGTGCCACCGACGCAGCCCGTTATCAAGGATTGTGGGCTCCCCTTCTCCGTGGCCGACGTGAGTAAGACATTTAAGGCTGCTAGCACAGATGGTATCCTTAGCCGTGTCCTTAGAGCATACGCAGACCAGCTGGCTGGTGTGTTTACAGATATATTCAATCTCTCTTGTCTACACATGAATCAATATGGCCACCATTGCTTTTTTAGGCACATGGACAAAGGTAATTGAACTAAATGACTATCGCCCCATAGCACTCACCTCTTTCAACATAAAGTACTTTGAGAGACTAATCAAGGCTCATATCACCTCCACCTTACCCGACACCCTAGACCCACTTCAATTTGCTTAGCGCCCCAATAGAGCCACAGACGATGTAATCGCCACCACACTGCCCTATCCAGTCTGGACAAGAGGCATACCTATGTAAGAATTCTGTTCATTGACTATAGCTCTCAGCATTCAACACCATAGTACCCTCCAAGCTCATCATCAAGCTCGACGGGTCGGGTCACCAGGGAGTAGAGGAGGGGGTGAAGGTAGGAAACAACACCTCCTCTTCGATGATCCTCAACACTGGGGCCCCACAAGGTGAGTGCTCAGCCCCCTCCTCTACTCCCTGTTCACCCATGACTGCTTGGCCAAGCACGCCTCCAACTCAATCATCAAGTTCGCAGACGACACAACAGTAGTAGGCTTGATTTCCAACAACGATGAGACAGCCTACAGGGAGGAGATGAGGGCTCTGGGAATGTGGTGCCAGGAAAACAACCTCTCACTCAACATCAACAAAACTAAGGAGATGATTGTGGACTTCAGGAAACAGCAGAGGGAGCACCCCCCTATCCACATCGTTCCTCAGTGTACACATCACTGACAAACTGAAATGGTCCACCCACACAAACAGTGTGCTGAAGACGGCGCAACAGTGCCTTTTCAACCTCAGGAGGCTAAAGACATTTGGCTTAACACCTAAAACCCTCACAAACTTTTACAGATGCACAATTGAGAGCATCCTCTCTTGTCTATATTGAATACATCATTTAAACATTCACAGTGTAGGTTGGAAAAAATATGTGAACCCTTACGCTAATGACTTCTCCAAAAGCTAATTGGAGTCAGGAGTCAGCTACCGGAGTGCAATCAATGAGATGAGAGATGTTGGTTAGAGTTGTAGTTGGGATGTCTGGTGTGCCCTATACAAAACGCTCACAAAAAAATGGTTTGCTATTCACAAGAAGCACTGCCTGATGGGAACCATGCCTCGAACAAAGATCTCAGAAGACCTCAGATTAAGAATTGTTGACTTGCATAAAGCTGGAAAAGGTTACAAAGTATCTCTAAAAGCCTTGATGTTCATCAGTCCACGGTAACACAAATTGTATATAAATGGAGAAAGTTCAGCACTGTTGCTACTCTCCCTAAGAGTGGCCGTTCTGCAAAGATGACTGCAAGTGCACAGTGCAGCTAAAGACTTACAGAAATATCTGGAACATGCCAACCTCTCTGTTGACGACTCTACGATACATAAAACACTAATCAGGAATGGTGTTCATGGGAGCACACCACGGAAGAAGCCACTGCTGTCCCAAAAAATCATTGCTGCACGTCTGAAGTTAGCAAAAGTGCACCTGGATGTTCCACAGCGCTACTGGCAAAATATTCTGTGGACAGATTAAACTCAAGTTTAGTTGTTTGGAAGGAATACACAACACTACTGTGGAGAAAAAAAGGCACATCACACCAACATCAAAACCTCATCCCAACTGTAAATTATGGTGGAGGGATTTGGGTCTGGTTTGCTGCCTCAGGGTCAGGACAGCTTGCTATCGTCGACGGAAAAATGAATTCTCAAGTTTATCAAGACATTTTGCAGGAGAATGTAAGGCTATCTGTCTGCCAATTGAAGCTCAACAGAAATTGGGTGATGCAAATCAACCAAAGAATGGCTTCAAAAGAAGACAATATGCCTTGTGGAGTCCTGACCGTAACCCGATTGAGATGCTCTGGTATGACCTCAAGAGAGCAGTTCACACCAGACATCCCAAGAATAGTGCTGAACTGAAACAGTTTTGTAAAGAGGAATGATCCAAAATTACTCCTGACCGCAGGTCTGCAACTATAGAAAATGTTTGCTTGAGGTTATTGCTTTCAAAAGGAGGGTCAACCAATTAGTAAATCCAAGGGTTCACATACTTTTTCCACCCTACACTGTGAATGTTTACATGGTGTGTTCAATAAAGATATGAAAACTTATAATTGTTTGTGTGCTATTAGTTTAAGCAGACTGTTTGTCTATTGTTGTCACTTAGATAAAGATCAGATCAATTTTTATGACCAATTTAAGCAGAAATTGAGGTAATTCCAAAGGGTTCACATACTTTCTTGCCACTGTAGATTAAGAATCACTGGCCACTTTCAGAAATGGATTAATAGCCAATGTAATAATGTTTCCGCATCTAGCATTACTCATCTCATAGGTATAAACTGCATTCAACACTATTCTACTGTATCTTAGTCACTTTTAAATTCTGTTTACATATTGCATCACCCATCTCATATGTATATACTGTAAAGCTCGCCGTAAGGAAGAGTGGACCAAAGCGCAGCGTGGAAAGTGTTCATGCTCTTTATTGTCAAGAATCACTCAAACAAAAATAACGAATACAAAAAAACGAAAGCGGGCAGTTCCATCAGGCACAGATACTAAACTGAAAACACCCGACAAATCCCAAATGGAAAATTACAACTAATATATGATCCCCAATCAGAGACAACGATAGACAGCTGCCTCTGATTGGGAACCACACTTGGCAAAAACAACAAAGAAATAGACAACATAGAATGCCCACTCCAAATCACACCCTGACCTGATTCAAATAGAGAAATAAAATGGCTCTCTAAGGTCAGGGCGTGACAACCATTGACTGTGAAACAGCCATCTCCAGCATATCAGATGTGTATATACTGTATTCTATACCTCTGTATCTTAGTCCAACACCGCTCTGACGAATATGGATATATTCTTAATCCATTTCTTGCTGAGATTTACGTGTATTTTGGGTATACAGTTGTAGTCGGAAGTTTACATACACCTTAGCCAATTTCATTTAAACTCAGATTTTCACAATTACTGACATTTAATCCTAGTAAAAAAAAATATCCCTGTCTTAGGTCAGTTAGGATCACCACTTTATTTTAAGAATGTGAAAGGTCAGAATAAAAGTAGAGAGTTACTTATTTCAGCTTTTATTTCATCACATTCCCAGTGGGTTAGAAGTTTACATACAATCAATTAATATTTGGTAGCATTGCCTTTCACAAGCTTCCCACAATAAATTGGGTGAATTTTGGCCCATTCCTCCTGACAGAGCTGGTGTAACTAAGTCAGGTTTGTAGGCTTCCTTGCTCACACACACTTTTTCAGTTCTGCCCACAAATCTTCTATAGGATTGAGGTCAGGGCTTTATGATGGCCACTCCAATACCTTGACTTTGTTGTCCTTAAGCCATTTAGCTTGGGGTCATTGTCCATTTGGAAGACCCATTTGCAACCAAGCTTTAACTTCTTGACTGATGTCTTGAGATGTTGCTTCAATATATCCACATAATTTTCCTCCCTCATGTTGCCATCTATTTTGTAAAGTGCACCAGTCCCTCATGCAGCAAAGCACCCCCACAATATCATGCTGCCACCCCCGTGCTTCACGTTTGGGATGGTGTTCTTCGGCTTGAAAGCCTCCCCCTTTTTCCTCCAATCATAACGATGGTCATTATGGCCAAACTGTTCTATTTTTTTTTTCATCAGACCAGAGGACATTTCTCCAAAAAGTATGATCTTTGTCCCCATGTGCAGTTGCAAACCATAGTCTATCCTTTTTATGGCAGATTTGGAGCAGTGGCTTCTTCCTTGCTGAGCGGCCTTTCAGGTTATGTCGATATGGGACTCATTTTACTGTGGATATAGATACTTTTGTTCCTGTTTCCTCCAGCATCTTCACACGGTCCTTTGCTGTTGTTCTTGGATTTATTTGCACTTTTCGCACCAAACCCAACGCGCACCAGTAACATAGCGTACAACCACAAACAAACAATTCCACACAAGGACATGGGGGGGAACAGAGGGTTAAATACACAACAATTAATGATGGAAATGAAAACCAGGTGTGTAAGGAAACAAGTGGAAAATTAAAAGTGGATCGACGATGGCTAGAAGACAGGTGACGCCGACCGGCGAACACCGCCTGAACAAGGAGAGGAAACGACTTCGGTGGAAGTCGTGGCACCCATGGTGTTTATACTTGCGTCATATTGTTTGTACAGGTGAATGTGGTACCTTCAGGCATTTGGAAGTTGGTCCCAAGGATGAACCAACCATGTGGAGATCTGCATTGATTTTCCCATGATGTCAAGCAAAGAGGCACTGAGTTTGAAGGTAGGCCTTGAAATACATCCACAGGTACACCTCCAGTTGACTCAAATGATGTCAATTAGCCATGTCAAGAATGTCAAGAAGCTTCTGACATAATTTTCTGGAATTTTCCAAGCTGTTTAAAGGCACAGTCAACTTAGTGTATGTAAACTTCTGACCCACAGGAATTGTGATACAGTGAATTATAAGTGAAATAATCTTCTGTAAACAATTGTTGGAAAAATGACTTGTGTCATGCACAAAGTAGATGTCCTAACCGACTTGCAAAAACTATAGTTGCTAACAAGAAATTTGTGGAGTGGTTGAAAAACGAGTTTTAATGACTCCAACCTAAGTGTATGTAAACTTCCGACTTCAACTGTATGTTGTGAAAATGTTAGATATTACTTGTTAGACATTTTCTGCACTGTCGGAGCTAGAAGCACAAGCATTTCGCTACACCTGCAAGAACTTCTGCTAAACATGTGTATGTGACCAATACATTTCATTTGATGGGTTTTATTCCATACTCTGAAAATAGATACAAAATGTTATTTTTAAACCTTGTTTCTCATGGCTAAACACATGTTTAATCTCAAATAAAACACCAAGCTTAAAGATAGGATTGCATATGGTCTACTGGTGATATAAGCACGTAATCGTTTGAATCATTGTGCAGATGTGATGGCTATCATGACAGCCTGTTGGAAGTACAGTAGACTATAGCGCTGTCAGATACTATGTGATAGTGCTTGTTCTAATGCTTTAGTCGGTCAAAATGGGAAAGAAGGACTTAGCTTGTAGAAATACATCATTTTTCTATTGACAGTGGTCCTTCAACGTCATGGTCTCACTCTCTCAGTAACATCTCTACATGCCTTCTCGCTATGACAGGATCCCTCACATCTCTCTCCTCCCCCTCCTTATCCTTTATCAAAACGAAGCTCTCTCTCTCTTCTTCTCTCCATTGTCGATTCCCTCTTTATCTATCACCATCCCCATATCCTCCATCCTCCCCTGGTCTAACTCAGATCCCCATCCCCATATCCTCCATCCTCCCCTGGTCTAACTCAGATCACCATCCCCATATCCTCCATCCTCCCCTGGTCTAACTCAGATCACCATCCCCATATCCTCCATCCTCCCCTGGTCTAACTCAGATCCCCATCCCCATATCCTCCATCCTCCCCTGGTCTAACTCAGATCCCCATCCCCATATCCTCCATCCTCCCCTGGTCTAACTCAGATCACCATCCCCATATCCTCCATCCTCCCCTGGTCTAACTCAGATCCCCATATCCTCCATCCTCCCCTGGTCTAACTCAGATCCCCATATCCTCCATCCTCCCCTGGTCTAACTCAGATCCCCATCCCCATATCCTCCATCCTCCCCTGGTCTAACTCAGATCACCATCCCCATATCCCCCATCCTCCCCTGGTCTAACTCAGATCACCATCCCCAAATCCTCCATCCTCCCCTGGTCTAACTCAGATCCCCATCCCCATATCCTCCATCCTCCCCTGGTCTAACTCAGATCCCCATATCCTCCATCCCCCTGGTCTAACTCAGATCCCCATATCCTCCATCCTCCCCTGGTCTAACTCAGATCCCCATATCCTCCATCCTCCCCTGGTCTAACTCAGATCACCATCCCCATATCCTCCATCCTCCCCTGATCTAACTCAGATCCCCATATCCTCCATCCTCCCTGGTCTAACTCAGATCACCATCCCCATATCCTCCATCCTCCCCTGGTCTAACTCAGATCCCCATATCCTCCATCCTCCCCTGGTCTAACTCAGATCACCATCCCCATATCCTCCATCCTCCCCTGGTCTAACTCAGATCCCCATATCCTCCATCCTCCCCTGGTCTAACTCAGATCCCCATATCCTCCATCCTCCCCTGGTCTAACTCAGATCAGATCCCCATATCCTCCATCCTCCCTGGTCTAACTCAGATCACCATCCCCAAATCCTCCATCCTCCCCTGGTCTAACTCAGATCCCCATCCCCATATCCTCCATCCTCCCCTGGTCTAACTCAGATCCCCATATCCTCCATCCTCCCCTGGTCTAACTCAGATCCCCATATCCTCCATCCTCCCCTGGTCTAACTCAGATCCCCATATCCTCCATCCTCCCCTGGTCTAACTCAGATCACCATCCCCATATCCTCCATCCTCCCCTGATCTAACTCAGATCCCCATATCCTCCATCCTCCCCTGGTCTAACTCAGATCACCATCCCCATATCCTCCATCCTCCCCTGGTCTAACTCAGATCCCCATATCCTCCATCCTCCCCTGGTCTAACTCAGATCACCATCCCCATATCCCCCATCCTCCCCTGGTCTAACTCAGATCACCATCCCCAAATCCTCCATCCTCCCCTGGTCTAACTCAGATCCCCATCCCCATATCCTCCATCCTCCCCTGGTCTAACTCAGATCCCCATATCCTCCATCCTCCCTGGTCTAACTCAGATCCCCATATCCTCCATCCTCCCTGGTCTAACTCAGATCCCCATATCCTCCATCCTCCCTGGTCTAACTCAGATCACCATCCCCATATCCTCCATCCTCCCCTGGTCTAACTCAGATCCCCATATCCTCCATCCTCCCCTGGTCTAACTCAGATCACCATCCCCATATCCTCCATCCTCCCCTGGTCTAACTCAGATCCCCATATCCTCCATCCTCCCTGGTCTAACTCAGATCACCATCCCCATATCCTCCATCCTCCCTGGTCTAACTCAGATCCCCATATCCTCCATCCTCCCCTGGTCTAACTCAGATCACCATCCCCATATCCTCCATCCTCCCCTGATCTAACTCAGATCCCCATATCCTCCATCCTCCCTGGTCTAACTCAGATCACCATCCCCATATCCTCCATCCTCCCCTGGTCTAACTCAGATCCCCATATCCTCCATCCTCCCCTGGTCTAACTCAGATCCCCATATCCTCCATCCTCCCCTGGTCTAACTCAGATCCCCATATCCTCCATCCTCCCTGGTCTAACTCAGATCCCCATATCCTCCATCCTCCCTGGTCTAACTCAGATCCCCATATCCTCCATCCTCCCCTGGTCTAACTCAGATCCCCATATCCTCCATCCTCCCCTGGTCTAACTCAGATCCCCATCCCCATATCCTCCATCCTCCCCTGGTCTAACTCAGATCACCATGCCCATATCCTCCATCCTCCCCTGGTCTAACTCAGATCCCCAATCCTCCAGATCCATCCCCATATCCTCCATCCTCCCCTGGTCTAACTCAGATCCCTGGTCTAATCCCCATATCCTCCATCCTCCCCTGGTCTAACTCAGATCCCCATATCCTCCATCCTCCCCTGGTCTAACTCAGATCCCCATATCCTCCATCCTCCCTGGTCTAACTCAGATCCCCATATCCTCCATCCTCCCCTGGTCTAACTCAGATCCCCATATCCTCCATCCTCCCCTGGTCTAACTCAGATCCCATCCCCATATCCTCCATCCTCCCCTGGTCTAACTCAGATCACCATCCCCATATCCTCCATCCTCCCCTGGTCTAACTCAGATCCCCATATCCTCCATCCTCCCCTGGTCTAACTCAGATCCCCATCCCCATATCCTCCATCCTCCCCTGGTCTAACTCAGATCCCCATATCCTCCATCCTCCCCTGGTCTAACTCAGATCCCCATATCCTCCATCCTCCCCTGGTCTAACTCAGATCCCCATATCCTCCATCCTCCCTGGTCTAACTCAGATCCCCATATCCTCCATCCTCCCCTGGTCTAACTCAGATCCCCATATCCTCCATCGTCCCCTGGTCTAACTCAGATCCCCATATCCTCCATCCTCCCCTGGTCTAACTCAGATCCCCATCCCCATATCCTCCATCCTCCCCTGGTCTAACTCAGATCCCCATATCCTCCATCCTCCCCTGGTCTAACTCAGATCCCCATATCCTCCATCCTCCCCTGGTCTAACTCAGATCCCCATATCCTCCATCCTCCCTTGGTCTAACTCAGATCCCCATATCCTCCATCCTCCCCTGGTCTAACTCAGATCCCCATATCCTCCATCCTCCCTGGTCTAACTCAGATCCCCATATCCTCCATCCTCCCCTGGTCTAACTCAGATCACCATCCCCATATCCTCCATCCTCCCCTGGTCTAACTCAGATCCCCATATCCTCCATCCTCCCCTGGTCTAACTCAGATCCCCATCCCCATATCCTCCATCCTCCCCTGGTCTAACTCAGATCCCCATATCCTCCATCCTCCCCTGGTCTAACTCAGATCCCCATATCCTCCATCCTCCCCTGGTCTAACTCAGATCCCCATATCCTCCATCCTCCCCTGGTCTAACTCAGATCACCATCCCCATATCCTCCATCCTCCCCTGGTCTAACTCAGATCCCCATATCCTCCATCCTCCCCTGGTCTAACTCAGATCCCCATCCCCATATCCTCCATCCTCCCCTGGTCTAACTCAGATCCCCATATCCTCCATCCTCCCCTGGTCTAACTCAGATCCCCATATCCTCCATCCTCCCCTGGTCTAACTCAGATCCCCATATCCTCCATCCTCCCCTGGTCTAACTCAGATCCCCATATCCTCCATCCTCCCCTGGTCTAACTCAGATCCCCATATCCTCCATCCTCCCCTGGTCTAACTCAGATCCCCATATCCTCCTCCCCTGGTCTAACTCAGATCCCCATATCCTCCATCCTCCCCTGGTCTAACTCAGATCCCCATATCCTCCATCCTCCCCTGGTCTAACTCAGATCCCCATATCCTCCATCCTCCCCTGGTCTAACTCAGATCACCATCCCCATATCCTCCATCCTCCCCTGGTCTAACTCAGATCACCATCCCCATATCCTCCATCCTCCCCTGGTCTAACTCAGATCCCCATATCCTCCATCCTCCCCTGGTCTAACTCAGATCCCCATATCCTCCATCCTCCCCTGGTCTAACTCAGATCCCCATATCCTCCATCCTCCCCTGGTCTAACTCAGATCCCCATATCCTCCATCCTCCCCTGGTCTAACTCAGTCTCCTCTTTGCTCTGTATCTGTACCTCCATTTTTATTACCTCTGTTTCTCTCCCTGTCTTCCTCTCTCTCTCTGTCTTTCTCTCTCCCTGTCTTCCTCTCTCTCTCTGTCTTTCTCTCTCCCTGTCTTCCTCTCTCTCTCTGTCTTTCTCTCTCCCTGTCTTCCTCTCTCTCTCTGTCTTTCTCTCTCCCTGTCTTCCTCTCTCTCTCTGTCTTTCTGTCTCTCTCTCTCTCTCTCTCCCTGTCTTCCTCTCTCTCTCTGTCTTTCTCTCTCCCTGTCTTCCTCTCTATCTCTGTCTTTCTGTCTCTCTCTCTCTCCCTGTCTTCCTCTCTCTCTCTGTCTTTCTTTCTCTCTCTCTCTCTCTCTCTCTGTCTTCCTCCCTCCTCTCTCTCTCCCTGATCCCTGTCGCAGGGCTACCTAACACTGCACAGTGTGATCAGATGTTGTCTAGTAAGCGGCTTTAGGGCCCTGATCTCTTGTGGTCAGCTTAATGCTATCCTCATCTGGATCTCACCTCATGACCTGGTCTCCTGCTCACCGATAGGGGCCCAAATGTGTGACCCAAAGAACTTTTCCAGAGTGCAGCCGATTGACCCTACTGATGCCTGCTCATACCCTGCCACCTCTGCACTAGAAGACGTCTGTTACTATACTACACTTCCTCTCTGTGTGACTGTAATTAAATGTTAACTGCAGATCAAACGTTTCTCTTTAGCTTCGGTTCATTACACTGTCTCATTCTCATCTTGCCCAGGTGTCATTTGGCCGGGTTGTAGGTGTGTGTTGACGTACATATTCATGTGTGTGTGAATGTGTGCATGTTTGTGTGTGTGGGTGTGTGTGAGAGCACACGTGCATGTGTGTGTGTGTAGGTGTGAATAAGAGAGAGAATGTTAGAGGGTCTGTGTGAGGGGAAGAGGGTGTCACTGCTCGATATCCCACCCTTCCCAGGTCAAATTCCTCCTTGGACAAACTAAGAGGGTGATTATTGATTAATCAGTATAAATTAGTGAGCTGGATCGATTGGAGAAGGGAGAATCGCTGCAGATCACTGACAGTGGGAGCGAGCTGTCATTGCTTTCATCTAGTGGGCCGGCGGCGGCCATCTTAAAAGGGACCAGGACAGGAAGAGGTGGAGGCAAGGTGGGAACAGAGGCTGATGCTCCATTCTGGAACTATCACACATGGTTGATGGTAACATGACATCCCTAGCACTAGACACCTACCACCATTATAGGACATTTGTATACTGAAAATATTTGTTTTCATGACCCTAGAAAATATAGCTGTTTATGTGATTATAAAAGTATTACCATGACGATACTGATGGCTTGATTACAGAATAAACTAACATGCTTTTAAAATGGAGGAAGTGACGAAGGACCACTTATACAACACTCTCCTCACACCCCCAAAATGAAAGACACAAACACTAAACAAAGTGAGTACCTTAAAGTGACCCCAACTATGAGACATTTAGTGGCCTGCAGCTGTGTTACGCAAATATGTGAGAGCATCAGAGCTTTCCTGTTGTTTTTCATTTGTTTTGTCACTCACAGATGCAACATCAATGGACATTAACATAACAAAGCTTCGAGGCATGGCAGTGCATTCTGTAGCTACTGATGGAGTAGGCATACAACACTGTGCTATTTCAGGCTCATGGAGAGGTTGTTATCATCCATTACTCAGGGGCTTTCACACACTGGCACACAGAGACATAAACACACACATAAACTCATACAAATACATATGGTAGGAAAGCACTCACTCACACACACATGTACATACACAGTAGACTGAGTGAGCAAAACATTAAGAACACTTATTCTTTCAGTGACGTACACAGACCAGGTGAAAGTTATGATCCCTTATTGATGTCACTTGTTAAATCCACTTCAATCAGTGTAGATGAAGGGGACGAGGCAGGTTAAATCATTATTTTTGAGCCTTGAGACAATTGAGACATGGATTGTGTATGTGTGCCATTCAGAGGGTGTATGAGCAAGCCAAAATATTGAAGTGCCTTTGAACGGGATATGGTAGTACTGTAGGTTCCAGGCGCATCGGTTTGTGTCAAGAACTGCAACGCTGCTGTGTTTTTCTCGATCCACAATAGTTTCTCATGTGTATAAAGAATGGTCCACCACCCAAAGGACATCCAGCCAACTTGACACTAACGTGGGAAGCATTGGAGTCAACATGGCCCAGCATCCCTGTGGAATGCTTTTGAGACCTTGTAGAGTCCATGTCCAGACAAACTGAGGCTGTTCTGTGGGCAAAAAGGGGGTGCAACTCACCATTAGGAAGGTGAATGTTTGGTACACTCAGTATATACACAGACGTGTGCACACATACACACACACACAAGCAGTCTTCAGTACTCTTGTATGTCAATTCTGATCTACAAACAATCACCAAGACACACAGGAAATGCATGTCACGTATAATAACTTATAGCTGACACAACAGATGAGATGCCATAGCAAAATCAATGTCTCTGATAATGCAAGGCCAATGGCCACAGGAAGTAACAAGGATTACATAGAGCTTTCTGTTGTGAGCCCTGTCTGACATTTCCTAACTGTGTCCCAAAACACCGCCTGTTGACTCTGCAACACCATACAGCAACATCTGGTAGACAGCATTATTACGTAGGAGACATTATAGTCTTGGTAGAAAATGTATGATTCTCCAAACAGGGATTATATAGAGAGACTAAAATATGAATTACACTACAGGTTATATTTTCAACATGGCGGCTGCTATTATCCTTTACATTCAACTCTTCACTATCCAGAAGCACAGAAGAATTCACAGAAAGCAGACATTTTAAAGGCCACCAAATGGATTTTGAAAAGAACAATGATGTTAACATTGGATTTTTTTTGCCAGTGGCAAGGTTACGTAGATTAGAACACAGCTTAGATTGGTCTCAATCTGAAATGCATTAATCATCTCTGGAGTGTGGGAGGAAAGGGTTGAAGGATCTTCAACCTAATTGAATATTAACAGTAGGTGTAGTTACAGTGCACATTACCAACACACCTGGAATATACACAACACACACACACACAGACACAGGCACAGACACAGACACAGACACAGACACAGACACAACACACAGACACACACACACACACACACACACACACACACACACACACACACACACACACACACACACACACACACACACACACACACACACACACACACACACACACACACACAGTAATAAGTGTCTCTAATTACCCAAAGACAGGTGCAAAAAGGAGCAAAGAACTCAGAATAGTGTATTCATGTGGGATGTGTGCTTTCTCTATGTCGTCTACTACAACAAGTGTTCATGGTCAGACAGAGTAACAATCCACCTCACATGACATACCTACTACCCAACTAGCCACTACCCAGGGTGGGAACTCTAATGCTGTGTCTATGGGAACCCAGCAGCTGTGTACTACCCAGGATGGGAACTCTAAGGCTGTGTCTATGGGAACCCAGCAGCTGTGTACTACCCAGGATGGGACCTCTAAGGCTGTGTCTATGGGAACCCAGCAGCTGTGTACTACCCAGGATGGGAACTCTAAGGCTGTGTCTATGGGAACCCAGCAGCTGTGTACTACCCAGGATGGGAACTCCAAGGCTGTGTCTATGGGAACCCAGCAGCTGTGTACTACCCAGGATGGGAACTCTAAGGCTTAGAGGAAGGCTGACTGCAGTGTGAGGGGAGAGTCCTTCTAACTACTCCTCATTAAGCTCTGTTGTCTCTCTATGCATCCTTCCTCTAGGACTAGGGAATACATAATACAACCAGGGGCTCAGAATATGGCACTACTTTTTATTCTGACATGAACTGATCCAAACAAACAAATTCTATATTCTCGCATATCGTCTCATTCTCAAATCAAATTAACATTCTGCCAATTAATTCCAACAGGAACATCCCCAAATGTTACATTATATTTATTATGAATAAAAAATACATTAAAAAAAGTTTACCCCTCAAAGTATATATTGTGTTTTCATGTGACCACCATTCCAACAACTAATCATTGACTTGGCATTGATTAGAGGAGGAGATGGAATTAGGAGGAAGAGGAAGAAGAGAGAGATGACTCACCCGGTCTCTTTTCTTTTCGACTTTTTCGACCCCCACATAGCCTCACTTTAGAGATAAGGACTAGGATCTGTTTCTGGCACAGAGACTTGTTGCTCTTGGGACAAGGCTTCCTCTTGTTGGCTACCGGTCGGTTTTGTCCGTCGTCCTTGACCGCCCGTTTCTGTCTGATGAGAGAGCTGGCGAGAGCTGCCATCTTCCCCCCCCTCTCACCTTTGGGAGGGGGGTGTCTTCCTACCCAACAGCCCCTCTTCTGGCGGGGCTGTCTGTGTCCTCAAGCAACAGAAAATGGTCGGAAGGTCCAGAGAGAGCCCCCAGAGAGGGGAGAGGGGTTTTACGCAGGGTTAAAGAGAGAGGGTCTAGGTTAAGAGCCACCTGGAAAAGGGAAGAGCAGGGGACGGTGAGAGTTCAAGTGCAGTCACACATCCAAAGTGGACCCTCCAGTGTGACGAGAAATAAATGCACCAATGCTGAAAAACAGAGACCAATAAGGTCACATCTTCAGTAAAAAAGAAAGACGGGTGAGGGAGGTTAGAATGTCTGTTTGATCAAAATAAAACATGAAAAGACATCAACATTTCCTACATTTCTAACCTCCCTCCCCACTCATCTTGTCCCTCACAACCAAATCACCAGCGACAACGAAGTTCAAAATATAGCAAAATCACTAGCCTATCCTATAAGTAAACAATCCCCAAAAAAGAGACGGAGCTCTTTTCTCAGTCATATTAAAATCACACTTCTTCCAGTGAAAAGTGAAATCATTTTGAAGCTCAAACAGCATACAAATTCAAAGAGGAAATGAACAGGCAGTCAACATACAGTCTCTGGATGCCCAACTTTGCCTGCCGTGGAAATGCAAGCGTCAGGAGTAATGAGTGGAGAAACGGAGCTGTAATCCAGTAGACTTAGATCCAGAGGCAGCACAGCAGGCGGGACGGTGACAGACTCCCAAGAATGAATCCAGGAACGGAACAGAGGGTTGGACAGAGAGAGATTTATCTTCCTCCTCTTCTGGCATTCTCTCTCTCCACACAGCCCTCAACTAACTCCCCGCCGCCCCCCACGGGTGAGTGTGAGAGTGTGAGAGTGGTCTGTGAATTCCAGCAGCAACCATCAGCAGAGGTGACATTCATGAGAGAGAGAGAGAGAGAGAAAGGGAGGGAGGGAGGGAGGGGCTGTGATGGGTGAGAATGAGATCGACTGGAAAAGGGAATATGAAGAAGAGAGAAAGAGAGAAGCGGAGAGAGGCTGAGGAGAGACAGTGAGAAGCAGAGAGAGGCTGAGGAGAGAGAAAGAGAGAAACAGAGGGGCTGAGGAGAGAGAAAGAGAGAAGCAGCGAGAAGCCGAGGAGAGAAACCATGCAGACACCTCTCCTCAGTTAACGTACTAAGACGAGCTACAATGTCTCTGTCGCACTCACGCCCCATCCATCTGACTGTCCTTCAGAGGCGGAGAGGGGGGTGAGAGAGAGAGAGAGAGAGAGAAAGAGAGAGAGAGAGAGAGGTGGAGAAAGTGAGTGAGAGAGAGAGAGAGGTGGAGAAAGTGAGTGAGAGAGAGAGAGAGAGAGGTGGAGAAAGTGAGTGAGAGAGAGAGAGAGAGAGAGAGAGAGAGAGAGAGAGAGAGAGAGTTTGTGTGTATTTGTCTGTATGGAGGAAAAAGAGTGCTTAAGGTACATGTGCTGTCACCTCAGGTGGAGCATCCTCGCTATGCGCTGTGAGTGAGTCACACACGTGGGTGCACGCTTACACACAAACACCTTTGGGACTGTAGAGCATTCACTTATCTCAGTGTGAGGAGAATGTGTCGTATAAGTAGAGGAACATCTCTGCATACGGTATGTGCTTCTGTTTGGTGTGTTTACGCTAACTGTCATTCACCATCTTCCTTACATTATGTCACGCTGACTCTCTCTCTCTCTCTGGAGACTGTCTCTCCCACATCTCTCCCCCACCCCCTTTCCCCCATTCCCCTCTCTCTCCTCTGGAGACTGTCTCTCCCCTTCCCCCACCCCCTTTCCTTCTCCATTCACTGACAACTCTCTCTCTCTCTCTCTCTGGAGACTGTCTCTCCATTCCTTCTCCATTCACTGACTCCCCCACCCTCATTCCTTCTCCATTCACTGACAACTCTCTCTCTCTCTGGAGACTGTCTCTCCCACATCTCTCCCCCACCCCCTTTCCTTCTCCATTCACTGACAACTCTCTCTCTCTCTCTGGAGACTGTCTCTCCCACATCTCTCCCCCACCCCCTTTCCTTCTCCATTCACTGACAACTCTCTCTCTCTCTCTGGAGACTGTCTCTCCCACATCTCTCCCCCACCCCCTTTCCTTCTCCATTCACTGACAACTCTCTCTCTCTTCGGAGACTGTCTCTCCCACATCTCTCCCCCACCCCCTTTCCTTCTCCATTCACTGACAACTCTCTCTCTGGAGACTGTCTCTCCCACATCTCTCCCCCACCCCTTTCTCCATTCACTGACAACTCTCTCTCTCTGGAGACTGTCTCTCCCACATCTCTCCCCCACCCCTTTCCTTCTCCATTCACTGACAACTCTCTCTCTCTGGAGACTGTCTCTCCCACATCTCTCCCCCACCCCCTTTCCTTCTCCATTCACTGACAACTCTCTCTCTCTCTGGAGACTGTCTCTCCCACATCTCTCCCCACCCCTTTCCTTCTCCATTCACTGACAACTCTCTCTCTCTCTCTGGAGACTGTCTCTCCCACATCTCTCCCCCACCCCTTTCCTTCTCCATTCACTGACAACTCTCTCTCTCTCTCTGGAGACTGTCTCTCCCACATCTCTCCCCCACCCCCTTTCCTTCTCCATTCACTGACAACTCTCTCTCTTTCTCTCTCTCTCCCTCTCCCTCACACTCTCTTCTCTTTTTCTCTCTTTCACCCTCAGTTCAGTTCAATGTTTTCAATTTAAGAGCTTTATTGGCATGGGAAATATATGTTAACATTGCCAAAGGAAGTGAAATAAACAATAAAATGAACAGTAAACATTACACTCAGAAAAGTTCCAAAAATAATGTCATATTATGTGCAAATAATACAAAAGGATAGTACAAAAGGAAAAATAAAGAATGAAAAATGGGTTGTATTTAAAATGGTGTTTGTTCTTCACTGGTTGCCCATTTCTTGTGGCAACAGGTCACAAATCTTCTTGCTGTGATTGCACACTGTAGTATTTCACCCAATAGATATGGGAGTATATCAAAATTGTATTTGTTTAAATACAATGTGTGTGTGTGTGTGTGTGTGTGGGGGGGGTGGTCTGTGTAATCTGAGGGAAATATGTGTCTCTAATATGGTCATACATTTGGCAGTGTGCACATAGCATAGCATTCTCTTGAGAGCCAGGTCTGCCTTTGGCGGCCTTTCTCATTAGTAAGGCTATGCTCACTGAGTCTATACATAGTCAAAGATTTCGTTCATTTTGGGTCAGTCACAGTGGTCAGGTATTCTGCTACTGTGTACTCTCTGTTTAGGGCCAAAAGCATTATAGTTTGCTCTGTTTTTTTTGTAAATTCTTTCCAATGTGACAAGTAATTATCTTTTTGTTTTCTCATGATTTTTGGTTGGGTCAAAATGTGTTGCTGATGGCTTTGTTATGGATGGTTTGGGAATACTTTTAGGTGGTTGTAGAACAATGGGTTCTATAATTGATTCAAATATTGTTAGCCAGATCCTAATTGGTATGTAAAATTTGATGTTCCTTTAGATGGCCCTTCTTACCTTGTTTCTTAGATTGTTCACAGCTTTGTGGAAGTTATCTGTGGCGCTGATGTTGAGGCTGAGGTATGTATAGCTTTTTGTGTGCCCCAACACTTTTCCCCCAACACTACTTTCCATCAATTTGTATAGCAGACCCTCATGCCAAATTGAGTCAAAAGCTTTTTTGAAATCAACAAAGCAAGAGAATACTTTGCCTTTGTTTTGGTTTGATTGTTTGTTAGTTAGAGTGTGCAAGGTGAATATGTGGTCTGTCATATGGTAATTTGGTCAAAAGCCAATTTGACATTTGCTCAGTACATTGCTTTCACTGAGGAAATGTACGTGTCTGCTGTTTATGATAATGAAGAGGATTTTCCCAAGGTTGCTGTTGACGCATATCCCCCGGTAGTTATTGGGGTCAAATTTGTCTCCACTTTTGTGGATTGGAGTGATCAGTCCTTGGTTCCAAATATTGAGGAAGATGCCAGAGTTGAGGATGATGTTAACGAGTTTAAGTATAGCTAATTGGAATTTGTGGTCTGTATATTTGATCATTTCATTTAGGATATCATTAACCCCAAAGGTCTTTTTGGGTTGGAGGATTTGTATTTTGTCCTGCAGTTCATTCAATGTTATTGGAGAATTCAGTGGGTTCTGGTAGTATTTAATTGTTCATTCCAAGATTTGTATTTGATCATGTATATGTTTTTTCTGTTTGTTCTTTGTTATAGAGCCCAAAAGATTGGAGAAGTGGTTTATCCATCTCCATTTTGGATAGATAACTCTTCGTGTTGTTTTCCCAGAAGTGGTTAGATTCTTCAATTACATTGAGCTGATATCTGACGTGCTGTTCCTTCTTTTTCCGTAGTGTATTTCTGTATTGTTTTAGTGATTCATCATAGTGAAGGCGTAGGCTCAGGTTTTCTGGGTGTCTATGTTTTGGTTGGATAGATTTCTCAATTTCTTTCTTATGTTTTTGCATTCTTCATGTGTCAGTGTTGTTAATTTTCTTAAGTTGTTTGATTGACATTTTTAGATTTGATAGTGAAGCTGAGAGGTCAAACTGTTTAGGTTTTCTACTGCCAAGTAGATTCACTATTACAGTGAAACCTTTAGTCCAGGAACATTTCCAGACGGAATTTGTTGTTGCCTAATTGTTTTTGGTAGATTTCCACACTATTTTCCTTTGATCTATAGCATTTCTTAATATTATTCAGTTCCTTTGGCTTTGATGCCTTATGATTGAGCATAGCTCTGTTCAAGTAGAGTGTGATTTTGCTGTGATCTGACAGGGGTGTCAGTGGACTGACTGTGAATGCTCTAAGAGACTCTGGGTTGAGGTCAGTGATAAAGTAGTCTACAGTACTACTGCCAGGAGATGAGATATACAGTAGGTGTACCTACCATAGGAGTCCCCTTGAAACCTACCATTGACAATGTACAGTGCCTTGCGAAAATATTCGGCCCCCTTGAACTTTGTGACCTTTTGCCACATTTCAGGCTTCAAACATAAAGATATAAAACTGTATTTTTTGTGAAGAATCAACAACAAGTGGGACACAATCATGAAGTGGAACGACATTTATTGGATATTTCAAACTTTTTTAACATATCTAAAACTGAAAAATTGGGCGTGCAAAATTATTCAGCCCCCTTATTAAGTTAATACTTTGTAGCGCCACCTTTTGCTGCGATTACAGCTGTAAGTCGCTTGGGGTATGTCTCTATCAGTTTTGCACATCGAGAGACTGACATTTTTTCCCATTCCTCCTTGCAAAACAGCTCAAGCTCAGTGAGGTTGGATGGAGAACATTTGTGAACAGCAGTTTTCAGTTCTTTCCACAGATTCTCGATTGGATTCAGGTCTGGACTTTGACTTGGCCATTCTAACACCTGGATATGTTTATTTTTGAACCATTGCATTGTAGATTTTGCTTTATGTTTTGGATCATTGTCTTGTTGGAAGACAAATCTCCGTCCCAGTCTCAGGTCTTTTGCAGACTCCATCAGGTTTTCTTCCAGAATGGTCCTGTATTTGGCTCCATCCATCTTCCCATCTATTTTAACCATCGTCCCTGTCATTGCTGAAGAAAAGCAGGCCCAAACCATGATGCTGCCACCACCATGTTTGACAGTGGGGATGGTGTGTTCAGGGTGATGAGCTGTGTTGCTTTTACGCCAAACATAACGTTTTGCATTGTTGCCAAAAAGTTCAATTTTGGTTTCATCTGACCAGAGCACCTTCTTCCACATGTTTGGTGTGTCTCCCAGGTGGCTTGTGGCAAACTTTAAATGACACTTTTTATGGATATCTTTAAGAAATGGCTTTCTTCTTGCCACTCTTCCATAAAGGCCAGATTTGTGCAATATACGACTGATTGTTGTCCTATGGACAGAGTGTCCCACCTCAGCTGCAGATCTCTGCAGTTCATCCAGAGTGATCATGGGCCTCTTGGCTGCATCTCTGATCAGTCTTCTCCTTGTATGAGCTGAAAGTTTAGAGGGACGGCCAGGTCTTGGTAGATTTGCAGTGGTCTGATACTCCTTCCATTTCAATATTATCGCTTGCACAGTGCTCCTTGGGATGTTTAAAGCTTAGGAAATCTTTTTGTATCCAAATCCAGCTTTAAACTTCTTCACAACAGTATCTCGGACCTGCCTGGTGTGTTCCTTGTTCTTCATGATGCTCTCTGCGCTTTTAACGGACCTCTGAGACTATCACAGTGCAGGTGCATTTATACGGAGACTTGATTACACACAGGTGGATTGTATTTATCATCATTAGTCATTTAGGTCAACATTGGATCATTCAGAGATCCTCACTGAACTTCTGGAGAGAGTTTGCTGCACTGAAAGTAAAGGGGCTGAATAATTTTGCACGCCCAATTTTTCAGTTTTTGGTTTGTTAAAAAAGTTTGAAATATCCAATAAATGTCGTTCCACTTCATGATTGTCCCACTTGTTGTTGATTCTTCACAAAAAAATACAGTTTTATATCTTTATGTTTGAAGCCTGAAATGTGGCAAAAGGTCGCAAAGTTCAAGGGGGCCGAATACTTTCGCAAGGCACTGTACATACCCAGCATCCAACTTTTTGCAAAAGGTCTGGCAGTAACATTTAGTTCTTCAAAGGAGGTGTGTAGGGGTAGACTGTTTGTAGTAACCATAGAAATTAACAACAGGGGTCCTTATAAATGTGTATGCGCCTAACACAGGGAGAGAGAGATGGCGTATGTTTGGTTGTCTTAGGAACTCTTACAGGCAGCTCCTGAGGGGACGCTAGTGGTAGGCGGGGACTGGAACTGTACGATGGATTTTTACAAAAGATAGAAATGGGAGGAGCCTCATTCAAGCTTAGTGGGGGTGCTAAGGGACAACATTGAGCAGTTTGAACTAGTGGATGTTTGGAGAACTAGACATCCCAACACAAGATAGTATACAGTTGAAATCAAAGGTTTACATACACCTTAACCAAATACATTTAACTCAGTTTTCACAATTCCTGACATTTAATTCTAGTAAAAATTCCATGTCTTAGGTCAGTTAGGATTTATTTTAAGAATGTTTATTTTAAGAATGTGAAATGTCAGAATAATAGTAGAGAGAATTATTTATTTCAGCTTTTATTTCTTTCATCACATTCCCAGTGGGTCAGAAGTTTACATACACTCAATTAGTATTTGGTAGCATTGACTTTAAATTGTTTAACTTGGGTCAAACTTTTTGGGTTTGTGATGGCCACCTTGACTTTGTTGTCCTTAAGCCATTTTGCCACAACTTTGCAAGTATGCTTGGGGTCATTGTCCATTTGGAAGACCCATTTGCGACCAAGCTTTAACATCCTGACTGATGTCTTGAGATGTTGCTTCAATATATCCACATAATTTTCCATCCTCATGATGACATCTATTTTGTGAAGTGCACCAGTCCCTCTTGCAGCAAAGCACCCCCACAACTGCTTTACGGTTGGGATGGTGTTCTTCAGCTTGCAATCCCACCCATTTTTCCTCCAAATATAATGATGGTCATTATGGCCAAACTGTTCTATTTTTGTTTCATCAGACGAGAGGACATTTCTCCAAAAAGTTTTGTCTTTGTCCCCATGTGCAGTTGCAAATCGTAGCCTGGCATTTCTATGGCAGTTTTGGAGCAGTGGCTTCTTCCTTGCTGAGCGGCCTTTCAGGTTGTGTCGATATAGGACAAATTTTACTGTGGATATAGATATTTTTGTACCTGTCTTGTACCACAAGGTCCTTTGCTGTTGTTCTGGGATTGATTTGCACTATTCTCACCAAAGTACGTTCATCTCTAGGAGACAGAACTTGTCTCCTTCCTGAGCGGTATGACGGCTGCGTGGTCCCATGGTGTTTATACTTGTGTACTATTGTTTGTACAGATTAACGTGGTACCTTCAGGTATTTGGAAATTGCTCCCAAGGATGAACCAGACTTGTGGAGGTCTGCAATTTTAGCCATAGCTGATTTCTTTTGATTTTCCCATGATGTCAAGCAAAGAGGCACTGAGTTTGAAGGTAGGCTTTGATATACATCCACAGGTACACCTCCAATTGACTCAAATGATGTCAATTAGCCTATCAGAAGCTTCTAAAGCCATGACATCATTTTCTGTATTTTTCCAAGCTGTTTAAAGGCACAGTCAACTTAGTGTATGTAAACTTCTGACCCACTGGAATTGTGATGCAGTGAATTATAAGTGAAATAATCTGTCTGTAAACAATTGTTGGAAAAAATACTTTAACCGACTTGCCAATACACAAGTTTGTTAACAAATGTGTGGAGTGGTTGAAAGACGAGTTTTAATGACTCCAACCTAAGTGTATGTAAACTTCCAACTTCAACTGTACATGGGTGAAGGTCTTTGGGGCCAGTGTGAGTGCAGCCCGACTAGGGTGCTACTCTTTTCCCAGTGTTTTTTTCATATCACCACATAACCACAGCCTGGCTGTCTATTTCACCAGGGCCTCAGCAGGCATCCTTTTGGAAGTTTAATGTAAAGCTCTTAAATATGTTACTTCTTGCTCAGGTTTCCTGACTTATGGGGAAAGATGGGTGCATTGAAGAGAGGAGTATGAGTCTCTAAGTCAATGATGAGATGTGGGAAAAGTCAAAAATCTGCTTTTTCGTCAACAGTATACAGCTCTCTCATCCTCAAAGGCTATGGCAATGTTGGCCTCCAGGCTAATTTAGCTGGTTCTTGGGCTGTTTTTTCCAGGTTAAAGCAAAACGAGCACTTGTAAGAGCTAGGTTCTCCATGCACAAGGAGATGGATGCTTCAAGCTCCTCTTCTTTGGTTTGAGAAGACAGAGCTGTGAAGTCAAGGGTATTGCATTGGCTGCACTGTCGGACGGGTGACCTCTGTGGTGGTGTAGATGCGGGAGTAGACTGTGGAGTTTTATACTGAGTTGTATAGGGCAGAACTGTGTGTTCCTATGTGTAGTCAGGTTTTGTTTAAAGAACTCCCTAAGCTCTCTCTGGCACAGAGGGATGAAATGGGCATTCCTCTGTTGTCCCATGAACTGGCAGAGGCCTTAACCCAGATGTCCCCCGGACGTGCACTGGTGGTCGATGGGACTTCCAGTGAAGTTTTAAAACATTCTGGAGAATATTTGGACTAGACCTCTTTTGCGTGTTGCGTGAGTTCGTTGGGGTAGGAGAGGTGCCGATGAGCTGCCGTCAGGTGGCTCTGACTCTCCTGCCCAAAAAAGGGGACTTGTGTGAACTTAAGAACTGGAGGCCTGTGGCATTACTCTGTGTGGACTACAATATATTTTCCAAAGCCCCCGCTAACAGACTGAACTCCCATCTGGACTCTATAGTACACAGGGACCAGACATATTGTGTACCGGGACGCTCAATCACAGACAACTTGTTCTTAATCAGGTTTTCTAATGTGAACTTTGACTGGTCTCTTTAGACCAAAAGAAGGATTTTGATAGAGTTGTCCATGAGTATCTGTTTAACCTGTTGCTTCTACTCGGGACGCTTGCGTCCCAACTAGAGCTCTGGAAATGCAAATGCACTACGCTAAATGCTAATAGTATTAGTTAAAACTCAAAAGTTCATTAAAATACACATGCAGGGTATCGAATTAAAGCTACACTTGTTGTGAATCCAGGCAACAAGTCAGATTTTTAAAATGCTTTTCGGCGAAAGCATGAGAAGCTATTATCTGATAGCATGCAACACCCCAAAAGACCCACAGGGGACGTAAACAAAATAATTAGCATTTCGGCGTTACACAAACCGCACAATAAAATGAGAAAACATTCATTACCTTTCACCATCTTCTTTGTTGGCACTCCTAGATGTCCCATAAACACTATTTGGGTCTTTATTTCGATTAAATCGGTCCATATAAAGCCTAGATATCGTTATATGTAGACTGTGTGATAAACGAAAAAAACATTGTTTCAAAACGTAACGTCATTTTTTAAAATTCAAAAAGTCGACGATAAACTTTCACAAAACACTTCGAAATACGTTTGTAATGCAACTTTAGGTATTAGTAAACGTTAATAAGCGATAAAATTCATCAGGAGGCGATGTAAAGATCATTAGCTGTCCGTCTGGAAAAATGTCCGGCTAGAAACTCAACGAAAATATCCGGTCCTAGACCGGATTAGATACGGTGTCCTGCATGTGTTTGACCAAGAAAAAACTCGAAGGGAAATGACAAGACTCTAGACACCGTGTGGAAGCTGTAGGTACTGCAACCTCAGTCAATTAATTGTGGTTCACCTTTATCAATGGGTTCAAATAGCACATGGATATATTTTCCCATTTTCAGTGATCAGTTTTTCCTGTGCTTTTCGATGTAAATGCCGTTCTGGTAAAGCCACAGCAGTGATTTAACCAGTTTTTTAAACGTCTGAGTGTTTTCTATCCACACAGACTAAGCAAATGCATATACTATATTCCTGGCATGAGTAGCAGGGCGCTGAAATGTTGCGCGATTTTTAACAGAATGTTCAAAAAAGTAGAGGGTCGACTTAAGAGGTTAATGTAATGTCTGTTTTGGGGTTTGGGGAATGGTTTTTGGCTTGGAAATTGAAGATGTTGTATGCTGGGGCGTCATGTTTGGTCAAGATGGGAGTGGGGCTCAGTAGGCCAGTCTGGGTGAGGCCGGGCATTAGACAAGGATGCCCTTTATTGGGGTAGTTATGTACATACTAGCCATTGAGCCTTTTTTGGGCCTCGTACGCAGGATACTGCAGGGAGTGTGCTGGACAGGCATGGGTGTGTTGACCGGCATAGCAGTGTCGGCATATGCAGATTGCGTTTCTGTGATGGTCATGGATAGGCAGGATATGCGGGCATTATTGACACGTCTGAAGGTGTACGACATTTACATTTACATTTAAGTCATTTAGCAGACGCTCTTATCCACGAGAGAGTTTCGTCAGCTAAGGTGAACTGGGGAAAGAGCAAAGCTCTGTTATGTGGGGCATGGAGGGATAGGGCCCCTCCCCCTCTACTTCCAGGGAGTTTGCAGTGTGGTTGTGAAGGGCTTTTTGGGGGTGTACCTGGGCTTGGAGAGATGGATCAGGATGAACTGGGAGGGGCTGTCACAGGTAGTGGTGTCAAGACTGGCCAGGTGGAGGTTTCTCCTGTCCCAAGTGTCATATAGGTGCTGATAATCAACAACCTGGTGGCATCCTCGCTGTGGTATAAACTGGCTGTCCTCAACCCCCCTGCCAGTCTGCTCTCAGACCTGCAATGCAAGCTGGTGGATTTTTTCTACTCCCGCTGGTGCAAGCTGGTGGATTTTTTCTGGTCGGGCCACCACTGGCTGAGGGTGGCAGTGTTGTACATGTCCGTCCACGAAGGAGGACAGGGCCTGGTGGAACTGGAGAGCAGGGTGTTTGCATTAAAACTAAAGGCGGCACAGAGGCTGCTGTACCATACTGATGTCGGCTGGAGGGAACCAGCATGCGCGATGCTGAGGAGAGCTGGCGGTTTAGGGTTGGACCGGCAACTGTTCCCCAAGAGTCGTGGTACAGCAGGTCTCTCCGATTTTTTTACTCTACTGTGCTGAGGCCCTGGCAGCTGCTAAGGACCACACGAGAAGGGGGTGTGGAGCCTGGGCTGTGGGTGTGGGAGGAATCTATCTTCCACAATCCAGGAATCCTGCAGAAGCGACTGATTGCAGCGTGTTTACTAAGGCTGGGTGACCGGTGGCTGCTAGGGAAGGAAGGGTGGAAATCCCCGGAAGTCCTGGCACAAGAAACAGGACTAACATCTCTTAGGCTGCTGGAGAGATTCCTGGGGGAGATCCAGGAAGCACTGTCTGAGCAAATAAGGGGGGTGTTTGAGCGGCCAAAGGGGGAGGGGCCACCAATGTTTCAATGTATGATGGGTTTTAGATGGAGGGGGCTCTAAAAACTCCCAGTACCAAAGAGATCAGGGGACCTCACAATTAAGAAGAATTAATCTTCTCCTTTCCCCCTTCTGACGACCTGGTGGCGAATCGCATCTCTGCATGTCTGGCAGACATATCAGTGTGGATGACGGATCATCACCTCAAGCTGAACCTCGGCAAGACGGAGCTGCTCTTCCTCCCGGGGAAGGACTGCCCGTTCCATGATCTCGCCATCACGGTTGACAACTCCATTGTGTCCTCGTCCCAGAGCGCTAAGAACCTTGGCGTGATCCTGGACAACACCCTGTCGTTCTCAAATAACATCAAGGCGGTGGCCCGTTCCTGTAGGTTCATGCTCTACAACATCCGCAGAGTACGACCCTGCCTCACACAGGAAGCGGCGCAGGTCCTAATCCAGGCACTTGTCATCTCCCGTCTGGATTACTGCAACTCGCTGTTGGCTGGGCTCCCTGCCTGTGCCATTAAACCCCTACAACTCATCCAGAACGCCGCAGCCCGTCTGGTGTTCAACCTTCCCAAGTTCTCTCACGTCACCCCGCTCCTCCGCTCTCTCCACTGGCTTCCAGTTGAAGCTCGATCCGCTACAAGACCATGGTGCTTGCCTACGGAGCTGTGAGGGGAACGGCACCTCAGTACCTCCAGGCTCTGATCAGGCCCTACACCCAAACAAGGGCACTGCGTTCATCCACCTCTGGCCTGCTCGCCTCCCTACCACTGAGGAAGTACAGTTCCCGCTCAGCCCAGTCAAAACTGTTCGCTGCTCTGGCCCCCCAATGGTGGAACAAACTCCCTCACGACGCCAGGACAGCGGAGTCAATCACCACCTTCCGGAGACACCTGAAACCCCACCTCTTTAAGGAATACCTAGGATAGGATAAAGTAATCCTTCTCACCCCCTCCCCCTTAAAAGACCTAGATGCACTATTGTAAAGTGGCTGTTACACTGGATGTCATAAGGTGAAAGCACCAATTTGTAAGTCGCTCTGGATAAGAGCGTCTGCTAAATGACTTAAATGTAAATGTGAAATGTGACCTCCAGTGGAGGGTTCTACATGGAGCCCTGGCCACTAATAGCTGGTTGGCACGGGTCGACCCGGGAGTCGGACAGGGGTGTCCTTTCAGTGTCATGAGTGAAACTGTGCATCATGTGTTTTCTGTGTGCGTCAGGTTAATACCATTAATGTCTCTGTTGGAAGGTCTGTGTGAGAGGTTGGGGGTGGAGTTTACTGTCGGGATGTTTATAATGGGGTACAGGTATTCGAATAAGGAAAAGGCTAAATGTGTGTTGTTGAATTTTCTGTTTGCTCAGGCAAAGTTGGCTATTTGGCTAACGAGGAACAGGGTCAAAGGTGGGGATAACAGACCCTTTACTATTATTTAATGGGATGGTCTCTGCGCACCTTAAAGGGGAATTTGAATTCAATAAATTATAAAAAAGTGTGGAGAGATATGGTGTGTCAGGGAGGCTGTCTGTATAGCTGGGGAAGATGAGTTGGATATACGGTTGTAGAAGAGGTGAGGTTTTGGTTATTGTGATGTGTGATGTTGTTTTGTATTGTGGGGTAGAGGACAAGGTGAGTATGCAGCACAGGGAATATTTGTTTTTTTAAAGGGGGTGGGGGTGGTGGTGGTGGTGAGTTTTTAATGATATTAGGATGTATCATTAAAGAAAGACAAAAAGTCAAAAAGTAAAGCTCTTTCTGGAGACTCATCTCTCCCCACCCTATTCCCTGCTCTATTCCCTTATCTTTCTCTTTTTTCTCTCTCTCTGTTTTTGTTCTCTCTCTCTCCCTCCCTCTCTCTATCTCTCTCTCTTCTTTTCTCTCTTTCTCGCTCTCTTTTTCCCTTTCTCTCCTTTGTTCTCTCTCTCTTTTTCTCTTTTGTTCTCTCTCTCTTTTCTCTTTTTCTCTCTCTTTCTCTCTTTCTCTCTCTCTTTCTCTTTTTTTCTCTCTCTCTTTCTCCCTTTTTTTCCCTTTTTTCTCTCTCTTCAGCCACATCTCACCCAACTCTCTCTCTCTCTCTCTCTCTCTCTCTTTTCTCTCTCTCTCTCTCTCTCTCTCTCTCTCTCGCTCTTTCTCTCTCATATGAAATGGAGGCTGCTGGCTTACGTTATCCGTGACAGATACACGACCAGGGACAGATTGAGTTAGACAGCCTCCCCCTTATCCCCCCACAAAACACACCTCTCCCACACCATATTCCCTTCTCTCTCTCTCTCTCTCTCTCTCTCTCTCTCTCTCTCATTCGTTCATTAATTATCTCTCCCACTCTCCCTCTCTCTCTGGAGACTCAGCCACATCTCTCCCCAACCTATTCCCTTATCTCTCTCTCTCTCTCTTATTCTCTCCTCTCTCTCATTCTCGCTCACTTTTTCTCTCCTCTCTCTCTCTCTTTTCAGACTCAGCCACATCTCTCCCGACCCCATTCCCTTCTCTCTCTCTCATCTCTCCCCCACCCTATTCCCTTCTCTCTCTCTCTTCCCTCCTCTATTCCCTTTTCTCTCTCCCAGTCCTACTCCTCAAATTCCTCATATGAAATGGAGGCTGCTGGCTTACGTTATCCATGACAGATACACGACCAGGGACAGATTGAGTTAGACAGTCTCCCCCTCATCTCCCACAAAACATCACTGTCCCTGGTGCTCCAAGCCCTGTCCACCACAAAAATCCATCCAGTATACACACACACACACACACACACACACACACACACACACACACACACACACACACACACACACACACACACACACACACACACACACACACACACACACACACACACACACACACACACACAACATACATACGCATGGTTCCTGGGTGAACCCATCCTGGAGAAATTGCTTAGTTGGTCATTAACATTAAACATATAGATGCAGGATCTAGAGTTAAGAGGCTCATGAAGGAAGTCTCCCACCCACTGTGTTATCATTTCTGTCATCGTTGTTTACCTTGCATGGGCAGCACAACTGTTATGGAGCGTAAAATCAGCCACACTTCTGTTTTATTTGCCATGGCACCTCTCTTACAAGGCAATCGCCACGGAAAGCAGCAGTGGAAGCAAGTTGAAAATGTAAGGTCGATTTACATTAATTCTCTTGAATGGGGAGCAAGGTTACCATCTGTCAGCGGCTGATTGACAGGTGACAGTAAATGTCCAGTCTCCATGGGGAGTAGGGGTGCGGGGGTTGGCAGTAGGCATTGACAAGGAAACAGGAAATATATGTTCCCCTTTTCCTCCTATCTGATCCCCCTACAGTGTCTCTGTGTGTTTGCAGCTCTTATGCAGACTCATAAAGATGGAGAAGACATTACACACATTGCCAAGACTTTAAGTACTTCTTCCTCTCTCTCTATCAATGGTCTAATACAGTTACCCCTGATGAAAGCTAAGTGAGTTTTTTGTGGATGTAAGGTTGTGCACAAGGTTACCAAATGTTGGGAGATTTCATTCATTTCTGACTAATGTTGTCAATGTGGTTAAAACATGAAATATTTGTTTGTTGGATCCAATAGCACCTGTTACATGCTGTGATGGAGAGAGAGATAGAGGGAGAGAGATGGAAAGAAAGGTGGATGAATGTTTGTGTTAGAGGAGTTTGTGTTTTTAAGGTAGCTGCAGGGATGTTGTGTCTCTCAGTATGTCTCTGTGGCTCTCATCATAGAGGACGGCTAGAGTGCGACCTTGATCTGCTTTCCAAAGCTATTACACTCCACAAAGGACCCCCAGATCTCCCTGACAAATGTGGACATCCCTTCCCTGAGTCCCCCTTCATTGTGGGAGGCCACAAACAAACGTGCACGCGTACACACGTGCACTCGCACACACATACACACCCAGGCACGTCCAAACAGCTGGCCCAGTTCTGTCTATCTTTCTCACTCTACCCCCCCCCTCCCCCTCCATTACTGCTACACACAAATGACAGGAGGTATTATTCAGTGATTCCCCCTGCATTATGTAACCATGTGGAATATCAGCCTCTCTTTTGGTTGTAGAGATGATATTCATAACGTCCATGACATCCAGATCAGCTACTCATTCACAGTGAGCTGCAGATATCATTTTAATTATTTGGTATTTACTCAGACCGCCTGGAAATTAGGTTTGAGGCCTGAGTGCCGTTTTGCATTTTCTGTGTGTGTGTGTGTGTGTGTGTGTGTGTGTGTGTGTGTGTGTGTGTGTGTGTGTGTGTGTGTGTGTGTGTGTGTAATGTGAGAGGTTAAGTGTACAGTATGTCGATGTAACGTTAGTGTGAGTGGCTGTCTGTCCACGCCCAGTAACCAGATGTCAATATGAGCACTCAGTCGGGGTCTCAACGTACTGTTGAGAGTTACAAAAGTAGAATACACAAGGCTGCAATTTTAAAATGTGATTGTGCATCAGCAGTTTTCCTCTTATGTCAGTCAATTAGCCCATGTCAGCTAACATGTTTAAGATGGCTAAGTTAGTTTAGCGGCCAGCAATCTAAACTTGTTATCATGGTCGAATTACCGGCTGGTGGGCCCCCTTTGATTTTGTTAGTCAGTCTCACTCAGACATCATATGAAAAACTGTCAACTGTCAGGAACCAATACACGCAGTCAGTCAGGAAAGCTAAGGCCAGCTTCTTCAGGCAGAAGTTTGCATCCTGTAGCTCCAAATCCAAAAAGTTCTGGGACACTGTGAAGTCCGTGGAGAACAAGAGCACCTCCTCCCAGCTGCCCACTGCACTGAGGCTAGGTAACACGGTCACCACCGATAAACCCATGATTATCGAAAACTTCAACAAGCATTTCTCAACGGCTGGCCATGCCTTCCGCCTGGCTACTCCAACCTCGGCCAACAGCTCCACCCCCCCCCCGCAGCTACTCACCCAAGCCTCTCCAGGTTCTCCCTTACCCAAATCCAGATAGCAGATGTTCTGAAAGAGCTGCAAAACCTGGACCCGTACAAATCAGCTGGGCTTGACAATCTGGACCCTCTATTTCTGAAACTATCCGCCGCCATTGTCGTAACCCCTATTACCAGCCTGTTCAACCTCTCTTTCATATCGTCTGAGATCCCCAAGGATTGGAAAGCTGCCACAGTCATCCCCCTCTTCAAAGGGGGAGACATCCTGGACCCAAACTGTTACAGACCTATATCCATCCTGCCCTGCCTATCTAAGGTCTTCGAAAGCCAAGTCAACAAACAGGTCACTGACCATCTCGAATCCCACCGTACCTTCTCCGCTGTGCAATCTGGTTTCCGAGCCGGTCACGGGTGCACCTCAGCCACGCTCAAGGTACTAAACGATATCATAACCGCCATCGATAAAAGACAGTACTGTGCAGCCGTCTTCATCGACCTTGCCAAGGCTTTCGACTCTGTCAATCACCATATTCTTATCGGCAGACTCAGTAGCCTCGGTTTTTCGGATGACTGCCTTGCCTGGTTCACCAATTACTTTGCAGACAGAGTTCAGTGTGTCAAATCGGAGGGCATGCTGCCCGGTCCTCTGGCAGTCTCTATGGGGGTGCCACAGGGTTCAATTCTCGGGCCGACTCTTTTCTCTGTATATATCAATGATGTTGCTCTTGCTGCGGGCGATTCCCTGATCCACCTCTACGCAGACAACACCATTCTATATACTTTCGGCCCGTCCTTGGACACTGTGCTATCTAACCTCCAAATGAGCTTCAATGCCATACAACACTCCTTCCGTGGCCTCCAACTGCTCTTAAACGCTAGTAAAACCAAAAGAATGCTTTTCAACCGTTCGCTGCCTGCACCCGCACGCCTGACCAGCATCACCACCCTGGATGGTTCCGACCTTGAATATGTGGACATCTATAAGTACCTAGGTGTCTGGCTAGACTGTAAACTCTCCTTCCAGACTCATATCAAACATCTCCAATCGAAAATCAAATCAAGAGTCGGCTTTCTATTCCGCAACAAAACCTCCTTCACTCACGCCGCCAAACTTACCCTAGTAAAACTGACTATCCTACCGATCCTCGACTTCGGCGATGTCATCTACAAAATTGCTTCCAACACTCTACTCAGCAAACTGGATGCAGTTTATCACAGTGCCATCCGTTTTGTCACTAAAGCACCTTATTCAACCACTGCGACCTGTATGCGACCTGTATGCTCTAGTCGGCTGGCCCTCGCTACATATTCGTCGCCAGACCCACTGGCTCCAGGTCATCTATAAGTCCATGCTAGGTAAAGCTCCGCCTTATCTCAGTTCACTGGTCACGATGGCAACACCCACCCGTAACACGCGCTCCAGCAGGTGTATCTCACTGATCATCCCTAAAGCCAACACCTCATTTGGCCGCCTTTCGTTCCAGTTCTCTGCTGCCTGTGACTGGAACGAATTGCAAAAATCGCTGAAGTTGGAGACTTTTATCTCCCTCACCAACTTCAAACATCTGCTATCTGAGCAGCTAACCGATCGCTGCAGCTGTACATAGTCTATCGGTAAATAGCCCACCCATTTTTACCTACCTCATCCCCATACTGTTTTTATTTATTGATCTTTCTGCTCTTTGCATAACAATATCTCTACCTGTACATGACCATCTGATCATTTATCACTCCAGTGTTAATCTGCAAAATTGTAATTATTCGCCTACCTCCTCATGCCTTTTGCACACAATGTATATAGACTCCCCTTTTTATTACTGTATTATTGACTTGTTAATTGTTTACTCCATGTGTAACTCTGTGTTGTCCTGCCATACATGTTTGGTGTGTTGCCCATCCCTGTCATACATGTGTGTGTATTGCCCATCCCTGCCATACATGTGTGTGTATTGCCCATCCCTGCCATACATGTGTGTGTTTTGCCCATCCCTGCCATACATGTGTGTGTATTGCCCATCCCTGCCATATATGTGTGTGTATTGCCCATCCCTGCCATACATGTGTGTGTATTGCCCATCCCTGCCATACATGTGTGTGTATTGCCCATCCCTGCAATACATGTTTGTGTATTGCCCATCCCTGCCATACATGTGTGTGTATTGCCCATCCCTGCCATACATGTGTGTGTATTGCCCATCCCTGCCATACATGTGTGTGTATTGCCCATCCCTGCCATACATGTGTGTGTATTTTCCATCCCTGCCATACATGTGTGTGTATTGCCCATCCCTGCCATACATGTGTGTGTATTGCCCATCCCTGCCATACATGTGTGTGTATTGCCCATCCCTGCCATACATGTTTGTGTTTTGCCCATCCCTGCCATACATGTGTGTGTATTGCCCATCCCTGCCATACATGTGTGTGTATTGCCAATCTCTGCCATACATGTGTGTGTATTTTCCATCCCTGCCATACATGTTTGTGTGTATTGCCCATCCCTGCCATACATGTGTGTGTATTGCCCATCCCTGCCATACATGTGTGTGTATTGCCCATCCCTGCCATACATGTTTGTGTATTGCCCATCCCATGTGTGTGTTCATATCCCTGCCCTGTGTGTGTATTGCCCATCCCTGCCATACATGTGTGTGTATTGCCCATCCCCCTGCCCATACATGTGTGTGTGTGCCCATCCTGCCATCCCTGTCATACATGTGTGTGTATTGCCCATCCCTGCCATACATGTATGTGTGTTACCTATCCCTGTCATACATGTGTGTGTATTGCCCATCCCTGCCATACATGTGTGTGTGTTACCTATCCCTGTCATACATGTGTGTGTATTGCCCATCCCTGCCATACATGTGTGTGTATTGCCCATCCCTGCCATACATGTGTGTGTTTTGCCCATCCCTGACATACATGTGTGTGTATTGCCCATCTCTACCATATATGTGTGTGTATTGCCCATCCCTGCCATACATGTGTGTGTATTGCCCATCCCTGCCATACATGTGTGTGTATTGCCCATCTCTGCCATACATGTGTGTGTATTGCCCATCCCTGCCATACATGTGTGTGTATTGCCCATCTCTGCCATACATGTGTGTGTATTGCCCATCTCTGCCATACATGTGTGTGTATTGCCCATCCCTGCCATACATGTGTGTGTGTATTGCCCATCTCTGCCATACATGTGTGTGTATTGCCCATCCCTGCCATACATGTGTGTGTATTGCCCATCCCTGCCATACATGTGTGTGTATTGCCCATCCCTGCCATACATGTGTGTGTGTTGCCCATCCCTGCCATACATGTTTGTGTGTGTTGCCCATTCCTGCCATACATGTGTGTGTATTGCCCATCCCTGCCATACATGTGTGTGTATTGCCCATCTCTGCCATACATGTGTGTGTATTGCCCATCCCTGCCATACATGTGTGTGTATTGCCCATCTCTGCCATACATGTGTGTGTATTGCCCATCCCTGCCATACATGTGTGTGTGCCCATCCCTGCCATATTGCCCATCCCTGCCATACATGTGTGTATTGCCCATCCCTGCCATGTGTATTGCCCATCTCTGCCATACATGTGTGTGTGTATTGCCCATCCCTGCCATACATGTGTGTGTATTGCCCATCCCCCTGCCCATCCCTGCCATACATGTGTGTATTGCCCATCCCTGCCATACATGTTTGTGTGTGTTGCCCATCCCTGCCATACATGTTTGTGTGTGTTGCCCATTCCTGCCATACATGTGTGTTGCCCATTGCCCATATTGCCCCTGCCATACATGTGTGTGTATTGCCCATCCCTGCCATACATGTGTGTGTATTGCCCATCCCTGCCATACATGTGTGTGTTGCCCATCCCTGCCATACATGTTTGTGTGTATTGCCCATCCCTGCCATACATGTGTGTGTATTGCCCATCCCTGCCATACATGTTTATGTGTATTGCCCATCCCTGCCATACATTTGTGTGTTGCCCATCCCTGCCATACGTGTTTGTGTGTATTGCCCATCCCTGCCATACATGTGTGTATTGCCCATCCCTGCCATACATGTGTGTATTGCCCATCCCTGCCATACATGTGTGTATTGCCCATCCCTGCCATACATGTGTGTATTGCCCATCCCTGCCATACATGTGTGTGTATTGCCCATCCCTGCCATACATGTGTGTGTACTGCCCATCCCTGCCATACATGTGTGTGTATTGCCCATCCCTGCCATACATGTGTGTATTGCCCATCCCTGCCATACATGTGTGTGTGTGTTGCCCATCCCTGTCATACATGTGTGTGTATTGCCCATCTCTGCCATATATGTGTGTGTGTGTTGCCCATCCCTGCCATACATGTGTGTGTATTGCCCATCCCTGCCATACATGTGTGTGTGTGTTGCCCATCCCTGCCATACATGTGTGTGTGTATTGCCCATCCCTGCCATACATGTGTGTGTATTGCCCATCTCTGCCATATATGTGTGTGTGTGTTGCCCATCCCTGCCATACATGTGTGTGTGTATTGCCCATCCCTGCCATACATGTGTGTGTGTTGCCCATCCCTGTCATACCTGTTCTAAAAAAATATCACATTTTCAAACAGACCAAATGGCAGTGACACAGATCCCTAAACATTGCCATTATAAAACATTATTATAGTTCCATGTCATATAACAGGGAATACTGCTTTGGTTTATCTCTTTGAAAGCCCTTGTGACTTCAAGGACATTTGAGAAAGTGACGTATTGACTTCCCTCTTGAAATCCCAATCCTCTCTTTAGATTGTCTCCTTATTTCCCCAGGAATGAATGAAAACACAAATATGAATGATAGGTTAATATGACCCTTAATCTGATGGATTAGGGGAGGAGTTAGGACAATATTCTGCAGACAATAACTTCTGTGATTTCATAGTTTATCTACCAAAAACAGCTTCTCATCCACCCAAAATCTCTGTGAATACAGACAGAGACTGGAAGGAAAGGGCCCTGAACAGTGTGTGTGTGTGTGTGTGTGTGTGTGTGTGTGTGTGTGTGTGTGTGTGTGCGAATGTGCACATGCATGAGTGTGTTTGACTCTTAAGAGAGAGTAGGGGACAGAAAAGAAGAGGTGGCGAGAAGCCAAGATGTAAAGATATCCTGGGAGTCTCAGGGGCCATAAAGATCACAGTAATATCTCTGAACGGCATGTAGCCGAGAGTCTACAGCAGAATGCCTCAGTACATTCACTGCCCTGAGCGGAAAGGAAAATAGGGGTCAGATCAGACATGTGGACAGAGATTTGTGGGCTCAATATTGCATGTCTCCTAAAGCGTTTAATGAGTCAAGCAGATGGTGACCACAGTGTCAAGCCATCTCCCACCTCTGGTTGGTGAATAATCCAACCTATCGGATCTAATGAATCCTAATGATACGGAGTCAGATGAGAGGTGGTGAGGTGAACTATTGATGATACCATTTCTCTCACTGTGGCTGGAGGTGTCCTCCAAATGAGCCCATAATTAAGCAGCTGAGTCTGGGGTAGAGCGGAGTAGTGGGGTGGAGGTAGGAGAGTCTGAGGGAACGAGGATTCAACTCATTAAAGGAATGGAGTTTTGAGTGGAGCGGGGAGAAAGGAGCGGGCTCCATTCTAAACACACCAGGTAGTCAAAGGCACAGAAATACCACACCCAGCGCCAGGCAGGGAACAACTACAGATAAAGGGAACTGAGAGGCCAGGTCTCATAGACCACTGATGTATCCACACAGCAGCTATATTTACAGTAAACTCAACAACATATGCAACATAATCATTAGGAGAGGTTGTTATTAGATTCGTTTGGTGATGTGTTGTGTAAAAGGGAGGACTGATTGCTCTTGGGTGTGACTGAGTTAATGGTTTATTCTCCTTTACTCTGTTATTTGAGTGTGATTAAATATCACTGCTAAACAAGGGGGCTATGAACCTGTAGAAATAGCATCCCGGCGCTCCCATTCTGTTCGAAGCTATCTGCATTTTAACAACCACTCCAAATTATACTTTCATTTTTGCTTTAATTAAAATATTTTAAGTGCCTTACATAAAAGCATTAGTGGTTACGAGGCTTAGTGCAGTAACAATTTGTGTGAGATTATGGTAAGGGACATGATGTGGCCATGCGGAGTCAGATTATGTAAGGGACATGTGTGCATGCAGAGTCAGATTATGGTAAGGAACATGATGTGGCCATGCTGACTGAGATTATGGTAAGGGACATGATGTGGCCATGCTGAGTGAGATTATGGTAAGGGACATGATGTGGCCATGCAGAGTGAGATTATGGTAAGGGACATGATGTGGCCATGCAGAGTGAGATTATGGTAAGGGACATGATGTGGCCATGCGGAGTCAGATTATGTAAGGGACATGTGTGCATGCAGAGTCAGATTATGGTAAGGAACATGATGTGGCCATGCTGAGTGAGATTATGGTAAGGGACATGATGTGGCCATGCTGAGTGCGACTAGTTTAAGGGACATGATGTGGCCATGCTGAGTGAGATTAGTTTAAGGGACATGATGTGGCCATGCAGAGTGAGACTAGTTTAAGGGACATGATGTGGCCATGCTGAGTGAGACTAGTTTAAGGGACATGATGTGGCCATGCAGAGTGAGATTATGGTAAGGGACATGATGTGGCCATGCAGAGTGAGACTAGTTTAAGGGACATGATGTGGCCATGCTGAGTGAGACTAGTTTAAGGGACATGATGTGGCCATGCTGTGTGAGACTAGTTTAAGGGACATGATGTGGCCATGCAGAGTGAGATTAGTTTAAGGGACATGATGTGGCCATGCTGAGTGAGACTAGTTTAAGGGACATGATGTGGCCATGCAGAGTGAGACTAGTTTAAGGGACATGATGTGGCCATGCAGAGTGAGATTAGTTTAAGGGACATGATGTGGCCATGCTGAGTGAGACTAGTTTAAGGGACATGATGTGGCCATGCAGAGTGAGACTAGTTTAAGGGACATGATGTGGCCATGCAGAGTGAGATTAGTTTAAGGGACATGATGTGGCCATGCTGAGTGAGACTAGTTTAAGGGACATGATGTGGCCATGCAGAGTGAGATTAGCAGCACTGGTGAAACCAGTCGGCTACTGACAGATTGAGAGTTAAATAACCTCACAGCAATAAACATGACCCCAACACAGCAGGAGATGAGAGGAGAGAAGAGGGCAGGGTGTGGGGAGGAGAGGAGAGAACAGTGTGTGGAGAGGAGAGAAGAGGACAGTGCGTGGAGAGGAGAGAAGAGAAGAGGACAGTGTGTGGGGAGGAGAGGAGAGGAGAGGGCAGTGTGTGGGGAGGAGAGGAGAGGACAGTGTGTGGGGAGGAGAGGAGAGGACAGTGTGTGGGGAGGAGAGGAGAGGAGAGGAGAGAGGAGAGGAGAGGAGAGGAGAGGAGAGGAGAGGAGAGGAGAGGAGAGGAGAGGAGAGGAGAGGAGAGGAGAGTGTGGGGGGAGGAGAGGAGAGGGCAGTGTGTGGGGAGGAGAGGAGAGGGCAGTGTGTGGGGAGGAGAGGAGAGGGCAGTGTGTGGGGAGGAGAGGAGAGGACAGTGTGTGGGGAGGAGAGGAGAGGAAAAAAGAGGACAGTGTGGGGAGAGAGGGAGAGGAGAGGAGAGGAGAGGAGAGGAGAGGAGAGGGAGAGAGGAGAGGAGAGGAGAGGAGAGGAGAGGAGAGGAGAGGAGAGGAGAGGAGAGGAGAGGAGAGTGTGGGGGGGGAGGAGAGGAGAGGGCAGTGTGTGGGGAGGAGAGGAGAGGGCAGTGTGTGGGGAGGAGAGGAGAGGACAGTGTGTGGGGAGGAGAGGAGAGGAAAAAAGAGGACAGTGTGGGGAGGAGAGGAGAGGAGAGGAGAGGAGAGGAGAGGAGAGGAGAGGAGAGGAGAGGAGAGAGGAGAGGAGAGGAGAGGAGAGAGAGGAGAGGAGAGGAGAGGAGAGGAGAGGAGAGGAGAAGGCAGTGTGTGGGACGAGAAGGTAAAGGCAAATATAAGAAAACGATGAAAAACATAGCTTTCCAGAAAAATTAAGGTGTGAGAAAAAACAGGACAAATATAGAATGCCACATAAAGAGACTGACTGTAAGGTTAGAATAGAGTTAAAAGAAAAGAAAATACAGGAAGTAGAGAGAGAGAATGAAACTTTTGAGTTTGCAGCGAGGTCACAGTCCTGTGCTGAGTGAGAGAGAGATGTGGAGTGGTCTCATCTTCACAGAAGGGCTTGCCCAGGCGTGAATCCCTCAGGAGCAGTTACTGAGCCCAACATTACTTTTTTCCCTCCCATCGGCTTCTTTCATTCTGTCTCTCTTCTCTGTTCTCTCTCACCAAGCTGGCTCTGGCTCTGCATGGCTCTTCAGGAAAGAGAAAACAGCCCTTTGACTCACATATGCATAATGCATGATGAATGTGCATAATCACCAGGTGTCTCAATTATCACCCCCATGCATTTAACTCTTCCCTCCCTCCAGCAGTGCCACACTCAACTCTCTTTCTGTATCCCATCCCTCCCTCCCTGCCTCTCTCTCCCTTCCTCCCCCTCTCCCTCCCTCTTTTCTGTCTAATAAGCCAACCCCCAGTGATACCTCTCACGTTGTCTGCTACTGCCCAGCAAGGGCCACAGTCAGCTCTCGCACACAGCCAGTCTCCCAGCCATACTGCAGAGGTAGATTTAGATGTAGTGGGCCCTGGGGGCCGGAGGTTACCCGCATCCTCGCAGGCCACTGATCAGGCACTCACAGTCCCTGCCGCCTGTAGAGCCTCATTAAATGATCCAGATGACTAAACCAAACTAATAAATTAGGGAAACAGTCCACTGAGCAAAGGGATGATCTTAACTGAGTGAATTAGAGAGTGTCGTCGGAGATGAGAGTTCTGTCTGGATGAGACCCTGGCCCTGGGGATCAGAGAACTGAGGGTCAGACTAATATCTCCCTCAGGATGACTCAGCACAAACATATTACTGTAAAGCATATGGATCAGATCTGTGATGTAACCTTCAATCAGGGAAGAACACGTAGAATAAAAACAGTGTGGAAAACAGAATTGGAAATATTAACATGTTAAAATATGACTGGAATATGACACACATTTCTCTACAGTGAAAAGTTCAAATATGACAGTAACTTGTAAGATATTTACTAATTGCCAAATCCTCTCTCAGTGGTTATATTCAGATATACAGTTGTGGACAAAAGTTTTGAGAATGACACAAATATTAATTTTCACAAAGTCTGCTGCCTCAGTTTGTATGATGGCAATTTGCATATGTAACCGATGTGAAATGGCTAGCTAGTTAGCGGTGGTGCGCGCTAATAGTGTTTCAGACGATGATGTCACTCGCTCTGAGACTTGAAGTAGTGGTTCCCCTTGCTCTGCAAGGGCCGTGGCTTTTGTGGCGCGATGGATAACGATGCTTCATGAGTGACTGTGGTTGATGTGTGCAGAGGGTCCCTGGTTGGGGCGAGGAGAGGGACGGAAGCTATACTGTTACACATATACTCCAGAATGTTATGAAGAGTGATCAGATGAATTGCAATTAATTGCAAAGTCCCTCTTTGCTATTCAAATCAACTGAATCCCCCAAAAACATTTCCACTGCATTTCAACCCTGCCACAAAAGGACCAGCTGACATCAAGTCAGTGATTCTCTCGTTAACACAGGTGGGAGTGTTGACGAGGACAAGGCTGGAGATCGCTCTGTCATGCTGATTGAGTTCGAAAAACAGACTGGAAGCTTGAAAAGGAGGGTGGTGCTTGGAATCATTGTTCTTCTTCTGTTAACCATGCTTACCTGCAAGGAAACACGTGCCGTCATCATTGCTTTGCACAAAAAGGGCCAACAGGCAACAGGCAAGGATATTTTTGCCAGTAAGATTGCACCTAAATCAACCATTTATTAGACCATCAAGAACTTCAAGGAGAGCGGTTCAATTGTTGTGAAGAAGACTTCAAGGCGACCAAGAAAGTCCAGCAAGTGCCAGGACCGTCTCCTAAAGTTGATTCAGCTGCGGGATCGGGGCACCACCAGTACAGAGCTTGCTCAGGAATGGCGGCAGGCAGGTGTGAGTGCATCTGTACGCAAAGTTAGGCAAAGACTTTTGGAGGATGGCCTGGTATCAAGAAGGGCAGCAAAGAAGCCACTTCTCTCCAGGAAAAACATCAGGGACAGACTGATATCCTGCAAAAGGTACAGGGGTTGGACTGCTGAGGACTGGGGTAAAGTCATTTTCTCTGATGAATCCCCATTCCGATTGTTTGGGGCATCCGGAAAAAAGCTTGTCCGGAGAAGACAAGGTGAGCGCTACCATCAGTCCTATGTCATGCCAACAGTAAAACATCCTGAGGCCATTCATGTGTGCGGTCCGAGAGCAACTTCTCCCAACCATCCAAGAACATTTTGGTGACGAACAATGCCTTTTCTAGCATGATGGAGCACCTTGCCATGAGGCAAAGTGATAACTAAGTGGCTCGGGGAACAAACATTGATATTTTGGGTCCATAGCCAGGAAACTCCCCATACCTTAATCCCATTGAGAACTTGTGGTCAATCCTCAAGAGTTGGGTGGACAAACAAAAAATCACAAATTCTAGCAAACTCCAAGCATTGATTATGCAAGAATGGGCTACTATTAGTCAGGATGTGGCCCAGAAGTTAATTGACAGCATGCCAGGGCGGATTGCAGAGGTCTTGAAAAAGAAGGTTCAACACTGCAAATATTGACTCTTCGCATCCACTTCGTGTAATTGTCAATAAAAGCCTTTGACCCTTACGAAATGCTTGTAATTATACTTCAGTTTTCCATAGTAACATCTGACAAAAATATCTAAAGACACTAAGACAGCAGACAAATGTACATTTGTGTCATTCTCAAAACTTTTGGCCACGACTGCAGGTGGATGTTGAAGGTCTTTCAGTGGTTAGATTTAGTATACCTTGTATGATTGATTCTGACCTTTTCATGGGTAAAGTATGTCATTTCCAAATCCAGTTGTACATATGTTTCATAACACGTTATGCCGATATGGAGAGAATGGCATCTTATTTGAGAGCCTTAATCACTAAGTCAATAATATCTGGTGGCTAATGCTCGGGTCCCCTGTGATCACTGGAGTCTTGCTGTTGCATTTTTAATCTCCTAGCATCCATGACAGGATGAGAGGAGGCTGATGAGAGGACGGCTCATAATAATGAATTGAATAGAGTGAATGGAACCGAAGTGTTTGATGTGTTTGACACAATTTCATTTATTCCGTTCCAGCCATTACTATGAGCCTGTCCTCCCCATTTTAAAGTGCCACCAGCCACCACTGGACAGGATGCAACAAGCAACCAGCCAGCAGGTAGTTGCCCTTCCCAACCTAACTCTGTCATCACACCTGGGATAGAGGACAACACCCCATTCAGCCTTCATCTATCAGCGTGGTGAGTCTCTTAACAGACGACCTGGCAGCGCCTGATATTATGCGCAGATATTATGATGTGTTCTCATCTGCCCAGTGGACACATGTTAATAAGCCCGCAGATGCCTCTCACCCACAATGTGGATGTTGGGCTGCCAGGGGAGACAATGCAGTGTGAAGAGGGAGGGAAGGGGAAGAGCGTGAGTGTCTCTCGCTGTCACCGGTCTGTTAGATCTGTGAAGATAATGTGACTAGGTGCGTCAGCCAGGTCCACACACACACACGCACACGCACACACACACACACACACACACACACACACACACACACACACACACGCATGAGAGGGTGAGTAAGAGAAGGCATCAATATCCCACAGCCAATGAGAAACAAGACAGACACTTTAATACCCCTGTATGTCCTCACCTGCACATTACAGTACTTGAGTGCGCCTGTATGTTCGTGACATTTTGATTAGATGCTCAGGCACTAGTGTGTGTGGGTAGACAGAGAGAAAGTCACTCATCAAAAGTCTGTATGAAATATCCTAATGAATATATTCGGGACCTCTGACTGCAGACCCATTTACCCAAACACAGCAGATTTCTGGGGGAGCTATTCAACCCTCATGGTAGGAAATGGCAGTGCTTTTAGGAAAAGGTTGCATTGCCATTACCTAAGGATAATGCAGGCACATTTATGAACAAAGTGGTTCCAAGACCATTCCACTTACAGTCCCTTATCTATGTATTGGAATGGGTCAGTGCTCATCCATATTTAATGATGCATAGCCTTTGTTGGCAGTCAGTACTTATGGCCCTGTCACATGCTGCTAGCTAGATGGAGGAGTTGTCAGCGACTACCCCTTACATTCCCCCAGACTAGGCCAGCTACTGTCATGTCGTCAGAGACCCTGCAATTCATTTTGTCCACTAATGGACATTCCTTTTTGGTCTATATATTTGAGGCCATACATGCCACTGTCCTGTTATACCTTTGAGATGACATTCTGGGCTTTTCAATTATAGCATTTTTGGGGATGTGACCTTGATAACTTTCTCTTTCTGGTTTTTCAAAACGGCTTCCATCTCAATTAGCACATTTGATCTAATTATCCTTTTTAGGAGTTGATTCTACTCCTACATCCGTCCAGACTAGTCTATCTAGACATCTCCCTCTGAGTCTCATTACAATCCTTTGTTGGACTAGAGCCTATTTCAAGAGGCATGGCTCACAGTGTCCTTAGTCACACCGCCACTCACTGGACTGTGGGTGTCCACATAGATACATGGCACTGATACTGCAAAGGTAGTTTTCAAAGTTTAAATCAACCATCTTGTTTCACAGACCAAGGTTTGCTTTAGAGCTTATGTCAGTTACTGTTCAACCAAAGGTTAGGGCTAATGCTAATGTTTGGTTAAATAGCTAACGTTGGGTTTATGATTGAAGGTTAGAAATTAACCTGAGCTACAGGCAGAGTTAGTTGGTGCTATGATCAGGTAGTATACCCTACCTTCCCAAAGATGTAACTTGAAACTTGTTGCTGCTCTATTTAATAGAATTGATAGAATTGATAAGTGTAATATCTTAAGTTCCCCGGGAAGAGGGAACTAACGAAGAGTCACGGACAACAACCAAAACAGGTGGGGTTTTAGGAGGGGTTCTGAAAGACACTCATGGGGTGTCCATTGAAAGCCGACAAGCAACAACTCAAACCTAAAAGACACCCACTATGAGCGGCCATTAAATTTGTCCAAGAAGAGGCAAACAGAATAAAAACCCACAACAAACTTGAAGACACAAACCAAACCACACCAAAACAGATTGTTTGTCTAAACCTCAAACTAGGGTGTGCCAACCAAAGGTGTTAACCCTCCACATCTATCAGGACAACTGAAACACTGGGCCAGCCACTCTTATTAAACAGCACCTGGGCCAGCACAGGTGAAACCCATACTGACAAACGAGGTGACACCAATCAGTGCACCCTGCGTGCTAGCGAGCTATACATGCTAAAATCCAACCTCAAAAGATAAATGGAAAAACCAAAGCCTTTAACGCATTCCCCCTGAAGACAACAAATACTGTGTATTCTATATTTAGTTATTCAGTTTGCTCATCATCAAAAAAAGTAGTATACAGTAAATATATATTCAATTTTTTTCTATAGTTGCCTTAAACTCACACGTTTTTAAATGCAACCCATCTCCATGCCATGTAGTAACACTGAAAACAGTTGCTGAAGTGTCAGACAAAGGCAAAAACCCCTCCAAGATAAGAGTGTCTGCTAAATGACTTAAATGTAAATGTAAAATGAAGAACTAGGCTGCCCCAGTGTCTCACACAATCTTCACAGGCTGTTTAACAGCATCGCCACTCTGCAGAGACAGAACCCATTAGAAACAAAGGGTTCATACCCCAATCCCAACCAGTGACTTAATGTGCTGGAGTGCTCCCAATCCCAACCAGTGACTTAATGGGCTGGAGTGCTCCCAATCCCAACCAGTGACTTAATGGGCTGGAGTGCTCCCAATCCCAACCAGTGACTTAATGGGCTGGCTCCCAATCCCAACCAGTGTGCTGGAGTCCCAATCCCAACCAGTGACTTAATGGGCTGGAGTGCTCCCAATCCCCCAGTGACCAGTGACTTAATGGGCTGGAGTGCTCCCAATCCCAACCAGTGACTTAATCCCAACCAGTGCTGGAGTGCTCCCAATCCCAACCAGTGTGGCTCCCAATCCCAACCAGTGACTTAATGGGCTGGAGTGCTCCCAATCCCAACCAGTGACTTAATGGGCTGGAGTGCTCCCAATCCCAACCAGTGACTTAATGGGCTGGAGTCCCAATCCCAACCAGTGACTTAATGGGCTGGAGTGTTCCCAATCCCAACCAGTGACTTAATGGGCTGGAGTGCTCCCAATCCCAACCAGTGACTTAATGGGCTGGAGTGCTCCCAATCCCAACCAGTGACTTAATGGGCTGGAGTGTTCCCAATCCCAACCAGTGACTTAATGGGCTGGAGTGCTCCCAATCCCAACCAGTGACTTAATGGGCTGGAGTGCTCCCAATCCCAACCAGTGGCTTAATGGGCTGGAGTGTTCCCAATCCCAACCAGTGACTTAATGGTCTGGAGTGCTCCCAATCCCAACCAGTGACTTAATGGGCTGGAGTGTTCCCAATCCCAACCAGTGACTTAATGGGCTGGAGTGCTCCCACAAGAACAAACATATTTTTCTTGCTCTCACTTTTCTGTTTCATCTTAGGAAACAATGTGTCCTTTCTCATGGCAGTAATGAAAAACTGGCGGATACAAAAAAAACTGTTGTCTGCCAACCTTTATCTTTGTGCACTGTCAAAATGGACTGAAACCCTGTAGTAGGAGGTGACTTCTCTGGATTGCTTTCTGCGTAGGGAGAACTACTGGATCCTTTGTTTGTGAAGGTAGTTTTATGTGTCAACAAACTCATCTGCAAGAACTGCAGCTTTCTCAAGAGTGAGATCCTAGTGCTCATAGATATAGGTTGCAAACTTTTCGTGAAGGCAATTCTTGAACTGCTGGAGAAGTACAGTTTGAGTGTCTTTAAATCCTCAAGGTCCTTGACCTCTTGAGAACCAGACCACCGATCAAAAAGACATGCTTGTTCCTTTTGCAAACTCAACATGGCATTTTGATTCTGTCTTTCATCATTTACGGAACTGTTGTCTGTATGCGACTGGGACCAACTCGTAAGCCCAAAGGAGAGCAGCTTTAACACTGTCATAATCTAAACTCTGGTCAAGAGATAAAGCACCGTACACTTTCTGAGCCTTTCCCACTAGAACATTTTGTAATAGCTGTGACCAAGTATCCCGCTGCCTTTTTAGGGAAATGGCAATCCGCTCAAACAAAGTAAGATATACATTCACCTCCTTTTCATTGAAAGGCGGTACAAGTCAGCTGTTCCGACCAAGATCAAACTCTGTTGAGGGTGCAGGATGGCCTGACTAGTTTTGGAGTGCTTCCAGATCTATCTCCCTTTGTTGCGCTTTCAGCTCCATCTCTCTTTTAATCGAATGGCATGTGCACATTATTTTTGTTGTTTCTGTATGGCTGCACGCTCATCTTGTCTTTCCCTGTGGTCCAACTGTAATTTCTGTTGTTCCCGTGTTGCCTTTAGTTCTACCTCTCTCAGTTGTGCATCTGTGGGGTGTACTCTACCACCTGTGGGACCCTTTTCATCATCCTCCCTCTCTGGAAGGATTGCCTCCTCCACCAAAGCAGTACTGATCATCTCTTTGACTACTGCTTTTTGATCACCAGATGCCACTTTGATGTCATAATGCTTTGTAGTGATGAGCAGATTCGACCTTCGTACATTTATCTAACATCTCCCATGTAGGGTTTTCAACAAATACTTCAAACTTAAAGTCCATGGCTTGATTTTTTATTTTATAAGCTGCTTGAGAAGATGTGTTTTTATGCAACTTATACCCCTCAGGGTGGATGTCAGTGACAGAAACTCTATGACAAGTGTATTTTGAACAGTCAAACATCTGGGCACAGCAGGGCTTAAGAGTAGGTGACTAGAGCGACTACCAAATTCATGGGAAACAACACCCACCATGAGCTCCAGCTAAATTCGCCAAAGAAGAAGGCAAACAATACAAAAACACACACCAAACTTAAAGACAGGAAGAGAAACGAAAACAGGGAAGATCAGACAAAGTCTAGAAATCAAAATAGGGAGAGCAAACCAAAGGTGTCAACCCTCTGTTCCTATCAAGACAACTGGAGCACTGGGCCACCCACTTAAGAGATGCATGTTAAAAAAAAAAGATCCCTCAGATATAGGAGAGACACTTCAGAACAAACTTCCTTTTAATATTTTTTGGGGGGGCTATCTGTTGTCCCATGTAGTGAATGCTGTATTCCATGTGTTTGTATGGGATAATAGTAGTTTATATCTATTAAAGTCCAACCTCAAAACATAAATTGAAAAACCAAAGCCTGTAACATAACAGTTAAACAACAATGTATTGATCTGTAGTTTTCAAGAAGGGTGTCTGGGACTTTTCTCCGAGCATAACAGGCTAGCAGCAGAATGTGCCTCCCGACCTGACATTGAGCTGGAAGAACAGCAATGGAGTGAGAGTAGATATAAATGATCATTTTCCCCGTTCTGCTCTTAATGACAGTGTAGAGAAAGAATGCACGATATCGTGATGCTCGCCTGACAGAGCATCTTAGACTGGAAGAATAGAGAGAATGGGAAATAAATAGTGAATTTGAGACAGGATAATTGAGAGAAAGAGAAAGAGAAAGAGAGGGAGAGAAAGTGAGTGTGAAAGAGAGAGGGATAGTGAGAGAGAAAGGAAGGGGAAAGAGAGGGAGAGAACGTGAGTGTGAAAGAGAGAGGGATAGTGAGAGAGAAAGTGAGTGTGAAGAGAGAGGGATAGTGAGAGAGAAAGGAAGGGGAAAGAGAGGGAGAGAAAGTGAGTGTGAAAAAGAGGGATAGTGAGGGATGAGTGAGAGAGGGATAGTGAGAGGAAAGGGGGAAAGAGAGGGAGAGAAAGTGAGTGTGAAAGAGAGGGATAGTGAGAGAGAAAGTGAATGTGAAAGAGAGAGAGATAGTGAGAGAGAAAGGAAGGGGAAAGAGAGGGAGAGAAAGTGAGTGTGAAAGAGAGAGGGATAGTGAGAGAGAAAGTGAGTGTGAAAGAGAGGGATAGTGAGAGAAAAAGGAAGGGGAAAGAGAGGGAGAGAAAGTGAGTGTGAAAGAGAGAGGGATAGTGAGAGAGAAAGTGAGTGTGAAAGAGAGAGGGATAGTGAGAGAGAAAGGAAGGGGAAAGAGAGGGAGAGAAAGTGAGTGTGAAAGAGAGGGATAGTGAGAGAAAAAGGAAGGGGAAAGAGATGGAGAGAACGTGAGTGTGAAAGAGAGAGGGATAGTGAGAGAGAAAGTGAATGTGAAAGAGAGGGATAGTGAGAGAAAAAGGAAGGGGAAAGAGAGGGAGAGAAAGTGAGTGTGAAAGAGAGAGGGATAGTGAGAGAGAAAGTGAATGTGAAAGAGAGAGGGATAGTGAGAGAGAAAGTGAGTGTGAAAGAGAGGGATAGTGAGAGAAAAGGGAAGGGGAAAGAGAGGGAGAGAAAGTGAGTGTGAAAGAGAGAGGGATAGTGAGAGAGAAAGTGAATGTGAAAGAGAGAGGGATAGTGAGAGAGAAAGTGAATGTGAAAGAGAGGGAGAGAAAGTGAGTGTAAAAGAGAGAGGCATAGTGAGAGAGAAAGGAAGGGGAAAGAGAGGGAGAGAAAGTGAGTGTGAAAGAGAGAGGGATAGTGAGAGAGAAAGTGAGTGTGAAAGAGAGAGGGATAGTGAGAGAGAAAGGAAGGGGAAAGAGAGAGGGAGAGAAAGTGAGTGTGAAAGAGAGAGGGATAGTGAGAGAGAAAGGAAGGGGAAAGAGAGGGAGAGAAAGTGAGTGTGAAAGAGAGAGGGATAGTGAGAGAGAGAAAGTGAGTGTAAAAGAGAGAGGGATAGTGAGAGAGAAAGGAAGGGGAAAGAGGAGGGAGTGAAAGTGAGTGTGAAAGAGAGAGGGATAGTGAGAGAGAAAGTGAGTGTGAAAGAGAGATGGATAGTGAGAGAAAAAGTGAGTGTGAAAGAGAGAGGGATAGTGAGAGAGAAAGTGAGTGTGAAAGAGAGAGGGATAGTGAGAGAAAAGGAAGGGGAAAGAGAGGGAGAGAAAGTGAGTGTGAAAGAGAGAGGGATAGTGAGAGAAAAAGGAAGGGGAAAGAGAGGGAGAGAAAGTGAGTGTGAAAGAGAGAGGGATAGTGAGAGAAAAAGGAAGGGGAAAGAGAGAGGGATAGTGAGAGAGAAAGTGAGTGTGAAAGAGAGAGGGATAGTGAGAGAAAAAGGAAGGGGAAAGAGAGAGGGATAGTGAGAGAGAAAGTGAGTGTGAAAGAGAGAGGGATAGTGAGAGAAAAAGGAAGGGGAAAGAGAGGGAGAGAAAGTGAGTGTGAAAGAGAGAGGGATAGTGAGAGAGAAAGGAAGGGGAAAGAGAGGGAGAGAAAGTGAGTGTGAAAGAGAGAGGGATAGTGAGAGAGAAAGGAAGGGGAAAGAGATGGAGAGATAGTGAGAGAAAAAGGAAGGGGAAGGAGAGAGGGATAGTGAGAGAGAAAGGAAGGGGAAAGAGAGAGGGATAGTGAGAGAGAAAGGAAGGGGAAAGAGAGAGGGATAGTAAGAGAGAAAGTGAGTGTGAAAGAGAGAGGGATAGTGAGAGAAAAAGGAAGGGGAAAGAGAGGGAGAGAGGAATGACTGATTGCATATATACCCCCTCTACTCTTAATCAAGTTCTCAATAGTGAACTTCAGCAGTTTCACTTCAAAGGTTTTGAGACACGGCCAATTACGTTGCATCCAAGTGTTGCTTTTCAAATTCCGCAAAATATAATTAAAGAGAATTTTAATTAATATAGAGTCACAGGCAGAAAATAAATATTTTAGCTGTCTCAGGGTTCACAGAATGGATCCCATTCACCAAGTTTCTTTCACAACCATTAAGTCGCTCCTCCAGAAAGCATGAGCATATGCAAGTGACAGGCCCATTCTAGTATAGAGAGACTTTTATAGACCCACTGCAGTGAATGGGAGAATCTTAGTTAGGCTACCAATCTTAGTTAGGCTACCAAGGAGCCAGTGAATCTGACACAACCACTCCAATGCACAAAAGATTTAACATATCCAATCTAGTGAGGTCAAAATTCTTGCAAACATGCTTTTTGGGGTCCTTGGAACAGAGAGGGGGAGCGGGAGGATGGGGGATGAGGGACTATTGGGGTTGAAGGAAGAAAGAGACAAATGTGCAGACTGATAAATGTAGAGAGAAGACAGGGGAGAGGACAGGCTGGTCTCACAGACTAGACGTAACATAGAAAATGTAAATCCGGGACACTGAAATTAGTATGATATGTTACATTCGATATGCTTACATAAGACAGATGGTTACTTAAGAAAACATTTAAGTAAGGGTGGTTGGTCGGGTTGGATGAGTGAGCGTGTAACAGGAACGTGTAGCAACCCAAAGGTTGCGAGTTTGAATCTCATCACAGACAACTTTAGCATTTTAGGTAATTAGCAACTTTTCAGCTACTTACTACTTTTTAACTACTTTGCAACAACTTAGCATGTTAGCTTACACTTCCCCTAACCTTAACCATTTTAGCTAACCCTTCCGCTAACTCTAACGCTAACCTTAACCCTTTAATCTCCTAACCTTAACCTTAACCCTAACCTTAATCATAACCCCTAACCCTAACCACTAGGCTAGCTAATGTTAGCCAGCTAGCAAATTCTTAACATATAATACAAATTGTAATTCGTAACAAATCATACGAAATGGGTGATGCACATCCACGAATTAATACATACTGTACCATACGAAACACAACATATCATAGAGATGGAGACTTAAAATACCCTGTCAATGGACTCTATTTATTTATTCCTTAGCAAATCCCCCATCACACTTCCTCCCCTCCAAACTCCAGCAGCCATATCCTTTCTGTTTCGCCCCAGAAACTATTAATACTTGACTCTGTTAATGGAGATTAATGGACATGGACAACAACACTCCATGGAAATGGAATGGGGAGAGAAACAGCATGAGGGGGGAGAGAGGGGCCAATTGGGGGTAGGTAGAAACAAGGACAGAGCGAAAATGGATAGATTTTATTAGGGAGAGAAGAAGGGAACACTGACTTCCGTGCTGAAAAAACCCTTGATACCGTGGCTCTTGAAAAGCCCCTCCCCTGGAGCAAGGTCTTCTCCTCATGATTACAGCTTATTGTCCCTGGCCCTGCTCAATGAGAGAGCTATAGGGGGTTAGTCACACACACAGCCCAGCATGGTGCAGTATGGCACAGTATACAGTGGCACTACCGCCAAGCCCTTTGTCTCTGCTCAATGTGGAAACGTGTTACAGCACAGAACACAGTAGAGCATAGAGAAAGCTAAGCAGAACACATCATGGCAAAGGATAGCACAGTTCACTCTAGCACAGGCCAGGCCAGCTCATTGTATGTGGATATGAAACTAGCCAGGAGACAGCTGCCAAGCTGTTCCATTATCTGAGACAGTGTCAAGTGGTCAAACTGTTTCAGACAGCTGTAGTGTCCGACTGCTGCAGACTAGTAAACAGTGCTGCATGCTGTTTGGGACAGTGTCCTGCTGTTTGGGGTCCTGCTGTTTGTGGACAGCTGTTTGTGTGTGCGTGTGTGTGCATGTGTGCGTGTGTGTGTGTGTGTGTGTGTGTGTGTGTGTGTGTGTGTGTGTGTGTGTGTGTGTGTGTGTGTGTGTGTGCACGTGCACGTGCATGTGTGCTGAGGGGCTATAGTTTGGTCGGTTACATAACCAGAGCTGTGACAGACTGGGGCGTCCTAGCATGAGAGAGGGGGGGCTACAGCAGAGTACATTCCAGGAAACTCAGAGGGACGTAATCTTCTTATCCATGGCAGATTGGTGCGTGTGTGTGTTGTGTAGTTTGTTTGTCCTAGCATCCCTCCCACTCATACACAACTCTTCATCTCTCAATATTCTACGTGCTTTCATCTGTTTAACCCTCAACCTTCTCCCACACCTCCCCACAATCCCTTCATCTCTTTGTTTCATCCTCCTCAACACTCCATCTCTCTATCCCTCCGTCTCTCAATCTGTCCCATCCTCCTCTGTGATCAGAATATGAAAATTCCCATCAGAGAAGATAAATACAGGGTGTTCTCCCTCTGCCCACTTAGATGGCTGGTGATTCTCTCTGGCTCTGACCATGGGGCGATGGAGGGGGTGGAGGGGCGAGGGAGGGAGGGAGGCAGGGAGGGTGAGTGAGTGAGTGAGTGAGGCAGGGTGAGGTGGGCTATCAGCTGGATTCTGCTGATTGTGGGAAATTATACCCCCCAACGACTCCAAAGGAAATAAGCCTTGGGGAGAGAATAGGAGGAGGAAGTATCTGAGAGAAGAAGTGACACAGAAAGGGGGATGGTAATGCAAAGTTATGGCAAATCCAGGGGAAGACAGGGGAAAAGAGGACGGGAAGAGAGACAGAATTTCAGAGGGGGAAAAGGGTACTTCTAAATTGAGCCATGTCCTTAAGGAGAGCTCTTCCACCCTCCCCCCGATTACACACACACACACACACACACACACCACTCACACACTTGCCAATGCTCACATCTTTCTGCCTCTCCAGTACCACCTCCATCTCGCCTCCTTCTCCGCCCTCCCTCCTTCTTGTCCCGGGACTCCCTCTCCTTCCTGATGGTCTCCCTCCCTCTTGTGCTGGTCTCCCTCTCCTCCCTAATGATACCTATTCTCCTTGATAGTCTCCTTCTCCTCCCTGATGATACCTCTCCTCCCTGATGATACCTCTTCTACTTGATGGTTTCCCTCTCCTCCCTGATGATACCTCTTCTCCTTCATAGTCTCCTTCTCCTCCCTGATGATACCTCTCCTCCCTGATGATACCTCTCCTAATTGATGGTTTCCCTCTCCTCCCTGATGATACCTCTCCTCCCTGATGATACCTCTCCTCCTTGATGGTCTCCCTCTCATCCCTGATGGTCTCCCTCTCCTCCCTATTGGTCTCCCTCTCCTCCCTGATGGTCTAACTCACATACCGTGACTAAATCCCACAGACAGAGCTGCCGCTGGATTAGAAGAAGAAGAAGAAGAAGAAGAAGGTTAGTGCAGGCAGCCAGCCCCTCCTGCTGGCCACAGTCAAAACAGAACCAGCCATGGTGTCCTCCTTGAGAAACAGAGCAAGGGCAATGTGTTATTGATTCAGTGATTCATTCTGGAAGAGGAATGAATCCATGATTACAGGACAAAGTAATCTCATTCATTTGTCTTATTAATGGTCACAACATCTTTGTGAATCTTACGGGTGACTCATTGCTGATTCATTTGTGTTATTAATAGGCATGTTTACTCGTAATACATTCAAAGCTCTATTTGCAACTAGCTCTCAAAACCTCACGTCAGAATTAGACATTCATACAGTCTCATGTCAGAAGTAGACATTCACACAGTCTCATGTCAGCATTAGACATTCATACAGTCCCATGTCAGAATTAGACATTCATACAGTTGTCGTGTCTTTGGCTATCCCGGATTAATTGCAATGACATGCTATTCTATAAAATAATTTCTCTGTAATTAATATCACCTGATTGAGCTAATCATGTAAATGTAATTAACTAGAGAGTCGGGCACCACAAAATAATATTTATAGAGCTGTTATCTTCTGAATAAACTCTTAAAGATTTAGTAATATTTTACATCAATAGCAGGCAACATTAATCATCATCTTACTTCAGTCTCATAATCTGAAAGTTGTAAATTCTTCAAGAACCCTGGCTAACAATTTGAATCAGCAATACAAAATTGGGTTTAATTATTTATTTACTAAATACCTAACTAATCACACAGAATTCCATATAAAAATAATGAATTATACCTAGATAATTCTTTATGTCATAGGAAAACGTCCCTAGCGGGCGGAACAGATATGACAGCTTGTTACACAACGGAAAAGGGGCGGGTTTGAGTGAAAGAGCGGGAAGACTGAGGGACACAGGGAGAAGCTGTGCTATCGTAAATACAGTATCTTATGCATTCTAAATTACCGCCCATTTGGAAAAGGAAAATGCAATAAATATTTACTCTGAGCTGCGCTTCAATAGGTTGGTGGTAGATGGAAGACCGTGTTGCCAAACCGAGTCCTCTGTCCTTTGAAGAATGTCTCTGGTGGTCACTTGGATAAGTTGTAGTAACGTCATTGTGTGGTAGATGGGATACTCTGTCTGTTCCTTCCTAACCTGCGTTTGCAGCTGCGGTCGCAAACTCAACGGCTAGGAGGTATCACTTCTGTTGTGAATAAGAGTTCAAGGTTCATACCATTCGCAACCAAAGCTCATGCTGATGTTGGCTTCGTTCTGTAGTTTTATCTGAACCATTCTGACATAGGATCGTCATCCTACCTCATTGGAACAGATAGTTATGTTGTCGTCAAGAGCTTATATAGGAAGGAAGAGGGGTGTGTGTGAAATGTTTTATAGCCCTTGTCCCTTCACAGAGGCGGGCCACTGAGTGAGCAGCCCTAACTAATTTTAGAAGCTAAAATCACATTTCATTTCATCCCATCACAAATCATTTCATATTCAAACATTTAAATTGAACAACAATTCAATGTGAATCTGATAACTCTGATGTGTAGACTTTCCACTGTAGAGTTTATGTCATCTTATCATTGATGAAAATGTCTCAGATGACAACCGAACTGACATCATATTCATTAAGTACCACTGCAAATGTTCAATTGTTTGGATTACCAGAATATAGTTCATTTCCCCCCACATTCTGACGTTCCCAGAATCTCTATGTTAACCAAGGGGTTTTGCAAATGTAACCTTAGTAGGGTAGAGAAAGGAAAAAGGAGTGAAGAGGTATTTATGACTGTCATAAACCAACCCCCAGGACAACGTCATGACACAGTCTCATGTCAGAATTAAACATTCATATAGTCTCACATCAGAATTAGACATTCATACAGTCTCACGTCAGAATTGAACATTCATACAGTCTCACATCAGAATTAGACATTCATACAGTCTCACATCAGAATTAGATATTCATACAGTCTCACGTCAGAATAAGACATGCATCAAAGTTGTTCCAAACTTCACATTTCGAAGTGTTGAATGTTAAGTTTAGGCAGTAACTCCAAAATCTTAAGTTTAGGCATTAACTCCAAATGGTTAAGGTAAGGGTTATGGTTTGGGATAGGGTTATGAATGGATAAGGTAAGTGTTAAGGTTTGGGATAGGGTTATGAATTGTTAAGGTAAAGGTTAAGACACAGTGTTGCATATTTGTTAGTTTCTGTCTCATCAGTACCAAACACTAACTAAGGATTTATTGTGCATGCCATTCAAGCATAGTTGATATTGTGCTTTTTAGAGTAGAAATACACTTTCTATTCAGAATTTAACATTTCAAATTGGATATGGAAATGGATCAGTGGGAACAAAAGACTGTGAAACATTTGAAGGTTGTGACAGACACAGGTACGCTCCACAAGCTCTATCTCATGTCTGCTTCACTCGCTTTCCTCTTTCTCTCCGTCTCCATCCCTCTCTTTCTTTATCTCTTAATCTCTCCATCTCCATCCCTCTCTTCTTCTCTCCTATCAAAGTGAACAGCCCGAGGGCTCTCATTAAACCTGCCTGATCAAACCAGTTACATCAAACCAGTTACAAGTGTGTTCCTCTGTTAAACACGTGTTCCTCACTCCTTGTCATCGTGGGGTGAGCTATGGTAATGGTAAGGAGCCCTTTATATCTACAGGGTCTGAGTTTAGGTGACAGAGCAGTCTTACGGTACTTAACTGTCAATTACTACAGTCCTTATCTTTTTCAGAAGCTCTCCTCCTCACTAACATCGTTCTTCACACAGCACAGCAGTACCTCTTGATTGGGGAGTTTGAAGATGGTGGAGGAGAGGGGAGGGAGAACACACAAGCACACTGACGTTTATTCCTTTACTCTTTCTGCCCCTGTCACTGTCCTTCTGGGACCCATGCTGTTAGTCAGAAGTCAATGGGAGTGACAGTGTGTGAGTGACTGAAAGAGAAAGGAGAGGGATGGGATAGTAGAGAGAGAGGGGGGGGGGGGAGCTTGAGCGCACTACAGGGCTAATCAGCAGAGGTTTAAATCCTTTAACACGATTTCCCTCATCCTATTACAGACACGGTTATGGGAAGTGAGAATGTTAAATACAGCACGTGTGTGTGCACGAGTGTGTGTGCGTGTGTGTGAGTGTGTGTGTGATGCATGTGCTGTCATCGTTACCATATATCAAAAGTTGAAGAAGATGTATCTTCTGCTTGGATAGTTCCATCGGTCACACTTTATTTGGATAGTCAGATGCTCTACAGATGGTCATACTAACAAACTATCTGTTGATAAGCAACTGCTTGCTAAGGTTACAGTTAGGGTTAGGGTAAGGTTAAGAATAAGGGTTAGGGTAAGGTTTAAGGTTAAAAGTTAGGGCAACGACCCACAGCTGTACATTTCGATGACACATGGTGAAGCTCCAAATTTGCCTACCCTGGAAGCCTGTGTTTCAGACATAAGGATGTTGATGACGGCAAATGTTTTAACTTTTAAACTCAGACAAAAAAGAGATAGGTCTCAAGAAACAAAGATCTGCTGTTGGATCTGACAATTAATCTGGATGGTTGTACAGTCGTCTCAAATAAAACTGAAGGACCTCAGTGTTACTCTGGACCCTGAACTCTCATTTGACAAACATATCCTGACGTACATACTTACACGTACACAAGACGCAGGCCTCCATATCGTCCCTAGAACTTCTAAGCAAACAGCTGGAAGCAAGGCATTCTCTCATAGAGCTCCATTTTTATAGAATGGTCTGCCTATCCATGTGAGAGACGCAGACTCAGTCTCGATCTTTAAGTCTTTACTGAAGACTCATCTCTTCAATAGGTCCTAAGATTGAGTGTAGTCTGTCGCAGAAGTGCGAAGGTGAATGGCAAAGCATTGGAGTGATGAACGGCGCTTGCTGTCTCTGCCTGGCCGGCTCCCCACTCGCTACTGGGATTCTCTGCCTCTGACCCTATTACGGGGGCTGAGTCACTGGCCCCTACTAGCGCTCTTCCATGCCGTCCCTAGGAGGGGAGCTTCAAGTCGTGCCATGCTTTTTTCGCTATACTTGACTTTAGTGGGTTGAGTCACTGACGTGACCTTTCTGTCCGGTCTTGCATGCCCTCGGGCTCATGTGGTGGAAGATATCTTTGTGGACTATACTCAGCTTTGTCTTAGGGTAGTAAGTTGGTGGTCTGTTGATATCCCTCTAGTGCAGAGGTGGGCAACTCCAGTCCTCGTGGGCTTGATTGGTGTCACACTTTTTCTCCATTCCTAGTAAACACAGCTGATTAATCAAATTGCATTCTAAACTGAAGATCATGATCTGGTGATTATTGGAGTCAGATGAGTTAGCTGGGGCTGGGGCAAAACTATGACACCAATCAGGTCCTCGACGTCTGGAATAGTCCACCCCTGCTCTAATGGTACCTAAAGTACTGCTGAGGTAACCTAACGTAATGATGAGGTACCCTAACATACTGATGAGGTACCCTAACATGCTGCTGAGGAAACCTAACATACTGCTGAGGTAATCTAATGTACTGCTGAGGTAACCTATCATACTGCTGAGGTAACCAAACATACTGCTGAGGTAACCTAACATACTGCTGAGGTAACCTAACATACTGCTGAGGTAACCTAACATACTGATGAGGTACCCTAACACACTGATGAGGTACCCTAACATGCTGCTCGTGAAACCTAACGTACTGCTGAGGTAAACTAACATACTGCTGAGGTAACCGAACGTGCTGTTGAGGTAACCTAACATGCTGCCCAGGTAACCTAACGTACTGCTGAGGTAACCTAACATACTGCTGAGGTTTTCTAACAAACTGCTGAGGTAACCTAAAATACTGCTGAGAAGACCTAACATACTGCTGAGGTAACCTAACGTACTAATGAAGTAACCTAACATACTGCTGAGGTAACCTAACATACTGCTGAGGTAACCTAACTTACTGCTAACATACTGCTGGGGTAACCTAACATACTGCTAACATACTGCTGAGGTAACCTATCATACTGTTGAGGTAACCTAAAATACTGCTGAGGAAACCTAACATACTGCTGAGGTACTCTAACGTACTGCTACAAGACCATGGTGCTTGCCTATGGAGCTGTGAGGGGAACGGCACCTCAGTACCTCCAGGCTCTGATCAGGCCCTACACCCAAACAAGGGCACTGCGTTCATCCACCTCTGGCCTGCTCGCCTCCCTACCACTGAGGAAGTACAGTTCCCGCTCAGCCCAGTCAAAACTGTTCGCTGCTCTGGCCCCCCAATGGTGGAACAAACTCCCTCACGACGCCAGGACAGCGGAGTCAATCACCACCTTCCGGAGACACCTGAAACCCCACCTCTTTAAGGAATACCTAGGATAGGATAAAGTAATCCTTCTCACCCCCCAATGGTCTTAAAGATTTAGATGCACTATTGTAAAGTGGCTGCTCCACTGGATGTCATAAGGTGAATGCACCAATTTGTAAGTCGCTCTCGATAAGAGCGTCTGCTAAATGACTTAAATGTAATATAAATGTACTGCTGAGGTAACCTCACTTAGTGCTGAGGTAACCTAACAAACTGCTGAGGTAACCTAACATACTGCTGGGGTAACCTAACATACTGCTAACATTCTGCTGAGGTAACCTATCATACTGCTGAGGTAACCTAACAAACTGCAGAGGTAACCTAACATATTGCTGAGGTAACCTAACACACTGTGAACATACTGCTGAGGTAACCTAACATACTGCTGAGGTAACCTAACGTACTGCTGAGATATCCTAACATACTTCTGAGGTAACCTAAATTACTGCTGAGGTAACCTAACATACTGCTGAGGTTTTCTAACAAACTGCTGAGGTAACCTAACATACTGCTGAGGTAACCGAACGTGCTGTTGAGGAACCTAACATGCTGCTGAGGTAACCTAACGTACTGCTGAGGTAACCTAACATACTGCTGAGGTTTTCTAATAAACTGCTGAGGTAACCTAAAATACTGCTGAGAAGACCTAACATACTGCTGAGGTTTTCTAACAAACTGCTGAGGTAACCTAACATACTGCTGAGGTAACCTAACACACTGCTAACATACTGCTTAGGTAGCCTAACATACTGCTGAGGTAACCTAACATACTGCTGAGGTAACCTAACGTACTGCTGAGCTAACCTAACATACTGCTGAGGTAACCTAACATTCTGCTGAGGTAACCTAACATACTGCTAACATTCTGCTGGGGTAACCTAACATACTGCTAACATTCTGCTGAGGTAATCTATCATAATGCTGAGGTAACCTAACTTACTGCTTTGGTAACCTAACATACTGCTGAGGTAACCTAACATACTGCTAACGTTCTGCTGAGGTAACCAAACAAACTGCTGATGTAACCTAACTTACTGCTGAGGTAACCTAACGTACTGCTGAGGTAACCTAACATACTGCTGGGGTAACCTAACGTACTGTTGAGGTAACCTAACGTACTGCTGAGGTAACCTAACATACTGCTAACATACTGCTGGGGTACCCTATCATACTGCTAACATTCTGCTGAGGTGACCTAACGTACTGCTGAGGTAACCTAACATACTGCTGAGGTAACCTAAACTACTGCTGAGGAAAACTAACATACTGCTGAGTTAACCTAACGTACTGCTGAAGTGACCTAACGTACTGCTGAGGTAACCTAACATACAGCTAACATACTGCTGGGGTAACCTAACATACTGCTGAGGTACCCTAACATACTGCTAACATACTGCTTGGGTAACCTAATATACTGCTAACATACTGCTGAGGTAACCTAACATACTGCTAACATACTGCTGGGGTAACCTAATATACTGCTAACATACTGCTGAGGTAACCTAACATACTGCTGGGGTAACCTAATATACTGCTAACATACTGCTGAGGTAACCCAACATCCTGCTAACATACTGCTTAGGTAGCCTAACATACTGCTGAGGTAACCTAGTGTACTGCTGAGGTAACCTAACATACTGCTAACGTATTGCTGAGATAACCTAATGTACTGCTGAGGTAACCTAGTTTACTGCAGAGGTAACCTGACAAATTTCTCAGGTATCCTAACATACTATTGGGGTAACCTAACGTACTGCTGAGGTAAACTAACGTACTGCTGAGGTAACCTAACATACTGCTAACGTATTGCTGAGATAACCTAACACACTGCTGAGGTAACATAACGTACTGCTGAGGTAACCTAACATAATGCTGAGGTAACCTAACATACTGCTAACATACTACTGGGGTAACCTAACATACAGCTAACATACTGCTAAGGTAACCGAACATGCTGCGTAGGTAACCTAATATACTGTTGAGGTAACCTAACGTACTGCTGAGGTTACCTAACATACTGCTGAGGTAACCTAACATACTGCTGAGGTAACAAAACATTCTGCTGAGGTAACCTAACTTACTGCTGAGGAAACCTAACATAGTACTAACATAGTGCTGAGGTAACTTATCATACTGCTGAGGTAACCTAACATACTGCTGAGGTTTTCTAACATACTGCTGAGGTATCCTAAAATACTGCTGAGGTAACCTAACACACTGCTAACATACTGCTTAGGTAGCCTAACATACTGCTGAGGTAACCTAACGTACTGATGAGGCAACCTAACGTACTGCTGAGCTAACCTAACATACTGCTGAGGTAACCGAACGTGCTGCTGAGGTAACCTAACGTACTGCTGAGGTAACCTAACATACTGCTGAGGTTTTCTAACAAACTGCTGAGGAAACCTAACATACTGCTGAGGCTTTCTAACATACTGCTGAGGTAACCTAAAATACTGCTGAGGAAACCTAACAAACTGCTGAGGTAACCTAACATACTGCTGAGGTAACCTAACACACTGCTAACATACTGCTTAGGTAGCCTAACATACTGCTGAGGTAACCTAACGTACTGCTGAGGCAACCTAACGTACTGCTAACATACTGCTGGGGTAACCTAACATACTGCTAACATTCTGCTGAGGTAATCTATCATAATGCTGAGGTAACCTAACTCACTGCTTTGGTAACCTAACATACTGCTGAGGTAACCTAACATACTGCTAACATTCTGCTGAGGTAATCTATCATAATGCTGAGGTAACCTAACTTACTGCTGAGGTAACCTAACATACTGCTGAGGTAACCAAACAAACTGCTGAGGTAACCTAACATACTGCTTACATACTGCTGAGGTAACCTAACATACTGCTGGGGTAACCTAACATACTGCTGAGGTAACCTAACATACTGCTGAGGTAACCTAAACTACTGCTGAGGAAAACTAACATACTGCTGAGGTAAGCTAACATACTGCTGAGGTAACCTAACATACTGCTGGGGTAACCTAACGTACTGCTGAGGTAACCTAACATACAGCTAACATACTGCTGGGGTAACCTAACATACTGCTGAGGTAACCTAACATACTGCTAACATACTGCTGGGGTAACCTAATATACTGCTAACATACTGCTGAGGTAACCTAACATACTGCTGAGGTAACATAACATACTGCTAACATACTGCTGGGGTAACCTAACATACTGCTGAGGTAACCCAACATACTGCTAACATACTGCTTAGGTAGCCTAACATACTGCTGAGGTAACCTAATGTACTGCTGAGGTAACCTAACATACTGCTAACGTATTGCTGAGATAACCTAATGTACTGCTGAGGTAACATAACGTACTGCTGAAGTAACCTAACATACTGCTGAGGTAACATAACGTACTGCTGAGGTAACCTAACATACTGCTGAGGTAACATAACGTACTGCTGAGGTAACCTAACATACTGCTGAGGTAACATAACATACTGCTGAGGTAACCTAACGTACTGCTGAGGTAACATAACGTACAGCTAACATACTGCTGAGGTAACCGAACATGCTGCGTAGGTAACCTAACATACTGCTGAGGTAACCTAACATACTGATGTAAGTAACCTAACATACATGCTAACCTAACATACTGCTGAGGTAACCTAACATACTGCTGAGGTAACCTAACATTCTGCTGATGTAACCTAACACACTGCTGAGGTAACCTAACGTACTGCTTAGGTAACCTAACACACTGCTGAGGTAACCTAACATACTGCTGAGGTAACCTAACATTCTGCTGAGGTAACCTAACATACTGCTGAGGTAACCTAACATACTGCTGAGGTAACCTAACACACTGCTGAGGTAACCTAACACACTGCTGAGGTAACCTAACACACTGCTGAGGTAACCTAACACACTGCTGAGGTTACCTAACACACTGCTGAGGTAACCTAACATACTGTCTGTCCCTTTAAAGAATCCCGATTCCCCACCGCAGTGTCACCTTGAAACATGTCCCCTTTGAAACCTCTGCAGGTACTTTGACAAGGTGGATAATTGGAACGCTGGAGGTTGTAACAGGGACACGTCCAGAACCCACAATACCCTATCAGTATTCCAGAAGGGCTACAGAGGTGCAGGCATGGATAGGACAAGAGTAGATAGAGATATGCTGGGATAGAGTGAGAGCTTACGTGGTGTGTGTGTGTGTGTGTGTGTGTGTGTGTGTGTGTGTGTGTGTGTGTGTGTGTGTGTGTGTGTGTGTGTGTGTGTGTGTGTGTGTGTGTGTGTGTGTGTGTGTGTGTGTGTTTGGACCACCATTGCAACTTAGAGTAGGTTTATGGTACTGTCAGTAAGCTATGTGGACAGTCCATTGCTTTACAACGGGAGATCAGTGTGAGAGCCAACAGGAAGGAGGTTCATCATTTGACTGGCACTCCCATGTGTAACATGTTCAAACCCAATTTGATTGAACACATCCCTTATCAGTGAAAACCGACGCTGAATCACTGTAACACTCTAGGGGATGAGGAGGGATGAAATAACCAAGCATTCAGTGGGACTAAGATAAAGGAACATAAACCACGCAGCCTTACAAGTTACGAGATGACAAAAACACATCACACAGACGTAGCAGCTGTGTACTTGATTCCTTACTGTTAGTATTAGGTAGTAGTATTTCATCTTTAGTAGTCTAACACTCTGGTCATAGGACAGAGACATATAACTGGCTGAGTTAGTTTGATGACAGCTGGTCTATTCAGGGGGCTGATACTAATCAATCAACTTTTATACCTGAGGATTGTTATCAGGATGTGTTCCCCAATAGATAACATTATCCATAGGCCCTTTGAAAGAGGCCTGCAGTATCCCATTTGACAGCCTAAAGCTGATGACTGTGTGTTTTTTTTATTTTACCTTTATTTAACCAGGCAAGTCAGTTAAGAACAAATTCTTATTTTCAATGACGGCCTAGGAACAGTGGGTTAACTGCCTGTTCAGGGCAGAATGACAGATTTGAACCTTGTCAGCTCGGGGGTTTGAACTTGCAACCTTCCGGTTACTAGTCCAACGCTCTAACCACTAGGCTACCCTGCCACCCTCCTTTCCATTGTCACACACGTTGTATTAACCTGGACACAGGGGTAGAAGTAACATAGAAGATGTAAATCCGGGACACTCCTATTATACTGACCAAAAATATAAACGCAGCATGCAGAAATACAGGCAGAAATAGTCCTTAGCAAGGTGCTAGGGGGCTAACGCTAACGTTGGCAAGGCTAGGGGTTAGTGGTAGGGGTTAAGGTTAATGTTAGGGTTAGGAGTGAGGTTAACGGGTTAGGGTTAGGGGAACAGTTGGCTAACATGCTAAGTAGTTCCAAAGTATATAAAAGTAGTAAGTAGTTGCTAATTAGCTATACTGCTGAAGTTGTCCTTTGGGTTGCTAGACGTTTGCGTTATATGCATACCCATTCACCCCGATCACCCACCCTACTTTTGATTTTGCCTTAAGTAACCTTCTGTCTTATGTAACCATACAAAACGTAAAATATCATATCATACTAATTTGAGGTTCCCAGATTTACATTTACTATGTTAGGTCTAGTCTATGAGACCAGGCTGCAAAGGTATGAATTTCCTTATGACTTGTCATATAACCAAAACATGTGGTGTATGTGATGACTGTCATGTGAAGAATGTCCGATGTAAACAAATTAAGCTAAAAGCGATGATTTCAGCACCATGAACAGCAGTGATGGTGAGTTCCAAAGTTCTGACTTTCAGCACCACATGGCGGTGGACAGCAACTGTCACTCAGGTACTACTTTTTTATTTGTATTTAACCTCTATTTAATGAGGCATGTCAGTTAAGAACAAATCCTTATTTACAATGATGGCATACCAAAAGGCAAAAAACCTCCTGCCGGGACTGGGGCTGAGATTTAAAATAAATGTTACAAATATATATATATATATATATATATATATATATATATATATATATATATATAGGACAAAACACAAATCACGACAAGAGCGACACCACAACACTTATATATCTATATATACAGTACCAGTCAAAAGTTTGTACCCACCTACTCATTCAAGGGTTTTTCAACATTATAGAATAATAGTGAGGACATCAAAACTATGAAATAACACATCTGGAATCATGTAGTAACCAAAAAAGTGTTAAACAAATCAAAATATATTTTATATTTGAGATACTTCAAAGTTCCAGTTGAAGCTGGTTGAGAGAATGCCAAGAGTGTGCAAAGCTGTCATCAAGGCAAAGGATGGCTACTTTGAAGAATCTAAAATATTAAATATATTTTGATTTATTTAACACTTTTTTGGATACTACATGATTCATATTTGTTATTTCATAGTTTTGATGTCTTCACTATTACTCTACACTGTAGAAAATGGTAAAAAATAAAGAAAAACCCTTGAAAGAAAACCCCCCGTGTCTAAACTTTTGACTGGTACTGTTTACAGTCGTGGCCAAAGGTTTCGAGAATGACACAAATATGAATTTCCTCAAAGTTTGCTGCTTCAGTGTCTTTAGATATTTTTGTCAGATGTTACTATGGAATTCTGAAATATAATTACAAGCATCTCATACGTGTCAAAGGCTTTTATTGACAATTACACGAGGTTGATGCAAAGAGTCGACATTTGCAGTGTATTTTTCAAGACCTCTGCAATCTGCCCTGGCATGCTGTCAATTAACCTCTGGGCCACATCCTGACTGATGGCAGCCCATTCTTGCATAATCCATGCTTGGATTTTGTCAGAATTTGTGGGTTTTTGTTTGTCCACCCGCCTCTTGAGGATTGACCACAAGTTCTCAATGGGATTAAGGTCTGGGGAGTTTCCTGGCTATGGACCCAAAATACTGATGTTTTGTTCCCCGAGCCACTTACTTGTCACTTCTGCCTTATGGCAAGGTGTTCCATCATGCTGGAGAAGGCATTGTTCGTCACCAAACTGTTCCTGGATTGTTGGGAGAAGTTGCTCTCGGAGGATGTGTTGGTACCATTCTTTATTCATGGCTGTGTTCTTAGGCAAAATTGTGAGTGAGCCCACTCCCTTGGCTGAGAAGCAACCCCACACATGAATGGTCTCAGGATTCTTTACTGTTGGCATGACATAGGACTGATGGTAGCGCTCACCTTGTCTTCTCCGGACAAACTTTTTTACGGATGCCCCAAACAATCGGAATGGGGATTCATCAGAGAAAATGACTTTCCCCCAGTCCTCAGCAGTCCAACCCCTGTACCGTTTGCAGGATATCAGTCTGTCCCTGGTGTTTTTCCTGGAGAGAAGTGGCTTCTTTGCTGACCTTCTTGATACCAGGCCATCCTCCAAAAGTCTTCACCTCACTGTGCGTGCAGATGCACTCACACCTGCCTGCTGCCATTCCTGAGCAAGCTCTGTACTGGTGGTGCCCCGATCCCGCAGCTGAATCAATGTTAGGAGACGGTCCTGGCGCTTGCTGGACTTTCTTTGGCACCCTGAAGCCTTCTCACAACAATTGAACCGCTCTCCTTGAAGTTCTTGATGATCTGATAAATGGCTGATTTAGGTGCAATCTTACTGGCAGCAATATTCTTGCCTGTGAAGCCCTTTTTGTGCAAAGCAATGATGACGGCACGTGTTTCCTTGCAGGTAACCATGATTGACAGAGGAAGAACAATGATTCCAAGCACCACCCTCCTTTTGAAGCTTCCAGTCTGTTATTCGAACTCAATCAGCATGACAGAGTGATCTCAAGCCTCTTCCTCGTCAACACTCACACCTGTGTTAACGAGAGAATCACTGACATGATGTCAGCTGGTCCTTTCTTGGCAGGGCTGATATGCAGTGGAAATGTTTTGGGGAGATTCAGTTCATCTGCATGGCAAAGAGGGACTTTGCTATTAATTGCAATTCATCTGATCACTCTTCATAACATTCTGGAGTTATTTCTTACATTAGTACCCCAGGTCATCTTAGGTTTCATTACATACAGTCGAGAAGAACTACTATAAGATCAGCGCCAACTCACCATCAGTACGACCAAGAATATGTTTTCCGCGACGCGGATCCGGTGTTCTGCCTTACAAACAGGACAACGGAATGGATCGCATGCAGCGACCCAAGGAAACGACTACGAAAAAGAGGGAAACGAGGCGGTGTTCTGGTCAGACTCCGAAAAAGGGCACATCGCGCACCACTCCCCAGCATTCTTCTTGCCAATGTCCAGTCTCTTGACAACAAGGTTGACGAAATCCGAGCAAGGGTAGCATTCCAGAGGGACATCAGAGACTGCAACGTTCTCTGCTTCACAGAAACATGGCTTACTGGGAAGACGCTATCCGACGCGGTGCAGCCAACGGGTTTCTCCACGCATCGCGCGGACAGAAACAAACATCTTTCTGGTAAGAAGAGTGGCGGGCGTATGCCTCATGACTAACGAGACATGGTGTGATGAAGGAAACATACAGGAACTCAAATCCTTCTGTTCACCTGATTTAGAATTCCTCACAATCAAATGTAGACCGCATTATCTTCCAAGAGAATTCTCCTCGATTATAATCACAGCCGTATATATCCCCCAAGCAGACACATCGATGGCTCTGAACGAACTTTATTTAACTCTTTGCAAACTGGAAACCATTTATCCGGAGGCTGCATTCATTGTAGCTGGGGATTTTAACAAAGCTAATCTGAAAACAAGACTCCCTAAATTTTACCAGCATATCGATTGCGCAACCAGGGGTGGTAAAACCTTGGATCATTGTTACTCTAACTTCCGCGACGCATATAAGGCCCTGCCCCGCCCCCTTTCGGAAAAGCTGACCACGACTCCATTTTGCTGATCCCTGCCTACAGGCAGAAACTAAAACAAGAGGCTCCCACGCTGAGGTCTGTCCAACGCTGGTCAGACCAAGCTGACTCCACACTCCAAGACTGCTTCCATCACGTGGACTGGGACATGTTTCGTATTGCGTCAGATGGAAATATTGACGAATACGCTGATTCGGTGTGCGAGTTCATTAGAACGTGCGTCGAAGATGTCGTTCCCATAGCAACGATAAAAACATTCCCAAACCAGAAACCGTGGATTGATGGCAGCATTCGCGTGAAACTGAAAGCGCGAACCACTGCTTTTAATCAGGGCAAGGTGTCTGGTAATATGTCGAATATAAACAATGCAGCTATTCCCTCCGCAAGGCTATTAAACAAGCTAAGCGTCAGTACAGAGACAAAGTGGAATCTCAATTCAATGGCTCAGACACAAGAGGCATGTGGCAGGGTCTACAGTCAATCACGGACTACAAGAAGAAACCCAGCCCAGTCACGGACCAGGATGTCTTGCTCCCAGGCAGACTAAATAACTTTTTGCCCGCTTTGAGGACAATACATTGCCACTGACACGGCCTGCAACGAAAACATGCGGTCTCTCCTTCACTGCAGCCAAGGTGAGTAAGACATTTAAACGTGTTAACCCTCGCAAGGCTGCAGGCCCAGACGGCATCCCCAGCCGCGCCCTCAGAGCATGCGCAGACCAGCTGGCCGGTGTGTTTACGGACATATTCAATCAATCCCTATACCAGTCTGCTGTTCCCACATGCTTCAGAGGGCCACCATTGTTCCTGTTCCCAAGAAAGCTAAGGTAACTGAGCTAAACGACTACCGCCCCGTAGCACTCACTTCCGTCATCATGAAGTGCTTTGAGAGACTAGTCAAGGACCATATCACCTCCACCCTACCTGACACCCTAGACCCACTCCAATTTGCTTACCGCCCAAATAGGTCCACAGACGATGCAATCTCAACCACACTGCACACTGCCCTAACCCACCTGGACAAGAGGAATACCTATGTGAGAATGCTGTTCATCGACTACAGCTCGGCATTCAACACCATAGTACCCTCCAAGCTCGTCATCAAGCTCGAGACCCTGGGTCTCGGACCCCGCCCTGTGCAACTGGGTTCTGGACTTCCTGACGGGCCGCCCCAGGTGGTGAGGGTAGGCAACAACATCTCCTCCCGCTGATCCTCAACACGGGGCCCCACAAGGGTGCGTTCTGAGCCCTCTCCTGTACTCCCTGTTCACCCACGACTGCGTGGCCATGCACGCCTCAACTCAATCATCAAGTTTGCGGACGACACAACAGTGGTAGGCTTGATTACCAACAACGACGAGACGGCCTACAGGGAGGAGGTGAGGGCCCTCGGAGTGTGGTGTCAGGAAAATAACCTCACACTCAACGTCAACAAAACTAAGGAGATGATTGTGGACTTCAGGAAACAGCAGAGGGAACACCCCCTATCCACATCGATGGATCAGTAGTGGAGAGGGTAGCAAGTTTTAAGTTCCTCGGCATACACATCACAGACAAACTGAATTGGTCCACTCACACTGACAGCGTCGTGAAGAAGGCGCAGCAGCGCCTCTTCAACCTCAGGAGGCTGAAGAAATTCAGCTTGTCACCAAAAGCACTCACAAACTTCTACAGATGCACAATCGAGAGCATCCTGGCGGGCTGTATCACCGCCTGGTACGGCAACTGCTCCGCCCTCAACCGTAAGGCTCTCCAGAGGGTAGTGAGGTCTGCACAACGCATCACCGGGGGCAAACTACCTGCCCTCCAGGACACCTACACCACCCGATGTTACAGGAAGGCCATAAAGATCATCAAAGGACATCAACCACCCGAACCACTGCCTGTTCACCCCGCTATCATCCAGAAGGCGAGGTCAGTACAGGTGCATCAAAGCTGGGACCGAGAGACTGAAAAACAGCTTCTATCTCAAGGCCATCAGACTGTTAAACAGCCACCACTAACATTGAGTGGCTGCTGCCAACACACTGTCATTGACACTGACCCAACTCCAGCCACTTTAATAATGGGAAATGATGTAAATATATCACTAGCCACTTTAAACAATGCTACCTTATATAATGTTACTTACCCTACATTATTCATCTCATATGCATATGTATATACTGTACTCTAGATCATCGACTGCATTCTTATGTCACTAGCCACTTTAACTATGCCACTTTGTTTACTTTGTCTACATACTCATCTCATATGTATATACTGTACTCGATACCATCTACTGTATGCTGCTCTGTACCATCACTCATTCATATATCCTTATGTACATATTCCTTATCCCCTTACACTGTGTATAAGACAGTAGTTTTGGAATTGTTAGTTAGATGACTTGTTGGTTATCACTGCATTGTCGGAACTAGAAGCACAAGCATTTCGCTACACTCGCATTAACATCTGCTAACCATGTGTATGTGACAAATAAAATTTGATTTGATTTGAGTATATGCACTAGCCATCATACAAACTGAGGCAGGAGACTGTGAAAAATAATATTTGTGTCATTCTCAATACTTTTTGCCATGACTGTATCTATATACATATATAATTGTTTTATTGGACATACAAATTACAAATTGAATAGATACATCCTTTTATCCCATTATACTTATGGAAACACCTCTCTCCCTTTGACATCAAAAGCAGCACACATAAAAAATAAAAATAAAACATATAATTGTAAATAATCATATATACATATATGCACATATGTGCACAGACAAACACACATATACGTACACAAAAATGAATAAAAAATATCACAACATACTATCCCTTCCCTCCCACACCCTCTCATATCCCCTGTTGGCCAAAAGTCTTACTCCTGATCAATAGAAGGACATTTAAAAAGAAAAGGAAATTAAAGACTGCCATCTCAAGAAAAAGTTATCAGTACGACCTCTCAAAGTCTATTTAATTGTTTCTACGTGTAGAAAAGACACGAGATATTTCAACCAGGCTGATACAGAGGGAGACACCGCAACACTGCATAAAGAGCACCACAGCTGCTCCCCTATTATCCAATGGGAAAACCCAATTCACTGGGACAAGAGGCCTACACACACCGTAGACTGGTGAGCCATATTTGATTCTAAACATTAAGGCCTACCTTAAGAATGATAACTGATAGAAAATGTATCTGCAAGTAATTGAAATAGACAATGATGAATTAATTGAAACATAATGTACAGAATACAGAGTACAGAGTAAATTGGATAATACTTAACTTAAAAATCTTAGACTGAATAGACTGAAAAGATACATTCTCTCATCTAACTGTAGTGTAGTGCAATTGTATTAATTTGTCATGCACAGAATTTCCCTCTGTGTTACACGTTTTCTGTGTGTGGGTACACTAACAAGTTATGTCCAACAGAGAGCGCTGTTCTACTACTCAACACACTGAGCCGGTTCAAAGCCATGTTGACGTTCCCACACTTCTCTCCCCTCCCACATCACCATGTATATAGAGACATTGAACACCGGTCACTTTAACAATGTTAAGATTCTGTTTTACGTATACAGCACACATATGTATACACTGTATCATAGTCAAGGCTCATACTACTGCTGCAAACACCTTTTCTTTTCATACTGTCTATACACACCATATATACAGTATATATACATATGTATATATATATTTATTTTCAGGACATTTTCTGAAATGGCTCGTTCTGATATTTCTGATATATACAAATTAATGGATTGTGTGTATTGTCATTGTATTGTTAGATATTACTGCACTGTTGGAACCAGAAACACAAGCATTTCCTTGCACCTGCGATAACATCTGCAAATCTGTGTACGCTACCAATAAACTTTGATTTGATTTGGAGGGTTGCACTCACACAGTGGTCATTTACTGAGAGAGAAACACCACCCTGGATCCTTATCCACATTAGCTCTGTTTAGAGCCCCACAATTAATATTGTATCTGTCTGTGTTTGTGTATGTGTGCATGTGTGTGCATACTCATCCGTGTGTGTGTGTGTGTGTGTGTGTGTGTGTGTGTGTGTGTAACAGCACTGTCCTTTCTTGTGGTCTTGGCTATATAGAGAGTGGTCAATAATTAGGTGCTCATTAGAGTGCTTTGTGCTCCTGCCTCAAAGTCGATGGAAACAAACTGATGTGTTTTTGCCACTGGCTCCAATTAGCACCTGGTCAGAGAACACTGAAAGCAGAGCCTTGACTGCAAAACACACCCAATACAACACGTTGTATAGACCACACCAATGGTCGGACATTACTGTCACAGTTTAACACATGAAACACCATCTCTCTACCAACACACACACTCATTATATGCATTAAATAAAGTCATTGACATGTTTGTGTGTGTGTGTGTCTGTGTGTGTGTGTCTGTGTGCAGAACAATACAGTACGTGTGTGTGACCTTTCTTAACATTTACAACCTTTTTTAGCATTTACAACCCTGCAAGCTATTGTCTAACATAACTAGGCATCAAACCCACACATGTACAACTACATACATTTGGACATGTTTGTATGCGCAGTCGATTAATTATTGTCAACTTGTAGATTTCAGGAGCATTATTGGTCTAACATATACAATCTGACCTCCTGGTAGCTACACACACATGCACGGGACACACACGTGCACACAAACACACACACACACACAGAGAGTTGCTGAGTAAAACCCCTGGGGCTGGTTTGGGCAGCTCTTCTGCTTTGTTGTTCTGGTTAATCACACGGACTCACAGAGCGGATGATGCACCTGCAGCTGCCGGCTCTCTCCTCTGTCAGTCCTCTGCTCTGCCCTTACCTGTGATGAGTGGCCACAGACCCCTGGGCACACCAGCACCCACCCCCTCTATCATTTGATCATGGCATGTGAGATGTGCTTGCTACAGAGTAACAGCACACTGACACACCAGCCAAGAATCATATGGAGTACCTATCTATCTCTTATTATCTCTTTTTCTAGACAAGGTGCCAAATGGCACGGAGGTGAACCTCTGGCATCATAGGTAAAGGTTACTCCACAACAGCCAGCTCCCTCTATTGCATTGCCCTATACCGACAACACATTCAGGACTGAACGACACATCACAGTAGCATGGTTCATTGAAGTCATTTGATACAGAATACAGATGCTGTATTTCAAGATACCGAGACCCGGTGCAACATAGGCCATCTCAATTGGTTTCTCTGTCGATGAGGGAGAAGGGAATCGTTTCTATGGCTTTAAACATTTCTGACGTCACCCTGATTGCAGATCTCCATCTGAAAAACATACTTCGTTCGATAATGGAAACACGGCGCCGAGTTGAGGTCAAAACAGAATACTTTCTTTAAGATGGTTTCACAGATATAGATTGGCTTCGGCTGACAATAATGCCTCCTCCTATCTTCGCTGTCTAGTCATAAAAAATTATCACTGCAAGAGAAAATTTTAACATAATGTGGCAAGCAGCGACCGATGGCACAAATGGGACACGCACTCAATCTGCGGTAGCTTTGAGTGAATTCGAATGAGCGTGAGTGTTTAAAAAAAAAAGAGAGAGCGAGAAGTGTGTGTGTGTGTGTGTGTGAGAGAGAGAGAGAGATAGAGAGAGAAAGTGTGTGTGAGAGAGATAGATAGAGAGAGATGAGACACAGCATCTCTTCTCAGGCACTAGCCGAAGAATCTTCACGAGTGCGGCATTGATGGATCTGTCGGGGCTGCAAAATAATTAACATCATTACAATCCTGTAAAAGTCATTATGATATGCCAAACGAGGCAACAACGAAACGGATGATCCATTCATAGCTCCCCTTTGTTGCCGATATAAAACATCAAAGAGGAAGTAAAGCAGAGCGACAACGCAAGTACGCAGAGGAGAGGTCTGACACCCTGTTTGGAGCGTCTTTATTTTATTAATTTAAATAATTAGTTAATGTAGGCCTTCTCACAACAGAGGGAGGCACCGTGGAAATGTATCACCATGGAAAGGAGAGAAGACGAGCATCCTTTGCTTTGAGTTAACGCTAATGCGTTACACGCATTTGTTTTTATTATTGTTTTATTTTATTCTTTGCCTTTCTCTTACGAACTCAAAAATGTGGTAAGCTATCTGTCGACTAGGGAGAGAGAGAAGGGTGTTGTCAGAAAGAGGAAAGAGAGGAGGGGGCATTAAGAGGTATTATTTTTTGGGAAAGGGGGGACAGATCGACACGGAGAAGGTGAATTGATGTACGAAAGCCTGCGACACCTCACTTTAATGAGAAATAATCTTGCAAAAGAAATGGCGTAAAACATCATCCGAAAAAAGCAAGAGAGAAAACCAGACGCATCTTCAAGGGAGACCCTCGCGTTCTCACGTTTACCGGGAATATTTTGGGTAAGCCTATTCCTCCCTTTTTTTTAAATAATGTTCATGATTTCCTATTGCTTTTGTGTGCGCAAGCATCAGTGTGACGCTGTTGTTCCGTATCTCCTTCGCATAATCGATCCTGGCGCACTGTCACCGTTGGGAAATTAGTTGTCAATATTGGCAAACCTTCATGCGAATGTGTAATACAAATGTTTTCCTTCGTTTCAATAGTGTGCTATTTCAGTGGCCTTTGCCTGTTGATAAGATGTCGCCCCCTGAGGTTTTTACGCTAACATTATGGCTGGCTAATATCCGCAGAGCAACCCGCGATGCCGACGTGTCTTTCCGTTTTACCAGAGAATAAAATGGAACCAAGATGGTCAGCATCCGATTTGATTTGAATCAGGACATGATTCAAATGATAGGCTACGGCGGGCGGACTGGGGCATATCAGTCGGGCCAGTCGTGCTTGCTTACCAGTCGAGGAACCATTTAGGGAATTAATTGCGCCCATCGGTAGCCCTTTGGCTACGTAGGGATTGATAGATTTTTTCACTTGATAGATAATGGTTGTATGTGCTCTTAGTGTGAGCGTGCCAGATCCCTCTGCCAAACCGAAATAGATTGTTGTATTTTTGATATCATGTATTGACCTGTGTGATTTCTTTAGGTAATATTTAATATTGGTCACTGTCATCAACATACACCCTCATTGTCACGCATGTAAAACATACACACACAGGTATAATCAGATGCACATCACATGAGTGTGTATTGGTATTGGTATCACAGGAGTGTGCATTGGTATTAGTATCACAGGAGTGTGCATTGGTTTTGGTATCACAGGAGTGTGCATTGGTATTGGTATCACAGGAGTGTGTATTGGTATCACAGGAGTGTGCATTGGTATTACAGGAGTGTGCATTGGTATTGGTATCACAGGAGTGTGTATTGGTATTGGTATCATAGGAGTGTGCATTGGTATTGGTATCACAGGAGTGTGCATTGGTATTGGTATCACAGGAGTGTGCATTGGTATTGGTATCACAGGAGTGTGCATTGGTATTGGTATCACAGGAGTGTGTATTGGTATTGGTATCACAGGAATGTGCATTGGTATTGGTATCACAGGAGTGTGTATTGGTATTGGTATCACAGGAGTGTGCATTGGTATCACAGGAGTGTGTATTGGTATTGGTATCACAGGAATGTGCATTGGTATTGGTATCACAGGAGTGTGTATTGGTATTGGTATCATAGGAGTGTGCATTGGTATTGGTATCACAGGAGTGTGCATTGGTATCACAGGAGTGTGTATTGGTATTGGTATCACAGGAATGTGCATTGGTATTGGTATCACAGGAGTGTGCTTTGGTTTTGGTATCACAGGAGTGTGCATTGGTATCACAGGAGTGTGTATTGGTATCACAGGAGTGTGTATTGGTATCACAGGAGTGTGTATTGGTATTGGTATCACAGGAGTGTGTATTGGTATTGGTATCACAGGAGTGTGTATTGGTATTGGTATCATAGGAGTGTGCATTGGTATTGGTATCACAGGAGTGTGTATTGGTATCACAGGAGTGTGTATTGGTATTGGTATCACAGGAGTGTGCATTGGTATTGGTATCACAGGAGTGTGCATTGGTATCACAGGAGTGTGTATTGGTATCACAGGAGTGTGTATTGGTATTGGTATCACAGGAGTGTGCATTGGTATTGGTATCACAGGAGTGTGCATTGTGACTATGCAAGCGAATGCACACACTCGCATCCAAGGAGAGGGGCACATTTATATTCAGTGCTGGTTGGGCAGTACTCAGTCAATGGCAGAATTCAGCTCAGACAAGAGGACCTCTGTTCAGATGGAGGTCGAGGATACACTTGTACTCTGGCTTAGCCTTCTTAATGATAGTGGATCCGCCTCGCATTGCCCACTGATCTTACTGACAGGGTCCTAATCAGCTAGTGCTCCGACCTATACCCTCTAATGACTCCGGGAACGTCTAAAATGCATACATGATGTATGGAGAGTTATACAACGGGTGGTTTGAAATCCCCATTGTTTAGAGCCTCTCCTGCGCATGATATATGAGACAACATACACATTGCCACATTCATATGAAGTGGCATTGTTTACGTCGTTACCTAGCAACGCACTGCCACTACTACTTTTACAACTACTAGTCTTAGCACCTGTAACTCGTCATGGATGATTTTAAAGTTAAAGCGACTTACGCTATCACTCCAGTGACTTGGAGGGTTGTGAAAAAGAGTGTCAGATTCTATGGGACCAGAGCCCTCTGAGTTGAGCAGTGGTTAATGTACAGCATTTTGGGATCTGTCATTCTTATTATTTTATTTAAAGTTAGAACTCGGGGATCTTCCACTGGCTAAAACCAACAGGTTGTGTCCAGTTCTATGGTCTGTGCCCTGGCCCCATGCCAGGAGCAGCACTTGCTGTGTCATAACGCTGCCATCACATCAAAGTCTAAATGCAAGGGAGGGTGTAGGGCTTAAGGGGCTACTCTCACCTATGAGGAACACTCATTATTCACACTTCGAAATGCTCACAGCACAAACATACTACACTGAGTGTACAAAACATTAAGAACACCTGCTCTTTCCATGACATAGACTGACCAGGTGAATCCAGGTGAAAGTTATGATCACATGGATTGTGTTTAAAAAGGCTCCTCTAGTTTATAATTTTCACTTTGAAATGACAGACTTGATTTCGCCTTAAGAAACATGTATAAACTCCTACAAAAATCACCATTAATTATCATCCACAAAGTAATTCTAATTCCCTTTTGCTGAGAAAGAGTCACTTAGTAGACCTGTATTGCATCTATATGGAGAGTTTCTGTTGGAGGATCTTAGTATGACTGTGAGTGGAGCAGGCCAGGCCCAGGGAAGGAGCGGGCCAGGCCCAGGGAAGGAGCGGGCCAGGCCCAGGGAAGGAGCGGGCCAGGCCCAGGGAAGGAGCGGGCCAGGCCCAGGGAAGGAGCGGGCCAGGCCCAGGGAAGGAGCGGGCCAGGCCCAGGGAAGGAGCAGGCCGAAGGAGCAGGCCAGGCCCAGGGAAGGAGCGGGCCAGGCCCAGGGAAGGAGCGGGCCAGGCCCAGGGAAGGAGCAGGCCAGGCCCAGGGAAGGAGCGGGCCAGGCCCAGGGAAGGAGCGGGCCAGGCCCAGGGAAGGAGCGGGCCAGGCCCAGGGAAGGAGCGGGCCAGGCCCAGGGAAGGAGCGGGCCAGGCCCAGGGAAGGAGCGGGCCAGGCCCAGGGAAGGAGCGGGCCAGGCCCAGGGAAGGAGCAGGCCAGGCCCAGGGAAGGGTTACAGGGATGTAACCTAGCAGTGAGTTCATCTTGGATGCATGTATGGAGCCTTTCCTCAGAGCACATGAATAATGAAGGGTGTACGGCGATGTTCAGTTTGCACCAACCCCTGAGTATGTGCTTCTTCTCTGGTTTCTGGCACAACTACTGTGTGTTCTGTCTTACACAGTGCCAGCCTGTAGGCATCTACCACAGCTGGATTAACATTTAAACCATCATCAGGGGCCAGGGTGGGTGGAGCCTGCTTCCTTCACACTCAAATGTTCACTTTAAGGCAGTTGGTTATGTTATGAGCATTTATTTTCATGTTCTATTATTTTGTTTTTGTTTAAAAAGTCAAACTTTATAACCATGCCATCTCATATTCCACTTCTATGGCAATATGAAGTGAAATGTTGGGCAAGTATAAATGTAGACATTTCTTCTTGGTAGAGTAAATAAGGTTGTTTACATAAAACGCTGCATTGTGTGGCCAGTAAAGCTGTCGTCCATGTCTTCACCATGTATATTAAGGTCATTTTTTGTACAGGTTCATTTCTCATCCAGCTGATCGCTAGTCCTCTCTCACACACACATCAGGCTGATATCAGTACAGCCCCTATCTTACATTAAGCTGACCTCTGTATAGTTCTCTCAGCGTACAGGAAATCTCAGAGTACACTTGCCTCTTGTGCATACAAATGATGTCCGTGCAGTCATTTTTCACATATGGCTGATCTCAGTTCAGCACTTTTATTGACCTTTTCACCACCTTAATGTAGCCAGCTGTTATTTCCCCCCCCCCACAATTTGCTACATTCACAGGCTTCACACCAAACAGACACCGTGTAGGGTGTGAATCATCGGCTGCACTCAAGACTTTTCTCAAGGCAAGATCTATATTTCAGCAGCTGCCTGTAATGTGATGGTGCCAGGTTCTAAAAAGCTCTCAACGTGGCCCAATGAACCGTGCTTATTTGCTGGGATGTGTGATATGATGTGCCTAACCCCAGTGAGCCAGTGTTGCTGGCCGGGTCGTAGAGCAACAGTGACTGGTCTCCCCTGCACATGCCTCCGCTGCAGCTGCTGACTAAGGAGAGTCCTTTGTTGTGTTCCATCATGAGCTACGACTGACAGGCTATAGAGGCCTGACGGAAAGATTGGTAGTATTATTTAGCATGTGAAGAGTGAAATTTGAGCTTTTACTGTATTAGTAGAAGGAGAAACAGGGAACTGATGTATTCTCTGTGGTCAAACATGTCACATTTGTTGCAAGCTTGTGACCTCCCGACCGTAAATGTCATGTGTGTTGTGCAGAGATGATTGAAATCAACATTGTAAATGATGGAGACGAAGTCTTCCTAATTAAACCCAGTGTTGTCTAATTAGCCTCTAGATACTGTCCCCAACTAGTCCCTTAGTCATGGCCAGGGAGCAATTATTTCCTGAGCACAAACCGTATGGACATTCCTCTGCTACATGTCACCATCAATTCACATCACGACAACATGATGCAGAGCTTCTTCTCTCCCATTTCTTCATTTCACATTCCAGAGGGCCTTGTAGCATCCACCATGCGACATTACAGAGATAATCAAGGGTTGTGGTGAAGGACAGGTCATGGGAAGAGAGAATCTATTTTTAACAGAGCTGGAGTAGAGCCTCTATGTGTGTAAGTCTGTTACAGTGTATCCAGTCTTAACTGGTTCCTTGGGTTCCCTCTGTGTTTCTAGGGGCCAGGGATCAGTGTGTAAGTGGCTCCTGTGGGTGTCTGTTAGGTCCTGATGCCACAGGACATAGTGCTTCCTTGGCTTGAGAGGTCAACCAGAAGGAAAAACCCAACACAGAGGGAGTGACGGGAGGACCTGCCGATATCTGTTTGTGGAGTCAGCGGACCCCCAGTGGTTTTTCGGGGAATAAATCCACCATCACTTTGCTGGAGAAAAGGGATTCACACCGTTGCGAAACAAACAGCGATACAGTTTATAACGGCTTTTCCAAAAAACAGCGATACAAGTTTATAACTGCTTTTCCAAAAAACGGACTCTAATTATTCATTTGTTTGGAAACTCAGATCCCAGCTGGACTACAGTTTAGGGACTGGGTTTCAGCAGTGGTGGAGGAGACAAGCCAAACAAGCACACATAAACCAGATGGAAAGCAGATAGCTAAACAGACTGAGGCAGCCACTGAATCACAGCAGGGCAGACAGCGGTTCTGTGGGCATTGGCCCTAAAGTTCATTTGTAGCGTGCCTGTAGCAGTCCTCCAGCCTGTATTCATCACGATGGTTGGGCTTTCCACCTGGCCACACATTTGTTTCAGCCTGAGTTGAGCAACGTCATTGTCCCCATTACAAGTGATGTATACCTCAGTGGGCTTAGCTTACTTTTTAGCGCCAAGCGGTAGTGTACAGTGCTGTATAATGAAGCATGCTGGAATGTGTGATGTGCTCTAGTTAAAGCATGCAATGCTCCCTGAAGGTGAGCATCTGGCCTCCCAGATTATGATGTATAATATAACAAGCATCTGAACTAATGCAGGCTACTAACCATTTATCAAAAGGCTGCTGAGCCTGATCAAGACTTGGTTCAATTTAAAGCTCACGCTCCATCATTAAGGCCTCTTATAGATATTCTACAAGTTCATTTCAAACCATTGATGTATGTGGTGATGATTGTGGAATGGTATATTGATTGTTTATGTTACAGCAACATGGAGTGCCCTTGAGACAGATGATTATGATTGGGTGCCCCCCCCACCCTCCTCATAACTAATCTATGCTAGTCACTTCCTACTATATAGTCTTCTGTAGCTCAGTTGCTGGAACTTGACACTTACAATGAAGGATAGTGGGTTCGATTCCCGGAACCACCCGAACATAAAATGTATGTACGCTTAACTATAATTTGCTTTGGATAAAAGTGTCTGCTAAATGGCATATATTATTATATTATAACCATCTCTACATCATCCCTGACACAACAATCTCCATACCGTATCACATAACCATCTCTACATCATCCTATATCACTACCCATATTTCATTCTCAGGCTCTTATATAACACAGAGGCAGGTGCTGAAGACACATTTCACTCTGGAAATGTTACAAGAGAGAGAGAGAGAGAGTCAAAGTTGTCAACGAAGCCACTGATAGGTAAAAATGTTGACCTCTAAACCAAACATTTGGTGAAACCGTGATAGGACCAGATACAAAAGAGTGCTTTTATGCTGACTATGATATAAAACCACCAATCCACGATGAGACCGTTTGGAAAATTGTCTTTTTCTGTCTTATCTTGTGGAAATTATTACCTTTTGTGGTTTCTCATTTCTCTAAAACACTCAGCAGCACTTTGAGTTTCTCTATTTCAGATGAACTGCAATAACATGAAGTGTGTACTTTATGACCAGAGTCACTGTCAGTTACAAAGCCAATGACATCATCAGCAATAAATGCCATGGCAGCATGACATAATGTATATGATGAGATCAATGTTCATATGGCCCATATTGCAGCATATATGACATATGGCTTGCACTTCTGCTCTCCTCAACATCATGTGTCTCAGAGGACATAACATGAGTGTACAAAACATTAAGACCACCTGCTCCTTCCATGACATAGACTGACCAGGTGAATCCAGGTGAAAGCTATGACCCCTTATTGATGTCACTTGTTAAATCCACTTCAATCAGTGAAGATGAAGAGGAGGAGACAGGTTAAAGAAGGATGTTTAAGCCTTGAGACAATTGAGACATGGAGTGTGTATGTGTGCCATTCAGAGGGTGAATGGACAAGACAAAATATTTAAGTGCCTTTGAACAGGATATGGTAGAGGGTGCCAGGTGCACTGGTTTGAGTGTGTCAAGAACTGCAACGCTGCTGGGTTTTTCACATTCAACAGTTTCCCGTGTGTATGTCCAAAGGACATCGAGCCAACTTGACACAACTGTGGCGTCAACATGGGCCAAAATCCCTGTAGAATGCTTTCGATAACTTGTAGAGTCCATGCCCCGATGAATTTAAGCTGTTTTGAGGGCAAAATTGGGTGCAACTCAATATTAGGAAGGTGTACTGAATGTACAAAACACTATTCCGAATATTTTGTATACTCATTGTACGTAGATCACTGCTCTGCTCTCATACATGAGCTATGGTGATATTTATGAGTTGACTTGAGCCCTCTGGACATTTCCCATACTGTTAGCCTTAGCCATGACTTGCCTACGGGCGGAGAGAGATAAATGAGGTGTATGGAGATTACCAGGCTGACTCGAAATGATCTTGTCCAACAGCAATTTCATAAAAATAAATAAATAATTGCATTACAAGAGTGGCCCCCAAACATTCTTGCCACCTCATGCAGCGATATGACGTCACATAATAATTTGCGCATTTAATTTGAGTGTCTTCCCCACATAAATCAGTAAATGGATCTGTTGCTAAAACAAAGCAAACTTAAAAATACATAAGTTTTAGAAAATATTGAAAAACCTAATTTAAAGATGTTTTCTGCTGCCAGAGAGATATACAGTGCCCCGAGAGAGCCGCTGTAGAGAAACGTGAAGGGTGCCTTCCTGCTTAAGTCTTTAGCACCTTTAGTCTTTCAGCACCTCCCCCCGTGGACGGAGACAGGTTGAAGAGGAGCGTTTCAGGCATTCCAAATTCGGATATCAAATAGAAACTTTCATTTTGCATAGTTCAGGTTCTCGGCCAAGACTGGCATAGAAAAACAATCCCAACTATCAGCAATAAAACGAATACAAATATTGCTTGTCTTATTTATCGGTGTAGAAGTGATACGATGCCAGTCTACCTCCAAATAGGTCAATTATTTCTGCTTCATTGGTTTTCATTGCACATAGTTGCATATTTTGTTGCCCCTATGGGGCACCTCACGTGTTCTATATCGGACATTGCTAAAAAAAAAGATATCCAGCCATCACCTCATCAACTCTTTGGCCAACTAAAAATAAGATTAATGTGTATAGATGTGAACTCTGTAAGCTACACACACATATTAAATCATTAAGATATTGCAAACGTTATTGGGTTTGAGTCAAGGGATAGAGAGCAAATCTTGTATCTGCTACAGACCTGAGTGACATGCATCTGGCTCCTCAGGAAAAACATATCAAGCCAGGCCAACCTACCAACCCCGAATATTTAAGCAATACGGCCCTAGAAGGTGTGGTATATGGCCAATATACCACGGCTAAGGGCTGTTCTTAGGCCAACGCAACGTGGCATTTACCACAAACACCCTCAAGTGCCCTATTTCTATTATAAACTGGTTACCAATGTAATTAGAGGGGTAAAAATAAATGCTTTTGTCATACCCCTGGTATACAGTCTGATATAATGTACCACAGCAGTCAGCGAATCGGCATTCAGTGCTCGAACCACCCAGTTTATAATACACAAGTTAGCACCGGTTAAAGCTATAACGTTGAAATGCCTATTTACTCTGTTCCATCTCACACCACTGACTATTCTGTCCATGCTAGGGTCGGGTGTGTAGGTGCTAATGCTAGCTAAGTCCACTATAAGACAGGAGGTGACTGGGGGTGTGTTGTTACTGACCCTTAAGACAAAGGGGAGAGGATTGTAACCCCATTTAAGACACGTTTTGTCAGAATTCTAATTCTTGTCCTGAGAGAGAGGAGGTGGCAGGGAGAGCAAGAGTGTGTGTGTGTGTGTGTGTGTGTGTGTGTGTGTGTGTGTGTGTGTGTGTGTGTGTGTGTGTGTGTGTGTGTGTGTGTGTGTGTGTGTGTGTGTCACAGGAGGTTGGTGGCACCATAATTGGGAAGGATGGGCTCGTGGTAATGACTGGAGTGGAATTGGTGGAAGGGTATCAAATGGAAACCATGTGTTTGATGCCATCCCATTTGCGCCGTTTCAGACATTATTATGAGCTGTCCTCCCCTCAGCAGCCTCCGCTGTGTGTGTGTGTGTGTGTGTGTGTGTGTGTGTGTGTGTGTGTGTGTGTGTGTGTGTGTGTGTGTGTGTGTGTGTGTGTGTGTTGTGCATGTGATCAACCTCATTAGTCAAATGCATACAGTAAATTGCTTCTATCTTTTAATTTCAGGCTTAATCAGCATTACTTTGCAAACTACTGTATAGTAATGTTGCTAAAGCCAATCATAACAATCCTTGGTTAACTAAATTAAGGCCTAGATTCAATCGGTGTCGCGGATGATCCTCGCTATAGTTTGATTGAAATTTAAAGGCAATGTTCCTGTGTTTGCAGAGACCGCTTATGTCATGCAATAAAATGCCAATTAATTACTTAAAAATCATACAATGATTTTCTGTATTTTTGTTTTAGATTCCGTCTCTCACAGTTGAAGTGTACCTATGATAAAAATTACAGACCTCTACATGCCTTGTAAGTAGGAAAACCTGCAACATCGGCAGTGTATCAAATACTTGTTCTCCCCACTGTAAATCGGCAGTGTATCAAATACTTGTTCTCCCCACTGTATGTCTGCTCAATTGGAAAGAACCTTAATTTAAATCATGCTATAACGCAGATCTTCCGCGGTATGGACGGAATCTAGCCCCAAATAAAATTAGTAGCTGAAAAGCTACTAAAGTTAGTAAAGTTTTACCTGAACATTTCCACAATATCTCTTTCGTCCTAGCTCCCAAACTCTAATTTTACAATGGTCTTTTTAAGGTCCGACAGCAGTGTTGGACAGTCTTTTTTTTTTTTTACAAAGTATGAAATATAATAGAACCCTCTATCTCCCTCCAATTTCTAGTGAGTTTCTAGTGAGTTTCTAGTGAGTGAATGTGATTTATAAAGCCATTGAGATCCCCCAGCTTCTGCCCTCCAATGGAAACGCTCATAATGTAATTACTTTGCAAGATGGATGGAGCCCATCCAGGATGCCCTGGACCCCCAGCTAAATCAAAGCCCTCTTTCTGTCGGGTCGAGAACCGCTCGCAAGAACAGCTCACGCGTCAGAAATGAGTGTACCTCCCATTCACGCTTTCCCCCAGCATCACTCATACATCCTCCTCTCGCCTACTCTCATCCGTTCAACGCCACTCTGTGCCATAGATCAGGCCCCCACAGCAGCACCACTGAGAGAGGGAGGGAGGTAGACAGAGAGAAGGGGGAGACTGAGATGCAGTTGTGTACCGTAGTAGTGGACACTGCATGACTGCCTTCACTGCATGACTTTGCCTTCACTGCATGACTGCCTTCACTGCATGACTCTGCCTTCACTGCATGACTGCCTTCACTGCATGACGTTGCCTTCACTGCATGACTGCCTTCACTGCATGACTCTGCCTTCACTGCATGACTGCCTTCACTGCATGACTTTGCCTTCACTGCATGACTGCCTTCACTGCATGACTCTGCCTTCACTGCATGACTGCCTTCACTGCATGACTCTGCCTTCACTGCATGACTGCCTTCTCATTCAAATATATTGTATGAAAGTGTTGCCAGCTTTAGGAAATGCAATCCCATTCTCTCTCTCTCTCTCTCTCTCTCTCTCTCTCTCTCTCTCTCTCTCTCTCTCTCTCTCTCTCTCTCTCCCCTGATCCCAGATGTAACTCCCCTGCCTATTTCCCAGGACTAATCCCCCCTGTGTTGGAGGGGGCATGCCTTTAAAGAAGGCAGCAGTATTGCCCCTAGGCATGGACCGCTTTACTGTAATGTGAGCGTGTTTGGCAAGTGAAGGTACGCAGGGGCTGTGGCTCTTTTAATCCATGATGAAGTGTAGTTGTTGCATTTGAAATGGCTCAGAGTGAATACCCCTCCTGAGACCCAGCCCTGATCCCCAAGCTCTATAGGTACACCACTTACCCACACACACAGACCACCAACCCATGTAACACCTGCCTGCACACAACCTGAGGCCTGAGGGAACACACTTAATGTGTTGTGACAAGTGTTATGAAATGTAATGTCATGTCATATTTTATATTGTATATAACTTGGAAGCCTTGGAAGCAGCTAATGGGGATCTTTAATGAATACAAACCTGCAACATTCAGTCATATTCATCATCTCTCAGCTTGAATAATTTGATCAAATCTCCATGTTTTAATTGTTTCCATGTACATTTTGAAAGGTACAAGTACAGCTCAAATCTATTCCAAATGTCTATTATCCTTCTATCAAGTAGAAGATAAAACATCAGGTCATTAAGCAGTCATAGAGGACCTGGCATGACATTTGAACGCACCCAATACCGTCACACAGTTGACCTGACTTCACACGAATACAATGGGTCAGTTAGACTGTGCTCACTGCCCTCTGTTTTATCAGGATCAAGTGGGGTTCATTATTAAACGTTTCAGACCATTTGTCTCAGCCAGGATCGCTCTCCTTAAATTAGCCTTGGCTAGAGGGGAAGCAGCTGTCAAACTGCTCACACTCTCCCCACACATAAAAAACCTCACCTAGTTTGCTGCCTAGATAAACAGTAATTAGTGTGTGGCCAGATTGTTCATACCAGTGCACTTCAGTAACACGCACATTGGTACACGGATGCCAGGACAGATGCAGAAACACACTCTGACACTTATAAGTACTGCGTACTGTACAATTCTCGGGCATTTTATCTGGGCGTGGGTGTGTGTGCGTGGGGGAGTCGCTGGCTGGTGTGTGTGCTGCTGGTGATGAGAGTAAAGACAAGTGTTCACCGTGGGGCGACACATTGATTGTCTGGCCTAACGGAGGCAGAGAGACTTTTTTTCTCACCTTCTCTTCTGCCCACTGTTTTACATCCCCCGTCTCCTTCCCTTGTTCGTTAATAACACCCTCCACTCCCGCTTCCTTAGAGTCACCTTAATGGACTTTTAGTTGATTATTCATGAGCTTGTTTATCTGATTGTTTCCCTCATGCTGTGACTTGTAGGGATGCATTCTGGGAGATATAAATTACACACAAAAAATCTAATCTGAACAGTCTTACATCTCCTTCTCACTGGCCCCTCTAGGATTCCTGTAGACAGAAACTTTTCAAATAGACTATTTTGAAGTCCTGGTTGAACTTTGGGTTAATTACAATAATAACCTTAAGTGGGGCACTTTGTTTAGTTGTAATCTCTAAATTCACCCTGGCTGGAGTGAGATGGGGTTTGAGGGTAGAGGGTGATGGACCGGGGCTGTAGTGCCTGAGCCCTTTTCAGAGTGGAGCTGCTTGAAGTGGGAGCTCACGCTGAACAGAGGGAATTCTGGGATGAAGCTCCCGCCCTTCATGAAGGATGACAGCACAGTGGTTCAGTGTAATTATGAGGTCAACCTGAAATTAACACTGGAACAAGAAATGGCATGCTAAAATGATTATTTTCTCAGACAGATTAACCTTCAGTGGGATATTGCTGTCCAGAACAGATTAGCTAAGAATAGATTGAACTAAGAATCAGAAGAGTTTCAGTCGGAGTGGGAGAGGAGAGGGGATATTACACTCCACTGTAGATTAACCAGGAATAGATGAACTAAGAATAACATTGGAGTTGAATTACCCAGCTTTCAGTATTACTGTACTTGCAGTAAATCAACAGTGTGTGTGAGTGTTTTCTGCTCATAGAAACGGACACCTGAGTTGCTACGGATTGAAACAAGCATTAGTTCTCCCAGAGACATTGCCTTCTGTTTTGTGGCCTGCTAAGCTGCTTGTCATCCACAGACGTGCGTTAGTACAGGAGAACAGAACAGCTTGACAGTTGAAACAGTGCATGTGTTTTTCAGCACCGGCGGCAGAGACAAAGAGGCTTATGACACGCTGTTTTTCAAACGCCGCCATTCTGCAGGGGGTTTCACAGTTCAATTTGACCATTCGTCCTCTTAAACACAGCTGTAAAACTGTCCTGGAGGCAGACGGTATTACTACATCAAACAGCCTCACCTGACAGAGCCGCAATGACTGTTAGGCCAATTACAGGACACAGCCCTGGCCGATACACACACACATTCAACTACACACTCTATTCTACTGATGGGGCTGCTGATGACGCTAACTTCTGACCCTTTTGTGGTCGGTAGGGAATTTTCATCACACTCAATTTCAACACATATTGTAGGCCTATGTGGTAGGCCTGGACAATATGGCTGATGGATGTATGAAACTGAAGCTGGTTCCATTGCTTCCCTTTGCCTATCCTTGGAGATGCAGATATCATTCTCTTTCTTATTGTGTGAGGTGATCGTGGAATCATTTGAGATTCTTGCTTACACTAGCCCCTCCCCCTGCAGTCAGTACTCAGCATCTTGTGTGAGAGTGCACGTGTGTGAGAGTGCGCGTGTGTGAGAGTGCGCGTGTGTGAGAGTGCGTGTGTGTCTGTATGTGTCTGTAGCTCTCACACACTCCGAGAGCTGGGCGGGCAGTGGGGAGGGAAGTCTGTCTGTCAGACTGCAGGCCCTGTTGGACGTGACCCTAACCCACGCTAAGCTAATCAATAAGGGCCCACGAGTGGGATTCCTCCCCAGGAGCTAAATGTTAATTCTAGCACTCCGCTTGGCCAGAACACACAACACACAACATCCTCCTTGACTGAGTGACATCAGCATACATACAGACATACACACACATACATGCATGCTTTTACACGTATGTTGTGTCCCGAAGAGAGTAATATCTTTGAGTGATTGATGAGCTGACCTTATCATGCTGATATATAAATAAACCTATCTCTTGGAGACTCTCTGTGTTTGTGTGTGTGCCTGTGCCTGTGCAGGGAGGTAGTCTATGTTCATCTGCCCCCTGCAACATAATGAGCTGCAGGGCTCTTATTGAAGAGGAAATGTAAGCACTTTTTATTGACAGCTCCTGGGTGTGTAATTCATCATGCTGTCTGGAACCAGTGGAGCCCTGCCGTCTCCAGCATAGGCCCATGCTATCGGTTGCTATGGAGTCCGTGCTCCGACTGCCAGCAACTCATACCACAACATCACTGCTCTAATCTGCTCTCCATGCTGCTGCATACCTACACTTTATCCTTCTGTCCTGCTTACTGATTGGTCAAGGAATGACCACACTTATTTTGCTAGTACTTCTACTATTAAGTAGGAATGTGAATGACACAGACAAAATGGCAGCCAAAAAGCGTCCCTTCCTGTAAATGATTTTTTCTGTGTCGTGAAGTTCAGAACACGTGAACATTGAGATCATAAACCCTGGAGAGACTGGAGATGACATGATTCCTCCTCAGAGGGTTGTTAGTAACGTTGCTAAGAAACCAAGTGGTGATTTGACCAGAATACATTTTGACATTCATTTTGTTTTATGGCGGTGGATCCTTTCTCATGAAAGTGATAATATCATGTGTATGGCTGGGGGGGGGGGGGGGGGGGGGTTGCTGCTAATATTATGCTCCAGCTGTGTAGCCCATATTCACGATACAGCCTAGCGCTGCGTCTTGTGTGTTATCCCTGCCCTGTTATCCAGTGGAGGGTAATATCCCCTCTCCTCTCGTAACTACCCAGCGCTCCTTTCATCCTGCTCTGTAACCGTGGAGATGGGAAACAGGGTGATAAATGGGGTGTTTGTGAAGGTGTGGTCCATGTAGTGTTGTTTTGTTTAATCATATTCCAGCTTCTCTTTGTTATGTCCTGTTTTGTTTTTCAGGTGGGGGGGTGTGGGGTTAAAAAAACAACAAATCCATATTAATGAAATCTAAATTCAGCCCACCAGCCAAGTGCGATATGCAGCAGGCCCTAACTGTGTCTGATAAATATGCATGGCTAAGGACATTTGACGATCTCCAATAATCAGAGCAAAGACAGCGAGATCTCATTACAAATACAATGGCGACTCATATCTGGAAGCAGTTGTGATGAATATACACCCCGAGAGACACGTACAGTATGTCATTACGTCAACGCCAAGGCCACAGCAGCACCCTAACATTGAGAAACACATCTACACGTAGATCGATACATAAATCCCTAGTTATCAAGTATAGGAATTCCAATGGTCCACTACTCCATCTCAAAAACCAATGGGCTAAAACCTACATCTTGAAATGTGTCATGCTTTATCATAATCTCTGTCCTGATACCCTCATATACAATGTGACATAGGAAGATGTACTCTGGCTTTTCCACCTGTCAAACTGGGATCATAATCCTCATCGTACTTCATTGTTTTAATGGGCTGTATTTAAATAGGACAGTTCATTGTTTGCTGGCAAGATGGCATATCGGTCAAAAGGTCTCTCATCCGAGTGTAAATCTCTGTCCGTCTGTGAATACCTGATGGTCAAATGCTGAGCCAGAGGATTGGGTAATCTCGCTCTCCGAGACCAACATGAGTAAGGTCTTTAATCAGGTCAACACCCGCAAGGCGCGGGGCCCGACGGTATTCCAAGGCGTGTTCTCAGAGTATGCACAGAACAGCTGGCAGGCATACTCACGGTCATTTTCAACCTCCCATTGTCCCAGTCTGTAATCCCCACGCTTTAAGATGCCTTCCATCGTTCCTGTTCCTGAGAACTCTAAGGCTTCATGCCACAATGACCACCGCCCTGTAGAACTCACATCTGTAATCATGAAGAGCTTTGAGAGGCTGGTTATGGCACACATTAACTCCACCATCCCAGCCACCCTATACGCACTCCAATTTGCATACCGCCCCAACATATCCATAGACAACGCAATCTCAATTGCACTCCACACTGCCCTCTCCCACCTAGTTAAGAGGAATACTGACTGGCTTGCATCACTGCTTGGTGTGGCAATAGCCCCACCCTCATTCTCATGGCGAACAGAGGGTGGTGCGGACAGCCCAGTACATCACTGGTGCCTAGCTACCTGCCATCCAGGAACTCTATATCAGGCGGGGTGAAAGGAAGGCCTGGAAAATTGTTAAAGATTCCAGCCACCCAAGCCATGGACTGTTCTCTCTGATCCACACTGCAAGTCTGACGCCAACAGGCTCCTATACAGCTTCTATTCCCAAGCCATAAAACTGCAATAGCTGGCTAACAAAATGGATAACAAAATGGCTACACGCACTATATGAGTTGACCCTTGTATTTTATTTTTATTTCTATGCACACTCACAGGGCCCTACACACTCACAGGGCCCTACACACTCACACACACTGACACTCCAACACACACACAAACACTCCATAATTTGCTCACACACACATAATATCCACATAGTTACACTGACTCCACACACCCACATACCCACTCACATACAATTATCATGTATGCCGCTGCTCCTCTGTTTATCACATAACCTGATACCTAGTCACCTTACCCGATACATACACTTTATAGCCAAAAGTATGTGGACAACTGCTCTTCGAACATCTCATTCCAAAATCCTGAATATGGAGTTGTTCCCCCCTTTGCTGCTATAACAGCCTCCACTCTTCTGGGAAGGCTTTCCACTAGATGTTGGAACCTTGCTGCGTGGACTTGCTTCCATTCAGTCGCAAGAGCTTTAGTGAGGTCGGGCACTGATGTTGGGCATCTAGACCAGTTCATCCCAAAGGTGTTTAATGGGATGGAGGTCAGGGCTCTGTGCAGGCCAGTTCTTCCATACCGATATCGACAAACCATTTCTGTGTGGACCTCACTTTGTGCACAGAGTCATTGTCATGCTGAAACAGGAAAGGGCCTTCCCCCAAACTGTTACCACAAAGTTGGAAGCACAGAATCATGTAGAATGTCATTATATGCTGTAGAGTTAAGATTTTGCTTCACTGGAACTAAGGGGCCCAGCCTGAACCATGAAAAACAACGCCTGACCATTATTCCTTATCCACCAAACTTTACAGTTGGCACTATGCATTGGGGCAGGTATCGTTCTCCTGGCATCCGCCAAACCCAGATTAGTCTTTCGGACTGCCAGATGGTGAAGCGTGATTCATCACTCCAGAAAATGTGTTTCCACTGCTCAAGATTGCATTTGCGGCAAGCTTTACACCACTCCAACCGACTGTTGGCATTGTGCATGGTGATCTTAGGCTTGTGTGCGGCTGCTCGGCCATGGAAACCCATTTCATGAAGCTCCAGGTGAACAGTTCTTGTCCCGACGTTGCTTCCAGAGGCAGTATGGAACTCAGTAGTGAGTGTTGCAACCGAGGACAGAGAATGTTTGACGCACTATGTACTTCAGCACTCGACGTTCCCGTTCTGTGAGCTTGTGGTCTACCACTTTGCGGCTGAGCCGATGTTTCTACTAGACGTTTCCAATTCACAATAACAGCACTTACTGTACAGTTGACAGCGGCAGCTCTAGCAGGGCAGACATTTGATGAACTGACCTGTTGGAAAGGTTGTATCCTATGACGGTGCCACATTGAAAGTCACTGAGCTCTTCAGCACGGGCCATTCTACTACCAATATTTGTATATGGAGATTGTATGGCTGTGTGCTCGATTATATACATGTGGCTGAAATATCCGAATCCAGTCATTTAAAGGGGTGTCCACATCATTTTGGCCATGTACTCTATCTACCTCTATCACTCCAGTATCCCTGCACATTGTAAATATGGTACTGGAACTGACTCACCCTGTATATAGTATGCTTACTTACTTTATCCTGTTTTTCTTATTTGTTATTTTTATTTCTTGTGTGTTTTTATTCTACCTTATGTTATTTTTAGTATTACATTGTTATTGATTACTGCATTGTTGGGGTTAGAGTTCGCAAGAAAGTTATTTCACTGTACTTGTGCATGTGACATTAGAACTTGAAACTTAATTGGTTGGCACCTGACTCCTTCCTCCGCCTCTCCACTTGGCAGCCTGAGATACAAACCTAAGAACGTCTTTTCAAATCACACATTCTCACTCCATTACGACCCACACTATATTTTATCTTTTAACAACAGATTCAGCGTGTCATATATCTCACTTTGTCCATTTATCACAGTATTGCGCTTATTTTTCCATTTAATAGTTCAATATATTTCTCTCCTTTTTGTAAGGAATACACATACTATATCCCCAACTCAGTTGAATTTGTAGGCTACAGTATAGTCATTTACATCCACACAGTATAGCTGTGTAATTTACTGTGAGACACCGTTACAGACCGTGCCTGTATTAAAATGGGAGTCAGATGCTTGGTAATAGATGGAGTTGTCTTTATTGGCTCCTTTCTCCCTTCCCTCAGAAGGGAGAAAGGAGTGTGGAGGCGGTGTGGGGTGGAGGGGCTGTGTGGAGGTGAGGTGGAGAGGGGCTGTCTGGAGGTGGAGTGGAGAGGGGCTGTGTGGAGGTAGGGTGGATGGGCTGTCTGGAGGTGAGGTCGGGTCGGGGGGCTGTGTGGTGGGGTGGGGTTTGGGGGGCTGTCTGGAGGTGGAGTGGAGAGCAGCTGTCTGGAGGTGCGGTGGAGAGGGGCTGTCTGGAGGTGAGGTCGGGTCAGGGGGCTGTGTGGTGAGGTGGGGTTGGGGTTGGGGGGCTGTCTGGAGGTGCGGTGGAGAGCAGCTGTCTGGAGGTGCGTTGGAGAGGGGCTGTCTGGAGGTGAGGTCGGGTCAGGGGGCTGTGTGGTGGGGTTGGGGTTGGGGGGCTGTCTGGAGGTGGAGTGGAGAGCAGCTGTCTGGAGGTGCCGTGGAGAGGGGCTGTCTGGAGGTGCGGTGGGGTGGGGGGCTGTGTGGAGGTGAGGTCGGGTCTGTCTGGAGATGGGTGGGGGGCTGGGGGCTGTGTGGAGGTGGGGGGCTAATTGGAGGTCGAGTTGGTGTGGCAGGGGCTGTTTGGAGGTGGGGGGCTAATTTGAGGTCGAGTTGGGGTGGCAGGGGGCTGTTTGGAGGTGGGGTGGCAGGGGGCTGTGTGGAGGTGGGTTGGGGGGCTGTGTGGAGGTGGGGTGGCGAGGGGCTGTGTGGAGGTGGGGTGGCGGGGGCTGTGGGGCTGTTGGGGGGCTGTGTGGAGGTGGGTGGCGGGGGCTGTGTGGTGGGGTGGGGTGGCTGAGGGGCTGTGTGGAGGTGGGGTGGGGTGGCGAGGGGCTGTGTGGAGGTGGGGTGGCGGGGGCTGTGTGGAGGTGGGTTGGGGGGGGCTGTGTGGAGGTGGGGTGGCGAGGGGCTGTGGAGGTGGGGTGGCAGGGGGCTGTGTGGAGGTGGGGTGGCGGGGGCTGTGTGGAGGTGGGGTGGCAGGGGGCTGTGTGGAGGTGGGGTGGCAGGGGGCTGTGTGGAGGTGGGGTGGCGGGGGCTGTGTGGAGGTGGGGTGGCAGGGGGCTGTGTGGAGGTGGGGTGGCAGGGGGCTGTGTGGAGGTGGGGTGGCGGGGGGCTGTGTGGAGGTGCGGTGGAGAGGGGCTGTCTGGAGGTGGAGTGGAGAGCAGCTGTCTGGAGGTGCGTTGGAGAGGGGCTGTCTGGAGGTGAGGTCGGGTCAGGGGGCTGTGTGGTGGGGTGGGGTTGGGGTTGGGGGGCTGTCTGGAGGTGGATTGGAGAGCAGCTGTCTGGAGGTGCCGTGGAGAGGGCTGCCTGGAGGTGCGGCGGGGTGGAGGGGCTGTGTGGAGGTAGGGTGGATGGGCTGTCTGGAGGTGAGGTCGGGTTGGGGGCTGTGTGGTGGGGTGGGGTTGGGGTTGGGGGGCTGTCTGGAGGTGGAGTGGAGAGCAGCTGTCTGGAGGTGCCGTGGAGAGGGGCTGTCTGGAGGTGCGGTGGGGTGGGGGGCTGTGTGGAGGTAGGGTGGATGGGCTGTCTGGAGGTGAGGTCGGGTCTGTCTGGAGGTGGGGGGGGCTGGTGGAGGTCGAGTTGGAGTGGCAGGGGGCTGTTTGGAGGTGGGGGGCTAATTTGAGGTCGAGTTGGGGTGGCAGGGGGCTGTTTGGAGGTGGGGTGGCAGGGGGCTGTGTGGAGGTGGGTTGGGGGCTGTGTGGAGGTGCGGTGGAGAGGGGCTGTCTGGAGGTGGGAGTGGCAGGGAGCTGTGTGGAGGTAGGGTGGATGGGCTGTCTGGAGGTGAGGTCGGGTCGGGGGGCTGTGTGGTGGGGTGGGGTTGGGGTTGGGGGGCTGTCTGGAGGTGGAGTGGAGAGCAGCTGTCTGGAGGTGCCGTGGAGAGGGGCTGTCTGGAGGTGCGGTGGGGTGGGGGGGCTGTGTGGAGGTAGGGTGGATGGGCTGTCTGGAGGTGAGGTCGGGCGCTGTGTGGAGGTGGGGTGGCAGGGGGCTGTGTGGAGGTGGGGTGGCGAGGGGCTGTGTGGAGGTGGGTTGGGGGAGCTGTGTGGAGGTGGGTTGGGGCGCTGTGTGGAGGTGGGGTGGCAGGGGGCTGTGTGGAGGTGGGGTGGCAGGGAGCTGTGTGGAGGTGGGTTGGGGGCGCTGTGTGGAGGTGGGGTGGCAGGGGGCTGTCTGGAGGTGCGTTGGAGAGGGGCTGTCTGGAGGTGGAGTGGAGAGCAGCTGTCTGGAGGTGCGTTGGAGAGGGGGCTGTCTGGAGGTGCGGCGGGGTGGAGGGGCTGTGTGGAGGTAGGGTGGATGGGCTGTCTGGAGGTGAGGTCGGGTCGGGGGGCTGTGTGGTGGGGTGGGGTTGGGGTTGGGGGAGGCTGTCTGGAGGTGGAGTGGAGAGCAGCTGTCTGGAGGTGCCGTGGAGAGGGGCTGTCTGGAGGTGCGGTGGGGTTGGGGGCTGTGTGGAGGTAGGGTGGATGGGCTGTCTGGAGGTGAGGTCGGGTCTGTCTGGAGGTGGGGGGGGGGGGCAGGGGGCTGTGGGGGGGGGCTAATTGGAGGTCGAGTTGGGGTGGCAGGGGCTGTTTGGAGGTGGGGTGGCAGGGGCTGTGTGGAGGTGGGGTTGCAGGGGGCTGTGTGGAGGTGGGGTGGCAGGGGGCTGTGTGGAGGTGGGTTGGGGGCGCTGTGTGGAGGTGGGGTGGCAGGGGGCTGTGTGGAGGTGGGGTGGCAGGGAGCTGTGTGGAGGTGGGGTGGCAGGGGGCTGTGTGGAGGTGGGGTGGCAGGGGGCTGTGTGGAGGTGGGGTGGCAGGCGGCTGTGTGGAGGTGGGGTGGCAGGGGGCTGTGTGGAGGTGGGGTGGCAGGGGGCTGTGTGGAGGTGGGGTGGCAGGGGGCTGTCTGGAGGTGGGGTGGCAGGGGGCTGTGTGGAGGTGGGGTGGCAGGGGGCTGTGTGGAGGTGGGGTGGCGGGGGGCTGTGTGGAGGTGGGGTGGTGGGTATTCTGCAGACAGTGAGCGCCAGCCACATAAAGCCTTCATCACTTCTAAACTGCTCCATCTCCCAAAGCCAGGGCCAGATTAGCACTGCCAATTCGAGTTTAACCATGAGAAGACAGGAACCAACTAAACAGAGCTGTGATGGTGAAGCCAACAGATTCACCAAAGGGGGAGAGTGAGAGGTGTCACGCTATTTGATTTATTTTGATATATGTGTCAACAGGTTTTTATTGCTGTCGTGTTCTCTGAGTCAAATCGATTACTTCAAAGTGCCGTAGCATGGATGGATATCTAAGACTTGTACATGTGGGCTCCCGAGTGACGCAGGGTTCTAGGGCACTGCGTGTCAGTGTGAGGTGTCACTGCAGTCCCTGGTTCAAATCCAGGCTCCATCACATCCGGCTGTGATTGGGAGTCCCATAGGGCACTGCACAATTGTCCGGGGTAGGCCGTCATTGTAATTAAGAATGTGTTCTTAACTGACTTGCCTAGTTAAAATATGGGAACATGTCTGTTGTGGCAGCTCAAGGACAATATGTACACTAATGTTTCAAGTTTTGGGTTCACTTAAAAATCTCCTTGTTTTTAAAAGAAAATCACATTTTTCTCTCCGTTACAATAACATCAAATTGATCAGAAATACAGTGTAGACATTGTTAATGTTGTAAATGACTATTGTAGCTGGAAACAGCTGATTTTTTAATGGGATATCTACATAGACATAGAGAGGCCTATATCAGCAACCATCACTCCAGTGTTCCAATGGCACGTTGTGTTAGCTAATCCAAGTTTATCATTTTAAAAGGCTAATTGATCATTAGAAAAACCCCATGCAATTATGTTAGCAGAGCTGAACACTGTTGTGCTATGATTAAAGAAGCAATAAAACTGGCCTTCTTTAGACTAGTTGAGTATCTGGAGCATCAACATTTGTGGGTTCGATTACAGGCTCAAAATGGCCAGAAACAAAGAACTTTCTTCTGAAACTCATCAGTCGTTTCTTGTTCTGAGAAATGAAGGCTATTCTCTAAGGAGAAATTGCCAAGAAACTGAAGATCTCGTACCAGGCTGTGTACTACTCCCTTCACAGAACAGCGCAAACTTGCTCTAACCAGAATAGAAAGAGGAGTGGGAGGCCTGAGCAAGAGGACAAGTACATCCAATTTGTAAGTCGCTCTGGATAAGAGCGTCTGCTAAATGACTTAAATGTAAATGTAAATGTACATTAGAGTGTCTAGTTTGAGAAACAGACGCCTCAACTGGCAGCTTCATTAAATAGTACCCACAAAACACCAGTCTCGACATGCTGGCCTTCTAGACAGAGTTGCAAAGAAAAGACATATCTCAGACTGGCCAATAAAAATAAAATATTAAGATGGACAAAAGAACACAGACACTGGACAGAGGAACTCTGCCTAGAAGGTCAGCATCCCGTAGTCACCTCTTCACTGTTGACGTTGAGACTGTTGTTTTGTGAGTACTATTTAATGAAGCAGCCAGTTGAAGACATGTGATGTGTCTGTTTCTCAAACTAGACACTCTAATGTATTTGTCCTCTTGCTCAGTTGTGCATCGGGGCCTCCACTCCTCTTTCTATTCTCGTTAGAGCCAGTTGTGCTGTTCTGTGATGGAAGTAGTACACAGTGTTGCATGACATCTTCAGTTTCTTGGCAATTTCTCACATGGAATAGCCTTCATTTCTCAGAACAAGAATAGACTGACAAGTTTCAGACGAAATTTCTTTGTTCCTGGCCATCTTAAAACATACTTAAAACAGCTACTGTCAATGTTGTGTCTCTCTTTCCAAACACAGACCCACTAACTTACTATGACCTCTGACCTTTGTGTGTACCCAGGTGTGGCGTGTTGGCTGTGGAAGCTGTCAGTCTGCAGCTGGCCTATCAGGAGCTCTCAGGAGGATGGACCAGAACAGACAGTCTATCTGAGGATGCCTCCCGTCCCTCCCCCTCTCTACACCTGCTCTCTCGCCTCTCACACTATGCTAGGAAAACACACTCTACACCTCTGATTTTGACCAAACCCCCCACCCCTCCCAATACCTTCTTTCTCCCAGTATCTCCAATAACCTACTAATTTCAGGGTATTTGGAGGTCCTTTCTTCACTCTTTGCTGTCCACGAGTGAACTCATATTTAGTTTGTTGGGCAGAAGACCGGAGGACATGTCCTTCTTCCCTGAGAGTGGCCCCAGACGTCCGGGGCCCAGTGGGATGCGGCGCTCCAGCCCCCGCAGGATGTCTGACCCGTGTCTGGTGTGGCTCCTGGGCCTGGCCCTCCGCCTGGCACTGTCCTCCTGCCAGCGGGCCGACCTCAGCGGGAAACACCCCATGGTCACCACGGGCTACGGCAAGCTGCGCGGCGTCAGGAAGGAACTCAACAACGAGATCCTGGGACCCGTGGAGCAGTACCTGGGCGTGCCCTACGCCACCCCGCCCATCGGCGAGCGCCGCTTCCAGCCCCCAGAGGCGCCAGGCTCCTGGCAGGAGATCCGCAACGCCACCCAGTTTGCCCCCGTGTGCCCGCAGAATGTACACGGGGTGCTGCCTGAAATAATGCTGCCGGTGTGGTTCACTGACAACCTGGACGCTGCAGCAGGCTACGTTCAGAACCAGAGTGAGGACTGTCTATACCTCAATGTCTATGTGCCCACTGAGGATGGTGAGTCCAGCTCCTGTTCCATCTCTCAGGCCAGATTACACTTCAAGTCAGGCAGGCAGGCTGGGGCTAACTGTTACAGTCTAGTGGAGCTTTTGCTGTAGGCTCTGGGGATTAAGATGTCTCCTCAGTGTGTGTCAGATAGGACAGGATGTGAAGTAAGAAAGGTATGGAGTAGGTTTATTTAAGTCTTGGGGTAAATTACCCCATTCACACCTCTGAGGTATCACTAATAATCTTGTGTTTCGTCTCAGCTTGAGAAGCAGGTCCTTCTTGGTCATCTCCTATTATGATCTTTCCTGATGCCTCGTCACTTTACCCTGCCTTTATGTACATATCTACCTCAAATACCTCATACCCTGCATTGATCTGGTACTGCTACTGCCTGTATATAGCTCCATTCTTGTGTATTTTTTATTCCTCTTGTTACTATTTTTATATTTGTATTATTATTTGTATTTTTGTTCAACTCTGCATCATTGGGAAGGGCTTGTAAGTAAGCATTTCAAGGTAAACACCTGTTGTATTGTGATAAATAACATTTTATTTGATCTCACCCAAGAGTAAGACAGTAGTGTGTAAAATAAGGGCGTTTGTTTTTCATCCCCCTCAACTGTTTTATGCCACAGAGCAACTGGTATTTGGTCCCAACAAGACGGAATGCTATTGACGCATCTTCATAGAGTGGTATCATTTGGATCATTAAGTCAGGAGATTGTTATCAGAGACGCAAGGGCTCTTGACCTGTGCCAATAAACACCCATGAGATTACCAAAGAATAGAAGCACTTACACTTACGTCAGTCTCGATCACTGCTCAGTCTTTTGTTCGGCCAGAGTGTTGATTTGCATACCGTGCTGTGGTACTGTCAGAGCAAAGGATGCTTTTATCCCGATAACTTCTACTCATTAGCTGCAGTCTATAGTGAAGCTTCATGCTTTGTTTCAAGTGTACTCTAAGGTCAAAAAGGGACCGTGTTTGTTAGCAATGCTACTCCCGCTCCTCTGTGAAGGACACCACAGTTCACTGCTGTGTCCACATGTTGTTGAACAAGTATATTTACACGTAGCTTGAGGATTGTTGAGGCATTTCAATAAGGAAATGGAAATGTAGAAACACAAAAGAAACGTTCAGTCTGGGCGACGGACAACAATAAATCTATGCCACAGTATTAAAAGAAAAAACATGTCCCTCCAATGGAACAAATAGATGAATCGTATGTATACACCAGAGAATCTATATTGTCCGACTCTGGGCTGTGTTTGTTGGGCTGTGTTTGTTGGGCTGTGTTTGTTGGGCTGTGTTTGTTGGGCTGTGTTTGTTTCTCCATTGTGGGCTCGGAAAACAATATTAGCACACGCCTGTTCTAATATATTTTGCACATACTTGTGAGACTTCTAGGTTTAGCATTTGCATACTGTATATGGGATTTGTATCTCCATTTTAGGCTGCCCGGTGGGCTTGCATGTTAAGTGCATTCAGTCCTGAGAATTTCAGCTGTGCTCCTGGAATCCTTTGTGAACTGAATCTCACTGAAGCTGAGTATAGGCTATTATCAGATTTCAGGCAGTGTTGCCAGTTTGTTTTTGGAGTTAACCCATTTAATACGCCATTTATATCACTCATATTGAATTATTTTCAAGACCATCTCACCAACACACACAAACAAACACACACACTCAGAAATGAAATTCCTTTCCTGAAGGTCATACTTTAGGTATGAAATGTTAACATGCACCGCTCAGTAAGCAGTAACAGTGAACCTAGGATCAGGTTGAGAGACTTTTCCTATGTTCCAGATGATATGTCATCTCCTGAGTTGTCATGGAGGTTACACCTCTGTAGCGTGTCATAATTGGTGGACCCATAGCATTGCTGCAATGGAGTGCCTTGAACCAATCATTTCATGAAGAAGGGCTTGCCTCAGCAGATCTGCCCGTTTCCATCTGCACTGAGCAGCGTTGTGACATGTGTCTGCTGAGCTCTGATTACATGCTATGTGACAGAACTTTACTGCTGAAGATTGACCTAGTAATTAGTACAATCGGTAAGATGTCCTGCAGATCAACGTTTTTCTTTCTTCAATTAATGATATACAACTGCCTTTAAAAAAATAAAAATAAAAATGCACCTTTATTTAACCAGGGAGGCCAGTTGAGAACAAGTTCTCATTTACAACTGCGACCTGGCCAAGATAGAGCAAAGCAGTGTGACAAAAACAACAACACAGAGTTACACATGGGATTGTACAGTGTGTGCAAATGTAGCAAGATTAGACCTTACCCTATCATAACCCAAAGCAGTGTTGAGGCTGCTGTTGGGTTGAACAACTGACTCTGGATTGTGGCTTTAAGGAGAGAGAACGAGTATTTAGCTACATTCTGTATTTGATCCTAACATTGATTTATTTTTCACTCATTGAAGGCATAAAGGAACATAACAGTGTTACTTCAATATTCAACCCATTTGGAAAGAGGAGGATTTCAATTTGTTTTAGATATGTTCTTTATTCAGTGTAGCTAATTAGCAGGTGGTTTTGAACATAAGCCACACACACACACGCACATGCACACACACTTTACTGACTCACAAAACCTTACTCCACATGGAATTACCATAGATATGTTGATCCCCTGGACTATTGTATGGATATGAAGTACTGTTACACTGACCTCACACTATAGACCTTTTTATAGAACTAGCTAAGTTCATTTGAAGTCTTTAGTGTTATGGCAGTAATACAGGGCATTCGGAAAGTATTCAGACCACTTGACTTTTTCCACATTTTGTTCCGTTGCAGCCTTATTCTAAAATGGATTAAATAAAACATTTTCCTCATCAATATACACACAATACCCCATAATGACAAAGTGAAAATAGGTTGTTAGAAATATTTGCAAATTTAAAAAACATTACATTCAGACCCTTTCCTATGAGACTTGAAATTCAGCTCAGGTGCATCCTGTTTCCATTGATCATCCTTGAGATGTTTCTACAACTTGATTGGAGTTCACCTGTGGTAAATTCAATTGATTGGACATGATTTGGAAAGGCACACACCTGTCCATACAGGGTCTCACAGTTGACAGTGCATTTCAGAGCAAAAACCAAGCCATAAGGTCGAAGGAATTGTCCGTAGAGCTCCGAGACAGGATCGTGTCGAGGCACAGATCTGGGGAAGGGTACCAAAACATTTCTGCAGCATTGAAGGTCCCCAAGAACACAGTGTTCTCCATTATTCTTAAATGGAAGAAGCTTGGAACCATCAAGACTTTACCTAGAACTGGCCGGACAGCCAAACTGAGAAAAACCTGATGGTCATTCTGACAGCGCTCCAGAGTTCCTCTGTGGAAATGGTAGAACTTTTCCAGAAGGACAACCATCTCTGCAGCACTCCAGTAACCAGACGGAAGCCACTCCTCAGTAAAAGGCACATCAAATGACAGCCTGCTTGAAGTTTACCAAAGGCACCTAAAGGACTCTCAGATCATGAGAAACAAGATTCTCTGGTCTAATGAAACCAAGATTGGCCTGAATGAAAAGTCTGGAGGAAACCTGGCACCATCCCTACGATGAAGCATGGTGGTGGCAGCGTCCTTCTGTGGACGTTTTTATGTTTATAAGCAGCAGGGACTGGGAGACTAGTCAGGATTGAGTGATAGATGATCAGAGCAAAGTACAGAGAGATACTTGATGAAAACCTGCTCCAGAGCGCTCAGGACCTCAGATTGGGGCGAAGGTTCACCTTCCAACAGGACAATGACCCTAAGCACAAAGCCAAGACAACGTAGAAGCAGTGGTGTAAAAAGTACCCAACTGTCATACTTGAGTAAAAGTAAATATACCTTAATTCATAGAAAATTACTCAAGTAAAAATGAAAGTCACACAGTAAAATACTACTTGAGTAAAAGTCCAAGTATTTGGTTTTAAATATACTTAAGTATCAAAAAGTAAAACTATAAATAATAAAAATGTCCTTATATTAAGCAAACCAGGCAGCACAATTTTCTTGTTTTTGAAATTTACGGATAGCCAGGGGCACACTTCAACACTCAGACATAATTTACAAACAAAGCATTTGTGTTTAGTGAGTCCGCTAGATCAGAGGCGTAAGGGATGACCTGGGATGTTCTCTTGATATGTGTGTGAATTGGACCATTTTCTGTCCTGCTAAGCATTTAAAATTTACATTTACATTTACATTTAAGTCATTTAGCAGACGCTCTTATCCAGAGCGACTTACAAATTGGTGCATTCACCTTATGACCTCCAGTGGAACAGTAGTGCATCTAAATCTTTTCAGGGGGAGGGGGGGTGAGAGGGATAACTTTATCCTATCCTAGGTATTCCTTAAAGAGGTGGGGTTTCAGGTGTCTCCGGAAGGTGGTGATTGACTCCGCTGTCCTGGCGTCGTGAGGGAGTTTGTTCCACCATTGGGGGGCCAGAGCAGCGAACAGTTTTGACTGGGCTGAGCGGGAACTGTACTTCCTCAGTGGTAGGGAGGCGAGCAGGCCAGAGGTGGATGAACGCAGTGCCCTTGTTTGGGTGTAGGGCCTGATCAGAGCCTGGAGGTACTGAGGTGCCGTTCCCCTCACAGCTCCGTAGGCAAGCACCATGGTCTTGTAGCGGATGCGAGCTTCAACTGGAAGCCAGTGGAGGGAGCGGAGGAGCGGGGTGATGTGAGAGAACTTGGGAAGGTTGAACACCAGACGGGCTGCGGCGTTCTGGATGAGTTGTAGGGGTTTAATGGCACAGGCAGGGAGCCCAGCCAACAGCGAGTTGCAGTAATCCAGACGGGAGATGACAAGTGCCTGGATTAGGACCTGCGCCGCTTCCTGTGTGAGGCAGGGTCGTACTCTGCGGATGTTGTAGAGCATGAACCTACAGGAACGGGCCACCGCCTTGATGTTAGTTGAGAACGACAGGGTGTTGTCAGGATCACGCCAAGGTTCTTAGCGCTCTGGGAGGAGGACACAATGGAGTTGTCAACCGTGATGGCGAGATCATGGAACGGGCAGTCCTTCCCGGGAGGAAGAGCAGTTCCGTCTTGCCGAGGTTCAGCTTGAGGTGGTGATCCGTCATCCACACGGATATGTCTGCCAGACATGCAGAGATGCGATTCGCCACCTGGTCATCAGAAGGGGGAAAGGAGAAGATTAATTGTGTGTCGTCTGCATAGCAATGATAGGAGAGACCATGTGAGGTTATGACAGAGCCAAGTGACTTGGTGTATAGCGAGAATAGGAGAGGGCCTAGAACAGAGCCCTGGGGACACCAGTGGTGAGAGCACGTGGTGTGGAGACGGATTCTCGCCACGCCACCTGGTAGGAGCGACCTGTCAGGTAGGACGCAATCAGCGTGGGCCGCGCCGGAGATGCCCAACTCGGAGAGGGTGGAGAGGAGGATCTGATGGTTCACAGTATCGAAGGCAGCCGATAGGTCTAGAAGGATGAGAGCAGAGGAGAGAGAGTTAGCTTTAGCAGTGCGGAGCGCCTCCGTGATACAGAGAAGAGCAGTCTCAGTTGAATGACTAGTCTTGAAACCTGACTGATTTGGATCAAGAAGGTCATTCTGAGAGAGATAGCGGGAGAGCTGGCCAAGGACGGCACGTTCAAGAGTTTTGGAGAGAAAAGAAAGAAGGGATACTGGTCTGTAGTTGTTGACATCGGAGGGATCGAGTGTAGGTTTTTTTCAGAAGGGGTGCAACTCTCGCTCTCTTGAAGACGGAAGGGACGTAGCCAGCGGTCAGGGATGAGTTGATGAGCGAGGTGAGGTAAGGGAGGAGGTCTCCGGAAATGGTCTGGAGAAGAGAGGAGGGGATAGGGTCAAGCGGGCAGGTTGTAGGGCGGCCGGCCGTCACAAGACGAGATTTCATCTGGAGAGAGAGGGAGAAAGAGGTCAGAGCACAGGGTAGGGCAGTGTGAGCAGAACCAGCGGTGTCGTTTGACTTAGCAAACGAGGATCGGATGTCGTCGACCTTCTTTTCAAAATGGTTGACGAAGTCATCTGCAGAGAGGGGGAGGAGGGGGAGGAGGATTCAGGAGGGAGGAGAAGGTTGCAAAGAGCTTCCTAGGGTTAGAGGCAGATGCTTGGAATTTAGAGTGGTAGAAAGTGGCTTTAGCAGCAGAGAGAGAAGAGGAAAATGTAGAGAGGAGGGAGTGAAAGGATGTCAGGTCCGCAGGGAGGCGAGTTTTCCTCCATTTCCGCTCGGCTGCCCGGAGCCCTGTTCTGTGAGCTCGCAATGAGTCGTCGAGCCACGGAGCGGGAGGGGAGGACCGAGCCGGCCTGGAGGATAGGGGACATAGAGAGTCAAAGGATGCAGAAAGGGAGGAGAGGAGGGTTGAGGAGGCAGAATCAGGAGATAGGTTGGAGAAGGTTTGAGCAGAGGAAGAGATGATAGGATGGAAGAGGAGAGAGTAGCGGGGGAGAGAGAGCGAAGGTTGGGACGGCGCGATACCATCCAGTAGGGGCAGTGTGGGAAGTGTTGGATGAGAGCGAGAGGGAAAAGGATACAAGGTAGTGGTCGGAGACTTGGAGGAGTTGCAACGAGGTTAGTGGAAGAACAGCATCTAGTAAAGATGAGGTCGAGCGTATTTCCTGCCTTGTGAGTAGGGGGAAGGTGAGAGGGTGAGGTCAAAAGAGGAGAGGAGTGGAAAGAAGGAGGCAGAGAGGAATGAGTCAAGGTAGGCGTGGGGAGGTTAAAGTCGCCCAGAACTGTGAGAGGTGAGCCGTCCTCAGGAAAGGAGCTTATCAAGGCATCAAGCTCATTGATGAACTCTCCGAGGGAACCTGGAGGGCGATAAATGATAAGGATGTTAAGCTTGAAAGGGCTGGTAACTGTGACAGCATGGAATTCAAAGGAGGCGATAGACAGATGGGTAAGGGGAGAAAAGAGAATGACCACTTGGGAGAGATGAGGATCCGGTGCCACCACCCCGCTGACCAGAAGCTCTCGGGGTGTGCGAGAACACGTGGGCAGACGAAGAGAGAGCAGTAGGAGTAGCAGTGTTGTCTGTGGTGATCCATGTTTCCGTCAGTGCCAAGAAGTCGAGGACTGGAGGGAGACATAGGCGGAGATGAACTCTGCCTTGTTGGCCGCAGATCGGCGGTTCAGAGGCTACCGGAGACCTGGAACTCCACGTGGGTCGTGCGCGCTGGGACCACCAGATTAGGGTGGCGCGGCCACGCGGTGTGGAAGCGTTTGTATGGTCTGTGCAGAGAGGAGAGAACAGGGATAGACAGACACATAGTTGACAGGCTACACAGGCTACGCTAATGCAAAGGAGATTGGAATGACAAGTGGACTACACGTCACGAGTGTTCAGAGAGTTAAGCTACGTAGCAAGAATCTTATTGACTAAAATGATTAAAATGATACAGTACTGCTGAAGTAGGCTAGCTGGCAGAGGCTGCGTTGTTGACTAAGTAGGCTAGTGGCATTGGCTGCGTTGTTGACACTACACTAATCAAGTCGTTCCGTTGAGTGTAATAGTTTCTACTGTGCTGCTATTCAGGGCTAGCTGGCTAGCTAGCAGTGTTGATTACGTTACGTTGCGTTAAAAGAACGACAATAGCTGGCTAACTAACCTAGGAAGTCGCTCCAGGCTACACAATTATCTTTGATACAAAGACGGCTGTGTAGCTAGCTATGTAGCTAGCTACGATCAAACAAATCAAGCCGTTGTACTGTAATGAAATGAAATGAAAAATGTGATACTACCTGTGGAGCGAAGCGAAATACGGACCCGGATTGTTGAGTGCAGAAGTTCTGTTCGGTAGGCGTTGGCTAGCTGTTGGCTAGCTAGCAGAGTCTCTATGTTAAGGGCGACATAAAACTACACACTCTAAACTACACAATTATCTTGGGTACGAAGACAGCAAAGACAACTATGTAGCTAGCTAACACTACACGAATCAAGTCGTTCAGTTGAGTGTAATAGTTGTGCTGCTAATCGGTAATGAATATAAAGAGTAAGAAAGTAAAGAGTAAGAAATATAAAGAGTAAAGTAAAGTACTGATACCCCAAAAACTACTTAAGTAGTAATTTAAAGTATTTTTACTTAAGGAATTTACCTCACCGTGCAGGAGTGGCTTTGGGACAAGATTCTGAATGTCCTTGAGTGGCCCAGCCAGTCCAGATTTGAACACGATCAAACATCTCTGGATAGACCTGAAAATAGCTTTGCAGTGACGCTCCCATTCCAACCTGACAGTGTTTGAGAGGATCTGCAGAGAATAATGGGAGAAACTCCCCAAATCCAGGTGTGCCAAGCTTGTAGCGTCATACCCAAGAAGACTCATGGCTGTAATCGCTGCCAAAGTTGCGTCAACATAGTACTGAGTAAAGGGTCTGAATACTTATGTAAATGTGATATTTCCGTTTTTTATTTTTTATAAATGTGCAAACATTTCTAAAAACCTGTTATTGCTACATCATTATGTGGTATTGTGTGTAGATTAGTGAGGGGGATAAATATATGTTATCCCTTTTAGAATAAGGCTGTAATGTAACAAAATGTGGAAAAGGTGAAGGGGTCTGAATACTTTCTGAATGCACCGTTTATTGGGCTTTGCTTCACCCCGTGATATATCAAATCCCAGCTCACACAGTGTAGAATAACCAATAGGCTGGTAGTCTAGTGGTTAAGAGGTCACCGGAAGGTCACTGATTCGAATCCCTGAGCCGACTAGGTGAAAAATCTGTTGATGTGTCCTTGAGCAAAGCACTTATTAACCTTAATTGCTCCTGTAAGTCGCTCTGGATAAGAGCGTCTGCTAAATGACTAAAACGTTTTTTTTTTAAATGCTACATTCTACATTTAGCCAACATGCATATTTCACTCTGTATGAGGTGTTTATAACAGAGAATTACAGCGTTGCAATCCCATTGTAATGTCTCCTCAGCAGCAATACATTGCGAAGGATGTGACATCACCGTCCACCAGGCCATGTCTTGGCAGCATTACAAATTCATTTCCGTTTTGATCCGATCAATATGTTCCACAGCCAAACAAAAAGATGGTGACTGCTCAGTAGTCATTTGAAGCTCCAGAGTATAATGTCAATGCAGATTGGGATGGTGATGTGTGGGGTGGTGGAGGAGTGGACTGATATGAACATAATAAACAAATAAATAAATAGAATATGACACTACAGAAGAACCATTGTGTCAATTGTCTTTGATGCAAGAACAAACCTCAAACAAATGATTTTATTTTTGCTATCCCAGCAGCCCTTGATCTGGTGAAAATTGGATCAGGATTGTTCTGCTGGGGAAATGAGAGGTCTTTGAGTACAGTACTGTAGCTAGCTCTTTCATAGCGCACAGCAACACCACAGTTAATTAGCCCAGAAACTAACGGTTTGTCTAATTCCATTTACACAAAAGGGGGGGATGCCTTTGAAAGCGAGCGTCTTTGGGCTGGCATGGAAAACGAGGGGCACCAAAAACACTGCTGGAATCTGCCTCGTCCTGGCCATCGGAAATGTTCCATCCTGTTGGTTAATTGCGTTTAATCATTTTGTTAAGTGAGGCAGCACCTTGAACACTGAACAGTATATAAACAGGGCCGTGTGAGTTAAGTTGTACATCTTGTCTAAGTACTGGAGAGGAGGGGGAGAGATTGCTGTATACCATTATGTCACGTTGAGGTGGTGTATCCTGCTTGTGAGGAAAACTGAGTGTGTGTGATTTGGTTATTCCCAAGGCTACAGGAGTGCCTGTCTGTGAGAGAGAGTGTTTTTTACATGTGACTTGTGTTCTTGTCAAAGTCTGTCACTTATTGTTAGGGTCACTGCTCACACAGGCCTGTTGCTGTCCCTGTGTGTTACTTCCTGTTTGCTTATTTGTGTGTGAGAGAAAGAATTGAGTGTTCTTGATTTTCAAAACATGAATTTTCCATGTTCACTCAGTATTGACGTGTTTTAACTTGCCTCTGGTATATGGATTATTACAGTTTCCACATATCACAGCTCCATATCCCACATGCCCAAGGCCCTCTAATGTACCCCCATCTGCTACCTGTATCTGAGGCCTTAGAATGACCCAACACTCACAGAGCACAGAGGAAACTACGCATGACACATTTCTGCCCAATGTTAAGAGTAATACCATAGGAGGAAATACTCAGGCAGAACCCCCTGCTGTCTGCTCTCTGCCTCTGAGCTCCTCCCTCCTTCCCTCTCTCTGTACCTGTATATTGCCTCATTTTTGTTATGTTATATATTGTGTTACTTTTTTGATTTGATTACTTAAGTTTATTTAGTAAATATTTTCTTAACTGCCTTAAAAGGTCTACTACACCTGTTGTATTCAGCACATGTGACAAATACACTTTGATTTGATGTGTATCCCCACTCCCTCCTTCCTGTCTATGCGGACTGAGGTAGATGAGGTCACAGGCTCTGAATGCAAATCAGTTCCATGTCCTTCCCCACCAGGCCGCTATGTAGCCTGCTGCTTCCTCAACTCAAATGAAATTCAAATGGCTTTTTAGAATAATGGAAAGAAAACCTAATGTGAGAGCGAGAAGTGAGTTGACACACACACACACAAACACACACACACAAACACACACACATAGGGGCTCTATTTAGTCCAGCTGTGCCTAGTTCCCTCACATAGAGAATCTCCTATGCTATGCCAGCCGCCAGCCTGCTCGGTGAGAGCACTGTGTCATTGCCTTCCTATTTCCTCCAGACTCTCCTCAGCCAAGAGCCTCAGATCCTTCATTTTTATCGCTGGCGGAGTGGCCGTTTACCGTCCAGACTCTTTATTAAAAAACATATTTCAGCAGGCATGGCCACAGAGCCAGGGACGGAGGGAGGGTGGGGGGGATGAAACTGGGAGTACTTGGAGCCGCTGGCAGGGACATGGTGGAGGCTTGATGCTGTGTTAGACACCTCGTCAAACACACAGCACAGACATGACCATATGCAGCTTCATCCCCTTTACGGAACTGGGGAAATGGACAAGGACAGCAGACGGCAGCTTGTGTTCAGGACGCTCCATGCCCACTCAAACATGGAGAAACAGTTTTTTATAACTGGAAGGGGGGCTCCCTGTATTTTAAAGAGCAACTGAAGGCAATAAAGAACTTATCTGGTAGAAAACGCCCTATGTGGCATCTATATAAGTCAGAAACGTTTATTCTAGTGTCAAAATTGACTACAAAGTGTAAATAGGATCATTTTAGTCATAAAGTCAGTCTCATCCAAAACAGAGTTTAGTAAGTGAGTTCGTCATGAATTACTTGAGGGTTGGGTTTTGATTTCAACAATGCTCACTAATACAGATGGATACACTGATGTGTTGTTTGCACTCTATCCAATATTACAGCATAACACACAGACAGTGAGACAGACTCCCAGAAGCATCTTAGCACTAAGAGCATCTTAATTCCATTGAAACAAAATGGACGAAAGATGATCTTAGTGTTACGATGCTTTTGGGAAACTCAGCTCTGCTCAGCAGGCAGCGGATCGGACTTTGTTTACATAACGAAACACGTTGCACACTTACTTTTTAATTATATATTTTTTTACTTGAGAAATACTGCCCCAAATGTTGTAGCTAGATGAATAATTGCACGACTAAAACCTCCTCTGCAAAATTGTCCAAATGAATTACAGATTTTGAAGTTTTCATTCGGACTATTTTGAGGAAATGATACGGGCTTTGTTCCTATGGTGTCTCATGGGGGACAAACATCAGCAACTGTCACATCCAACCTCACCCCAAGACGGAAATCTACTTTTTCTTAATGAGCAACAGAGAAACACATGCAGAATCAGTGTGTTCAGTTGCTCTTTAAACAGGACAGGAGCTGAGTTAAAATGACCAATCCATTGGATTTCATTGAATGCCAGTAAGTCAATCTGAGATGGACACTGTATACCAATGTTGACCCAGCTACATTTCAAGTGCACATATTCAAATCAAGCTTGTTCACATTATTCAGTTAGTTTTTTCGGTGTGGATGATTATACATTTACATTACATTTAAGTCATTTAGCAGACGCTCTTATCCAGAGCGACTTACAAATTGGTGCGTTCACCTTAAGACATCCAGTGGAACAGCCACTTTACAATAGTGCATCTAAATCTTTTAAGGGGGGGGGTGAGAAGGATTACTTTATCCTATCCTAGGTATTCCTTAAAGAGGTGGGGTTTCAGGTGTCTCCGGAAGGTGGTGATTGACTCCGCTGTCCTGGCGTCGTGAGGGAGTTTGTTCCACCATTGGGGGGCCAGAGCAGCGAACAGTTTTGACTGGGCTGAGCGGGAACTGTACTTCCTCAGTGGTAGGGAGGCGAGCAGGCCAGAGGTGGATGAACGCAGTGCCCTTGTTTGGGTGTAGGGCCTGATCAGAGCCTGGAGGTACTGAGGTGCCGTTCCCCTCACAGCTCCGTAGGCAAGCACCATGGTCTTGTAGCGGATGCGAGCTTCAACTGGAAGCCAGTGGAGAGAGCGGAGGAGCGGGGGTGACGTGAGAGAACTTGGGAAGGTTGAACACCAGACGGGCTGCAGCGTTCTGGATGAGTTGTAGGGTTTAATGGCACAGGCAGGGAGCCCAGCCAACAGCGAGTTGCAGTAATCCAGACGGGAGATGACAAGTGCCTGGATTAGGACCTGCGCCGCTTCCTGTGTGAGGCAGGGTCGTACTCTGCGGATGTTGTAGAGCATGAACCTACAGGAACGGGCCACCGCCTTGATGTTAGTTGAGAACGACAGGGTGTTGTCCAGGATCACGCCAAGGTTCTTAGCGCTCTGGGAGGAGGACACAATGGAGTTGTCAACCGTGATGGCGAGATCATGGAACGGGCAGTCCTTCCCGGGAGGAAGAGCAGCTCCGTCTTGCCGAGGTTCAGCTTGAGGTGGTGATCCGTCATCCACACTGATATGTCTGCCAGACATGCAGAGATGCGATTCGCCACCTGGTCATCAGAAGGGGAAAGGAGAAGATTAATTGTGTGTCGTCTGCATAGCAATGATAGGAGAGACCATGTGAGGTTATGACAGAGCCAAGTGACTTGGTGTATAGCGAGAATAGGAGAGGGCCTAGAACAGAGCCCTGGGGACGCCAGTGGTGAGAGCGCGTGGTGAGGAGACAGATTCTCGCCACGCCACCTGGTAGGAGCGACCTGTCAGGTAGGACGCAATCCAAGCGTGGGCCGCGCCGGAGATGCCCAACTCGGAGAGGGTGGAGAGGAGGATCTGATGGTTCACAGTATCGAAGGCAGCCGATAGGTCTAGAAGGATGAGAGCAGAGGGAGAGAGTTAGCTTTAGCAGTGCGGAGCGCCTCTGTGATACAGAGAAGAGCAGTCTCAGTTGAATGACTAGTCTTGAAACCTGACTGATTTGGATCAAGAAGGTCATTCTGAGAGAGATAGCGGGAGAGCTGGCCAAGGACGGCACGTTCAAGAGTTTTGGAGAGAAAAGAAAGAAGGGATACTGGTCTGTAGTTGTTGACATCGGAGGGATCGAGTGTAGGTTTTTCAGAAGGGTGCAACTCTCGCTCTCTTGAAGACGGAAGGGACGTAGCCAGCGGTCAGGGATGAGTTGATGAGCGAGGTGAGGTAAGGGAGAAGGTCTCCGGAAATGGTCTGGAGAAGAGAGGAGGGATAGGGTCAAGCGGGCAGGTTGTTGGGCGGCCGGCCGTCACAAGAGCAGCGAGATTTCATCTGGAGAGAGAGGGAGAAAGAGGTCAGAGCACAGGGTAGGGCAGTGTGAGCAGAACCAGCGGTGTCGTTTGACTTAGCAAGCGAGGATCGGATGTCGTCGACCTTCTTTTCAAAATGGTTGACGAAGTCATCTGCAGAGAGGAGGAGGGGGGGGAGGAGGATTCAGGAGGGAGGAGAAGGTGGCAAAGAGCTTCCCTAGGGTTAGAGGCAGATGCTTGGAATTTAGAGTGGTAGAAAGTGGCTTTAGCAGCAGAGACAGAAGAGGAAAATGTAGAGAGGAGGGAGTGAAAGGATGCCAGGTCCGCAGGAGGCGAGTTTTCCTCCATTTCCGCTCGGCTGCCCGGAGCCCTGTTCTGTGAGCTCGCAATGAGTCGTCGAGCCACGGAGGCGGGAGGGAGGACCGAGCCGGCCTGGAGGATAGGGGACATAGAGAGTCAAAGGATGCAGAAAGGGAGGAGAGGAGGGTTGAGGAGGCAGAATCAGGAGATAGGTTGGAGAAGGTTTGAGCAGAGGGAAGAGATGATAGGATGGAAGAGGAGAGAGTAGCGGGGGAGAGAGAGCGAAGGTTGGGACGGCGCGATACCATCCAGTAGGGGCAGTGTGGGAAGTGTTGGATGAGAGCGAGAGGGAAAAGGATACAAGGTAGTGGTCGGAGACTTGGAGGGGAGTTGCAATGAGGTTAGTGGAAGAACAGCATCTAGTAAAGATGAGGTTGAGCGTATTGCCTGCCTTGTGAGTAGGGGGAAGGTGAGAGGGTGAGGTCAAAGAGGAGAGGAGTGGAAAGAAGGAGGCAGAGAGGAATGAGTCAAAGGTAGACGTGGGGAGGTTAAAGTCGCCCAGAACTGTGAGAGGTGAGCCGTCCTCAGGAAAGGAGCTTATCAAGGCATCAAGCTCATTGATGAACTCTCCGAGGGAACCTGGAGGGCGATAAATGATAAGGATGTTAAGCTTGAAAGGGCTGGTAACTGTGACAGCATGGAATTCAAAGGAGGCGATAGACAGATGGGTAAGGGGAGAAAGAGAGAATGACCACTTGGGAGAGATGAGGATCCCGGTGCCACCACCCCGCTGACCAGAAGCTCTCGGGGTGTGCGAGAACACATGGGCGGACGAAGAGAGCAGTAGGAGTAGCAGTGTTATCTGTGGTGATCCATGTTTCCGTCAGTGCCAAGAAGTCGAGGACTGGAGGGAGGCATAGGCTGAGATGAACTCTGCCTTGTTGGCCGCAGATCGGCAGTTCCAGAGGCTACCGGAGACCTGGAACTCCACGTGGGTCGTGCGCGCTGGGACCACCAGATTAGGGTGGCCGCGGCCACGCGGTGTGGAGCGTTTGTATGGTCTGTACAGAGAGGAGAGAACAGGGATAGACAGACACATAGTTGACAGGCTACAGAAGAGGCTACGCTAATGCAAAGGAGATTGGAATGACAAGTGGACTACACGTCTCGAATGTTCAGAAAGTTAAGCTTACGTAGCAAGAATCTTATTGACTAAAATGATTAAAATGATACAGTACTGCTGAAGTAGGCTAGCTGGCAGTGGCTGCGTTGTTGACTTTGTAGGCTAGCTGGCAGTGGCTGCGTTGTTGGCACTACACTAATCAAGTCGTTCCGTTGAGTATGATAGTTTCTACAGTGCTGCTATTCGGGGGCTAGCTGGCTAGCTAGCAGTGTTGATTACGTTACGTTGCGTTAAAAGAACGACAATAGCTGGCTAGCTAACCTAGAAAATCGCTCTAGACTACACAATTATCTTTGATACAAAGACGGCTATGTAGCTAGCTATGTAGCTAGCTACGATCAAACAAATCAAACCGTTGTACTGTAATGAAATGAAATGAAAATGTGATACTACCTGTGGAGCGAAGCGGAATGCGACCGGGTTGTTGAGTGAGGAAGTTCTATTCGGTAGACGTTGGCTAGCTGTTGGCTAGCTAGCAGTGTCTCCTATGTTAAGGACGACAAATAGCTGGCTAGCTAACCTCGGTAAATTAAGATAATCACTCTAAGACTACACACTCTAAACTACACAATTATCTTGGATACGAAGACAGCAAAGACAACTATGTAGCTAGCTAACACTACACTAATCAAGTCGTTCAGTTGAGTGTAATAGTTTTTACAGTGCTGCTATTCGGTAGACGGTGGACGTTTGCTAGCTGGCTAGCTGGCTAGCTGCTGGGCAGATAGCAGTGTAGACTACGTTAGGACGACGAAATACGATAATTACGCAATTATCTTTGATACAAAGACGGCTATGTAGCTAGCTAAGAAGAAATTGCTAAGATTAGACAAAACAAACCGTTGTACTATAATGAAATGTAATGAGATGTAATGAAAAGTTATACTACCTGCGGACCGAAGTGCAGATGCGACCGCTCGCTCCAACCCGGAAGTTTATTATGCTTAAGATGTTTTTCTCACTCTTTTTTGGTTGCATCACACTACTAGTACTGGCTGCATCTGTTTTCTGCCTGTGACTTGGTGAGGTTGGACCCAGGTTCAGAGAAGAGACAAGATGAGGGATCAGTGATTAAGGATACTTAGAATCGGTAGCCGCAGGATCACGGTACACTTGAAAAACAACGAACACCAGGTCTCGAAAACGCACTCAGGAAACGAACGCACACGGTAAACATTTCAAGCTTCTGCAAAGGACAACAGACAAAACACACCTATTTTAACAGGGAAATCATAACGAATATATAGGACACACCCGAGTGTTGTAAATGTCTCTAGGACGGTCTCTGCTGCCCTCTGGTGACTGGTGGAACCATGACACAGCCAAATTCACTTAGCCTAATAAACAGTGTTCAAATCAAGGGGAAAACTGCAAAAGAATGTAAAAATGACAGAAATGGAAAAAGGCTATTTGCCCTTTTTTTTTCAATTTTACCCCCTATTTCTCCCCAATTTCGTGATATCCAATTGTAACTACCAACTATCTCATTGATGCAACTCCCCAAAAGGCTTGGGAGAGGCGAAGGTCGAGTCACACGTCCTTCGAAACATTAACTGCGAAGCCGCGCTGCTTCTTAACACCTGCTTGCTTAACCCAGAAGCCTGCCAAACCAATGTGTCGGAGGAAACGCTGTTCAACTTTGCTTTGTAGGTGCCCGACCCGCCACAAGGAGTCACTAGAGCACGATGAGCCAAGGAAAGCTCTCACGGCCAAACCCTACCCTAACGTGGAAATGCTGGGCCAATTGCGCACCGCCTTATGGGACTCCCAGTCACAATTGGTCTAAGGTCTAAGGCACAGCCGGCTGGGATCAAACCCCAGGCTGTAGTGATGCCTCAGTACTGTGATGCTGTGCCTTAGACCGCTGAGCCACTCAGGAGGCTATTCTATTTGCGCTTTTTAACCTGACTAGAAACCAAGGCTTTCAAATCGAACTGCAATATTCTTGTATAATGTAAGCAGACAAATAATATGTATACCATTGTGTACCAGACCTGTTGTCCCTCCATACAACCTTGTTTTCCTGGAAATGTAACAATGAGTTCCTTAGAGTGAAACTGATGACCATGAGAGATGAGGAAAGTGGAAATGAGGTATAGGAAATGTGTGTTTGTGATGTACTGTATGTCTGGTGGAGTATTCGTGAGTGTTTCAAGAATCAGTGTTTGTATTAAGGTGTTCTTGGAAAACCTTGGGAACATTGAGGCCATTCTTGCCAAGCCATTCAAGCAGGTGTATAGGTACTGTAGCTATCGCCTACTCTAACTGTCTGGCTGGCCACATGGAACTGACAATTCTGTAGCGCTGTCTCTGTCAGCTAGCTGTGAGAGCAGGCCCCAGCTCCAGCACACTACACAGTTCTGACACCGTCACTGAACACGGGCAAACCTGTTTGTTTCTCTCCCCACAGAGCCATGTCTCTGTCGCTGTCACTGTCTCTGTTAGGAAACAATGCTGTCATACCTGCTTGTCGCATCCCAATATGCACTGCAGAAAACATCCCACATTGTGCTCCAGCACATCAAATGCCCCCCCCCCCCCCTTAAACAAAATCCTGCTTTGACAGCACAACAGAACCCAACTGAACACATCCAACAATCATCTCAGATTGAGTCTCCTCTCTCGTCACAGAGTCACGGGCTTCCAGGAAGCAGGAAGCATTAGGTCCATGTAAAAGTCTTTAACTGAAGTCTGCCGCTCCATTTCAAAGGAGGACGGGTCCATTTCAGTGGAACTACTCCCTGTGCGCAGCTTAAGCTCTTTAATGGGTATTAGAGCAGGTTTAAAATCACAGTGTTCACCATTAAGCGGTTAGGTGTGGTTTTAGAGTGTTGCTGGGAAAGTGCTGACTTGGCAGGGGCCTAATCTACCTTCCCCTCCTTTACTAGTCTGTCTAACTGTCGTGCCTCATCCCTCCCCTCCCTCGCCCCTCTCACCCCGAACCCCTTTACTGGAACTGTCCTTACACCTGGGAGGCCTAGGGGTGGGAGGAAATCTGTTAAATATTATCGCTTCCCCATAGAATTGAGAGAGAGAGAGAGGTAGAGAGAGAGAGAGACAGAGAGAGAGAGAGAGAGAGAGACAGAGAGAGAGAGACAGCGAGAGAGAGACAGAGGGAGAGAGAGAGAGAGAGACAGAGAGAGAGGTAGAGAGAGAGACAGAGAGAGAGGTAGAGAGAGACAGAGAGAGAGAGACAGGGGGAGAGAGAGAGAGAGAGACAGAGAGAGGTAGAGAGAGAGAGAGAGACAGAGAGAGACATAGAGAGAGAGAGAGAGAGAGAGATCCAGAAAAGAGCCGCTAAATTCTACAAAGCGATTCCCAAACCTTACATGACAAAGCCATCACCTAGAGAGAGATGAACCTAGAGAAGAGTCCCATAAGCAAGCTGGTCCTGGTCCAGGACAGCAACACTATTAGACCCAACCAAATCATGAAAAAACAAAAAGATAATTATTTGACACATTGGAAGGAATTAACAGATAAACAGAGCAAACTAGCCCTAAACAGAGAGTACGCAGTGGCAGAATACCTAACCACTGTGACTGACCAAACTTAAGGAAAACTTTGAGTGTGTACAGACTCAGTGAGCATAGCCTTGCTATTGAGAAAGGCCGCCATAGGCAGACCTAGCTCTCAAGAGAAGACAGGTTATGTGTACACAAAATGAGGTGGAAACTGAGCTTCCTAACCTCCTGCCAAATGTATGACCTCAGATTACACAGATCCACAAATAAAGCAATTTTGATCAACTCCCATATCTACTAGGTGAAATACCACAGTGTGCATCACAGCAGCAAGATGTATGACCTGTTGCCACAGAAAAGGGCAACCAGTGAAGAACAAACACAATTGTAAATACAACCCATATTTATGTTTATTTATTTTCCATTTTTTAACTTTTTGCACATTGTAACTATTTGCACATTGTTACAACACTGTATATAGACATAATATGACATCTGAAATGTCTTTATTCTTTTGGAACTTGTGTGAGTGTAATATTTACTGATCATTTTTTTCTATTTTATTTCACTTTTGTTTATTATCTACTTCACTTGCTTTGGAAATGTTACATATGTTTCCCATGCCAAAAAAGCCCCTTAAATGTAATTGAATTGAGAACAGAGAGCGAGAGAGAGCAGTGCTGCTGGTCTGGGTGCGTCCCTCATCCAGACCGCCATTCATCCACTACTGCAGAGGGTTGGTTGTGCGTTTTGCCAATAGATCTGTCTCAGACAGAGGCTGCAGTTAGCACCCTATGTGGGAGCCATCAGAAGACAGGCGAAGAGATGTAGTTAGCACCCTATGAGGGAGCCAGGCGAAGAGATGTAGTTAGCACACTGTGAGAGTGATAAAGCTGCTGGCTCACCAACAGAGAGTACACTGTGTTTTTTAAATGAGTGAGTGTATCGCTAACACGTAGGGAGAAAGTAGTGTGTCGTTAGCACCCTATAACAGAAAGGGAGAGAGTGGTGTTAGCAAAGCTAGCATGCCAGGTGGCTGTGTGTGCGTGTGCGTGCGTGTGTGTGTGTGCACGTGCGTGTCGGGTGTGGGGACAGGATAGCGTGCTGAATCCTAAAAGTGATTGAGAGGGACTATAAAAGCCGTGTAGTGATTGTGCCGGCCATGTAGCGCTCCACTGACAGATCGAGACAATAAACAAATGAACAGGATCCCTATCGGCCAGGCTTAAAGAGAGCGGCGTGCCAGAAGGGTGGGGGGGTCACTCTGATAATGCTTGTTATTGGCTGTCCCCTATGGAACGTTTAACCACTGTTAACATTAAAGCTTAATGTGGGCCACCTGTGTGACCTTGGCGTAGGGGAGACCTGTCAGAAGCCCTCACATGGCTGTGTAAATACTGAACCACCACCCCCTGCCAGGCTCCCTGTAGGGATACTCAGGAGGATGGAGGGACATTCTGACGAGGGCATTGATGTCTCTGGATGGGATGTTTTTGTGTGTATGAATTTGTGAATTGTGTGTGCTTATGTTTATGCGTGCGTGTGTGTCTGTGTATGTGTATGTCCCTGGTCATCCTCCGAATGTAGTTGTGTATCCTGGCAGAACATACCCTGTGGACGTGATGAGGGCCCGGATACGCTGTAGCCTGAGGGCTGTAGCATTGAGCTAAGGGGCTGAGTGGGCAGATGCGCCATGATGGGTTGGCATTCTCCTGCCTGCCTTCTAACCACAAAGAATGATGGCTTGATTCTCCTCATTGATTTTCCTCTACAAAGCACTGATGTGTAGGGAATAAATGGGAAATGTTCTCTAGGGTCTTTCAGCAGGCACCTCTCAACTAGATCCTGTGCAGTGAAACAGACTAGTTTGGGGCTGTCTCCGCAGGACAAGCTGTGTTTGTAATGCTCTCTTACGTTTGGCTTTCGGTTGTTTGGGAGTCTTTTGTAAATGAGCGAGAAGATAGTCTCTTGTTGTGTTGTTACAATAACAACATTTTAACAAACGATACGACACCAGGCCAAGTATCATGATATGAATGAATCTGAATCTGTGACCTGGCATCCATTTTCAAAACATTCTCCAAAAACCTGTCACTGAAATTCATACTTCTACTCAATACAACACACTTCACACTGTTAAGTGCATAATATAATACTAGATATTATGTCTGATTTGCTCATATTTGCAAAGGCCTACCTGTGATTACAAGCATTTCGCTACACTCGCATTAACATCTGCTAACCATGTGTATGTGACAAATAAAATTTGATTTGATTTGATTTGATATGGCTGGAGGAATATACATGCATAATGATCTGCTTGTTATTGTGTCAGTAAGGGAAAACACTGCATAATGATCTGCTTGTCATTGTGTCAGTAAGGGGGAAACACTGCATAATGATCTGCTTGTTATTGTGTCAGTAGGGGAAAACACTGCATAATGATCTGCTTGTTATTGTGTCAGTAGGGGGAAACACTGCATAATGACCTGCTTGTTATTGTGTCAGTAAGGGGAAACACTGCATAATGATCTGCTTGTTATTGTGTCAGTAAGGGGGAAACACTGCATAATGATCTGCTTGTTATTGTGTCAGTAAGGGGAAAACACTGCATAATGATCTGCTTGTTATTGTGTCAGTAAGGGGAAAACACTGCATAATGATCTGCTTGTTATTGTGTCAGTAAGGGGAAAACACTGCATAATGATCTGCTTGTTATTGTGTCAGTAAGGGGAAAACACTGCATAATGATCTGCTTGTTATTGTGTCAGTTATTGTGTCAGTAAGGGGAAAACACTGCATAATGATCTGCTTGTTATTGTGTCAGTAGGGAAAACACTGCATAATGATCTGCTTGTTATTGTGTCAGTGAATTGGGAAAACACTGCATAATGATCTGCTGCTTGTTGATTGTGTCAGTAAGGGGAAAACACTGCATAATGATCTGCTTGTTATTGTGTCAGTAAGGGGAAAACACTGCATAATGATCTGCTTGTCATTGTGTCAGTAAGGGGAAAACACTGCATAATGATCTGCTTGTCATTGTGTCAGTAAGGGAAAACAATAATGATCTGCTTGAAAACACTGCATAATGATCTGCTTGTTATTGTGTCAGTAAGGGAAAACACTGCATAATGATCTGCTTGTTATTGTGTCAGTAGGGGAAAACACTGCATAATGAATAAGGGAAAAACACTGCATAATGATCTGCTTGTTATTGTGTCAGTAAGGGGGGGAAAATCATTGCATAATGACCTGCTTGTTATTGTGTCAGTAGGGGAAAACACTGCATAATGATCTGCTTGTCATTGTGTCAGTAAGGGAAAACACTGCATAATGACCTGCTTGTTATTGTGTCAGTAATGATCTGCTTGGGGAAAACACTGCATAATGATCTGCTTGTTATTGTGTCAGTAAGGGGAAAACACTGCATAATGACATTGTGTGTCATAATGACCTGCTTGTTATTGTGTCAGTAGGGGAAAACACTGCATAATGATCTGCTTGTTATTGTGTCAGTAAGGGGAAAACACTGCATAATGATCTGCTTGTTATTGTGTCAGTAGGGGAAAACACTGCATAATGATCTGCTTGTTATTGTGTCAGTAAGGGGAAAACACTGCATAATGATCTGCTTGTTGTTGTGTCAGTAAGGGGAAAACACTGCATAATGATCTGCTTGTTGTTGTGTCAGTAAGGGGAAAACACTGCATAATGATCTGCTTGTTATTGTGTCAGTAAGGGGAAAACACTGCATAATGATCTGCTTGTTGTTGTGTCAGTAAGGGGAAAACACTGCATAATGATCTGCTTGTTATTGTTGTGTCAGTGAAGGGAAAACACTGCATAATGATCTGCTTGTTATTGTGTCAGTAAGGGGAAAACACTGCATAATGATCTGCTTGTTATTGTGTCAGTAAGGGGAAAACACTGTCTGAAACATTCTACTCTTCAGTAAACACACACACCACTCTCTCTCTCTCTCCTACAAACACAAAAACGTTCCCAACGTTAAAGCGTTATGCACCAAACAGAATAGCACCAGAAAGAAATCATTTTTTTTATATATACTGAACAAAAATATAAATGCAACACGCAACCATTTTTTATATTTTTCTGAGTTACAATTCATAGAAGGAAATCATTCAATTTAAATCAATTCATTAGGCTCTAATCTATGAATTTCACCTGACTGGGAATACAGACATGCATCTGTTGGTTACAGATACCTTTTTATTTTTTTACAAGTAGGGGCGTGGATCAGACAACCAGTCAGTATCCGGTGTGACCACCATCATGCAGCACGATTCATCTCATTGAGTTGATCAGGCTGTTGATTGTGGCCTGTGGAATGTTGTCCCACTCCTCTTCAATGGCTGTGCGAAGTTGTTGGATATTGGCGGGAACTGGAGCATGCTGTTGTACGCGTCAATCCAGAGCATCCCAAACATGCTCAATGGGTGACATGTCTGGTGAGTATGTAGGCCATGGAAGAACTGGAACATTTTCAGCTTCTAGGAATCGTGCAAAAATGGTTGAATAAAATTTCAGCTAAATAAGCTTTTTGTGCTTATGGAACATTTCTGGGATATTTTATTTCAGCTCATGAAACATTGGGATCAACACTTTACATGTTGCATTTATGTTTTTGTTCAGTATAGTTTAGGCTTACATTAGGCCCATATGAATCCTACCTTTGAAGCACATCTCATGAGTAGCAGAACCTTTTCCTTTCTTCCTGTGCCAAATTAGCCTAAACCTACTGTCAAGTTACCAGGTTGTTAGCTAGGTAGGTATCATGACTGAACAACATTGTTTTTTTCAAACTAATAATTAGGTATGTGGGAGACATGGTTTGTGAAACTATTTGAAGTGCGCACAAATCCCAATCGAAAGAAGAAAAGGTATCTCCGTTAATATGGGTCATATTTCTCTACTGTTTAGGCTGGAGACAAGCCGTTTTCTCTGTTGTAAAAGCTGCAAGCAGGCCTGTCGCCAAGCAGTGCTCCATTTTACCCCTCTGACACTCAAAAGGCTGCTTGACAGTGAACTTCAAACTCAGACTGGTCTGTGCTCTTGATTATAACAGGTGATGTGTCATCATTGCTCGCTCTGCGTGCTGCTCCAATGTAACAAATGTACAACTAACAACAGACTCATCAGGGTCTGCATCCCCGTCTCCATCATGGCTAAATGATATATTTTTGAACTGACTGAGGAATAGATGCTCATGGAGAGCAGAAGGAGAGAAGCGGGTGAATGAGGGCTGGTAGTTATGGTTATAGCTGGTAGGGGGTTATGCTGGCTGATTACAGCTGCTACACGTGATGTGAGCATGAAAGTGAAGTGGATGTGACTGGACCTGTGCATACCAGAGACTAGTGGCTGTCGCTTATATTCAACTGAATTTAAACATTTTGTAGCAGGTTTTTTAGATCACTAGGGCTGAAAAAGTCAGTATCATATGAAACAGTACTACGGTATTCAAAAAAATGTATCAGAAGTATGGTGATGTTTTGGTATGGTGATGTTACCGTGGTAACCGGTATACCGTGCAACGCTAGTCTCTTGCTGGTTTGCCATTTTTGCTCCTCCCTTGGTTTCTTTTTCGTTTTCAGCAAAGTGAAATCATTTTCAATTTTCTCTTTTCTCTTTTTCCTCCCTTTTTTCTGAACCTTAGGTCCTCTCACAAAAAAACACGATGAGTCTACAATGAACAAACCAAGGGATGAAGGTATTTTTGCAGCATGTTTAACCCTTTTGTGGTATTTTTCAAACTTTTGGAGGGGATAGAATAACCAACTGACATTATATGTTGGTGTCTGTAAGTGTAATCACTATTATTATTATCTCATTCATTGTAATCGTCTCACAAAAATGTAATAAGTATAATAATATACACATAATATATTATATTTGATACCATAGCTAAAAGCTAGCTAGAATAGATAACTCAACGTTAATGTTCTCAAGTAGACTGATATAGACAGACATACTCCCCTCTCATCTATCATCTCTCTCATCTAGCTTTTTTCTTCGCTATCTCTCTTTCTTTCGCGCTCTCACGCTCTGTTTCTCTCTCTGTCTTTCTCTGTCTCTGTCTTTCTCTCGCTGTTTCTCTCTCTGTCTTTCTCTGTCTTTTTCTCTCACACACAACCACACACACACACACACACACACACACACATATACACACAAACCTCAATTGTTCCACACACCCCTGCCACAGCCATTTTCTCCTTTTTTGGTATATAGTCGAATTTTATTTGCATATCACTTTTTACAAGTCATGCTGTTTTGACTGTCCTCTGTCTTGCACCATCCAAAAGGTGAATACTTTATATTTTGTTTAATAGATGTTCTTTAACTGCATTGTATAGATTGGGTCTTTTGATTGATCCACTTGACCATTTCTTTATTTGATTATTTGTTGGGGAATAGGTGGGTTTTTACAGTAAAGGGATTACAGTTTGTTTGTAGGGGGGTGCTGGCATTTGGATACGATTCCAAGCGGTGAAGGTTACTGTCCCACAAACATTACACATCTAGGAAACCATGTAACTAGTTGTTAAAACTAGCCAGGGGAATGATGCCTTGTCTTTATATAATCAAGAGGTCTGAAAGATCAGACGTTTTACTATTGTGTTTGTGTGCGTGTGTGTGCATATGTTTGTGTTTGCATCCACTCGGGCTGTGTGTATGTGTTTGTGCTTGATTGTATGTGTTAAGGTGTGTTTGCTGTTTCCGTGTTCATTTCTCCCATTCTGCCGTCTCTAATTGCTATGGTTTAAAAAGAGACAGAAAAAGCTAATCCAATTGTGCGGTTTCTTAACGGTGAAAAGAGAGGGAAGGATGCGTACAGGAATCTGGAGGAGAGGAGCAGAATGACAGAAGAGAGATGAAAGAGAAAGGGAAAGGGGAGCGCTGAGAGCACAGGGGAGGGCGAGGAAGGGGAGAAAATGGAAAAAATAGTGGTGATGAAGACAAGTGCATGATGAAATGACATTTATAGAGCTTTGAAAGTGAGAGAGAGAGGGAGGAAGAGAGGGTGGATGAGTGGGAGACTAGGATGGAAAATAGTGAGAAAGAGAGAGGTAAAGAAGAGAGGAAGTGAGAGAGAATGCAGTCCAATATCAAGAGACTAGTAAGGCTGAGATGAAGGGAGAGAAATGCAGCAAGGGTGGAGGGGAGAGAGCAGCAAGGGTGGAGGGGGAGAGAGCAGCAAGGGTGGAGGGGGGAGAGAGCAGCAAGGGTGGAGGGGGAGAGAGCAGGGGAGAGAGCAGCAAGGGTGGAGGGGGAGAGAGCAGCAAGGGTGGAGGGGGAGAGAGCAGCAAGGGTGGGGGGAGAGAGCAGCAAGGGTGGAGGGGGAGAGAGCAGCAAGGGTGGAGGGGGAGAGAGCAGCAAAGGTGGAGGGGGAAAGAGCAGCAAGGGTGGAGGGAGAGAGAGCAGCAAGGGTGGAGGGGGAGAGAGCAGCAAGGGTGGAGGGTGGAGAGAGCAGCAAGGGAGGAGGGGAGAGAGCAGCAAGGGTGGAGGGGAGAGAGCAGCAAGGGGGAGGGGGAAAGAGCAGCAAGGGTGGAGGAGAGAACAGCAAGGGTGGAGGGGGAGAGAGCAGCAAGGGGAGGGGGAGAGAGCAGCAAGGGGGAGGGGAGAGAGCAGCAAGGGTGGAGGGGAGAGAGCAGCAAGGGTGGAGGGGGAGAGAGCAGCAAGGGGGAGGGGGAGGGGGAGAGAGCAGCAAGGGTGGAGGGGGAGAGCAGCAAGGGTGGAGGGGGAGAGAGCAGCAAGGGTGGAGGGGGAGAGAGCAGCAAGGGTGGAGGGGGAGAGAGCAGCAAGGGAGGACGGGGGAGAGAGCAGCAAGGGTGGAGGGGGGAGAGAGCAGCAAGGGTGGAGGGGGAGAGAGCAGCAGGGGGGGGGAAAGAGCAGCAAGGGTGGAGGGGGAGAGAACAGCAAGGGTGGAGGGGAGAGAGCAGCAAGGGTGGAGGGGTGGAGAGAGCAGCAAGGGGGAGGGGGAAAGAGCAGCAAGGGTGGAGGGGGAGAGAGCAGCAAGGGTGGGAGGGGGAGAGAACAGCAAGGGTGGAGGGGGAGAGAGCAGCAAGGGTGGAGGGGGGAGAGAGCAGCAAGGGGGGGAGGGGGAGAGAGCAGCAAGGGTGGAGGGGGAGAGAGCAGCAAGGGTGGAGGGGGAGGGGAGAGCAGCAAGGGTGGAGGGGAGAGCAGCAAGGGTGGAGGGGGAGAGAGCAGCAAGGGTGGAGGGGGAGAGAGCAGCAAGGGTGGAGGGGGAGAGAGCAGCAAGGGTGGAGGGGGGGGGGGAGGGGGAGAGAGCAGCAAGGGTGGAGGGGGAGAGAGCAGCAAGGGTGGGGGGCGGCTGAGTGAGACAGTTCTCTCTGCTCCCCTCCCACATGCACACATGAACTCTTATCATGCACTCTTATTATGCACTCGTATCATGCACAAACACATGCCTTCTTATCATGCACTCTTATCATGCACTAGCATATGCACTCGTATCATGTACTAACACGTGTGAAGTCACACATACAGTACACAGACACTAAATCACTCTACATCACTTTCTTTCACATACACATCCTACACCAACACACACTCCATCCCACACAAACAGGGGCATCAGCACCCACACAACACAGGGAAGGGGAAGGCATGACAAACCTAACCTAACGCACTGTAGCAGGCCTAAAATTAACGCCCCAAACTAGATCCCCTATGTACTGGTCTTGACGAGAAGGAAAAAAACTGAGGGGGAGGTTCTCTTCTGGACTGTTCAACCAATCTATTAAATGTGGAGGAGGATGGACTAGTCTGACTGGGTCAGTCCAAACCCCTGCTACAGGGTTAGCTCTTGTGCTCATGCTTAGAAAGACCTCCATAAAGAATGAATGAGTTCCACGCACTGTACAGAGTGATGAACAGCTGCATACAATGTCTATGATCTACAGAATATCCACAGTATGTATGGTGCAGTCAACCTATCAGATGGACCCATAACCCCCATATTAATATGATATACATATTACATGCATAGTACATACATATTATATACATATTACTCAGACGTCCACAGCAACACTCTCAGAGGCAAAGTACCTGGTGCTCTAGATGTCCTAGCTCTGCTGGAGAAGAGTGACACTCTCAGAGGCAAAGTACCTGGTGCTCTAGATGTCCTAGCTCTGCTGGAGAAGAGTGACACTCTCAGAGACAAAGTACCTGGTGCTCTAGATGTCCTAGCTCTGCTGGAGAAGAGTGACACTCTCAGAGACAAAGTACCTGGTGCTCTAGATGTCCTAGCTCTGCTGGAGAAGAGTGACACTCTCAGAGACAAAGTACCTGGTGCTCTAGATGTCCTAGCTCTGCTGGAGAAGAGTGACACTCTCCAGTCCCAGTGCTGAGCGTCCCTCTCTGTCAATGTCTCTGTCGCTGTCTGTCCCTGTGTGTGTGTTGTTTGTCATGTGCTTGTGGTGTGTGACTGCCTGGTGACAGAGAGGAGAGCTGATCCATTAGCCAGGCGTCACACCAAGGGCTCTGCTTGCCTGGTAATGCTGGGATAATTGAACTTGTTTACATCTCCTCTGGGAAATCACTAGATACACACAATACACTGGAGAGAAAGGGAATGGAGTGTGTGTGAGTGTGTGTGTGTGTGTGTGTGCGTGTGTGTGTGTGCGTGCGCACTCCATTGCTGTATAATTGTGCGCATATGCGAAGTTGGTTGCATAAGAGAGATGGGGAAATCATTTGTGTGTGTGTGTCAGGGCTTTAATGTATTTAGTCTCTCGAGTGCACTGTAATATGTTCTATGAAGGATGACTGCATGTGTGTGTATTGACGCAGTGGTGTGTGTGTGCACATGCAAGTGCGGGTGTGCGTGTGTGTGTGTGATGCACTCTGGTGCATGTGTAACCTGAGATTCAGGTTGTGATGCAAATACGTGAGTAGAATGTGTTACCACGGCAACAGGCTCAGAGTGAGTCAGTGCAATGGAATGGCTGGTGCGGTTCTATTAGAGAGAGAAGAGGCAGTTTCCATAGCGACTCAGCATCGGAGCTGCCTATGTGTGTGTGTGTGTCCGTGTGCTCACGTGTGTGAAGTTTCCTACATGCATCTCTGTGTCCGTGAAGAGACCTTGCCATGTACAACTTTGTAACGGTTTATTTGATCTCATCCTGTCCCACCATTTTCTTGTGACATTACTCTTTCTACTCCTCTCTCTCTCTCTCTCTCTCTCTCTCTCTCTCTCACACACACACTCGTTCTCTCTGCCTCTGTGCTCTCTCTCTCTCTCTCTCTCTCTCTCTCTCTCTCACACACACTCTTTCTCTCTGCCTCTGTGCATATCTCTCTCTCTCCCCTTTCTCTCTCTCTCTTTTCCCATCGTTCTCTACATGATTTATTTACTCATCTCTCTCCCTCTGTATATTTTTGCATCTCTCTCTCGATCTCCATCTCCCTGTCTCTTTTCCCATCTCCCACCCCAGAAGCTCATCAGGCTAAACAGATGCTGTGCTGTTATTTATGTTTCCTCTTAGTCTGGCTCTCATATGAATTATCCACAGGGCAGACGCTAGGCTAACTGGGCAGCACTAGCAGCTCCGCCCTACTAAAGACACACAGACCATACCACAGCACGTCACAGAGAGGGGGGACCCTGTGAAACCCAGACCGTACCAGCATACTACAGAGAGGACAGTAGGAGAGACAGTGGCAGACTGTACCATAACTCGCCAGAGGGGACAGTGAGAGTTACAGACGGTGCCATAATTCCACAGAGAGAGGGGACCCAGGGAGACTTGTTGCACAGCACTACAAGAGGGGACAGAAACATACATAGACTGCCACAGCACTACAAGAGGGGACAGAAACATACATAGACTGCCACAGCACTACAAGAGGGGACAGAAACATACATAGACTGCCACAGCACTACAAGAGGGGACAGAAACATACATAGACTGCCACAGCACTACCACCATGTTCTAACATCTAATATGGCTAAGCACTGGATAGGTTCCCACACTATAGCTTTCACTTATAATGTCCTCTCAGTTCAGTTTGAAGGTCAGGAATGAGGAGAAGAAGCTTACCTTTCAGACTTTGGGGATATACACTGCATATACAAAAGTATGTGGACACCCCTTCAAATGAGTGGATTTGGCTATTTCAGCCACACCCGTTGCTGACAGGTGTATAAAATCGAGCACATAGCCATGCGATCTCCATAGACAAACCTTGGCAGTAGAATGGCCTCACTGAAGGGCTCACTGACTTTCAACACAGCACCATCATTCCAACAAGTCAGTTCTTTCCATTTCTGCCCTGCTAGAGGTGCCCTGGTCAACTGTAAATGCTGTTATTGTAAAAGTGGGAATGTCTGTCCTCGGTTGCAACACTCAATACCAAGTTCCGAACTGCCTCTGGAAGCAACATCAGCACGAGAACTGTTCGTCGGTAGCTTCATGAAATGGGTTTCCATGGCCGAGCAGCCGCACACAAGCCTAAGGTCACCATGCACAATGCCAAGCGTTGGCTGGAGTGGTGTAAAACTTGCCACCATTGCACTCTGGAGCAGTGGAAATGTGTTCTCTGGAGTGATGAATAACGCTTCACCATCTGGCACCATCTGGGGGATGCCAGGAGAACGCTACCTGCACCAAGGCATAGTGCCAATTTTAATGTTTGGTGGAGAAGGAATAATGTTCTGGGGCTGTTTTTCATGATTCAGACTAGACCCCTTAGTTCCACTGAAGTGAAATCGTAATGCTACAGAATACAATGACATTCTAGATGATTCTGTGCTTCCAACATTGTGGCAACAGTTTGGGGAAGGCCCATTACTGTTTCAGCATTACAATGCCCCCGTGCACAAAGCGAGGTCCATTCAGAAATGGTTTGTCGAGATCGGTGTGGAATAACTTGACTGGCCTGCACAGAGCCCTGACCTCAAACCCATTGAACACCTCTAACCACTTGGCTACCTGCTGGTTACTAGCCCAACACTCTAACCACTTGGCTACCAGCTGGTTACTAGCCCAATACTCTAACCACTTGGCTACCTGCTGGTTACTAGCCCAACACTCTAACCACTTGGCTACCTGCTGGTTACTAGCCCAACACTCTAACCACTTGGATACCTGCTGGTTACTAGCCCAACACTCTAACCACTTGGCTACCTGCTGGTTACTAGCCCAACACTCTAACCACTTGGATACCTGCTGGTTACTAGCCCAACACTCTAACCACTTGGCTACCTGCTGGTTACTAGCCCAACACTCTAACCACTTGGCTACCTGCTGGTTACTAGCCCAACACTCTAACCACTTGGCTACCTGCTGGTTACTAGCCCAATACTCTAACCACTTGGCTACCAGCTGGTTACTAGCCCAACACTCTAACCACTTGGATACCTGCTGGTTACTAGCCCAACACTCTAACCACTTGGCTACCTGCTGGTTACTAGCCCAATACTCTAACCACTTGGCTACCTGCCGCCCCTAGCGGAAGTGGTCCCCCCTTTGCTGCTATAACAGCCTCCAATTTTCTAGGAAGGCTTTCACTAGATGTCAGAACATTGTTAAAGGGACTTGCTTCCATTCAGCAACATTAGTGAGGTCGGGCACGGAGGTTGGGCAATTAGGCCTGACTCACAGTTGACGTCCCAATTCATCTTAGAGTGTTGGACTAGTAACCAGCAGGTAGCCAAGTGGTTAGAGTGTTGGGCTAGTAACCAGCAGGTATCCAAGTGGTTAGAGTGTTGGGCTAGTAACCAGCAGGTATCCAAGTGGTTAGAGTGTTGGGCTAGTAACCAGCAGGTAGCCAAGTGGTTAGAGTATTGGGCTAGTAACCAGCAGGTATCCAAGTGGTTAGAGTGTTGGGCTAGTAACCAGCAGGTATCCAAGTGGTTAGAGTGTTGGGCTAGTAACCAGCAGGTAGCCAAGTGGTTAGAGTGTTGGGCTAGTAACCAGCAGGTAGCCAAGTGGTTAGAGTATTGGGCTAGTAACCAGCAGGTATCCAAGTGGTTAGAGTGTTGGGCTAGTAACCAGCAGGTAGCCAAGTGGTTAGAGTGTTGGGCTAGTAACCAGCAGGTAGCCAAGTGGTTAGAGTGTTGGACTAGTAACCAGCAGGTAGCCAAGTGGTTAGAGTGTTGGGCTAGTAACCAGCAGGTATCCAAGTGGTTAGAGTGTTGGGCTAGTAACCAGCAGGTAGCCAAGTGGTTAGAGTGTTGGGCTAGTAACCAGCAGGTATCCAAGTGGTTAGAGTGTTGGGCTAGTAACCAGCAGGTAGCCAAGTGGTTAGAGTATTGGGCTAGTAACCAGCAGGTATCCAAGTGGTTAGAGTGTTGGGCTAGTAACCAGCAGGTAGCCAAGTGGTTAGAGTATTGGGCTAGTAACCAGCAGGTATCCAAGTGGTTAGAGTGTTGGGCTAGTAACCAGCAGGTAGCCAAGTGGTTAGAGTATTGGGCTAGTAACCAGCAGGTATCCAAGTGGTTAGAGTGTTGGACTAATAACCAAAAGGTTGCAAAATCAAATCCCTGAGCTGACAAGGTAAAAATCTGTCGTTCTGAACAAGGCTGTTAACCCACTATTTCTAGGCCATCATTGAACATAAGAATGTGTTCTTAACCGACTTGCCTAGTTAAATAAAGATTTTAAAAATCATGGCTGTGATTTTGGAATGAGAGGTGTCCATATACTTTTGGTCATGTAGTTTAGTTGAAGATGAGAGGCCACAGTAGAAAATGGAGATTGAATGGCACATATGCAGAAATGGATATATGATTTGAGTGAATGATGTTTTGTAGACATTCCTGTGGGTGTTTTTTTGTAAATACACTAAAAGTTGTGTCATCTGTTCCTCAGAATCTAAAGTTGTTCTACTTCTGTCTCTTTCTCTCATCCTGTGTGTGTGTGTGTGTGTGTGTGTGTGTGTGTGTGTGTGTGTGTGTGTGTGTGTGTGTGTGTCTGTGTGTGTGTGTGTGTGTGTGTGTGTGTGTGTGTGTGTCTGTGTGTCTGTGTGTGTGTGTGTGTGTGTGTGTGTGTGTGTGTGTGTGTGTGTGTGTGTGTGTGTGTGTGTGTCCATGTCCCTCTCTTCCCCACAGATATCCGTGACCGTCGGAAGAAGCCGGTGATGTTGTTCATTCATGGCGGCTCCTACATGGAGGGGGCGGGAAACATGTTCGACGCCAGCGTCCTCGCAGCCTACGGCAACGTCATCGTGGTCACCATGAACTACCGTCTGGGCGTACTTGGTGAGTATTTCTGTCGGCATACTATGACATCACTTCCTGTTTGCACCGTCAGTCCTCAGTACTCTTAGTCTATGGTTTATCTCTCCTGAATTAGATGCCTTGAAATTATATAGAGCAAGGATTTTTTTCCTGATCATGTAAACTGACCAGGAAATGTTCTGGGTCATTCTTGTACAGATGTAGGATCTTAATTTGAGCCAGTCTCCTAAAGCAGGAAAATCTTCCAGCAGGGGTTGATACATTTTTTGTTAAGGCAAATCAAGTCTTACATTTTAAAATGGAAATTACAAACTTTTGAAGGCTTTTTAAAACCTTGAAAATACTACAAGTTTGCATTTCCTGCAATGCAGGAACATTTTCAGCAACAAAAGAGTGATCCAATCCTGATCCTACATCTGTAGTCTACAGCTAGGTCCTGGACTTTGTCCTGACCACATGACCTGAACAGGAGAACCATCTGGCCCTAGCTGAACCATGACCTGAGCATTGTGTGGTCTGCCCCTGTGTACAGACTGAGCCAGTGGACAGGAGTTTAGTCAGCTGTTCTGAGGGGCTGACTGCCTGCTTGTTTCAACAGGTGTTTGTTTGTATACAATACACCACAGTATCCATTGTGGTTGCCAGGTTGGGTAATGGGATCTTGTTTACTGTATCAAGCCTGTCTCAACACATCAGAGTATTCTTCAAGAGAGAAATTGGAGGACTTTATGATACAGTTCAAGCTTTCCAACTAGTGTAAACCGAGTGAAATGTGACCCAGACAGTCATTGACAGACCGGGCCAGCCAGTTGAGAGGTTTGAGAGTTTAAGGTGCACCTGGCAGCAGTCCTGCTAAATTTGGGCCTGTGTGTTTTGTGGTCATGTTTCATGTGCTATTATGATTTCCTACATCTGTCTGACTAACTGGAAACATTATTGAGTGGAGCGTGAGAACAATCCTCTGTGTGAACTCCAGTTCTCTTAACGCACTATTTAATCCTTGCGCTGCATGCTGCTGTAATGGACTGATCCAAATGCTCCTCAATGGTGTGCATGTTCACGTCATTCTTAAGCCAAATAGTAGTCTTTTCCTGTGTGATTTACATGCTCATGTGTGTAGTAGTTGTGTATGTACTGCATGTGTGTGCGTCTGTATATGTATTATGTAGGTATGTGTGTAATTTACCCTTGTGTAGTGTACCACTCACACACACTGACAACAGAGGTAAAGAGCGATCTTGCTGAGCGATGCAGAGGGATGATGCAGTGTCCTCGATTCCTCTAACATGGTTGAACATTTTGGTACGTGGGCGAGTAGACTAACCTCTCTCTCTCTCCCTCTGTTCTGCTTCAACTGGGTTACTCTACTGTACTGAAGGGATTATATGTGTGTGTGTGTGTGTGTGTGTGTGTGTGTGTGTGTGTGTGTGTGTGTGTGTGTGTGTGTGTGTGTGTGTGTGTGTGTGTGTGTGTGTGTGTGTGTCTGTGTGTGTGTGTCTGTGTTTGTTAGGGAGTTTGTGTGTATGCGTGTACGTGCTTGTGTGTGTGCGTGCATTTATGCATACATTTATTAGTGTGTGTGTGTGTGTGTGTGTGTGTGTGTGTTCATTTTGTGTGCATGTGTATGTGTGCGTATTTGAATAAGTAACAGTCACCCTCACCACCTCTCTCATTGGACAAACCATTTTTGGCCTAAAAAGAGAAAGACAACTGCTCGACATTTCAACAATATGTTTAGCACATAATCTTTAGTATCATATCATACTTATGCACATGCACACTGACATCTGCCAACCTGATTTCAGCCTCTCTTTAAGAGAGAGATAGGGGGATATAAAGGGAGGGAGCGAGAGAGAAGGGGGATAGAGACAGATGAGAGAGGGAGAAACAGAGAGAGAGCGTTAGACAGAGAAGGAGAAACAGAGAGAGAGAGCGTTAGAGAGAAAAGGAGAAACAGAGAGAGAGGGCGTTAGAGAGAGAAGGAGAAACAGAGAGAGAGGGCGTTAGACAGAGAAGGAGAAAGAGAGAGAGAGCGCGTTAGGAGAAACAGAGAAGGAGAAAACAGAGAGAGAGCGTTAGAGAGAGAAGGAGAGAGAGAAGGAGAAACAGAGAGAGAGCGTTAGAGAGAGAAGGAGAAACAGAGGAGAGAGAAGCATTAGAGAGAGAAGGAGAAACAGAGAGAGAGCGTTAGAGAGAGAAGGAGAAAACAGAGAGAGAAGGAGAAACAGAGAGAGAGAGAGAGAGAAGGAGAAACAGAGAGAGAGAGCGTTAGAGAGAGAAGGAGAAACAGAGAGAGAGCGTTAGAGAGAAGGAGAAACAGAGAGAGAGCGTTAGAGAGAGAAAGAGGAAAAGAGAAACAGAAAGAGAGAGAGAGAAGGAGCGAGAGAAGGAGAAAGAGACAGAGAGAGAGCGTTAGACAGAGAAGGAGAAACAGAGAGAGAGCGTTAGAGAGAGAAGGAGAAACAGAGAGAGAGCGTTAGAGAGAGAAGAGAGAAGAGAAGAGAGAGAGAGCGTTAGAGAGAGAAGGAGAAAAGAGAGAGAGAGAGCAGAGAGAGAGAGAAGGAGAAAGAGAGAAGGAGAAACAGAGAGAGCGTTAGAGAGAGGAGGAGAAACAGAGAAGGAGAAACAGAGAGAGAGAGGAGTTAGAGAGAGAAGAAGAGAGAAAGAGAGAGAGAGTTAGAGAGAGAGAAGGAGTTAGAGAGAGAAGGAGAAACAGAGAGAGAGCGTTAGAGAGAGAAGGAGAAACAGAGAGAGAGCGAAGGAGAGAGAGAAGGAGAAACAGAGAGAGAAACAGATAGAGAGAAACAGATGAGAGAGAGAGAAACAGAGAGAGAGCGTTAGACAGAGAAGGAGAAACAGAGAGAGGAGAGCGTTAGAGAGAGAAGGAGAAACAGAGAGAGAAGGAGAAACAGAGAGAGAGAAGGAGAAACAGAGAGAGAGAAGGAGAAACAGAGAGAGAGAAGGAGAAACAGAGAGAGAGAAGGAGAAACAGAGAGAGAGAAGGAGAAACAGAGAGAGAGAAGGAGAGAGAGAAGGAGCGTTAGACAGAGAAGGAGAAACAGAGAAGAGAAGAGAAACAGAGAGAAGGAGAAACGTTAGAGAGAAGGAGAGAGAGAGAAACAGAGAGAGAGAGAAACAGAGATAGGAGAAACAGAGAGAAGGAGAAACAGAGAGAGAAGGAGAAACAGAGAGAGAGAAGGAGAAACAGAGAGAGAGCGTTAGAGAGAGAAGGAGAAACAGAGAGAGAGAAGAGAGAGAAACAGAGAGAGAGAAGGAGAGAGGAGAAGGAGAAACAGAGAGAGAGCAGAGAGAGAAGGAGAGAGAGAAGGAGAAACAGAGAGAGAAGGAGAAACAGAGATACAGAAGGAGAAACAGAGAGAGAAGGAGAAACAGAGAGAGAGAAGGAGAAACAGAGAGAGAGAGGAAGAGAAACAGAGAGAGAAGAAGGAGAAACAGAGAGAGAGAAGGAGAAACAGAGAGAGAAGGAGAAACAGAGAGAGCGTTAGAGAGAGAAGGAGAAACAGAGAGAGAGAAGGAGAAACAGAGAGAGAGAAGGAGAAACAGAGAGAGAAGAGAAACAGAGAGAGAGAAGGAGAAACAGAGAGAGAGAAGGAGAAACAGAGAGACAGCGTTAGAGAGAGAAGGAGAAACAGAGAGAGAGAAGGAGAAACAGAGAGAGAGAAGGAGAAACAGAGAGAGAGAAGGAGAAACAGAGAGAGAGAAGGAGAAACAGAGAGAGAGAAGGAGAAACAGAGAGAGAGAAGGAGAAACAGAGAGAGAAGGAGAAACAGAGAGAGAGAAGGAGAAACAGAGAGAGAGAAGGAGAAACAGAGAGAGAGAAGGAGAAACAGAGAGAGAGAAGGAGAAACAGAGAGAGAGAAGGAGAAACAGAGATACAGCGTTAGAGAGAGAAGGAGAAACAGAGAGAGAGAGAGAAACAGAGAGAGAGAAGGAGAAACAGAGAGAGAGAAACAGGAGAAACAGAGAGAAGGAGAAACGTTAGAGAGAGAAGGAGAAACAGAGAGAGAAAGAAACAGAGAGAGAGAAGGAGAAACAGAGAGAGGAGTTAGAGAGAGAAGGAGAAACAGAGAGAAGAAGGAGAAACAGAGAGAGAGAGGAGAAACAGAGAGAGAGAAGGAGAAACAGAGAGAGAGAAGGAGAAACAGAGAGAGAAGGAGAAACAGAGAGGAGAAACAGAGAGAGAGAGAGAAACAGAGAGAGAAGGAGAAAGAGAAACAGAGAGAGAAGGAGAAACAGAGAGAGAGAAGGAGAAACAGAGAGAGCGTTAGAGAAGGAGAAACAGAAGGAGAAACAGAGAGAGAAGGAGAAACAGAGAGAGAGAAACGTTAGAGAGAGAAAGAAACAGAGAGAGAAGGAGAAAGAGAGAGAGAAGGAGAAACAGAGAGAGAGAGAGAAGGAGAAACAGAGAGAGAGAAGGAGAAACAGAGAGAGAGAGCGTTAGAGAGAGAGAGAAACGTTAGAGAGAGAAGGAGAAACAGAAGGAGAAACAGAGAGAGAAACAGAGAGAAACAGAGTTAGAGAGAAGGAGAAACAGAGAGAGAGCGTTAGAGAGAAGGAGAAACAGAGAGACAGAGAGAGAAGGAGAAACAGAGAGGCGTTAGAGAAGAGAAACAGAGAGGGTTAGACAGAGAAGACAGAGAGAAGGAGAAACAGAGCGTTAGACAGAGAAGGAGAAAAGAGAAACAGAGAGAGAAGAGAGAACAGACAGAGAAACAGAGAGAGAGGAGAAACAGAGAAACAGAGAGAGAGAGAAAAGAGGAGAGGAGAAACAGAGAGAGAGAAGGAGAAACAGAGAGAGAAGGAGAAACAGAAGAGAGAGAGAAACAGAGAGAGAGAGAGAGAAACAGAGAGGAGAAACAGAGAGAGAAGAGAAACAGAGAGAGAGAAGGAGAAAGAGAGAGAGAGAGAGAAACAGAGAGAACGAGAGAAACAGAGAGAGAGAGGAGAAACAGAGAGAGCGAGAAGGAGAAAAGGAGAAACAGAGAGAGAGCGTTAGAGAGAAACAGAGAGGAGAAACAGAGAGAGAGCGTTAGAGAGAGAAGAAACAGAGAAACGTTAGAGAGAGGAGAGAGAGAAACAGAGAAGGAGAAAGAAACAGAGAGAGAGAAGGAGAAACAGAGAGAGAGAAGGAGAAACAGAGAGAGAAGAGAAGGAGAAACAGAGAAACAGAGAAACAGAGAGGACAGCGTTAGAGAGAGAAGGAGAAACAGAGAGAGAGTTAGAGAGAAGGAGAAACAGAGTTAGAGAGAAGGAGAAACAGAGAGAGAGACAGAGAAGAGAAACAGAGAGAGAAACAGAGAGAGAGAGAACGTTAGAGAGAGAAGGAGAAACAGAGAGAGTTAGAGAGGAGCAGAGAGAGAAGGAGAAACAGAGAGAGAGAGAAGAGAGAGAGTTAACAGAGAGAGAGAGACAGAGAAGGAGAGAAGGAGAAACAGAGAGAGAGAGAAGAGAAGAAGAGAAACAGAGAGAGAGGAGAAACAGAGAAGAGAAGGAGAAGAGAAGCGTTAGACAGAGAAGGAGAAACAGAGAAACAGAGAGAGCGTTAGAGAGAGAAACAGAGAGAAACAGAGAGAAGGAGAAACAGAGAAGTTAGAGAGGAGAAACAGAGAGAGAGAGAGAGAAGGAGAAACAGAGAGAGGGCGTTAGAGAGAGAAGGAGAAACAGAGAGAGAGCGTTAGACAGAGAAGGAGAAACAGAGAGAGAGAAGGAGAAACAGAGAGAGAGAAGGAGAAACAGAGAGAGAGCGTTAGACAGAGAAGGAGAAACAGAGAGAGGGCGTTAGAGAGAGAAGGAGAAACAGAGAGAGCGTTAGACAGAGAAGGAGAAACAGAGAGAGAGAGAGAGAGAAAAGAGAGAAAGAGAGAGAAACAGAGCATTAGAGAGAGAGAAACAGAGAGAGAGAGCGTTAGAGAGAGAAGGAGAAGAGAGAGAAACGTTAGAGAGAGAAGGAGAAACAGAGAGAGAGAGCGTTAGAGAGAGAAGGAGAAACAGAGAGAGGAGAAACAGAGAGAGAGAGAAGAGAGAGAGAGGAGAAACAGAGAGAGAGAAACAGAGAGAGAAGGAAGACAGAGAAGGAGAAACAGAGAGAGAGCGAGAAGAGAAGGAGAGAAGAGAAGTTAGAGAGAGAAGAGAAACAGAGAGAAGCAGGAGAAACAGAGAGAGAAGAGAGAGAGAAGGAGAAACAGAGAGAGAAACAGAGAGAGAGAAGGAGAAACAGAGAGAGAGCGTTAGAGAGAGAAGGAGAAACAGAGAGAGAGAAGGAGAAACAGAGAAGAGAGAGAGGCGAAACAGAGACAGAGAAGGAGAAACAGAGAGAGCGAGCGAGAGAAACAGAGAGAGAAGGAGAAACAGAGAGAGAGAGAAGGAGAAACAGAAACAGAGAGAGAGGAGAGAGAGAGAAGGAGAAACAGAGAGGAGAAACAGAGAGAGAAGGAGAAACAGAGAGAGAGAGAGAAGGAGAAACAGAGAGAGAAGGAGAAACAGAGAGAGAAGGAGAAACAACAGAGAGAAGGAGAAACAGAGAGAGAGAAGGAGAAACAGAGAGAGAGAAGGAGAAACAGAGAGAGAGAAGGAGAAACAGAGAGAGCGTTAGACAAAGAAGGAGAAACAGAGATACAGCGTTAGAGAGAGAAGGAGAAACAGAGAGAGAGAAGGAGAAACAGAGAGAGAGAAGGAGAAACAGAGAGAGAGAAGGAGAAACAGAGAGAAGGAGAAAGAAGGAGAAACAGAGGAACAGAGAGCGTTAGAGAGAGAAGGAGAGAGAGAGAAGAGAAACAGAGAGAGAGAAGGAGAAACAGAGAGAGAGAAACGTTAGAGAGAGAAGGAGAAACAGAGAGAGAGAGAAGGAGAAACAGAGAGAGAGAGAAGAGAGAAACAGAGAAGGAGAAACAGAGAGAGGAGCGTTAGAGAGAGAAGGAGAAACAGAGAGAGAGCGTTAGAGAGAGAGAGAAACAGAGAGAGAGAAAGAAACAGAGAGAGAGAAGGAAAAACAGAGAGAGAGCGTTAGAGAGAGAAGGAGAAACAGAGAGAGAGAGAAACGTTAGAGAGAGAAGGAGAAACAGAGAAGACAGAGAGAGAAGGAGAAACAGAGAGAGAGTTAGAGAGAGAAGGAGAAACAGAGAGAGAGAAGGAGAAACAGAGAGAGAGCGTTAAAGAGAGAAGGAGAAACAGAGAGAGAGAAGGAGAAACAGAGAGAGAGCGTTAGAGAGAAGGAGAAACAGAGAGAGCGTTAGACAGAGAAGGAGAAACAGAGAGAGAGAGTTAGAGAGAGGAGAAACAGAGAGAGCGTTAGACAGAGAGGAGAAACAGAGAGAGAAACAGAGAGAGAAGGAGAAACAGAGAGAGGGAGAAACAGAGAGAGAGAAAGAAACAGAGAACAGAGAAGGAGAAACAGAGAGAGAGAAGGAGAAACAGAGGAGAAACAGAGAGAAGAAGGAGAAACAGAGAGGAGAGACAGAGAGAAGGAGAGAGAACAGCGTTAGAGAGAGAAGGAGAAACAGAGAGAGAGCGAGAAACAGAGGAGAAACAGAGAGAGAGAGAAACAGAGAGAGAGAGCGTTAGACAGAGAAGGAGAAACAGAGAGAGAAAGAAGAGAAACAGAGAGAGAAGGAGAAACAGAGAGAGAGCGTTAGAGAGAAGGAGAGAAGGAGAAACAGAGAGAGAAGGAGAAACAGAGAGAGTTAGAGAGAGAAGAGAAACAGAGCGAGAGAAGGAGAGAGAAGCGTTAGAGAGAGAAGGAGAAACAGAGAGAGAGAGCGTTAGAGAGAGAAGGAGAAACAGAGAGAGAGAGCGTTAGAGAGAGAAGGAGAAACAGAGAGAGAGCGTTAGAGAGAAGGAGAAACAGAGAGAGAGAAGGAGAAACAGAGAGAGAGCGTTAGAGAGAGGCGTTACAGAGAAGGAGCGTTAGAGAGAGAAGGAGAAACAGAGAGAGAGTTAGAGAGAAGGAGAGAGAAGGAGAAACAGAGAGAGAGAGCGTTAGAGAGAGAAGGAGAAACAGAGAGAGCGTTAGACAGAGAAGGAGAAACAGAGAGAGAGAAGGAGAAAACAGAGAGAGAGCGTTAGAGAGAGAAGAGAAACAGAGAGAGAAGTTAGAGAGAAGGAGAAACAGAGAGAGAAAGGAGAAACAGAGAGAGCGTTAGACAGAGAAGGAGAAACAGAGAGAGCGAGAGAAACAGAGAAGGAGAAACAGAGAAACGAGAGAGAGAGAAACAGAGAGAGAGCGTTAGAGAGAGAAGGAGAAACAGAGAGAGAGAAGGAGAAACAGAGAGAGAGCGTTAGACAGAGAAGGAGAAACAGAGAGAGGGCGTTAGAGAGAGAAGGAGAAACAGAGAGAGAGAGCGTTAGACAGAGAAGGAGAAAGAGAGAGAGCGTTAGAGAGAGAAGGAGAAACAGAGAGAGAGCGTTAGAGAGAGGAGAAACAGAGAGAGAGCATTAGAAGGAGAAACAGAGAGAGAGAAGAAGGAGAAACAGAGCGAGACGTTAGACAGAGGAAGGAGAAACAGAGAGAGAAGGAGGGAGAAACAGAGAGAGAGCGTTAGACAGAGAAGGAGAAACAGAGAGAGAGAGGGCGAAACAGAGAGAGAGAGAGCGTTAGAGAGAGAAGGAGAAACAGAGAGAGAGAGCGTTAGAGAGAAGGAGAAACAGAGAGAGAGAGCGTTAGAGAGAGAAGGAGAAACAGAGAGGAGAAACAGAGAGAGAGAGCGTTAGAGAGAGAAGGAGAAACAGAGAGAGAGAGCGTTAGAGAGAGAAGGAGAAACAGAGAGAGAGAGCGTTAGAGAGAGAAGGAGAAACAGAGAGAGAGAGTTAGAGAGAGAAGGAGAAACAGAGAGAGAAGAGAAACAGAGAGAGAGAGCGAAGAAACAGGCGTTAGAGAGAAGGAGAAACAGAGAGAGCGTTAGAGAGAGAAGGAGAAACAGAGAGAGAGCGTTAGACAGAGAAGAGAAACAGAGCGTTAGACAGAGAAGGAGAAACAGAGAGAGCGTTAGAGAGAAGGAGAAACAGAGAGAGAGCGTTAGACAGAGAAGGAGAAACAGAGAGAGAGCGTTAGAGAGAAAGGAGAAACAGAGAGAGAGCGTTAGAGAGAAGGAGAAACAGAGAGAGAGCGTTAGAGGAGAAACAGAGCAGAGAGAAGAGTTAGAGAGAAGGAGAAACAGAAACGTTAGAGAGAGAAGGAGAAACAGAGAGAGCGTTAGAGAGAGAAGGAGGAGAAACAGAGAGAAGGAGAAACGTTAGACAGAGAAGGAGAAACGAGAGAGAGAGCGTTAGACAGAGAAGGAGAAACAGAGAGAGCGTTAGACAGAGAAGGAGAAACAGAGAGAGAGCGTTAGAGGAGAAAAGAGAAACAGAGAAGGAGAAACAGAGAGAGCGTTAGAGAAACAGAGAAAGGCGTTAGACAGAGAGAAACAGAGCGTTAGAGAGAGAAGGAGAAACAGAGAGAAACAGAGCGTTAGACAGAGAAGGAGAAACAGAGAGAGGCGTTAGAGAGGAGAAAAGGAGAAAGAGAAGGAGAAACAGAGAGAGAGCGTTAGAGAGAGAAGGAGAAACAGAGAGAGAGAGCGTTAGAGAGAGAAGGAGAAAAACAGAGAGAAGGAGAAACAGAGAGAGAGCGTTAGAGAGAGAAGGAGAAACAGAGAGAGAGCGTTAGAGAGAGGAGAAACAGAGAGAGAGAAGGAGAAAAGGAGAAACAGAGAGCGTTAGACAGAGAAGGAGAAACAGAGAAACAGAGAGAGCGTTAGAGAGAGAAGGAGAAACAGAGAGAGAGCGTAGACAGAGAAGGAGACAGAGAAGGAGAAACAGAGAGAGAGAGCGTTAGAGAGAAGGAGAAACAGAGAGAGAAGGAGAAACAGAGAGAGAGCGTTAGAAACAGAGAGAGCGTTAGGAGAAACAGAGAGAGCGTTAGAGAGAAAGAGAAACAGAGAGAGCGTTAGAGAGAAGGAGAAACAGAGAGAGAGCGTTAGACAGAGAAGGAGAAACAGAGAGAAGGAGAAACAGAGAGAGAGAGCGTTAGACAGAGAAGGAGAAACAGAGAGAGAGCGTTAGAGAGAAGGAGAAAAGGAGAAACAGAGAGAGAGCGTTAGACAGAGAAGGAGAAAGAGAGAGGCGCGTTAGACAGAAAGGAGAAACAGAGAGAGAGCGTTAGACAGAGAAGGAGAAACAGAGAGAGAGCGTTAGCGTTAGACAGAGAAGGAGAAACAGAGAGAGCGTTAGACAGAGAAGGAGAAACAGAGAAGACAGACAGAGAAGGAGAAACAGAGAGAGCGTTAGACAGAGAAGGAGAAACAGAGAGAGAGCGTTAGACAGAGAAGGAGAAACAGAGAGAGAGCGTTAGAGAGAGAAGGAGAAACAGAGAGAGAGCGTTAGACAGAGAAGGAGAAACAGAGAGAGAGCGCGTTAGAGAGAGAAGGAGAAACAGAGAGAGAGCGTTAGAGAGAGAAGGAGAAACAGAGAGAGAGAGCGTTAGACAGAGAAGGAGAAACAGAGAGAGAGCGTTAGACAGAGAAGGAGAAACAGAGAGAGAGCGTTAGACAGAGAAGGAGAAACAGAGAGAGAGCGTTAGACAGAGAAGGAGAAACAGAGAGAGAGCGCGTTAGAGAGAGAAGGAGAAACAGAGAGAGAGCGCGTTAGAGAGAGAAGGAGAAACAGAAGGGGAGATGAGAACAGTCTAAAAATAACCCATCAGAAGTGCTTTTTAAATCTGCAGCGAAGCAAAGAATTCATTCAATCAAAATGTGTTAATGCAATATGGCCACAGCGCGTGCACACACACACACACACACACACACACACACACACACACACACACACTTGCAGTATCTCTCTATACTCTCTTACAATTTCAGAAGGGTTTCAAACAAATGAAACGTTTTTGTGGATGTTAGATTAATTTATGATATGTTTGTGCTTTGTGAAAGGGGAAAAGATGTCTGATGTCTGTTTGAGAAGAATCCCAGATGTCTGCCATGTGCATTCCAGGAGTGTTTAGCATGGTGAAGATAGGAGTGTGTATACTAGTACATAGAGATCCAGCCCAATGCTGCTGCCTCCCCCTACTGTCCTCCTGGCTGCTCACCTCTCCCCTACTGTCCTCCTGGCTGCTCCAGCCCAATGCTGCTGCCTGCTCACCTCCCCCCTACCGTCCTCCTGGCTGCTCACCTCCCCCCTACCGTCCTCCTGGCTGCTCACCTCTCCCCTACTGTCCTCCTGGCTGCTCGAGCCCAATGCTGCTGCCTGCTCACCTCCCCCTACCGTCCTCCTGGCTGCTCACCTCCCCCTACCGTCCTCCTGGCTGCTCCAGCCCAATGCTGCTGCCTGCTCAACCCCCCCCTACCGTCCTCCTGGCTGCTCACCTCCCCCTACCGTCCTCCTGGCTGCTCACCTCCCCCTCCTGTCCTCCTGGCTGCTCACCTCCCCTACTGTCCTCCTGGCTGCTCACCTCCCCCTACTGTCCTCCTGGCTGCTCCAGCCCAATGCTGCTGCCTGCTCACCTCCCCCTACTGTCCTCCTGGCTGCTCACTTCCCCCTACCGTCCTCCTGGCTGCTCACCTCCCCTACCGTCCTCCTGGCTGCTCACCTCCCCCTACCGTCCTCCTGGCTGCTCACCTCCCTCCCCCTACTGTCCTCCTGGCTGCTCACCTCCCCCTACTGTCCTCCTGGCTGCTCACCTCCCCTACCGTCCTCATGGCTGCTCACCTCCCCCTCTGTCCTCCTGGCTGCTCACCTCCCCCTACCGTCCTCCTGGCTGCTCACCTCCCCCTACTGTCCTCCTGGCTGCTCACCTCCCCCTCTCTCCTCCTGGCTGCTCACCTCCCCCTACCGTCCTCCTGGCTGCTCACCTCCCCCTACTGTCCTCCTGGCTGCTCACCTCCCCCTACTGTCCTCCTGGCTGCTCACCTCCCCCCTACCGTCCTCCTGGCTGCTCACCTCCCCCTACTGTCCTCCTGGCTGCTCACCTACCCCTCTACTGTCCTCCTGGCTGCTCACCTCCCCCTACTGTCCTCCTGGCTGCTCACCTCCCCCTATCGTCCTCCTGGCTGCTCACCTCCCCCTACCATCCTCCTGGCTGCTCACCTTCCCCCTACTGTCCTCCTGGCTGCTTCCACCCAATGCTGCTGCCTGCTCACCTTCCCCCTATCCTCCTCCTGGCTGCTCCAGCCCAATGCTACTGCCTCCTTCCTTCCCCCTACTGTCCTCCTGGCTGCTCCAGCCCAATGCTGCTGCCTCCCACCTTCCCCCTACTGTCCTCCTGGCTGCTCCAGCCCAATGCTGCTGCCTCCCACCTTCCCCCTACCGCCCTCCTGGCTGCTCCAGCCCAATGCTGCCTGCTCACCTCCTCCCTACTGTCCTCCTGGCTTCTCCAGTCCAATGCTGCTGCCTACTCACCTTACCATTACCTTCCTCCTGGCTGCTCCAGGCCAATGCAGCCTCCTGATTTGTGCTGCACAGCCATCTGTTCAGACTAATTAACTAATTAACTAATTAATGAACTCTGGGGAAGGGCCAACCATCACTGGACTGTGGGAGAGAGAGAGAGGCTTCTCACCTCAGGAAGAGAAATGTAACACTTTGCTGTCTTCATCTTCTCCTTCTTCTCCTCCAACCACTCCTCTCTTCTTCTCCTCTCGATCATTTCATCCCCATTCTCTCCATCAGATCAGACCCATCTCTCTGATTGAACAGGATCGGAAGACTCCTAATGAGTTCATCTCATGTGTTTGTTTCTCTCCTCTCTACCAACAAACACCAAATCCCTGAGTGATCATTCCCAGCTCTCTCCTTCAGCGTACAGCCTATTGGTTTCAATGTACAGTAATCTCATGAAGACAAACCCAGCTCAGATTGAATAAATAGAGCCAGTGTCGGGATTTGAGTATTACGGGAAATCGCATGTTCCCTTTTATAATGAGGTGATCATTTGGTTATTGTTGCATGTTTTTTAAAATTTTATTTCACCTTTATTTAACCAGGTAGGCAAGTTGAGAACAAGTTCTCATTTACAATTGCGACCTGGCCAAGATAAAGCAAAGCAGTTTGACACATACAACGACACAGAGTTACACATGGAGTAAAACAAACATACAGTCAATAATACAGTAAAAAAAAACAAGTCTATATACAATGTGAGCAAATTAGGTGAGAAGGGAGGTAAAGGCAAAAAAGGCCATGGTGGCAAAGTAAATACAATATAGCAAGTAAAATCTGGATAAGAGCGTCTGCTAAATGACTTAAATGTAATGTAAATGTAAAACACTGGAATGGTAGTTTTGCAATGGAAGAATGTGCAAAGTAGAAATAAAAATAATGGGGTGCAAAGGAGCAAAATAAATAAATAAATTAAATACAGTTGGGAAAGAGGTAGTTGTTTGGGCTAAATTATAGGTGGGCTATGTACAGGTGCAGTAATCTGTAAGATGCTCTGACAGTTGGTGCTTAAAGCTAGTGAGGGAGATAAGTGTTTCCAATTTAAGAGATTTTTGTAGTTCGTTCCAGTCATTGGCAGCAGAGAACTGGAAGGAGAGGCGGCCAAAGAAAGAATTGGTTTTGGGGGTGACTAGAGAGATATACCTGCTGGAGCGTGTGCTACAGGTGGGAGATGCTATGGTGACCAGCGAGCTGAGATAAGGGGGGACTTTACCTAGCAGGGTCTTGTAGATGACATGGAGCCAGTGGGTTTGGCGACGAGTATGAAGCGAGGGCCAGCCAACGAGAGCGTACAGGTCGCAATGGTGGGTAGTATATGGGGCTTTGGTGACAAAACGGATTGCACTGTGATAGACTGCATCCAATTTGTTGAGTAGGGTATTGGAGGCTATTTTGTAAATGACATCGCCAAAGTCGAGGATTGGTAGGATGGTCAATTTTACAAGGGTATGTTTGGCAGCATGAGTGAAGGATGCTTTGTTGCGAAATAGGAAGCCAATTCTAGATTTAACTTTGGATTGGAGATGTTTGATATGGGTCTGGAAGGAGAGTTTACAGTCTAACCAGACACCTAAGTATTTGTAGTTGTCCACGTATTCTAAGTCAGAGCCGTCCAGAGTAGTGATGTTGGACAGGCGGGTAGGTGCAGGTAGCGATCGGTTGAAGAGCATGCATTTAGTTTACTTGTATTTAAGAGCAATTGGAGGCCACGGAAGGAGAGTTGTATGGCATTGAAGCTTGCCTGGAGGGTTGTTAACACAGTGTCCAAAGAAGGGCCGGAAGTATACAGAATGGTGTCGTCTGCGTAGAGGTGGATCAGAGACTCACCAGCAGCAAGAGCGACCTCATTGATGTATACAGAGAAGAGAGTCGGTCCAAGAATTGAACCCTGTGGCACCCCATAGAGACTGCCAGAGGTCCGGACAGCAGACCCTCCGATTTGACACACTGAACTCTATCAGAGAAGTAGTTGGTGAACCAGGCGAGGCAATCATTTGAGAAACCAAGGCTGTCGAGTCTGCCGATGAGGATGCGGTGGTTGACAGAGTCGAAAGCCTTGGCCAGATCAATGAATACGGCTGCACAGTAATGTTTCTTATCGATGGCGGTTAAGATATCGTTTAGGACCTTGAGCGTGGCTGAGGTGCACCCATGACCAGCTCTGAAACCAGATTGCATAGCAGAGAAGGTATGGTGAGATTCGAAATGGTCGGTAATCTGTTTGTTGACTTGGCTTTCGAAGACCTTAGAAAGGCATGGTAGGATAGATATAGGTCTGTAACAGTTTGGGTCAAGAGTGTCCCCCCCTTTGAAGAGGGGGATGACCGCAGCTGCTTTCCAATCTTTGGGAATCTCAGATGACACGAAAGAGAGGTTGAACAGGCTAGTAATAGGGGTGGCAACAATTTCGGCAGATCATTTTAGAAAGAAAGGGTCCAGCATGTGCCTGTCAGGAGAAAGTGAATTTGCCTGCACAAACGTAGCGAGTAGAGGAAGCATGAAATGAAACGAGATGGGGTATAGTGTTACTGTATGGAATAATCATTTAGATGGTGAAACAACATAGAATAGACCACAACCCAATCCTGCATAACACAACAGGATAACACTGGAGAGAGTGCACAACGATTGACATTACAACAGCCCAATAATAAAATAGACGGGTTAGCTGACAATGTCACCGAAACGAAGTGCAAGCTTCAAAGGGAATACCGTGAATACCAGAATCCCGTGTGTTGTTGTGATTCTGGCCGGCCAGATGGTTAACAGCAATGAAAAGCAAACTGCCATGTGGTGAATTGTAAGTGTCTCGTTTCAGCCCGATTGATCTCGTTCTTGAGACCATGTCCTGTTTTGAGGTTTTACGACTGATGTCACATCTATGCTAATATGGCTCAAATTGGCTAGCTAGCTAGCTAACCAACACCTGTAAGGATGTATTTTAGAGACATTTGCTCATTGTGCAACTTTATTTGTGTTTTCGATAAACATTGGAGACGAAATATAGTTTAAATGTTATGAACAACCTCAACCAACCCTGTCTGTTTTGCCCCATCGTTGCGCACGCTTTGGTTTTGTTGCTTATCAACCAACCCGTCTATACAGAAGGAGAGGGATTTCTCTGAAACACACAGATACTGATGAAGGCCACGATGGATATGGTTGATCTCACATTTGCGCAATGAGCAATTTCACCTATGAGTCCAATTTGACGCTGTTGGACACAGGCTCGTGTTTAACAAGAAGAACAAGGCGTCCATGGACGATGTAGTCTGAAAACACTGTGCTTCTCTCTCTGAACACAGCCTCATCTGTGGAAGGCAGACATCTTACGGTAATACTCAATCTGTACTCAGGTCATTTCACATGTTCGTCTGTGGACCTCACTCCTGGACTGATTTATACGCAGCCATACTTCCCTTCTTCTCATCTGCCATAGCTTTAAAGGTTTCTCTCCATTTCCCCGTGTTCTTCCCTCTGTCTCTATATCCATATGTATGTTTATGTATCTGTCCTACTCTTCTGCACACTGAGTATAAGTAAGAATCATTACGAATACCTTTCTAATATTGAGTTGCATCCCAGTGTTGACTCCAGTGCTTCCCACAGTTGTGTCAAGTTGGCTGGATGTTCTTTGGGTGGCGGACCATTCTTGATACACACGGGAAACTGTTGAGCGTGAAAAACCCAGCCGCATCGCTGTTCTTGACACAAACTGGTGCGCCTGGCACCTAAATCAAATCAAATCAAATTTTATTGGTCACATTCGCATGGTTGGCAGATGTTATTGTGAGTGTAGTGAAATGCTTGTGCTTCTAGATCTGACAGTGCAGCAGTATCTAACAGGTCATATCTAACAAATTCCACAACAAAACCCAATACACACAGTCTAGTAAAGTAATGGGATGAGAATATATAAGTATAAAATATATGGATGAGCAGTGACAGAGTGGCTAAGATGGAATAGATAGAATAGATAGTGTAGTATACAGTATATACATATGATATAAGTAATGTGAGATATGTAAACATTATTAAAGTGGCATTATTAAAGTGACAAGTGTTCCATTTATTAAAGTGGCCAATGATATCAAGTCTGTAGGTAGGCAGCCGCCTCTGTGCTAGTGATGGCTGTTTAACAATCAGATAGCCTTGAGATAGAAGCTGTTTTTCAATCTCTCTGTCCCAGCTTTGATGCACCTGTACTGACCTCGCCTTCTGGATGGAAGCGGGGTGAACAGGCAGTGGTGGTTATTGTCCTTGATGATCTTTTTTGCCTTCCTGTGACATCGGGTGTTGTATGTGTCCTGGAGGGCAGGTAGTTTGCCCCCGGTGATGCGTTGTACAGACCGCACCACCCTCTGGAGAGCCCTGCGGTTGTGGGCAGTGCAGTTGCTGTACCAGGCGGTGATACACCCCGACAGGATGCTCTCGATTGTGCACCTGTAAAAGTTAGTGAGGGTTTTCAGTGACATATTTTTTCAGCCTCCTGAGGTTGAAGAGGCGCTGATGCGCCTTCTCCCCCACGCTGTCTGTGTGGGTGGACCATTTCAGTTTGTCGGTGATATGTACACCGAGGACCTTAAAACATTCCACCTTCTCCACTGCTGTCCTGTCGATGTGGATAAGGGGGTGCTCCCTTTGTTGTTTCCTGAAGTCCACAAGCATCTCCTTTGTTTTGCTGACATTGGGCCCTCACCTTCTCCCTGTAGGCTGTCTTGTCGTTGTTGGTGATCAAGCCTACCACTGTTGTGTTGTCTGCAAACTTGCTGATTGAGTTGGAGGCATGCATGGCCATGCAGTTGTGGGTGAACAGGGAGTACAGGAGGGGCTGAGAACGCACCCTTGTGGGGCCCCAGTGTTGAGGATCAGAGTGGATATGTTGTTTCCTACCTTCACCCCCTGGGGGTGGCCTGTCAGGATGTCCAGGACACAGTTTCACAGGGCGGGGTCAAGACCCAGGGACTCAAGCTTAATGATGAGTTTGAAGGGTACTATGGTGTTGAATCCTGAGCTGTAGTCAATGAACAGCATTCTTACATAGGTATTCCTCTTGTCCAGATGGGATAGGGCAATGTGATGGTGATTACATCATCTGTGGACCTATTGGGGCGGTATGCAAATTGAAGTTGGTCTAGGGTGACAGGTAAGGTAGAGGTGATATGATCCTTGACTAGTCTCAAAGCACTTCATGATGACAGAAGTGAGTACTACAGGGCGATAGTCATTTAGTTCAACGCCCTTGGCTTTCTTGGGAGCAGGAACAATGGTGGCCATCTTGAAGCATGTGGGAACAGCAGACAGGTATAGGGAATGATTGAATATGTCCGTAAACACTCCAGCCAGCTGGTCTGCACATGCTCTGAGGACGCGGCTGGGGATGCCGTCTGGGCCGGCAGCCTTGCGAGGGTTAACATGTTTAAATGTTTTACTCACGTCGACCACGGAGAAGGAGAGCCCACATTCTTTGGTAGCGGGCCGCATCAGTGGCACTGTATTGTCCTCAAAGCACACAAAAAAGTTGTTTAATTTGTCTAGAAGCAAAGATGTCGATGTCCGCGACGGAGCAAGTTTTCTTTTTGTAATCCGTGATCGTCTGTAGACCCTGAACCTGGTCAGTCTGTGTCATGGAAAGAGCGGCTGTATATACTGGTCAGTCTGTGTATATACTGTAGATATAGGATCTTAATTTGATCACAATGTTGCAGGAAATGTTAAACTTGTAGTGTATTTGAGGTTTAAAAAGGCTTCGGAAATTTGTTATTTCCACTATGACATTTTAGACTTTACGAAAAAAATATTTCATCCCCTACAAAAATGTCCATTCATTATAATCCACATGGTAACTCACATTTCCTTTTGCTGCAGGATTATTTTCCTTCTGTAGTGAACTGGCTCAAATTAAGATCCTACATCTGTATCTGTCTCTTATTGACCTTCTCTCTATAATAGATTGGTTCCCTCACACTAATGAGATGTGCATTAGGAGGAGAACAATCTGGCCTAGATGGCCATGTACTCTTATAATCAATACCCGGCACAGCCAGAAGAGGACTGCCCCCCCGTACGCAGTGTATAGGCGGCATGGGCAGCCGCCCGGGGCGGCATCTTGCCGGGGGCGGTACGGGTCGCCCGCACACCAAATATCACAATGGTGACATTTACACGATCGGTTTCTATCGCTCATTTGCACGTCATGTCAATGATATCATGTCACCGTGTGGGACTGTGGGTCAATTAACCTTGTCGTTCTAGTTTGTGAGCTAGGTGGGCTCCTGCCTGGGAAGGTCTCCCACTCAGAAGTACGAGATGGGGAGGGGGGCGGGGGTAGGTTGACCTCAGGTCTCCCCACCGATAGCCCGAGGTAGGAGGAACGGGGGAGTCTATTGTTGGAATCGGCTAAACTTTGAACATTGAGATATTAAATGAATGATAGGAAATGAAAGTGACTGGGTTCTGTTAGAAGTTAATGGTTCTTAGAAGAAAGAAGAAGGCTCCAGAATGTGTTTGATGGAGGAGAGGAGAGCGATGTGTTGATACAGGGGAGACAGATGGACATCTGTGTATTAGATGAAAGAAGGGTTGAGGTCAGGAGGTGAGGACAGATTCTCTTAAGAGAGTAATAAATGTTTGGAATCCTGTTACCCTCTTTATTAGCTTCCTGTAGAGACATAACATGTAAGGATTGGAGAGAAAGTGGAGTGTCCTGAGTAGGATGCATATAAACTGTGAAGTCTGAAATCTTTAGCTGTCTGTTTTCAGCTGTACAGAACCTTTGGGAAGAATAAACTTAGTTAAAGCTTCTCTAGTGTCCGTGGGTTATTTACTCTGAAAAATAAGCACTTAACACCATCAAATAGCGCACCTCTAACTTTGTACAGTACTAATACAATTAGTCAAATCAGTCACACAACGAAATGCTACCAAGTAAACCATAATTCATTCATAGTCCTGTGAATATATAGTTTCACAGACATATTGTTGCATTTTTTTCTGGTTTGTGTGAAATCTTTAAGAATAATATACAGCCAGTCTGCACACCACCAAGGTGAATTGGTTTAGTCTTGACTCTTGGTTGACAGTGTTGGGGGATGAGTAATGTATTGATGCTCGAGTGCCAGATCAACATTCAACAAATGTTTTTCTATTTGTCTTTAATAGATATCAAAAATAAGTCTTATTTTTGTATATACTGTATTTTTATATTTATATAGTTTTAAATGTTATGATTATTTATTTGTGAAGTTCTAAATGTCTGACTAAAAATTACAGTTAGTGCCGAATGGTGCTTTTTGGGGGGGGGGTTCCGCAGGGAGCCATACAAGCTAGAACCGCCAATGCCCCCGAGCCTGGTTCCTCTCTAGGTTTCTTCCTATGTACCTGCCTTTCTAGGGAGCTTTTCCGCTGTGCTTCTACATACATGTGGGTAGACTTTGGACTTTGTGACAACTGCTGATGTAAAAATAAACGTTTTGATGTTTTTGTAGAAGTGTCTCTGTCGTCATCCCATCTGTCCATTACGCTCCATCTTGCAAGGCTCATTTGAATAATTTACTGAATCTACAGTAATGCTTTCCTTGTATCCATCGCCTTTCATATCTCCCTTTTCTTTGCTTTTTGGCCCTCTTTCCATTCCATACCACCCCTCTTCCTCTCCTCTCCTCCTCTCCTCTCTGGGTATAGCTCTCTATTCACCTAGTCATGTATTCATAGATGTGTTTGTTCAGTGGCTTCCTGATAATTGTCCTGTTCCTGTCTGAGACACTAGGTCTGTAGGGGCCTGTTCACTCACACAGCAGGCTAGCTATCTCCTATACTCTGACTCTACACACCTGAGTGGCTGGACACACACACACACACACTCACCTTGGATCAGTGAATAGAACAAGATTTTACTGAGCCACTGTAGTGGAGAAAAACACATCCCAACAATATCATTAGTCCTAATTGGCTCTCACAGCACTGACTCCACTCAGCCAACTGCTCCACCAGTCACCTGTTCAGGTAGAGAGAGAGTTAGAGAGAGAGTTAGAGAGAGAGGTAGGGAGAAAGTTAGAGAAAGAGGTAAGGGAGAGAGTTAGAGAGAGAGGTAGGGAGAGAGAGAGACAGAGAGAGAGAGAGAGAGAGAGAGAGAGAGAGGTAGGGAGAAAGTTAGAGAGAGAGGTAGGGAGAGAGGTAGAGAGAGAGGTAGAGAGAGAGGTAGAGAGAGAGTTAGAGAGAGAGTTAGGAGAGAGAGAGAGAGGTAGAGAGAGAGAGAGAGAGGTAGAGAGAGAGAGAGAGAGAGAGAGAGAGAGGTAGGGAGAGAGGTAGAGAGAGAGAGAGAGAGGGAGAGAGAGAGGGAGAGAGGAGAGAGGGGTAGAGAGAGAGGTAGAGAGAGAGGAGAGAGAGGTAGAGAGAGAGGGAGAGAGGAGAGAGAGGTAGATAGAGAGGTAGAGAGAGAGTTAGGGAGAGAGGAGAGAGAGGTAGAGAGAGAGGGAGAGAGAGGTAGAGAGAGAGGTAGGGAGAGAGGAGAGAGAGAGGTAGAGAGAGAGAGGTAGAGAGAGAGAGAACGTGTGTGTTACTCATAGCTCATAATTCATGATTAGAACACAGAATTCATCTCAAATACAAAGGTTCAATCCCTCACATACAAGGTCTGTATGATTATCAAGGTGTCCATTACAATAAAGATATGCAGCTACAATGAATTAATGATCATGTTTTTTCACCGTCTCCCGTGATGAAATATACTGTGTTCAATCAATCGTTCACAATATTACACTGATTACTCCCATTGTTGTAAATATTGTAAAGAACAGTCCTAAATATCGGTGTGATATTGTATTGCTACGATTGTATTGCTACTATTGCTTCCAGAGGCAGGAGGGGCGGTGTTTCATGAAGAGCTGTCTGGTGGATGCTTACAGAGCTCAAATAACCCTCAATCTAGTGCACTTTATCCTTCCGTTACGTCTTTCTCCCATTCATTTATTTCTCTCCACCATATCCCTCCTCCTCTCTCTCTCCGAGGTTGAAGACTCTCTTCACATTTCCTTGGCTGTTACCTAAAGCGAGTGTAGAATATGCATGAGTTCGGCCTTGTAATCTGCTGCTCTCAGCGCTAAAGGAAGCACGAGGCCCAACTCAGCAGACAGGAAAAGTATCGAAAAGAAAACTTATTGAGCGAGAGAGAGAGAGTGAGAGAGAGAGAGAGAGAACAAAAAGATAATTACTTGACACATTGGAAAGAATTAACCAAAAAACTGAGCAAACTAGAATGCTATTCTAGACAGAGAGACAGAGAGACAGAGAGATTGAGAGAGAGATTGAAAGAGAAAAAGACAAGAGAGATTGAGAGATTGAGAGAGAGATTGGAGAAAAAGACTGAGCGAGAGATTGATTTAAGTAAGCTTTGGCAATATTGTACATTGTTACGTCATGCCAATAAAGCAAATTGAATTGAATTGATTTGAAAGAGAGATTGAAAGAGGAAAAGACTGAAAAAACCTGTCTGATTTATCTTAAATATTTCCCCTCTCCCTCCTATCCTATCAAATAGAATGGGGAAGAGGTCATGTGAGCATGCGAGTGTGTCTGACTTTAAGTCTGTGTATGTGTGTTGTGCCAGAGTGTGTCCAGATCTCTGTGACTGTAGTTCTGGCTGGTTGCCAGGCAACAGAGGCAGGCAGACAGCTCACCACAGCTGCTATGAGATAGGACACATCTTCACGCCTCTGGCTCTAGCCAGTAGTACGAGTCACAGTTCAGAGGTCGTAAGGTCACTGAGACCCTGCCCCTGACCACCATGATCCAAACCATTATCACACTGAGACACCACTCTGTCATCACTCTATCAACTGTCCAATCACCGGGTGATCATTTAGTGAGGCCAGTGGATGAGGACCGCCCAGTGAGTGAACTCACTAATCTAGATCTTTATCTTGATGTCCCTGTACATCTTGATCTGTTTAATCCCTTCCTCTCACTCTCTAGCTCTCTCTCTCCTGACTCTCTAGCTCTCTCTCTCCTGACTCTCTAGCTCTCTCTCTCCAGGCTCTCTAGCTCTCTCTCTCCTGACTCTCTAGCTCTCTCTCTCCTGACTCTCTAGCTCTCTCTCTCCAGGCTCTCTAGCTCTCTCTCTCCTGACTCTCTAGCTCTCTCTCTCCTGACTCTCTAGCTCTCTCTCTCCTGACTCTCTAGCTCTCTCTCTCCTGACTCTCTAGCTCTCTCTCTCCAGACTCTCTAGCTCTCTCTCTCCTGACTCTCTAGCTCTCTCTCTCCTGACTCTCTAGCTCTCTCTCTCCAGACTCTCTAGCTCTCTCTCTCCTGACTCTCTAGCTCTCTCTCTCCTGACTCTTTTGCTCTCTCTCATTCTCTCTTTCTCTTTCCCTCCTCTCTCTCTTGCTTTCTCACTCTCTCGCTCAAAGCTCAGGGTTTAGAGGTCAGATTGCTGTTGTATTCAGTCCTATTTTGGTCTCTTTTCTTTGACTGTGCCGCTGGGGGAAGTTAAGCAGCAGTGGATGAGTGAATGGCTGCATGGCCTATGTCTCTGTCCCTCTGTCTTTCCCCAGGCCTCTCCCCAGACCTCTCCCCAGACCTCTCTCCAGACCTCTCCCCAGGCCTCTCCCCAGACCTCTCCCCAGGCCTCTCCCCAGACCTCTCCCCAGGCCTCTCCCCAGGCCTCTCCCCAGAGCCTCTCCCCAGGCCTCTCCCCAGACCTCTCCCCAGACCTCTCCCCAGACCTCTCCCCAGACCTCTCCCCAGGCCTCTCCCCAGACCTCTCCCCAGGCCTCTCCCCAGACCTCTCCCCAGGCCTCTCCCCAGGCCTCTCCCCAGTCCTCTCTCTCTGCCCTTTGCTCTTTAGAAAGGGGGCTACCATCTGCAGAGAATACAAAACCATCTCCTGAAGCCATGGAAGGGTTTCAACATATTTTCCCTCTTAGTCCCTTGTAATGCACCTCCTGGAGGGGTGTTTGCCTTGACCTACATGGTGTGGAACCATGGAGCCAGGATGGCATTCTCTTTTCAAGGACAATCAATTACACAACACTCTTAGCAAGGATTCTGTTACTGACACATCATGATCCATTTAATCTGCCTATGAAGGTCATTATGCATGGAATAATACAAAACACTGGAGATACAACTCCTCAGAAAAACATGCATAATCACCATTCACAGAATGCCCTTCATATCATTTTCATTTTCATAAAGTCATGTCTAACACGTCAGTTGACATGTAGTGGCTTTGTCGTGTTCCACTTCTCGTACAGTTGTAGCATATCAGTACCACAGGTTTTAATCACGGCTGGCATTGTTTGCAATCCACCCATGCAGTAACTATTAAGTCCAAACCACCAATTAACCAACAGATAAATGGCAGGCAGGCAGGCAGGCAGGCAGGCAGGCAGGCAGGCAGGCAGGCAGGCAGGCAGGCAGGAAGGCAGGCAGGCAGGCAGGCAACAAGACAGACAGACCAAGAGAGAGACAGACAGACAGATGAGTGTGTCTCTGTATCGTAAAGCAGTAGCTAGGCCTCAGACCCACAGATAACAGAGTGATGCTCTTCTCCCAGCAGGGTTGGGGTTAATTCCACAAATTTAATTCAGTCCATTCCTTCTCCCTATAAATTCCATTTAATTTAATTCAAATTCCGGGTCAGTCTTTAAATTCAGAGATAATTCCATTCCTGTCAATTCCAATGTTAGGTCAATTCCAATAATTAAATTCCCAATTTAATATTATCCCCAAAAGTTCAGACAGTCTAGCTATACTGGGAATATAGAAATACAAGTTGAAATAATTTATAACAAATCTTGCAGTCAATTATTGATATTAAGTGCAGTAATTCCATTAACTGGGGAATGTAGAAATATTGAATTTCAATTCAATTACAAAGATTAAATAATTTTACAATTCCAATTCAATTTCAATTCCACAAAGTCCAAACAGTCTTTTTCCAATTCAATTCCAAATCTATAACTTGAAGATTGCTGAAATTTGAATTGAGCAGTATTGGGGTTAATGCGTTACGTAATCAAATTACTTTTACGAGTAACAGAGTAAAATAACGCGGTACTTTTTCTAATTGGTTAATACTGGGTAATATATTATTATTGTTACTTAGTCGAACAGTCGGGTGTGTGTTTCAAATCAAATCAAATCAATCTCGACTTGTTTCCAATTGAGTTCTCGAACAAGCGAAGAAAGGCTGTTTGGAGAAATGTCAAGACTGCTGCTGTCCATAGAAATGTATAAAGGGCGCTGCTCTGATCTTTGCTATTGAACGCTTCTGTGATCGCAAAGCCTATAGAGGGCTTTCCCTTCTAGTGACAAGTGTGCCCTCTATACGTCTTTATGGGTCCGTGTACGTGCAGTACAGAACCGGAAATGGCGGTTCGAGAGAAAGATTTTGAATTAACAGATTTTTGCCTTACAGAATATACAGCTAATTAAGCAGCCCATATATAGCGCAGCACTTGTAGACCAGCACAGCAAAGCAGCGCCACAGATGAAAGGAGGAACTAGTGATCAAACCTGAATTAGTAAGTAGCCTATCTTATTTAGAGAGCGCATGGCTCGCCTTGCTCCCTCAGTCAGTCAAACAAACGGTAAGATTTTGAGATTGTTTTCATGAAAGTAACACAAAGTAATGTAACTAGTAATATGATGTGTGCTTTCCACACAAAGTAATACTGTAAGGTAACGAGTAATAGGTAATATATGGCCAGATTTATGTACATTTGAAAACACCAGCAACACCCATTAGCTGTTCAACACAGATAATGACGTTATAACACATTTTAGATGGTTTTTATTTATTATGTTTGTGCCAGTGTGTGTGTATGTGTGTGTGTGTGTGTGTGTGTGTGTGTGTGTGTGTGTGTGTGTGTGTGTGTGTGTGTGTGTGTGCGCGTGTCTATGAGTGTGTTTACAGTGCCTCTCCTCTTTCCTAACGAGCTCTCTTTGCTGCGTTCATTTAACGACATAGGTGTTAAAAATGAGTGCCATTGCCTTTATCAGATAATACAGTGCTTGACTAATTTGCCAAAGTTTCTGTTAAAGCACTTGAGGCTGCTAACGAGCTGCAGCCTCGTAAACACCCAGGCCACTGTCACTTGATGCTGCGGCCATCTTTGCTTGTGGAGGACATAAAAAAGATGCAAAACATAATAATATTTTCTTCTCTCCCTCTTCTCTCCCTCTTCTTCAACCAACCCTCATCCTCTTTCTCTCCATGCCTTTTCATGTATTCCTCTTTCTCATTCTGGTCTCTTTCCTCTCATCAATATTTCCTCTCTGTCATCTTATCATCCTTGTGTACCCCTCTCACTCCTCAAATCACTCTTCCCTTCTCTGTCTTTCCATTGTGCTGCCTCTCCACTCAAATACCATCCGTCTACCTTCAATCCCTTCCTCCATGCACCCCTCTCTGTCCTGCAGGGTTTCTGAGTACCGGGGACCAGTCAGCCAAGGGGAACTATGGTCTGTTGGACCAGATCCAGGCTCTGCGCTGGCTCAATGAGAACATTGGCCACTTTGGAGGAGACCCAGAGAGGATCACCATCTTTGGCTCCGGGGCTGGAGCCTCCTGTGTCAATCTGCTCATTCTCTCCCACCACTCCGAGGGTAAGGACCTGTCGTCATATTCATAACCCAGCTAGTGTAGCCGGTGTGAAATGGCTTGCTAGTTAGCGGTGCGCGCTAGTGGGATTTCAATCGGTGACGTCACTCACTCAGAGACCTTGAAGTAATTGTTCCCCTTGCACTGCAAGGACCGCGACTTTTGTGGAGCGATAGGTAACGATGCTTCGTGGGATGTAGTTGTTGATGTGTTCGTTGGGTCCCTGGTTGGAGCCCACGTTGGGGCGAGGAGAGGGACGGAAGCAACACCGTAACACTAGCACAGGGCTCTCTAACCCTGTTCATGGAGAGCTACCCTCCTCTACGTTTTCCACTCCAACCCTGTTCACGAAGAGCTACCCTCTGTTTTCACTCCAACCCTGTTCACGAAGAGCTACCCTCCTCTATGTTTTCACTCCAACGCTGTTCACGAAGAGCTACCCTCCTCTGTTTTCACTCCACTCCAACCCTGTTCACGAAGAGCTTACCCTCCTCTACGTTTTCACTCCACTCCAACCCTGTTCACGAAGAGCTACCCTCCTCTACATTTTCACTCCACTCCAACCCTGTTCACGAAGAGCTACCCTCTATGTTTTCACTCCAACCCTGTTCACGAAGAGCTACCCTCCTCTATGTTTTCACTCCAACCCTGTTCACGAAGAGCTACCCTCCTCTATGTTTTCCACTCCAACCCTGTTCACGAAGAGCTACCCTCCTCTATGTTTTCACTCCAACCCTGTTCAGAACGGTAGCTCTCCAGGAACAGGGTTGTAGAACCCTGCAATAGCACATAATGTTCTGAGAACCATATGTTTCTTAGAGCCTGGTGAGCGTGTTGTTGTCATATGGTTATTTTGCATACAACCTTCCCACAACCTTTTGGGAATGGTGCAGAATAGTTGCTTAGCTTTGGAACATTCTCAGCACAATTAAGGAACTTGACAAAAAAACATTATTTTCTTCTTTCATTACTTTTAGAGAATGTTTCCTAAAAGTTCAAACATGGTTACATTTCATTAACATTTTGGTAATGTTCTAGGAAGGTTATCCAACTGGTTTGACATTGGGAATGTTCTCAAATAGTTCAGAGAACGTTAAAGAAACCTTCTTCTGTGGGAATTTCAGTACTTCAGCATAACGTTTCCTACAGGTTTCCTCATGGTTCCATTTATGGTCATGTTCTCAAATTGTTCCAAGAATATTAAGAAAACATTGTTTTTTTTAAACATGAAACTTTAGTAGCGTTCATAGAACATTCCAAAAGTATTATTTAAAAAGCATGTTAAGATAACGTTCCAAAAAAAACAAGAGAACTTTAGTAATGTTAAAAACATTTACATTCCATACTCAGCATCAACAAAACTCTCTATCCTCGATCTTGTTAAATGTTCTCAGGTGTGTTGGCCATGCCCACTAATTGGCCTCACCCGATCTTAATGAGTGTTTGTTTCCTTTGAAATGGGGTCTGTTTGAATAGACTAAAATGAACAGCTTGAATGAAAAACATTACATGATAGCTCCATCCTGGCGGCACAGTGGACTAATTTATGAATAGAGAACAGACTATTATAGGAAATGAATTTCCGTGTGTCCTGGAGTTCAAAAAAGTTAAGCTAGCAAAATAAGCTAGCAGTGCTATTCAAAGTCTTATTGAAAACATTCAGTGAAAGTTTTAAGGAACTTATTAAAAAAACATCAAATAACCTATCATTTCTGTTCTCAGAGCAGTAATAAAACCTTCTAGGAAAACATTCAAGGAACTAGAGTAAAACATTCTCAGAACCTCCCTGCAACCCAAAACTGACACATTTTCACTTCTATTCTCAGAACTTTTTTTTTTTAATTACATTTTTCGGGTCAGGAAGCATATAGGTTCGTTCCCACAACCAATGTGAAACCAAAAACATACAGTGCCTTGCGAAAGTATTCGGCCCCCTTGAACTTTGCAACCTTTTGCCACATTTCAGGCTTCAAACATAAAGATATAAAACTGTATTTTTTGTGAAGAATCAACAAGTGGGACACAATCATGAAGTGGAACGACATTTATTGGATATTTCAAACTTTTTTAACAAATAAAAACTGAAAAATTGGGCGTGCAAAATTATTCAGCCCCCTTAAGTTAATACTTTGTAGCGCCACCTTTTGCTGCGATTACAGCTGTAAGTCGCTTGGGGTATGTCTCTATCAGTTTTGCACATCGAGAGACTGAATTTTTTTCCCATTCCTCCTTGCAAAACAGCTCGAGCTCAGTGAGGTTGGATGGAGAGCATTTATGAACAGCAGTTTTCAGTTCTTTCCACAGATTCTCGATTGGATTCAGGTCTGGACTTTGACTTGGCCATTCTAACACCTGGATATGTTTATTTTTGAACCATTCCATTGTATATTTTGCTTTATGTTTCGGATCATTGTCTTGTTTGTTGGAAGACAAATCTCCGTCCCAGTCTCAGGTCTTTTGCAGACTCCATCAGGTTTTCTTCCAGAATGGTCCTGTATTTGGCTCCATCCATCTTCCCATCAATTTTAACCATCTTCCCTGTCCCTGCTGAAGAAAAGCAGGCCCAAACCATGATGCTGCCACCACCATGTTTGACAGTGGGGATGGTGTGTTCAGGGTGATGAGCTGTGTTGCTTTTACGCCAAACATAACGTTTTGCATTGTTGCCAAAAAGTTCAATTAATTTTGGTTTCATCTGACCAGAGCACCTTCTTCCACATGTTTGGTGTGTCTCCCAGGTGGCTTGTGGCAAACTTTAAACAACACTTTTTATGGATATGTTTAAGAAATGGCTTTCTTCTTGCCACTCTTCCATAAAGGCCAGATTTGTGCAATATACGACTGATTGTTGTCCTATGGACAGAGTCTCCCACCTCAGCTGTAGATCTCTGCAGTTCATCCAGAGTGATCATGGGCCTCTTGGCTGCATCTCTGATCAGTCTTCTCCTTGTATGAGCTGAAAGTTTAGAGGGACGGCCAGGTCTTGGTAGATTTGCAGTGGTCTGCTACTCCTTCCATTTCAATATTATCGCTTGCACAGTGCTCCTTGGGATGTTTAAAGCTTGGGAAATCTTTTTGTATCCAAATCCGGCTTTAAACTTCTTTAAAACAGTATCTCGGACCTGCCTGGTGTGTTCCTTGTTCTTCATGATACTCTCTGCACTTTTAACGGACCTCTGAGACTATCACAGTGCAGGTGCATTTATACGGAGACTTGATTACACACAGGTGGATTGTATTTATCATCATTAGTCATTTAGGTCAACATTGGATCATTCAGAGATCCTCACTGAACTTCTGGAGAGAGTTTGCTGCACTGAAAGTAAAGGGGCTGAATAATTTTGTACGCCCAATTTTTCAGTTTTTGATATGTTAAAAAAGTTTGAAATATCCAATAAATGTCATTCCACTTCATGATTGTGTCCCACTTGTTGTTGATTCTTCACAAAAAAATACAGTTTTATATCTTTATGTTTGAAGCCTGAAATGTGGCAAAAGGTCGCAAAGTTCAAGGGGGCCGAATACTTTCGCAAGGCACTGTACGTTCTCACAACTTCCAAGGAACCAAATGTGCTATCTGGGAACAGTCATCATCATTTCAGTGATTATCATCAACAACATAAGAATCATCATCGCCAACATCATCAAACATGATAGTCAGGGGCCTCTCGAGTGGCGCAGAGATGCTAGCTGCGTCACTACAGATCCTGGTTTGATCCTAGGCAACCAGGAGACCCATGAGGCGGCGCACAATTGGCCCAGCGTCGTCCGGGTTAGGGGAGGGTTTGGCTGGCAGGGATGTTCTTGTCCGGTCACGCTCTAGCGACTCTTGTAGAGGGCTGGGCGTAATGCACGCTGACACGGTCGCCAGGTGTATGGTGTTTCCTCCGACACATTGATGTGGCTGGCTTCCGGGTTAAGTAAGCATTGTGTCAAGAAGCAGTGCGGCTTGGCGGGGTTGTGTATCGGAGAACGCACAGCTCTCGACCTTCGCCTCTCCCTGCACTCAAGCATCAATACATTACTCATCCCCCAACACTGTCAACCAAGAGTCAAGACTAAACCAATTCACCTTGGTGGTGTGCAGACTGGTTGTATATTATTCTTAATTTCGCACAAACCAAACTATATATTCACAGTGTTATGAATGAATTGTGGTTTAGTTGGTAGCATTTCATAGTGTGACTGATTTGACTAATTTCATTATACTGTACAAAATTAGAGGTGCGCTATTTGATAGATTCCCCCGCTCCCCCTACCTCTGGCTTCCAGTGGGGAGACTTGAGGTTAACCTACCCCCGCCCCCTCCCCATCTCGTACTTCTGACTGGGAGACCTTCCCAGGCAGTAGCCTGCCTAGCTCACAAACTAGAATCAGGGCGCACACCCCGACAAGGTTAATTGACCTACAATCCCACACGGTGACATGATATCATTGACAAGAAGTGCAAATGAGCAATAGAAAACCGATCGTGCAAATGTCACCATTCCAACTTTTTTTGTGCGGGCTCCCCGTGCCGCCCTGGGTGTCTGCCCATGTCGCCTATACCTATATCCGCCACTGCGTACGGGAGTTGCAGCTATGGGACAAGACTGTAACTACCAACTGATTTCACGAAATTGGGGAGAAATTTTTTTAAATATAATTTTTTAATGTCATTTTGGGCTCCCGAGTGGCACAGCGATCTAAGGCACTGAATCTCAGTGCAAGAGGCTTCACTACAGTCCCTGGTTTGAATCCAGGCTGTATCACATCCGGCCATGGTTGGGAGTCCTATAGGGCGGCACATAATTGGCCCAGCGTTGCCCGGGTTTGGCCGGGGTGAGTAAGAATTTGTTCTTAACTGACTTGTCTAGTTAAATAAAGGTTAAAGAAAAAACAAGTAAGTAAATAAACAGTCATCTACAATAACAGCAATATCATCATCTACAAAAACAGTAATATCATCATCTACGACAACAATCCCCAGTATTCCTGCCATCATAATCACCATATTACCATTTCAATCATCAACACGATAGCAGTATCCAACATGTTTTAACTACTATTCAGGTATGTGTTAAAAATGGAAACCCAGAGAGGTGTATTTAAAGGCCCAATGCAGCCATTTTTTATATCGATATCATATCATTTCTGGGTAACAATGCAGTACCTTACTATAATAGTTTTCCTTTTAAATTGACAAAAAAAAAGCTTTTTCAGAAAAAAATATTTTGTCTGGGAGTGGTCTGAGTGGGGAGGTTAACTTAAAACTAGCTGTTTTTGGCAGTATGGTTTGGATCTCTCTTTGTTATTGGTCTATTAACCAATTTACCAACTGTTGATGTCACGAGGTAAGCCGAAACTCTCGCCCATGCGAACAGGCTGATTAGAAGGTCCTATGTAGATTGTATTTTCAACCAGAAACTATTGGGAAATAACACTGCTCAATTTTCTTTACACTTATATAGTGTTAGTTTCATCAGCTGTTGTACAATGTGATACAAAACATAGGAAAACTGAATTTTGACTGCACTGGGCCTTTAAAGACAAATGTTCCTCTTGCCTCAGTTCCATAGTGTCTAACTGAGTAACAAGGTAGTATGCCATTGAACCCTAGGATAATGTATGAATATCAATGAGGTAGGTAGAGTATTATGGGATAGAACTTTAGGCCAATATGGATAGGACTATCTGAGATTGAGCCACATATAGAACAGGTTTGTTGAATCAGATCAATATGCAAATGACAACATCATTCATTTGACTTCGGTATAGGGAATCTGATTGTAGATTCTACGGTGTAGAATATGAATCTCCGTTTGTGTATATGAGAAAGTGACTGGTGTATGAGTGAGCACTTTGGACTGAGTTAATATGGATGTGTGTGTGTCTGTCTGTCTGTGAGAGAGAGCACTATAACGAGGCCTGTCAATATGGATGTGTCTGTCTGTGAGTAGGAGAGAGCAGAGCTGAGCACAGAACTTGAGCTGCAGCTGAGACGAGTCTTAATTGATTTCACAGGGAGAGGAGCGGGGGAGGTGGCACATGCAGAGGATGGGGGATGGAATGGGGCGAAGGGGGTCTTAATTATTAATGACAGAATCTGCAGATGAAAACAGGGGGACAACAAGGCACTTTACATAACAGTGCAGCAGTACTCTCCTCTCTCTACCCGCGCTTTCGCTCTCCCTCTCCCTCTCCCTCTCTCCATTCAACACAGCCACCAGTCAGTGGAAACACCAACACAGCTGTGTGCCGGCCTGTCGCCATTTTGTGTGCCGGCCTGCCTCCGTATGTGATGTGAGAGAACCAGTGGATTTGGCAAGCCTACTGTTTACAGTGATTTAGTGGGGCTGGGGTGAGAGGCAGCATATCTGGACCAGTGCTCCCTCCATATGTAATACTTCACGGTGCCACGGCTCCTCTGATGCATGCATCATTAAAGCACTCTCTCTGTAGTGCCTTGAAGGCCTTGTGAGAAGCTAGTGAGTGTGTCAGAGGGATGAAAAGACAGCGTAAATGGAGAGAGTGATACTTTCTCTAGATACAGACAGTACAGTGCCCTGTATCTATTATACACTCAGGGATCTGAGTCCTCTGACCCTATTGTGACCCCCAGGTCTGTTCCAGAGAGCCATAGCCCAGAGTGGCTCAGCCATCTCCAGCTGGTCGGTCAACTACCGACCCCTCATGTACACCCAGATCCTGGCTAAGAAGGTAGGCTGCAGCTACGGGGACACAGGCGACCTGGTGGAGTGTCTGAGGAGGAAAACCTTCAGGGAGCTGGTGGACCAGGACATCCAGCCGGCCAGATATCATATCGCCTTCGGCCCAGTGGTGGATGGAGACGTGGTGCCCGACGACCCTGAGATTCTCATGCAACAGGTCGGACTCAGCCTCTAGCTCCAAAACATGTCTATTCTGTCTTTCAATTATTCTTAACTGTATTTCTATCTGTCTTTCTCACAGTATTTTATGTATTTGGCATTTTTATGCAACGTCTGCTATTACTGTTTCTATCGCAGTGTCTTTTTCTACCTCCATGTTCTGTGATGCTGTGTGTGTGTGCTGCCACCAGGGGGAGTTCCTGAACTATGACATCCTGCTGGGGGTGAACCAGGGAGAAGGGCTGAAATTTGTGGATGACAGTGAGGGGGATGATGGCATCTCTGCAGCCTCTTTTGACTACACCATCTCCAACTTTGTGGACAACCTGTATGGATACCCTGAGGGTGAGAGTTTGTTATAAATGTTCTCATACACACAAACATATTCGTCGCCCCCACAGGAGCAGAAATAATGCTCCACTTACCCATGTGTGTTAATAATAGATAAATATTTTATTTTGCAATGCTTTAGTATTTCATTGGTGGGTATTCAGGGACTCTCTGTTCCTTAACCTCCCCATCTTTTGTTACTCTCTAATCTATCTCTTGCTCTGATTCTCTGTCTCCCCCCTCTCACTCTGTCTCTCTCTCTCTGTCTCTCCCTCTCTCCACCACCTCTCCCACCTCTCTCTCTCTCTCTCTCTATTCTATCTCTTCAATTTCAATTACATTAAGGGGCTTTATTGGCATGGGAAACATATGTTTACATTGCCAAAGCAAGTTAAATAGATAATAAACAAAAGGGAAATAAACAATACAAAATAAACAGTAACATTACACAAAATAATATATTATGTTGTAATGACATGCAAATAGTTGAAGTACAAAATGGAAAATAAATAAACATAAATATAGGTTGTATTTACAAAGGTGTTTGTTCTTCACTGGTTGCCCTTTTCTTGTGGCAACAGGTCACACATCTTGCTGCTGTGATGGCACACTGTGGTATTTCACCCAATAGATATGGGAGTTTATGAAAATTGGATTTGTTTTCGATTCTTTGTGGGTCTGTGTAATCTGAGGGAAATATGTGTCTCTAGTATGATCATACATTTGGCAGGAGGTTAGGAAGTGCAGCTCAGTTTCCACGTCATTTTGTGCACAGCAGCCTTTCTCAGTAGCAACACTATGCTCACTGAGTCTGTACATAGTCAAAGATTTCCTTCATTTTGGGTCAGTCACAGTGGTCAGGTATTCTTCCACTGTGTACTCTCTGTTTAGGGCCAAATAGCATTTTCGTTTGCTCAGTTTCTTTGTAAATTCTTTCCAATGTGTCAAGTAATTATCTTTTTTGTTTTCTCATGATTTGGTTGGGTCTAATTGTATTGCTGTCCTGGGGCTCTGTGGGGTCTGCTTGTGTTTGTGAACAGAGCTCCAGGACCAGCTTGCTTAGGGGTCTCTTCTCCGGGTCCATTTCTCTGTAGGTGATGGCTTTGTTTTGGAAGGTTTGGAAATCGCTTCCTTTTAGGTGGTAGTAGAGTTTAACGGCTCCTTTCTCAATTTTGATAATTAGTGAATATCGGCCTAATTATGCTCTGCATGCATTATTTGGTGTTTTACTGAGGATATTTTTGCAGAATTTTTCATGCAGTGTCTCAATTTGGTGTTTTTCCCATTTTGTGAATTCTTGGTTGATGAGCAGACCCCAGACCTCACAACCATAAAGGGCAATGGGTTCTATAACTGATTCAAGTATTTTTTGCCAGATCCTAATTGGTATGTCGAATTTTATGTTCCTTTTGATGGCATAGGAGGCCCTTCTTGCCTTGTCGCTCAGATTGTTCACAGCTTTGTGGAAGTTAGTGGGGCAAAAAAGTATTTAGTCAGCCACCAATTGTGACAGACAAAATGAGAAAAAAGAAAATCACATTGTAGGATTTTTAATGAATTTATTTGCAAATTATGGTGGAAAATAAGTATTTGGTCACCTACAAACAAGCAAGATTTCTGGCTCTCACAGACCTGTAACTTCTTCTTTAAGAGGCTCCTCTGTCCTCCACTCGTTACCTGTATTAATGGCACCTGTTTGAACTTGTTATCAGTATAATAGACACCTGTCCACAACCTCAAACAGTCACACTCCAAACTCCACTATGGCCAAGACCAAAGAGCTGTCAAAGGACACCAGAAACAACATTGGGGGTGGAAACATCATGCTTTGGGGCTGTTTTTCTGCAAAGGGACCAGGACGACTGATCCGTGTAAAGGAAAGAATGAATGGGGCCATGTATCGTGATATTTTGATTGAAAACCTCCTTCCATCAGCAAGGGCATTGAAGATGAAACGTGGCTGGGTCTTTCAGCATGACAATGATCCCAAACACACCGCCCGGGCAACGAAGGAGTGGCTTCGTAAGAAGCATTTCAAGGTCCTGGAGTGGCCTAGCCAGTCTCCAGATCTCAACCCCATAGAAAATCTTTGGAGGGAATTGAAAGTCTGTGTTGCCCAGCAACAGCCCCAAAACATCACTGCTCTAGAGGAGATCTGCATGGAGGAATGGGCCAAAATACCAGCAACAGTGTGTGAAACCCGTTTGAAGACTTACAGAAAACGTTTGACCTCTGTCATTGCCAACAAAGGGTATATAACAAAGTATTGAGAAACTTTTGTTATTGACCAAATACTTATTTTCCACCATAATATGTAAATACATTCATAAAAAATCCTACAATGTGATTTTTCTGGATATTTTTTTCTCATTTTGTCTGTCATAGTTGAAGTGTAATTACAGGCCTCTCATCTTTTTACATGGGAGAACTTGCACAATTGGTGGCTGACTAAATACTTTTTTGCCCCACTGTACCTGTGGCGCTGATGTTGAGGCTGAGGTATGTATTGTTTTTTGTGTGCTCTAGGGCAATAGTGTCTAGGTGGAATTTGGATTCGTGGTACTGGCAACTGGACTTTTTTTTGGAACACCATTATTTTTGTCTTACTGAGATTTACTGTCAGGGCCCAAGTCTGACCGAATCTGTGCAGAAGATCTAGGTGCTGCTGTGGTTCCTCCTTGGTTGGGGACCGAAGCACCAGATCGTCAGCAAAGAGTAGACATTTGATTTCAGATTCTAGTAGGGTGAGGCCGGGTGCTGCAGGTTGTTCAAGTTCCCTCGCCAATTCATTGATATATATGTTGAAGAGGGTGGAGCTTAAGCTACATCCCTGTCTCACCCCCGGCCCTGTGGAAAGAAATGTGTATGTTTTTTTTTCAATTTTAACTGCACACTTGTTATTTGTGTACATGGATTTTTATGTCATGTGTTTTTCTCCCAACACCACTTTCCATCAATTTGTATAGCAGACCCTCATGCCAAATTGAGTGGAAACCTTTATTTAAATCAGCAAAGCATGAGAAGACTTTGCCTTTGTTTAGAATTTTTTGTTTGTCAATTAGGGTGTGCAGGGTAAATACGTGGTCTGTCGTACGTTAATTTGGTAAAAAGCCAATTTGACATATGCCCGTCTGGTGTTCAACCTTCCCAAGTTCTCTCACGTCACCCCGCTCCTCCGCTCTCTCCACTGGCTTCCAGTTGAAGCTCGCATCCGCTACAAGACCATGGTGCTTGCCTACGGAGCTGTGAGGGGAACGGCACCTCAGTACCTCCAGGCTCTGATCAGGCCCTACACCCAAACAAGGGCACTGCGTTCATCCACCTCTGGCCTGCTCGCCTCCCTACCACTGAGGAAGTACAGTTCCCGCTCAGCCCAGTCAAAACTGTTCGCTGCTCTGGCCCCCCAATGGTGGAACAAACTCCCTCACGACGCCAGGACAGCGGAGTCAATCACCACCTTCCGGAGACACCTGAAACCCCACCTCTTTAAGGAATACCTAGGATAGGATAAAGTAATCCTTCTCACCCCCCTTAAAAGACCTAGATGCACTATTGTAAAGTGGCTGTTCCACTGGATGTCATAAGGTGAAAGCACCAATTTGTAAGTCGCTCTGGATAAGAGCGTCTGCTAAATGACTTAAATGTAAATGTAAATGTAATGCTCAGTACATTGTTTTCACTGAGGAAATGTTTGTCTGCTGTTAATGATAATGCAGAGGATTTTCCCATGGTTGTTGTTGCATATCCCCCGGGAGTTATTGGGGTCAAATTTGGTTCCAAATATTGGGGAAGATGCCAGAGCTGAGGATAATGTTAAAGAGTTTAAGTACAGTCAATTTAAAATTGTGGTCTGTGTATTTTATCATTTCATTTAGGATACCTTCAACCCCACAGGCCCTTTTGGGTTGGAGGGTTTGTATTTTGTCCTGTAGTTCATTTAATGTAATTGGAGAATCCAGTGGGTTCTGGTAGTCTTTAATAATTGATTCTAAGATTTGTATTTGATCATGTATTTGTTTTCCCATAACTGGTTAGAGAATATGGTTTCTACAATTACGTTGAGCTGAATTCTGACGTGCTGTTCCTTATTTTTCCGTAGTGTATTTCTGTATTGTTTTAGTGATTTGCCATAGTTCCCTAAAACACTTCTGCGAGCAGGCCTTTCTAATTGACCTGGCCCGCGTATCCTGGAAGGATATTGACCTCATCCCGTCAGTAGAGGATGCCTGGTTGTTCTTTTAACCTCTTGCGTCCCCCCGACACGCAGGCGTCCCATCTAGACATCTGGAAATGCAAATGTGCTACGCTAAATGCTAATAGCACTCGTTAAAACTCAAACGTTCATTAAAACACACATGCAGGGTACTGAATTAAAGCTACGCTCGTTGTGAATCCAGCCAACAAGTCAGATTTTTAAAATGCTTTTCGGCGAAAGCATGAGAAGCTATTATCTGATAGCATGCAACACCCCAAAAGACCCGCAGGGGACGTAAACAAAATAATTCGCATAGTCGGCGCTACACAAAACACACAAATAAAATATAAAACATTCATTACCTTTGACAATCTTCTTTGTTGGCACTCCTAGATGTCCCATAAACATCACTATTGGGTCTTTTTTTCGATTAAATCGGTCCATATATAGCCTAGATATCGATCTATGAAGACTGTGTGATCAAGGAAAAAAACAGCGTTTTATAACGCAACGTCATTTTTAAAAATTAAATAAGTCGACGATAAACTTTCACAAAACACTTCGAAATACTTTTGTAATGCAACTTTAGGTATTAGTAAACGTTAATAATCGATCAAATTGATCACGAGGCGATGTATATTCTATAGCTGTACGTCTTGAAATAATGTCCGGGTAAATCTCAACCAAAATATCCGGCCGGAGACCGGAAGAAATGGGCTGTCTCTTGTCCGTTTGACCAAGAAACAAATCCTAGGCAAATGACAAGACTGTTGACATCGTGTGGAAGCTGTAGGTATTGCAACCTCGGCCCCATTTCTATTCAACAATACGTTCAAGTGGCGCATTGATATATTTTCCAGTTTTCAGTGATCAGATTTTCCTGCGCTTTTCGATGAAACGCACGTTCTGTTATAGTCACAGCCGTGATTTAACCAGTTTTAGAAACGTCTGAGTGTTTTCTATCCACACATACTAATCATATGCATATACTATATTCCTGGCATGAGTAGCAGGGCGCTGAAATGTTGCGCGATTTTTAACAGAATGTTCGAAAAAGTAGGGGGTAGGATCAACAGGTTAAAGTGCTTTCCTCACCATCTTAAATAAGTATGCCCCTTTCAAAAAATGTAGAACTAAGAACAGATATAGCCCTTGGTTCACTCCAGACTTGACTGCCCTTGACCAGTGTAAAAACACCCTGTGGCGTACTGCACTAGCATTGAATAGTCCCCACGGTATGCAACTTTTCAGGGAAGTCAGGAACCAATACACACAGTCAGTTAGGAAAGCAAAGGCTAGCTTTTTCAAACAGAAATGTGCATCCGGCAGCACTAATTCCAAAAAGTTTTGGGACACTCTAAAGTCCTTGGAGAATAACAGTACCTCCTCCCAGCTGCCCACTGCACTGAGACAAGGAACCACTGTCACCACTGATAAATCCACGATAATCGAGAATTTCAACAAGCATTTCTCTACGGCTGGCCATGCTTTCCACCTGGCTACCCCAACTATGGCCAACAGCTCTGCACCCCCCACAGCAACCGACTCAAGCCCGTGAAGGTACCACGTTCATCTGTACAAACAATATTAGGAAAGTATAAACACCATGGGACCACGCAGCCGTCATACCGCTCAGGAAGGAGACGCGTTCTGCCTCCTAGAGATGAACATACTTTGGTGTGAAAAGTGCAAATCAATCCCAGAACAACAGCAAAGGACCTTGTGAAGATGCTGGAGGAAACAGGTAAAAAAGTATCCTATATATGAGTCCTATATTGCCATAACCTGAAAGGCCGCTCAGCAAGGAAGAAGCCACTGCTCGAAAACCACCATAAAGCCAGACTACGGTTTGCAACTGCACATGGGGACAAAGATTGTACTTTTTGGAGAAATGTCCTCTGGTCTGATGAAACAAAAATATAATTGTTTGGCCATAATGACCATGGTTATGTTTTGAGGAAAAGCGGGAGGCTTGCAAGCTGAAGAACACCATCCCAACTGTGAAGCATCATGTTGTGGGGGTGCTTGTTGTGGGGGTGCTTTGCTGCAGGAGGGACTGGTGCACTTCACAAAATAGATGGCATCATGAGGAAGGAACATTTTGTGGATACATTGGATACATCTCGAAATCAGTCAGGAAGTTAAAGCTTGGTCGCAAACGGGTCTTCCAAATGGACAATGACCCCAAGCATGCTTCCAAAGTTGTGGCAAAATGGCTTAAGGACAACAAAGTCAAGGTATTGGAGTGGCCATCACAAAGCCCTGACGTCAATCCTGTAGAGAATGTGTGGGCAGAACTGAAAAAGCGTGTGCAATGGTCTGATATGGGGGGGCCAATATAGGGTGTGGCCAGGGTCTGCTTGGGGTGGTCTTAGTTGGTTGGTGTGTGGCTGGTGATGCTGTGGTGTGGGTGTAGGTACTCTTGGCATAGGTTCCCTCGGTGCAGGTCCTTCGAGAGGGGGTCTGGGAGGGTGTCTCGCTGGTCTGGGCGGGGTGTCCGTTGCTCTGTTGCTCCTGTGTGAGGTGTTGGGGCTACGGTTGAGGATGACGTCCTTCAGGGGCGTGCCGACGTCCTTCAGGGTCCTGGAAAAAGTTGGGATTGCTGCCTTGTGGAGGTGGACCTGGTAGTAAAGGCTGTTAATATCCAGGGTGGAGTGGTGGGCCAGGTATACATTTAGGTTTTGAGGCACAGTCTAGCGAAATGCTTGCATTCACCCGCTGTATGGTGGCAGGGTGAAAGTCTTTTTGTGGTAGCAGGGTGGAGATAAACACTTGTGCACTGGGGTGAGTGGAAGAAGCTTTTTCAATCACTCCCAGCCTTGCTGGCTTGTCTGGGGGAGTGTCCTGCTCTCTGTCACACCTCAGCCTTCTGACCTCGTCCTTCAATGCCATGTGTGCCTCTTCAAGTTCTCTCACATCAGTCCGTGGAGCAGCCAGCTCTCTCAGACAGCCGTCCATCACCACATTCTGCCCTCCGGGTCTTGTTGTGCTTGTCTGTTTTGTGGGGGTTTTCTGTCTGGATTGTGTGGACTAGCTCTCTGATCTCCAACATGTCTCTCTCTCCAGCTCTATGAATTCATCCCTCTCAATGATGGAGGAGCAGTGCAGTTGTGGAACCTGGGTGTGTTCAGTGCTGGGGGGGTGACTATCCTCATCTGCAGGACAGTTTGAAGAGGTGTGATCAGAATCACTCAGGATGGGGAGTCGTCACAGGGAGAGCTTTTCCTGCTGTGCTCGCTCTTTATCCCGTAAAGTCCTGCATGAGGATGCCCTGCACCATTACTGTCCCAGACTTGTATACGTTGACAGATGTTGTTTCAATTTCCTCAATGTCTAGTATTCTGAGTTTCCACCCTGGGCCAATACACTCTCTGTTGGGGTAGTGTGCTCTTACAGCACTGTGCCATGCCAGGGGAGGGTCTGTGTGGGAAATGAAGTTGCTTACGTTCCCCTCTTTGTAGCAGTCAGCAAATAATGTTTCTGGATTGTCCTTGAGGAGCTTTTTTTTATTCTTATTCCTTGCAGTGTTATTTTTATTATACATGGGGTACTGTATTGTAATGACCTCTGGACAGGGATAAGCCATTGGGGCTTCAAAGGTCTCTACATTTGGGTGGGGGGAGCTGTGAAACTCTCCTGCCATTGTTGGGTTCAAGAGCTTTCACACATCTGACTTCACACCTCAGTGCTAATTGAAGGTGCTGCCAGTTCTGTTCTGTCCTAGCATTTTGGTAGTTTATTATACTTATTTACTTAACTTTATATAACAAAATTACCTAGAGATTGTCTTTTTGGCTTCAGAAGTAGCTTCAGACTGTATTACTCACTCAGTTTTGTGTTGGATGGTATTTCTAGGTTCCGCTGTGTTTCTTCTGCAGGTTTTGGTTTGTTAGAAGTTTTCTCTTGATAGTCCCTGCTCTCATTCTCTGCCCCCCCCCCCCCACCTGTCTCTCCCCCCTCTGTCTCTACCCTTTCTCTCGCTCTAATCTCTCTCTTGCTCATTCTCTGTCTCTCCTCCCTCTCTCTGCTTCTCCCCCCTCTCTCTGTCTCTCCACACTCTCTCTGTCTCCCTAATCTCTCTCTTGCTCTCATTCTGTCTCTCCCCTTTCTCTCGCTCTCTCGCACTCTCGCACCCTCTCTCTCTCTCTCTCTCTCTCTCTCTCTCTCTCTCTTGCTCATTCTCTCTCTCTCTCATCTCTCTATTGCTCTCTCTGTGTCTCACCCCATCTGTCTGTCTCCAGGTAAGGACATCCTGAGGGAGACCATAAAGTTCATGTACACAGACTGGGCCGACAGGGACAACATAGACATGAGGAGGAAGACCCTGCTGGCACTGTTCACAGATCACCAGTGGGTGGCGCCAGCTGTGGCCACAGCCAAGCTGCATGCTGAGTTCCAGTCTCCTGTCTACTTCTACACCTTCCACCACCACTGCCAGACGGAGGCCCGGCCAGAGTGGGCGGACGCGGCCCACGGGGATGAGCTGCCCTACGTGTTTGGGGTCCCCATGGTGGGAGCCACAGACCTGTTCCCCTGTAACTTCTCCAAGAATGACGTCATGCTCAGTGCTGTGGTCATGACCTACTGGACCAACTTTGCCAAGACCGGGTCAGTACTGAACCTAGACAGGACCTAGACACACCTAGAAACATGCTCTATCAGATGCATACAGTACATGCTCAATTATTTTGATCATCTTTCATCTTTCTTTCCTTCATTTTTTCCTTCCTTCCTTCTCTCTCTTTTTTTCCATCAGGGATCCCAACCTGCCTGTCCCTCAGGACACTAAGTTCATCCACACCAAGCCCAACCGCTTTGAGGAGGTCATCTGGACCAAGTTCAGCTCCAAGGACAAGCAGTACCTCCACATTGGCCTGAAGCCCCGCGTCAGGGACAACTACCGGGCCAACAAGGTGGCCTTCTGGCTGGAGCTGGTGCCTCACCTGCACTCCCTGCATGAGGATATCAACCCCATCACCACCCGGCTGCCACCTGGAGGAGGAGGTCCCCGCGTCCACCGGCCTGGCCCCCCTGGGGCACGCTCCACCCGCCACCCCGTCATCTCCACCAACCCCTCTGAACCCGAGCCAGACCCCTCCGAGCCGCCCCGCCGCAACCCGTTCCCCGACGAGATTAGGGACTACTCCACGGAGCTGAGTGTGACTGTGGCTGTGGGCGCCTCGCTGCTCTTCCTCAACGTGCTGGCCTTCGCAGCGCTCTACTACAAACGGGACAAGCGCCACGAGCTGCTGCAGAGACGCCACCGCCGCTTGTCCCCCAGCGTGGCATGGGCACCGCCATGGGCTTGGGCATGGGAGGGGTGGGTGCCCCGTCCCACAATGACCTGGCACTGAGCCAGGAGGAGGAGCTCATGTCCCTGCAGATGAAGCAGCAGAGAGTAGAGATGGAGCATGGTATCGGCACGCCGCTCCCTTCCCGCGGTCTCCATGGCGACCTGGAGCCGCTGCGGGCGCAGGTGGGCCCACCGGACTACACGCTGGCACTGCGGCGGGCACCGGAGGACGTGCCGCTGATGACGGCAAACACCATCACCATGATGCCCAGCACTATCAGCGGCATGCAGCCCCTCCACCCCTTCAACACCTACCCCCCCGCCCCGGCACCCTCCACCACCCCCGGCCACAGCAACAACGCCCTGCCACACCAACACTCCACCACCCGCGTATAGGACCAGGCATAACCTCTGGATCAGCAGAGATACAAATGAACACCACACAGACTGGTCCTCTCCTTCTTCTCTCTCTTACTGGGGTTATCCTCTCTTCTTTTTCTGTGTTGCTTTTTTCTCTTTCTCCTTGTCATTCTGTTCTCTGTCAATCTCCCCATGAGGCTGTGTTATCGCCCCCTACTGTTGGGATGCATGGCTCAGTCTGACTCAGGCTGTGGGCTGCTGGGACAAAGACTATCATTACCCAACTAACACATCTCTTATCACACATCTTCCAACCTGTTCATATGTCTGTACAATCTTGGTATTTCACTCTCTTTCTCTCTCACTCTCTATCTTCCTCTCTCTCTCAAACAATATTACTGTTCTTCTTCTCTCTGCCTCCCACTCACTTCTCTCCATGTCTGTTCCTATAGCTCTTGATCACAACGTTCACACAATCCTCCCAGTCTCATTTTCATCCTATTTCTCTCTTGCGCAAATCACTTCTCTTTGGAGTCTTTTATACAAACACATAAATGTAAATTATGTATTATTGATAAATTGTAAGGATATGAATGAAAAAGGTGAGATCCTGATATCTCGTTTTTACCAGCATTCTTGGTGCCAAGTACTGTGATAACGCTCTTCTTTCAATGGGGTCCAATGGACCACCTGGAGAGGCCCATCCTGACTTGATCTTACACAAGGAATTATCATAATCAAAAAAGTGCCAGACGTGTCATCTTTCTTTTTGATCTTTTGCAATTTATTTTTGTTTTTACTGCATTCAGTGTTGCACCTTGGCTGGGCTTTACTCAAGGGGGAAAATATTAAATATATCCATGTAAAAAATACGAGAATATTAAGATTTATAACTGTTTTTTTTGTCTGGGATCTTCTGCATGATTTTTATTTTCTAAATGGAGGATGGACATCAGAGTGGAAATCTTGAAATTTTCTTTTTTATTTCCAGGTTTGGCCTTGGTTTTTTTCTTGTTTTTTTTTCTTTTCTTAAAGTACTTTCTTTTAGTTTTTTACATCAGCTGAACTTCGTGCACAAGAGAACTGTCTTCTATTCTGTAGATACTTCAAAAAGGCTTTCAAGAGATGAATATTGACAATGATTATAACAAGGACAACATATGTCCTTTATTTTTTTCATTTCTTATCACTGAGGCTGTTCCACAAGCACCTGCCGCCCTGAAAGACTGATGGAAGCCCCCTCTCTCTCTCCCTCGTTTTATTTCTCTCTTTCTCTCATTACTTTAGCTGTGGAGTGTTGCACGGTCGACTGAAGGGAAAACATTGTTGGACTTTACCACTCCATCAGCTTGCAGTGTTTGTCCATGATAGACTAATACTTGTTTTTGAATGGTGAAAATGTCATACTTCACGTGGATTGCCTCAATGATAAAAACTGATAGAATTCTACACATTTTCCCGGGAATAAAGAGTTGTCTCTGAACAATTATCTTCGTTTTAAGCACTCTCATCCTCTCCTCAGTGGACTTTTAGCTACGTGCTTCAGGTTTTTGGAGACTGGGTATGACTCTGTCTTTTCAAATCTACTTCTGTTGTTCTGAGGGGAGAGGGTGCAGGGGGTATGAGGTATGAGGGCGGGCTCAGACAGACTGACTGACATACCGTAGGTCAAAGGTGAAAAGCCTTGTACGCACGTTTTAGATCTTTCAACCGCACAACTGAACACAGGGACACAATGAACTCTGGACATTCATGAAAATAAACTGTTACAGAACAGATGTTGAGACAAAATACGAAAAACCTTGACATCAAAACCAACAGCGACGATGGAGAGATGACTATTCAGAAGAAGCCTGATATGTCTCCGATGCGCTGAGGATGCGTTCTAAATCTTGAGTAGAAAAAAAAACATTTGATAAACATTACTCACATATACACAGAAAAAAAACAAACCTGGCAGGACTGAGTTCCCCATGTTTTTCCTGTTCTGTTTCCTGTCTTGTTTTGGGATGATGATGATTATCACACTGGGGTTAGACTGGCATCTGTCACAGGGGCCGTGGACTCAGAAAAAAGAACAAAACAAACACCATGGAAAACAAACTGTACATTTTTTTAAGTGTAAGAGAACAAACTGGTATTTGTAAATATTATGTTTATGGTTTGGTTTATGAGTGAACGGTGAAATCTTTCCTTTGTGACAACAGGTGCAAGTTCAGACGGCTGATCTGTTGTTGTTGTTTGATTCTCTTTCATTTCTTAGATTTTCAAGGTCAAAGTGCAACAAGTTATGGGAACATGTAGACAGTTATTAACATACATGAATGATCTGTGAACTACATCTAAAATCCTAGCGTGATACGAGTTCAACATAATAGCAGTAGGTAAGGGGATATGGCTCAGGTTTCTCTAGGGTAGAAAGGACATACTGGATGTGTGTGGGGTTTTGGATGGAGGTGGGCATTACTTGCACAATTGTCAATTGCCACATCAATCATGAAGACAGATTTTGTTTGGATTCATTTAAGATGAGCCTTCTGCATCCGTTAAGTGGCCAAAGATAAGAGCTGCATAAATAGCAGATTTAGATTTAGAATAGTGGTACAGAGAAAAAGAAAATAGGAGAGTGATCAAGAGCGAGAGACAGAGACAGAAGGAAAGAAAATCGGAAGGCACTGATGGAGAGTGGTAGAGATAAAGCCATGGTTTGAAACTGTGCTCAACCCAAACCTACAGAACTAGGAAACTTGAATCTTGATGGTGGTGCTGTTGGTACTTGTTAGTGACACTCACTGTCCTGAGATATGACATACAGTATTACCCATAGCTTAGAACAGGTACAGTATGTTGTCAACTCCTTTGTACTCTTTAGTCTTGTTTCAGACTCTGATGGTTGTGGTTGCTTTGCTATCCTTTACTATTATGTCGGCCATGCACACTCTCTGTTTAAGTCATTTTCTGGGAATATCAGCCCACCTGTTTGCTGTCCATTTGAGAGGCCCATGTTTCCAAAAAGGAAAAGTGAAAAAATACAGTATTTTTCTAAAAAAAAAATATATATATATATATATATATATATGACTGAAATTTGGAAACCAGGGATATGGCAGCCAACAGACTCTGGAAGCACACTCTCACCAAGTTTACACAGTGACACTAAAGTCTGACTTTGGCTCAATGTTACAAAGAAACATTACAAGGATGCAAATCTCTACTTTTCCAAGGTTCACGCTGGGTTGCCCAAAAAGGTTTGCACCTGTTTGTCTCTGTTTTCATTTAGTCTGAAATCAGCACTTACTGGAGGATTAAGACACTTGTAAGGAAGCATAACGAACGGGTTTAAAGAATAAAGTTAATATTTCTATTTCATATAGAGGCTATTACAGACTGTATGTTGTGCACCTGAAATGGAGAACATTAAAAATACATTCTTAAACAAATTATCACATTTGCCTCCCTGTTATTGTCTATGAACACACAACATCTAATTATTTAAATTGATAATCTGTGAGTGGTTGCTGATCTGATTAATAATTACCCATGTTGACATACTTTGGTTGGTGTTCTTTTGTGTGTTTTTTTGTTTCGGGTGAGCATTTGGTCTATATGCACAAATATGAGATGATTTCCTGATGATGTCTTTTTCTTTTTATAGCCATAGAGCTGTTCTTTGTGTCTGCGGGGTCTAAGTAGGGCAATGATGTCACGGTCTATCCAGCAGAGGGCAACAGAGTGCAGAACTGTCTCCAAGAACTGAACTCATTCTCGTCTTCAATTCTCCGCCTGCCAGGCCGGAAGAGCTGTATGTGCTGCCTGGTGGTGAAATACAATGTCTGCTCTGACCCCAAAGACAGGGTGAACCAGAGGAAGGTAGAGAGAGGGGGCGTGGAGGGAGGGAGGGGTACAGACAGACAGAGTGCAGAGAGCACACAGTGAGAAGTGATCAATACATTGACTTGCAGCAAAGTGTACCTGTGGTCTGAATTATAACGGCACTGAGCAAGGATATTACATGAACACACAAACACTAACTTCGGTATGTTAAACCTTAGCATCAATTAGAAACCTATGGTTCAAAGACTAAAAGGGACACACTCATATATGAAAATAGAGATTTATATAAAAACACGTTTAAGACAAGTTTAATGCAAACTGTATAAATAGAACATAATATACAATTATTGGATTTAGGACTTTATATATGATCTTCTATGATGTGTTCCATCTGTAGCTTATTCCACTGCATGCATCAGAGCTCTTTGGCAGTACTGCTAGGTAGTACGAGGAACCGGTGAGGTCAATGAGCTGAAGAACTTCCGTTTTTTTCTCTCTCACTCATTCATGTTCTCACCAACTCCACCCACAGGGAACTTACTTATCCACCAGTTTCTGTCCGGTCAGCAATCACCTTGTCTACACATTCCATACTGGTAAGCCATTCAGAGACTTCAGCAAAAGTCCAATCACCTCATCCTCTCTCTAAAAAACGGTCCAATCACAGAGGAAAGCTCCAATCAAGTGCTGTTCTGTTGACAGGCAGGTGCGTTGGTGAGCAGCAGGCGAACCTTCCCTCGTAGGAAGTTGGTGTGGACATGGAGCAGCTCAGATAAGGACGACACCTTCCTAGTCACTAAGTCACCTACTGCTGGTGCTGGAGGAAGGGGCAGGTCCTGTTCAATGGATGGGAGGAAGAACAAGGTTTAGTATACAACCCTGGGGAAAAAAGCACCACTCATCTGTTCTGTGGAAGAGGGTCTATTCCAGGTTCTTTTTGGCCTGCTACCTCATACCAAACCGTATGCAGCCAAATAGAACCCCCATTCTGTCACCTTTCCACTAACTTCCACTGCCATACCTGCCCTGCTCAATGCCATCTCAGTCACTGAACTGCAGTACCCTTAAAAGGCACAAGTTTCTGAGAAGAGTGGCGCCTCTGACAGAAAAGCAAACAAAGCGTGGCAGGTAGGCAGTGGTACACTGAGGGGAGAGGGCAGAGAGGACAAGGGAATGTCTGGCTGACTGTACCCATCACAGGCGGCTGATGGCACCTTAATTAGCTTCTCTAGGGTAGGGGGCATGCCCAAATTAAATGGCCTGCTACTCGGGCCCAGAAGATATGATATGCATATAACTGGTAGATTTGGATAGAAAACACTCTAAAGTTTCCAAAACTGTTAAAATAGTGTCTGTGAGTATAACAGAACTGATTTGGCAGGTGAACACCTGAGAAAAATCCATTCATTTTTTGGTTTTGTAGTTTTCTATTCAATGCCATTACAGTATCCATTGACTTAGGACTCAATTTGCAGTTCCTATGCCTTCCACTAGATGGCATCAGTCTTTAGAAATTGTTTCAGGATTGTATTCTTATAAATGAGGGAGTAAGACCAGTCTGAATGAGTGGACCCTGAAGTGTCACAGAGCTTTTTCATGTGCAAGAGAGTGCATTTCTTGTTTACCTTTTATATTGATGACGTTATTGTCCGGTTGAAATATTTTAGATCATTTAGGCTAAAAACAACCTGAGGATTGAATATAAACATCGTTTGACATGTTTCTATGAACTTTACGGATACAATTAGGATTTTTTTATCTGCCTGTTTTGACTGAGTTTGAGCCTGTGGATTACTGAAGAAAACGCGCAACAAAACTGAGATTTTTGGATATAAAGAGACTTTATCGAACAAAAGGAACATTTATTGAGTAAATGAATGTCTTCTGAGTGCATCCATATGAAGATAATCAAAGGTAAGAGATTAATTTTATTTCTAGTTCTGAGTTTTGTAACACTTCTGCTTGGCTGGTTACTGTTTGTAATAATTTGTGGGCTATGTTCTCAAATAACCGTAAGGTATGCTTTTGCCGTAAAGCATTTTTAAAATCTGACACCGTGGTTGGATTCACAAGAAGTTAATCTTTAAACCGATGTAAAATATGTTTTGTTTTCTGAATTTTTATAATGAGTATTTCTGTATTTGAATTTGGCGCTCTGCCATCTCACTGTTTCACGTCTTTGTGCTTGTCTCCACCCACCTCCAGGTGTCGCCCATCTTCACCATTATCCCCTGTGTATTTATACCTGTGTTCTCTGTTGCCAGTTCACTTTGTTCGTAGAATCCCTACCAGCATTTTGTTTCCCTGCTCCCACCTGTTTCCTTGCTCCTGTTTTCTAGTTTCCCGGTTCTGACCGTTCTGCCTGCCTTGACCCTGAGCCTGCCTGTCATCCTGTACCTTTGCCCCACTACTCTGGATTACCGACCTCTGCCTGACCTGGCCCTGCGCCTGCTTGCTGTCTTGTACCTTACACCCTTTCTGGATTATTGACCCCTGCCTGCCTTGACCTGTCGTTTGCCTGTCCCTGTTTAAGGAATAAACTTTTGTTTTTTCAACACTGTTGAAAAACTGTTTTCTTTACCATGTGATCAGACCAGGAACTCTCCTGGCCCTACATAACAAAAAGGTTCACACCACAGTCCCATCCACTGGCCATGCTGTAGACGAGACACTCACACTCCTCAGTGAGTCACCTGGATGTGGAGGCTGCGCAGCACCTGGCCCAGACTGTGGATGTTGCTCTTGTTGTTGTCGATGAGGATCTGCACGGCAACACGGCTCACTGACTCCCTCACAGCACCCAGGGCCTGGCCGAACAGAGACATCCCCGACTGGACCTCCAAAGCCTGCTCCTCAGTCTGAGAATACACACATACACGCATTATATACATGCGTACGCTAAAACAAATCTCACAGAATGTCATAATACATTATCATTATATAGCTAAAGATGCATGCACATTAGGGTGAATCCTGTATTCATGGGTACACTGTACAGAAATACATGTATTGGCAATTAGAGCTCAGTGGACTCAATGGACTCCATGTAAGTTCAAATCAAATCAAATGTTAACTTTGTAAACAATAGGTGTGGCCTAACAGTGAAATGCTTACTTACGGGCCCTTCCCAGCAATGCAGAGAAAGACAATAGAAAAGTAAAACATAATAATAATAAACGTAATAATAAAATAATATATGTTGCACAATGAATAATGATAACTTGGCAATATGCAAAGGGTACCAGTATCGAGACAATGTGCAGGGGTATGAGATAATTGAGTTAGATATGTACTGTGCATATAACTAGAAATAAAGTGACAGATAGTAAAGAGTAGCAGCGGCGTATGTGATGAGTCAAAAAAGTTAGTGTAAAAAGGGTCAATGCAGATAGTCCGGGTAGCTATTTGGTTGACTATTTCACTAACTCTTTTGCAGTCTTATGGCTTGGGGGTAGAAGCTGTTCAGGGTCCTGTTGGTTCAAGACTTGGTGCACCAGTCCCACTTGCTGTGCGGTAGCAGAGAGAACAGTCTATAACTTGGGTGGCTGGAGTTTTTGACAATTTTTAGGGCTTTCCACTGACAGAGCTCGGCACCAGTGATGTACTGAGCCGTCTGCACCACCCTCTGTAGCGCCTTGCGGTCGGTTGCCAAGCAGTTGCCATACCAAGCGGTGATGCAGCCAGTCAAGATGCTCTTAATGGTGCAGCTGTGGAACTTTTTGAGGATCTTTTTGAGGATCTATCCATGTCAAATCTTTTCAGCTTCCTGAGGGGGAAGAGGTGTTGTCGTGCCCTCTTCACCACTGTGTTGGTGTTTTTGGACCATGATAGATGTGATGTGGACACAGAGGAACTTGAAGCTCTCGACCCACTCCGCTACAGCCCTGTCAATGTGAATGGGGGCGAGCTTGGCACTTCATTTCCTGTAGTCCATGATCAGCTCCTTTGTCTTGCTGAGGTTGAGGTTCTTGTCCTGCCACTCTTCCAGGTCTCTAACCTACACCCTATAGGCTGTCTCATCATCATCGGTGATCAGGCCTACCACCGTTATGTCATCTGCAAACTTAATGATGGTGTTGGAGTCATCCGCGGCCATGCAGGTGAACAGGGAGTACAGGAGGGGACTAAGCACACACCCTTGAGGGGTTCCCGTGTTGAGGGTCAGCGTGGCGTCTCTGTTGTTGCTTACCCTCACCACCTGGGGGCGTCCCATCAGGAAGTCCATGATCCAGTTGCAGAGGGAGGTGTTCTGTCCCAGGGTCCTTAGCTTAGTGATGAGCATGGAGGGCACTATGATGTTGAACGCTGAGCTGTAGTCAATGAATAGCATTCTCACATAGGTAAAAAAAAATATTTAAAAAAAAAGAAGAGGAAGGGAAGGGAAGCGCTGCTAAGTTACACAATAGTAGGTTTTGGGAGACAGAAGATGCTCTTTGGTAAAAGGGGTAAATTGGTCATCACTTAAAATATCAAAGGGCACTCATCAAAAAGCACTAATTTCATGGAACAACTCAGGTACTCACATCCTTTGTCTCCCAGACTACAAAGTCAACATTTGTCAGAGGAACCACAAATGTGCCTGTCACTCCACACCCTGCCTTGCAACCTCGCTGCAAGAGGGAAGGAAGGCAAGACATATTGACACAGTTAGGGTAAGATGAGACACACCGACAGATCAAACACACTAACAAAGCTGAATTGTCTCCGCACATAATACACTCTGGTAGTATCATCATCCATCTTCTAATGTGACATTTTTCAAACATTTAAAAGTAGCTCAGGTCCATGATGGTTAGACCTCAGCTCACCAGAGCGGCCTCTGTGTCGCGGGCCTCCATGATGAAACGATCCAGGACGCGGGGGTCACAGATGGGCCTGACAGGAGAAGGGAGGCCTCGTCCTGCCCACTGGAGTACCGTCAGCAGTACCACCACCGGCCCTGGGACACACACACACACATCATCATCAGGCTAATGCTAGAAATGGTGGCTGAGAGCAGTTACAGACTGGCAGCAAATCTGACAATCACATAACAGGAAGTTATGTCAACCAGTTCCAGAGAATAGAAGGTCACTAGAGCAGGTACACTGTGAAGGATGTACAATATTAACTGACTGTTTTGACTGTTGGACTGGGAAAACCCATTCGAGCCAATACGTTGGCTTCTCTATGAGGTGGGTTATAAAATCTAATTCTGATTTACTTCTGCAGAGGATTTACACAGAAGAGACATCAACCCCCCATGACAACTAACTCCCAGGTTTCCCGGATTTATTGACCAATAACTGCAGACAGGTTTGTGGCCATGCACATCATTCTAACCCTGAGAAGAACACATAAACACAATGCCAGATAAATAATCATGAGGTTATTGTGCTTGTCACTCTTACTGTAATGCATTGTTTCAGAACATAATGATACCTTACTGCATGTCATGGATTTCTGTAGGTACAGTTGAAGAAGTCGGAAGTTTACATACACTTAGGTTGGAGTCATTAAAACTTGTTTTTCAACCACTCCACAAATTTCTTGTTAACATTTACATTTACATTTAAGTCATTTAGCAGACGCTCTTATCCAGAGCGACTTACAAATTGGTGCGTTCACCTTAAGACATCCAGTGGAACAGCCACTTTACAATAGTGCATCTAAATCTTTTAAGGGGGGTGAGAAGGATTACTTTATCCTATCCTAGGTATTCCTGAAAGAGGTGGGGTTTCAGGTGTCTCCGGAAGGTGGTGATTGACTCCGCTGTCCTGGCGTCGTGAGGGAGTTTGTTCCACCATTGGGGGGCCAGAGCAGCGAACAGTTTTGACTGGGCTGCGCGGGAACTGTACTTCCTCAGTGGTAGGGAGGCGAGCAGGCCAGAGGTGGATGAACGCAGTGCCCTTGTTTGGGTGTAGGGCCTGATCAGAGCCTGGAGGTACTGAGGTGCCGTTCCCCTCACAGCTCCGTAGGCAAGCACCATGGTCTTGTAGCGGATGCGAGCTTCAACTGGAAGCCAGTGGAGAGAGCGGAGGAGCGGGGTGACGTGAGAGAACTTGGGAAGGTTGAACACCAGACGGGCTGCGGCGTTCTGGATGAGTTGTAGGGGTTTAATGGCACAGGCAGGGAGCCCAGCCAACAGCGAGTTGCAGTAATCCAGACGGGAGATGACAAGTGCCTGGATTAGGACCTGCGCTGCTTCCTGTGTGAGGCAGGGTCGTACTCTGCGGATGTTGTAGAGCATGAACCTACAAGAACGGGCCACCGCCTTGATGTTAGTTGAGAACGACAGGGTGTTGTCCAGGATCACGCCAAGGTTCTTAGCGCTCTGGGAGGAGGACACAATGGAGTTGTCAACCGTGATGGCGAGATCATGGAACGGGCAGTCCTTCCCCGGGAGGAAGAGCAGCTCCGTCTTGCCGAGGTTCAGCTTGTGGTGGTGATCCGTCATCCACACTGATATGTCTGCCAGACATGCAGAGATGCGATTCGCCACCTGGTCATCAGAAGGGGGAAAGGAGAAGATTAATTGTGTGTCGTCTGCATAGCAATGATAGGAGAGACCATGTGAGGTTATGACAGAGCCAAGTGACTTGGTGTATAGCGAGAATAGGAGAGGGCCTAGAACAGAGCCCTGGGGACGCCAGTGGTGAGAGCGCGTGGTGAGGAGACAGATTCTCGCCACGCCACCTGGTAGGAGCGACCTGTCAGGTAGGACGCAATCCAAGCGTGGGCCGCGCCGGAGATGCCCAACTCGGAGAGGGTGGAGAGGAGGATCTGATGGTTCACAGTATCGAAGGCAGCCGATAGGTCTAGAAGGATGAGAGCAGAGGAGAGAGAGTTAGCTTTAGCAGTGCGGAGGGCCTCCGTGATACAGAGAAGAGCAGTCTCAGTTGAATGACTAGTCTTGAAACCTGACTGATTTGGATCAAGAAGGTCATTCTGAGAGAGATAGCGGGAGAGCTGGCCAAGGACGGCACGTTCAAGAGTTTTGGAGAGAAAAGAAAGAAGGGATACTGGTCTGTAGTTGTTGACATCGGAGGGATCGAGTGTAGGTTTTTTCAGAAGGGGTGCAACTCTCGCTCTCTTGAAGACAGAAGGGACGTAGCCAGCGGTCAGGGATGAGTTGATGAGCGAGGTGAGGTAAGAGAGAAGGTCTCCGGAAATGGTCTGGAGAAGAGAGGAGGGAATAGGGTCAAGCGGGCAGGTTGTTGGGCGGCCGGCCGTCACAAGACGCGAGATTTCATCTGAGAGAGAGGGGAGAAAGAGGTCAGAGCACAGGGTAGGGCAGTGTGAGCAGAACCAGCGGTGTCGTTTGACTTAGCAAACGAGGATCGGATGTCGTCGACCTTCTTTTCAAAATGGTTGACGAAGTCATCTGCAGAGAGGGAGGAGGGGGAGGGGGAGGAGGATTCAGGAGGGAGGAGAAGGTGGCAAAGAGCTTCCTAGGGTTAGAGGCAGATGCTTGGACTTTAGAGTGGTAGAAAGTGGCTTTAGCAGCAGAGACAGAAGAGGAAAATGTAGAGAGGAGGGAGTGAAAGGATGCCAGGTCCGCAGGGAGGCGAGTTTTCCTCCATTTCCGCTCGGCTGCCCGGAGCCCTGTTCTGTGAGCTCGCAATGAGTCGTCGAGCCACGGAGCAGGAGGGGAGGACCGAGCCGGCCTGGAGGATAGGGGACATAGAGAATCAAGGGATGCAGAAACGGAGGAGAGGAGGGTTGAGGAGGCAGAATCAGGAGATAGGTTGGAGAAGGTTTGAGCAGAGGGAAGAGATGATAGGATGGAAGAGGTGAGAGTAGCGGGGGAGAGAGAGCGAAGATTGGGACGGCGCGATACCATCCGAGTAGGGGCAGTGTGGGAAGTGTTGGATGAGAGCAAGAGGAAAAGGATACAAGGTAGTGGTCGGAGACTTGGAGGGGAGTTGCAGTGAGGTTAGTGGAAGAACAGCATCTAGTAAAGATGAGGTCGAGCGTATTGCCTGCCTTGTGAGTAGAGGGGGAAGGTGAGAGGGTGAGGTCAAAAGAGGAGAGGAGTGGAAAGAAGGAGGCAGAGAGGAATGAGTCAAAGGTAGACGTGGGGGAGGTTAAAGTCGCCCAGAACTGTGAGAGGTGAGCCATCCTCAGGAAAGGAGCTTATCAAGGCATCAAGCTCATTGATGAACTCTCCGAGGGAACCTGGAGGGCGATAAATGATAAGGATGTTAAGCTTGAAAGGGCTGGTAACTGTGACAGCATGGAATTCAAAGGAGGCGATAGACAGATGGGTAAGGGGAGAAAGAGAGAATGACCACTTGGGAGAGATGAGGATCCCGGTGCCACCACCCCGCTGACCAGAAGCTCTCGGGTGTGCGAGAACACGTGGGCGGACGAAGAGAGAGCAGTAGGAGTAGCAGTGTTATCTGTGGTGATCCATGTTTCCGTCAGTGCCAAGAAGTCGAGGAACTGGAGGGAGGCATAGGCTGAGATGAACTCTGCCTTGTTGGCCGCAGATCGGCAGTTCCAGAGGCTACCGGAGACCTGGAACTCCACGTGGGTCGTGCGCGCTGGGACCACCAGATTAGAGTGGCCGCGGCCACGCGGTGTGGAGCGTTTGTATGGTCTGTGCAGAGAGGAGAGAACAGGGATAGACAGACACATAGTTGACAGGCTACAGAAGAGGCTACGCTAATGCAAAGGAGATTGGAATGACAAATGGACTACACGTCTCGAATGTTCAGAAAGTTAAGCTTACGTAGCAAGAATCTTATTGACTAAAATAATTCAAATGATACAGTACTGCTGAAGTAGGCTAGCTGGCAGTGGCTGCGTTGTTGTTGTTCTATCTCTCTATAGTGCTGTTTCTTGTATTATGGTCTCTTGTTTCTTTAGAGGTTTCACTTTGTTGTCCTTTTTCTTTTCCTTTTTCTTCTGTCCTTATTTTGTCTTCCTTTCTTCTGTTAACTAGATATTTTTTGTTGTTATTCTTTGTAAGCCAGCTAGCTTCTTCCAGGAGAGTCCCTAGCAACTGCTTAGCAACAAGTAAACAATTCAGCTAGCAATTCAGCTAGCTAAGATAACTGTACAATTTTATGAAAAATAGTTACTTCTTCAAAAGCCTGTCTTTTTGGTTTGTTCCTTGTTTTGTCTTCTATTGAGTCTTGCAGTTTTCTCTTGATTTTTTCGATGTACTTCACTCTAAAAACAATTTAAATCTCAATATATACAGGAGCTCATTTTTCAGCAGCTGCTCAATTTGAAACTCCGGAATTAACAAACTATAGTTTTGGCAAGTCGGCTAAGACATCTACTTTGTGCATGACACAAGTCATTTTTCCAACAATTGTTTACAGATTAAGTATAATTCAAGTATAATTCACTGTATCACAATTCCAGTGGGTCAGAAGTTACATACACTAAGTTGACTGTGCCTTTAAACAGCTTGGAAAATTCCTGAAAATTATGTCATGGATTTAGAAGCTTCTGATAGGCTAATTGACATCATTTGAGTCAATTGGATGTGTACCTGTGGATGTATTTCAAGGCCTACTGTCAAACTCAGTGCCTCTTTGCTTGACATCATGGGAAAATATAAAAAAATCAGCCAAGACCTCAGAATTTTTTTTCTCCAGATGCCTGAAGGTACCACGTTCATCTGTACAAACAATAGTATGCACGTATAAACACCATGGGACTATACAGCCGTCATACCGCTCAGGAAGGAGATACGTTCTGTCTCCTAGAGATGAACATACTTTGGTGCGAAAAGTGCAAATCAATCCCAGAACAACAGCAAAGGACCTTGTGAAGATGCTGGAGGAAACAGGTACAAAAGTATATATATCAACAGTAAAATGAGTCCTATATAGCCATAACCTGAAAGGCCGCTCAGCAAGGAAGAAGCCACTACTCCAAAACCATCATAAAAAATCCAGACTACGGTTTCCAACTGCACATGGGAACAAAAATCGTACTTTTTGGAGAAATGTCCTCTGGTCTGATGAAACAAAAATAGAACTGTTTGGCTATAATGACTATCATTATGTTTGGAGGAAAAAGTGGGAGGCTTGCAAGCCGAAGAACACTATCCCAACTGTGAAGCACGGGGGTGGAAGCATCATGTTGTGGGGGTGCTTTGCTGCAGGAGGGTCTGGTGCACTTCACAAAATAAATGGCATCATGAGGATGGAAAATTATGTGGATATATTGAAGCAACATCTTAAGACATCAATCAGGAAATTAAAAATGGCTTAAGGACAACAAAGTCAAGGTATTGGAGTGGCCATCACAGAGCACTGACCTCAATCCTATAGAACATTTGTGGGCAGAACTGAAAAAGCATGTGTGAGCAAGGTCTACAAACCTGACTCAGTTACACCAGCTCTGTCAGGAGGAATGGGCCAAAATTCACCCAATTTATTTTGGGAAGCTTGTGGAAGGCTACTCGGAATGTTTGACCCAAGTTAAACCATTTAAAGGCAATGCTACCAAATACTAATTGAGTGTATGTAAACTTCTGACCCACTGGGAATGTGATGAAAGAAATAAAAGCTGAAATAAATAATTCTCTCTACTATTATACCTGACATTTCACATTCTTAAAATAAAGTGGTGATCCTAATGGACCGAATACAGGGAATTTTTACTAGGATTAAATGTCAGGAATTGTGAAAAACTGAGTTTAAATGTATTTGGTTAAGGTGTATGTAAACCTCCGACTTCAACTGTATATAGGCCTAGTATATGTAAATGTATGCCTTGAACCCTTGTTGGGAAATCTAGTGAAGAAATTGAGGCCAAGTGGTTTCCTTTTTGCTTTCTAATGCAACGTTTCATTGGAAAGGTAGATTGTCCTCGTTGTCCTGCAAATATTGGAGTGACTGGTGTACACACCTTTTCTATTCATATACTGTCTATACACACCATATACACACCATTATATATAATTGTATTCAGGACTCTGATCTTGCTCTTTCTGTTATATATATATCTATGTGTGCATTATTATGTCATTCTAGATATTACTGCACTGTTGGAGCTAGAAAACACAAGCATTTCTTTACACCTGCAATAACGTCTGCAAATCTGTGTAAACACCCAATAAACTGCTTACTTTACGCACCAGAGATCGTTGCGGGCATAGTTCTATTCCTCACCCATTGACTAGATACAGCAACTCCTTGATGTTTAAATTCTGAAAACCTGGTGGTGGATGCCAATAATCATGCCATAACGATACCATTGAAGGCACCGTAGGCACGTCCATCTGAAAATATCATCTGGAAACTTTCAAACATGCGTTTGGAACTTTGCGCACAAAAGTTAATGGATATACCTAATCTCCTTAACATGTTTGCTTCAGTATTACCGTATATTACAAAAACAGTATTGTTATCAAACAATATATAATTTACCTGAAATGGAATTCATTCGCAAAATGGTGCAACATGTTTAGAAGGCGCTGCTAAACAAAGTACATGTGCAATATACTCCGTAAAAAATCACTTTCTACGCCGAATTGTCTAGTATTTAGGCATACACAATATGAAATTAGCTTGAAATAGGCTTTCTCCACTTGTGTCCTTGCCCCTTGTTCAGAGCGCAATGGAATGCCCCGTGCGCACCAGAGATGAAAGCTCGATGGTCTCCCCGGGTGCGGCTATTTTCATTCTAGGTTAACCGTGTCGTGTTTTGGCAAGCTGCCATGTACTTATTGATTTATCTTACCACACTGTATGCTGAACATACAAGTACAGGCTGTCATTCTTCAGCGGTCTGTTCTAAATTAGGAGAATGGATGACATTGATGTACCCAGTAACCCATCCGAATTCCCACAGTGAATCGCCCATCTGATGACGTCATAAACGTTTTTTGTGGTCGTTTCTAGTCTTTCGTAACTGATTTTTGACATATTTTACTTTGCAATGGTTGCCATATGCTTTGAATGAACATTGATTCAAATGCCTAATTGATTATTGTGCATAAATATATTTTCTCTGTTGTTTTATTTGTGTGGAAAATAATTTATCACAGATAGGCCTATAGAGTCTATAAATATACAGGTAAGTTGAGCCAATGGCTTAGTTGGGCCACGCCTTGTTTCTATGACACCATCAATGGTGTAAAGTACGTATGTATTTTTGTGAGGAATGTGTACTTTTACTTTACGATAGATATTTTTTACAACTTTTTGCTTTTATACTTTTTCCTCTATACATTTTCCCTGACACCCAAAGTACTAGTTACATTTAGGTCAGGAAAAAGGTCAAATTCATGCTCTTAACAAGAGAACATCCCTGATCATCCCCACTGCCTCTGATCTGGTGGACTCACTAAACACAAATGTTTAATTTGAAATGATGTCTAAATGTTGGAGTGTGCCCAAGGCAACAAAAAAAATAGGAACATTGTGCCATCTTGGTTTGCTGAATGTAAGGAATTTGAAATAATTTGTACTTTTACCTTTGATACCTTTTAACTTTGAAAGGGTAAGGGATATTGAACAGAGATATCTATATCTGAATGTAGGCATGTGACATAGGGTGGACTTTAGCGTTCCTATTTAACTGAATTTTCACAGATCTATGTTTGCTTTCACCAATGACTGACCTTAATAATTGCTGATTGCATGTGTGTCCTGTGACTCTGAGATTTGCGGTGCTTAATATAATATTGTTTTTGTATGATCCTCCTGTGATTGGAGGATCCCTAAACTACTCTCTCTCTCTCTTTCATTGCATTTCACGCCCTCTGCCTCCTTTTTAACCTTTGGTGCACCTGTGTTTGCGTCAAGTACGTCCGTGACGCCGGAGTGCAAGATACAAGTTGTCGTCCAAACTACAAAGGTCTGAACTACAGAGCTCTGGTTGGAGCTAGCACGTAGTGGCATCCGTCCTAAAAATAGTTCGCCCTGCGTTCAGGATTGTCGGCTGTCGTTTTTTATTTTGTAGTTCTTGCTCCAAGAGGGGTGTGTATCATCATCAGGGTATGTGTCATTGACTGTGGTTATTTATACTGGCAAAGTTGAAACAGAATATGGCGAGTTGGTTTGGAATGTTGTAACTGAAAGATCTTTGTAATAAAATGGTATTGTTGATATAGTTTTGCCTGGTCCATTGTATTGCTCATGATCCAATCCAAAAGGTGGCCTGTCATCCCAAACCTGTGTGTCTTATGGTGCTTTCAAGACAACTGGGAACCCTGAAAAAAACAAGGTCGAATCAGGATGTCAGTGATCTTCAGGTCGGAAAGTCAGAGCTCTAGAAAGAGGCCCGAGTTCCCGACTTGGAATTTTGAGTTGGATGTCCGTTAAAAACACATTTTCCCAGTCGGAGCTTGTTTTTTTTCTTCTTCGAGTTCCCAGTTGTCTTGAACACACTGAAGTCGGAAAGATTTCCCAGTTACAAGTTACGAGTTCTCAGTTGTTTTGAACGCAGCATTTCACTGGTTGAAGTGTTCCCTGTATTAAACAGAAACTGGCATAGTCTGGTAATTGAGCCATTTTAGTCACAGCCCCTCCCTGCCAGGGTGTGACGCATACATTTAAGATATGCAATATACCACACCCCCATTCCATGAATTAAACTTTGACCTACCATCGCCCACCGACACAGGACACCATCACCAACTTACCCCAAGGTGGCTTAATTTACCCTGTCCCTATGCTTTTTTGTGGCACGGTATGTTTTCAAAACTGTTATGTTTACATGAATTCTGATTATTTCCAGGGATACTCATCCTGAAATATATGTAGATATATTTGTTAGAAATAATACTATATTTCCCTTGATGTAGTGATGCTGAATGTAAAAAAAAAGCTCAATATACCACACTCCCCTAATCTAGGAGTGAAAATTGTCTATAGGTGTAGCATATGTCCATTTATTGTTTGGGGTTGACCTGCAGTTGTAAAAAATACAGACCTATTCAAATAGCTTTAGGGATTTTTTCAGACGCAAAAAGATTGCATGTGCCAATAAGGACAGAGGAACCAAATACGAACCACTTAGCAACTAAAAAAATGAGAAGCATCTAAAATCCTTTTGTCCGGTCAATGCTGCCAATGGGATGCATTTAAAACCCATTCCTGTCCACTGACCTACATTCGTGGTTTGGGTCCTAAAGTGAATGAAGTTACATAGTTGTGTCAGTTTACTTGCATTTATTGACAGTAAAATATTGCTTCAAAGTAGACAAAATGCAGGTCAAGTTTTTTTCCCCCCCCAGATATAGTGGATGGCAGGTAGCCTAGTGGTTATGAGCATTGGGCCAGTAACTACAATGTAAATGTAGAAGTTTGACAGAAGCTCCCTCTGGTGTACGTATGAATAAATACATCCACACCATGTACCATTTGATCCCACAATACTAAAACCTTGCTTTTATGTTCGTCACCATTAAAGCTATAGACAAAACTTTTAGTTTTTCTAGTATGGCTACATGTCATCAGGCACACAGTCATTGTAGAAGATCTGGTAGTTCTTGTCCACGTCCAACCGTCCCTTCAGAAACGTCTCTAGTGTCTTGATAGGCACCTCCACCACAGCATTGTTGACCCTATTATTCAGACCATAGGCCCCAAACACAGGAAAGTGGTAGCGCTCTAGGTAGGGGGCATTGTGGTCGTAGTCTGGACAGCAGTAGGCCGTCCACATGTACTCTGGGATGCCCACACGGTCCTGGTTGTCTCGCCGAATCATGTTCCCGGCCGAGGTAACTCCCGTGATGACATAGGCATTGCCGCGGCAGTAGTTGTTGAGGCGTTGTCTGATACGGTCCTCATGCTGGGCCCAGGGGCCAATGTTGAACTCTCTGATCTGAGGCACCACGTTGGACAGGGTGTAGGTGGCTGCCTTGTCGAGGGGCTCCAACTGGTGCTGGTCTGGGTTCAGTTGGCCACGCACATACTGGGGCACGTCTGTAAAGTCCTCCAGCACCGCCTGACTGTCCATGAGACGCATGTGCATCTGAGCCGACTGTGGGTAGACCTCCATATTACTGCTGGATTTACTGGAGGCCAGCTAGAAAGAGAGAGAGAGATTATCTTTAAATTCTAACCTACTTTTGTGATTAGGTGAAATTAAAGAGCTCTATATTTATTGCGATAATTCATGCTATTACTAAAGGAAGATAGAGGGTGTGTGCGAAAAACAAAGGCTCACTCATTCTCTGATCAAGACAGTGAGCTTTAGTTTTTGAATATCGTTCAAGTCCATATCTAAGGTACCATAATAGTCTCCTTCATATGAGACGGTAATTGTAGTTACAGACATGGGAATTCTCACACTGGGAAAAAAACACAGTTGTTACAATGATTAACTTCCCTTACCTTCCCTCTGTCCTCAGACCTCAACTCACCTGTGGTTCGTACATCCAGGGCTGGTCCATGCTCTTCTCCCCGTCAGACCGTTTGAAGGTGTATGCAGAGTAGAGGGGCATGTGCCTGCGGGGGTCATAGAGGGTGACGAATCGGGGGTTGTCCTCCAGGATCTGGCAGATCTTCTTCAGGTTGCTGCCCGCCAGGTAGCCCCGTGGTGGTATGCCCATGTAAATATAGTCCTTACAGTGCTCCACATGGTCAAAGTCCTCCACCACGCCACACCAGGCCCAGGGCACCCACAGGAACATACTCAGAACAGCATACCAAGACTGCTGCCAAGTAGACCTCATGCTCTAAAGAAATATCCCTGTATTTAATACTGCTCTGATACCTTCACACTCCTCTGTTACTGATTCTGCAGTCTGTCAGTCTCATCAGCATTTAGCAGTCTGTCAGTGTTAGCATTACTTTCACTAAACTTATTAATGGCTCTTTCCCATGCAAAGCAATGTTATAGGATTGGCTGGACACACCTGTAAGCCTGATGCTCCCAGTTCTAACCATTCCCACATCCAGTGGGGAAACTTATACGAGTCACATGCTCAAAAGCACTGAGAACTGTAGGCGCCTAATAAGGAGAGGCCTTTTTCATCATCAAATTCAATCAAATTGTATTAGTCAAATACACAGTTTACAGCAGGTATAAAAGGTGCATCGAAATTATTATGTGCTAGCTCCCTCAACAATGCAGTACATTAATCAATAACAATAAAAGTCAAGTCAAGTAAAAAAGAACCAAGTAATAAAAGTAATAGAGGATATGAGCGGCTATAGTTTACGAGAAAGTTCATGTAAAAATGTCTATACTGCATCCGCTCAGACACCATTCATTCAAATTCACCCATGCGCACAAACACTTAGTTTAATGACCACACAGCTCAACATGTTCTGAGCAGATGGTCGGGCTGGCTGAGCTATGGGCACATTTTGGAGGACGATTTTTAATGTGTCAATCAGAATAATCTGAGAGGTAAATGAATTATGAGGCATAAATTAGAGCCGTGTCACATGGTAAGGAAAAAAAACTGTCCTAAAAGTGTGCAGGACCTTCTCTTTGGAAACAGTGGTTTTGGATTAGTTCATAGAGTAAAGGGAGAACATACGACCTGATACATAATGTTCCTGTACTCTAACGCTAACTATCACTAACCTGATCAGGTTATACATAATAACACAGTAATAACCATCATTAAAGCTACTATGATTGGAGAATGGGGACCTTAAACCCAAAACATGTATGAAAAGATGTGTTCATAACTGTAATAATACAGTTTTTCATAATTGTGACCCGAAGTGTTGGTTTTATACCGTAGCATTCTGTGTGACTGGTTGAAACAGTAAAACATGACACCTGGAAGTCAGAGAACTAATTTGTTTTATTCAAAGAAGATACACTCTTTACAGCCTTTGATGGTATAGTCCATTTTACAACTACTTTCCAACTATGCGCAGATAACACCTTTCCATGAATGGTTGACACACTACACCATTGTATTTGAATGCCACTGAGCTGTTTGATAAGGGGACAGATAGCGGCAAAGCCAATTGCAGTTAAAAAGAGTGCTAGAAATACAGAAAATAGAGGGACAATTACCCTACACTACAACAGAAGTCATTTGGAAGGACAATTACCCTACACTACAACAGAAGTCATTTGGAAGGACAATTACCCTACACTACAACAGAAGTCATTTGGAAGGACAATTACCCTACACTACAACAGAAGTCATTTGCAAAGCAGATCTTAGATAATAAAAGCATATCCAAAGCATGACCAAATGCTATGAATGTTCTGTTACAAGTACAAAACGTTTAACAAACTGCCAGTGTACATCATATTTAATCATTATAAAAACTACTAGTGCACTGAGCATACACATTTGAGATACACAGAGCACACAGAGTAGGTGTGTAGCTGCTGGGGAGCATTTAGATGGTGTGGTGGAGGTACAGAGGGAGAGGAGAGGGGGAGATGCAGTTGTCATAGAAGAGCTGCAGGTTCTGGTCCACGTCCATCCGGGTCTTCAGGAAGTTCTCCAAGTCCTGGACAGTTATCTCGTGGACCGTGTTGCCCTCCTTGGCGTTCTTGGCCAGGGCAGCCTGGGAGGGGAAGCGGATGCGGACATCGTGGGGGGCGTTGCGGTCGTAGTCAGTGCAGCAGTAGGCAGTCCACACGTCCTCAGGGATGGCCACACGGTCCTGGTTGTTCCGGCGAATCATGTGACCTGTAGTGGTCACCCCTGTGACAATGAAGGCGGTGCCACGACAGTAGTTGTTGAGGCGGACACGGATACGCTCCTCGTGCTCACGCCACGGCCCAATGTTGAACTCTCTGATCTCTGGCACCACGTTGGTCAGGGTGTAAGTGGAGGCACGGTCATGAGGGTCAGACTGGTGCTGGTCTGGGTTCAGGTGGCCACGTTCATACAGTACTACGTCAGAGTAGTCATCCAGCACTGCTTGGCTGTCCTCAAACTTCATGTGCAGGTAGCCGGTAGGGAAGGGTAGCATGTTTCCATTGCCATCAACCTCTGCCAGCTGGAGAGAGAGGGGAGAAGGATTAGCATATCAATCACACGATTGTAGACTACATAGTAACAAAGGGAAAGAAGCTATACACTGTTCAATGAAGGGTTATGATAAACCAGTTAACAGCTATAACATTTCAACTCCTGTCACTGCAAAATAGGGACTTAACATGACCATCATTTTCAGATAGAAAACACGTATAACATAACATTTAAGGAGTAGACTCACAACAACAGCAAAAATGCATTTGACTGACCTGTGGCTCATACATCCAGGGGTAGTCCACGCGCCGGTCTCCCTCTGTCTTCTTGAAGGAGTAGGCTGAGTAGACAGGGATTCGTTTCTGAGGGTCGTACAGGGTCACGAAGCGTGGCTTGTCTGCATAGCGCTGACAGATCTTCTTCAGTTTGGCATCAATGATTCCCCGTGGTGGGGTTCCCATGTATAAGGAATCCTTGCATCGTTCTACATGGTTGAAGTCCTCAACCACAGTGGCCGGAGCTCTAGGTGCACTATGGAAAAGGGAGAACACCAACACCAAACAGCCCGGAGAGAATTGCATGGCTCTTACCAGAACAACTGCAGGAGAGTGAAGTGAAAGACAAGGTGTAGAGTTAGAATTTAAACACCACAGACCAGATATGCAAAGTGAGTCAAATAATGTGACAGAGGGATCTGCTATCCAACCAATTTGTGTTGTGAGTGAATAACAAGAATAGGCGTTGGTCTGTTCCATATTGTCCAATCAGCAAAGCCTTATGTGAATTTACTGTAACTTTTACAGCTGAAAATATAAGAACATACGTGGTGAAGGAATAATAGAATATAGCAGTAGTACCCTAACATACAAGGAGGCCAGGTCACTTTAACCTCTAGCAGAGAAGCAACCCACGCACAAAGCCCAACGCAGACAAGGACACAGTAATATATGTCAGCCTGAGTGACTATCCCCATTACTACCATCAATCTAGCAATTTAGGGGGAACTTTAAGAGGAACAGCCTCAGCAGGACTTGACCAAGCATAAAGGCCATAAAGACCTTGTTAAATAAAATAAAATAAAATTGTATTTGTCACATGCTTCATAAACAACAGGTGTAGACTAACAGTGAAACGCTTACTTACGGGCCCTTCTCAACAATGCAGAGAGAAAGAAAAATAAATACACAATGAGTAATGATAACCTGGCTATGTACATGGGGTACCAGTACTGAGTAGATGTGCAGGGATATGAGGTAATTGAGGTAGATATGTACATATAGGTAGGGATAAAGTGAGTAGGCAACAGGATAGATAATAAACAATAGCAGCAGCTTATTTGATGAGTCAAAAGAGTTAAAGCAAAAAGGTTACTGACCTCCTCCCTATAGGCTATCTCATCGTCGTCAGTAAACAGGTCCACCACCGTCGTGTCGTCTGCAAACTTAATGATGGTGTTGGAGTTGTGAGCGACCACGCAGTTGTGGGTGAACAGGGAGTACACGAGGGGACTATTTTGGGCCCCCCATTTTGAGGGTCAGCGTGGCAGATGTGTTGTTGCCTATCCTCAGCACCTGGTGGCAGCCTGTTCAGTCCCAGCTTAGTGAGCTCAGTGTTGTCTTAGCAGAGGAGGTAGTACACTCACTGGGGAGGCTATAGAGCCCCAAAGTGGATGCCAGTGTGAATAGAGCCCCAAAGTGGATGCCAAGTGAATTTCATAACAATAGTGAAACATTCAAAAAGTTAAAACTATACTCAATATATTCACGCCACCAAATAGTTTATTGAAACACATTGTTTTGCAATGAAGGTCTACAGTAGTCTCAATAGCACTTTGTAGGGTAGCACCATGGTGTAGCCAGAGGACAGCTAGTTTCCATCCTCCTCTGGGTACATCGAACTTCAATGCAAAAGATAGGAGGCTCATGGTTGTCACCGCTTCCATAGACTTACACAGTATTATGACAACTTCGGGAGGACATCCTCAAACCTATCAGAGCTCTTGCAGCCTGAACTGACATGTTGTGCACCCAATCAAATGATCAGAGTATGAATCTAGTAATTAAAGCATAAGCTACAGATAGTTACCACTGCAGTGCATAAAAGTGGTGAGTATTTGACTCAAAGAGAGCGGAAGAGAATAATTGAACAGTTTTGAACAAATTGATTTCTTCAAAAATGAAGGAGAAGCAAGAGAGAGAGCCCTAGCTATATTTATATAGGCTGTGTGCAGCAGTTAGCAGATATGATATGAAGGTTTCACTTGGAAAGGTTTTTTCAACTGGTCACAAACAGCTGATATGTTATGTACTGAAGTCCACAACCGAAGGGAAACGTTGAGAGGAGGAGAGTGTGTAGATGCGAGAAGGAAATATAGCTACAACAATCAAAGTGATCATGCTGTTTGTATGTGGCTGCTATGAAAGTGAACTGTGTTTGCATGGGATCCGGGGTGTATTATTCCGCCGATTCTGTTGAGAAACGTTCTAAACGGAAGCAAACGGGACAAAACGGGGATAAACATATCTGAATATGTCCAACAGAAACCCTCGTTTGCAACTGTTAAACTAATGATTAAAACCTAGATTAGCTAGATGCAGGCAATAGTGTGAAAGGTGGTATTGAATGTGACGCTCACTGTCTGTCACCTTGATTACTCAAATTTCTCTCGACCTGTGCACCTATATTGTAAACTTTCATTCACAGGCTAGGTTGTAGCAACCTAATGATGGCTATAGGGAAAATTTGAGTGTCATGTAGTAGCCTAAACCTATCGATGTGACATTGAACTGGGTGAATCGAGTACGAATTACAGTCATCCAATATACTGTAATAAAAACAAGGCCATCCTCATGAAATAAAATCTTAAACAGCACCGACCGCCACTGGTGGACATGTCATAATACACATAAAACCTAGCGGTCAAACGCTGAAATAGTTCCAATCGTTTTTTTCCCCTAAAATTTTTCCCATAGGGGATTTTAGAACGACTTCAATCAAGGCCTGTGTTTCATGTTGACTTTCCCTGGTGTGACATTTTGTTAACCATGTAAATCTCTCTCGGACAAGATTACTTTTATCAATATAATTCAGCTCTATTTGCTCTCAAATTCTAAAATTATAGTTAGCATCAAAGTAGACATCATGCAGGACTACAAATCCCTGCAAACTCCTGCACGTCATCTCTAGCTGACACCTATGCTAACAGGTATTGTGTAAATGTAAAACTTGCCGAAGACAGTTCACATTTAGTGTGTTGTGAAATCTGTTATGAATGTATTGTAATGCTTTAAAAATGGTATAAATGCCTTAATTTTACCGGACCCCAGGAAGAGTATTTAGAGTATGGCTAATGGGGATCCATAATAAATACAAATACAAAATGATCAATTTAAACAAATTTAGACAATTATTCATTACTAAAGTTAGCTAGTTAATCCAGAGATTATTACCTTTTCCTCGATTCGGCAGTCCAGATCATCACGGCATTTGTCATTCTATTTGGGGGGATAAATACAAGCAAATATATCGATAAAAATCATCTTGTCCGAGAGGGATATACACTGTTATCAAAATGTCACACCAGGGTAAACCAACACGAAACACACCCTTATTTTAAGTGTTTCGAAAATCCCATATGGAAAACATTAATGATGTAAAAGTTATTGGAATCATTTCCGTGTTTGACCGCTAAGTTTTATGGGTATTATGACTCACACTGTGGTACTTTATAAGCTATAAGATTACGTCACGTTCTAGTCAGTATATCACATTTTCACATATTCTTGAATGCTGCCTTTCATTCAATTCCTTGGATTGTCTAATCAGAGTATGACAGGCCTTGAATTGGCTGTCACCTATCATAAGACCACTCTCATGGAACACTACAATCTACTGAGAGGACCAATTACAGTGAGCTGTGTGGAACCCTCCTGTGCAAAGCATTCTGCCATCAACCCTCTTTTTTGTCTTGTCATCTCAGTCTTTCCTCTCTCCACTTATGCTTAAAATGCTGTAAAATGTAAAACCTGCTCTCTAATCTCTCTTTGTGGAGAACAAATGGCCTTCAGCATCAGGTGAGTTTCAGTGGCAAGGCAGTGATAATAGTAGGTTAGCACAAAACCACAGACAGATAACGCACACAAGAACTTCCATGGTATAGACTGGTATCAGAGACAAAGGAGAATGTGTGAGTGAGTGAGTGAGTGAGTGAGTGAGTGAGTGAGTGAGTGAGTGAGTGAGTGAGTGAGTGAGCGAGTGAGGCTATACATTCGATATATGAGGCGAGAGATCATGATATACTGTACATGTTCTGAGAGAAAATAAATGGAGGAAGCGAACCGCAAGTATTTAGGAAAGACAACATCAGATTTACCTCCTTTTTCATTACATTACATTACAGGTCAAGTAAATCACACAACACATAATTCTAAGTATAGTGTCAAGGCATGTCCAGGCCATTATCGGGTGGCACACAGTTATCATAGAAGATCTGAAAGGTATTGTCAACAAAGGTGACACTCTTGAGGAAGTTATCCAGCTGCTGAACAGATATCTCCACCACCTCAGGCCTCTCTTTCTCATTGAATCCGTGGGCCGCATAGGCTGGGAACTTGGAGTGCTCCTCAAAGGGCGCGTTGCGGTCGTAGTTGATGCAGCAGTGGGCCCGAACACAAGTAGATGGGGACAGTCACGTGGTCAATGTTGTGGCGACTGATCATGTTCCCGGAGGTGGTGACACCAGTTACCGTGAAGGCAGTGCGGCGGCAGTAGTTGTTGAGGCGGTGGCGGATGGTGTGCTCGTGGGTCTTCCAGGGGCCGATGTTGAACTCCCGGACCTGAGGCATCACGTTGGTCAAGGTTTAAGTGGCTGCCTTGTCGTTGGGGTCAGACTGGTGCTCGTCAGGGTTCAGGTGGCCACACTCAAAGTTCACAGTGTTGGAGTAGTCTTCCAGCACCACCTGAGCATCCTCAAAACTGCGATGGGGGTCGCCTTGAGGAAAGGGCTGCATCTCCCCAAAATCAGACACTGTTTAGAGCTGATAGAGAGCTGAGGATTAGTAAGGAAAGCAGAATAGTTGTACTCAAGGAATCACAGCCAGTGGAACCTCATGGAATCTCTCTTTGGATACACATTCTTAACACAACAGTATATTTCTCACTATTCATTATATTTGCACAAAGGCCATAGAGTTGTTACTTTAGCCAATGACAGTGAAACTGATTCATTCATCTGTAGGCACGACCACAAGGCAAGGTTGCAGAGATCCTGTTAGATACAGGAGTCTGTAAAAATACCTGTGGCTCATACATCTAGGGCACATTAACCTTTTTTGGTGCCGTCAGAGTGCTTAAAGGTGTAGGCTGAGTAGACGGGAATGTGGCCAAGGGTATCATACAGGGTGGCTTGCCGTTGTAGCGTTGGCAAATCTTCTTCAGACATTTATCCTTAAGTCCCAGTGGTGTTGTGCCCATGTACATGCACTCACGACACTCAGGTGAGTAGTTCTCCTGTACCTCTGCCTCCACCATCACCACAACTAGCACCCAGGGCAGCGGCTGAGCTCGCTCAGGGACGCAAGAAACCACGGAGAAAAGTGCTCAAGAAGAGGTGCAGTGGAAGCTGTCAGTTTTACTTGTCTTTGAAATTGAAAGTCTCTCTCTCTGTTTATTTTATTTTATTTATTTCACCTTTATTTAACCAGGTAGGCCAGTTGAGATCAAGTTCTCATTTACAATACAAAAAATATATATACAGTGTGTGCAAATGAGGTAAGATAAGGGAGGTAAGGGCAATAAATAGGCTGTAGTGGCGAAGTAATTACAATTTAGCAATTAAACACCGGAGTGATAAATGTGCAGAAGATGAATGTGCAAGTAGAGATACTGTGGGTGCAAAGGATCAAAAAAAGAAATAACAATATGGGGATGAGGTAGTTGGATGGGATATTACAAATGGGCTATGTACAGGCGCAATGATCTATGAGCTGCTCTGACAGCTGATTCTTAAAGTTAGTGAGGGAGATATATTGATGTATTTATTGTTTATTTCACTTTTGTATATTATCTACCTCACTTGCTTTGGCAATGTTAACACATGTTTCCCATGCCAATAAAGCTCCTTGAATTGAATTGATATAAGTCTCTAGTTTCAGTGATTTTTGCAGTCATTGGCAGCAGAGAACTGGAAGGAAAGGCGGCCAAATAGGAATTGGCTTCGGGGTGACCAGTGAAATATACCTGCTGGAGCGTGTGCTACCGGTGGGTGCTGCTATGGTGACCAGTGAGCTGAGATAAGGTGGGGCTTTACCTAGCAAAGACTTATAGATGACCTGGAGCCAGTTGGTTTGGCTACGAATATGAAGCGAGGGCCTTTGTGAAGGAATGCATACAGGCCCAACATAATAAGGTGTCAAAGAAAGAGTGGGGGGCGTGTTTGTCCCACTCCAGTCAGAGAGGTGGCGGTAAAGCACCAACAACTAGTTCGCCTGAATTCTCGATAGAGGTAAAAAAAAAAAAATAAATAACAGCTGTCAAATAATGCAAGGAGAGAGGCCATTTTTCTAAAACACAAACAAGACGAGAAAGCGAGTTATGAAAATATTCTCAGCGAACGTTGGTCAATTGAAATTATAATTAAACGTGGTTCAAGCAAATATTCAACATATAGTTACAAGGAAGAAACCTGGAGATATACAGGTCATTGCGAAATACACGCATATGTTGTTAAAAAGAGGACTTAACTAACGTTAGCTACATTCCAATTTCGCAAAATTTGCAGCTACCAGCTAGCTAAGTTGTAGCTGGCTAGCTGGCAACTTAGCTGGCTAGCTAGTGCGACCAGCTTTCAACAAAAGGTAAGTAAAAATTGGCACAATTATTTAGGCAAACATTATACTGCAATATAATAAATTGCACTGCTTACGATTAATATAATGCTAATTTCTCATGGATTGTGTCAAGATGGTTAGCTAACTAGCTTGTTAATTAGCGAGCTAGTAACATTATCCGCGCAATGTGCAACCATATTAGCTACGTTTAGCTAGCAGAAGTGCAGGCCAAAGCAGCAGCCTAAAGTTGAGATGTATCCTGCGCGTTGCGAGTCGGAGCGGGTAGAGGGCTGCTCACTGTTTTTCATGGTTACTCATCTAACGTTAGCTATTTACCTCCGTTGTTCAGCTAGGTTAGTTAGCTGGCTGCAAATACGTTACTTCATTTTAGCAAACTGGTTCAATTAGGTAAATGTTCTTGCGCAACTTCAAATGAAACTCAAGTTTTCTTCATGGACACGTATTTGTCTGAAGTGATTCGTTCGAATGTGCAAATGGCTAATTCAATGTTCCAAGCTGACTTCAGCAGATACTAACTACGAATTGTTTGCCATTTGTGGTTAATCGAAAACACCACAGTTACATTGAGTGTTTTTTAAATTTGCCAATTTCTATTTGAACTTAATTGTAACATGTTTTGTATCGAAACCAGTTGGCTATGACGTGTTATGTAATTGCAAAGTTAGCTAGGTAACGTAGTTAGCGAAGGGGGGGGGGGGGCGTGTTGCTCAAACACTTAACTTCGGCCCAGAATGGTGACGCATCTCTTCCTTCTCTAACTCATTCATTCTTCTAGCTAGCTAACGTTATTGTTCAGTTGGCACAGTTAACTAGTTGCTACTTAGTCGGCTGTGAATAGTTTAGCTATGAACAGAGCTCGGAAATTACGCTGGCCTTCAGCTTAGATATACGAACTGTCAATGCACAACTAAAGTGAAAACACTTATAACAACAGTTACACTTATAACAACAGTTATAACAACTTTAGTGTGGTAAATATTATTTGCATGTGAAAACTAAATTGAATGTCTCATTTCCCCAGGTGTTTACAAGGAGGAACAATAGATCCAATGGAAATACTCAAGCAGGAGTAAGAAGACAGAAGTGGAGAGAATAATAAATGCATGTGAAGAAGATACACATATCGCTCCCCGTGATCTCCTGTTCTTCACAATTTTGCTTCATGGTCAATTATTATGATCAACTCCCATGTTGTAATTCCTGGTGCTATTTGTCTGTAAACATTTTGTTTTTTGTTTTCATTTGTTGATTGGTGAGCTTGCTGTCACATTTGGTCACTCCGTCACCTCACCTAACCCCTTTCCCAGAGCCCTGCAGCTATTTGCTCAGTGTAACAGATTTGTTTGGCCCAAGTACACCCACTCTAAACCACTGCACAGAGAAGAACCAAATAGCCTTTAACCCCCTCGTCGTATCTGGACCGAACTGGTTCAATCCTCTGGACAAGGTTAGAGCTCCACTCACTCTGTAACGTTTCCCTGGCATATTGTTGTGTCCTATATGTGGATGTGTGTTATTGAGTACAAGTGTTTGAGCTGTGTGGTAGGAGATAGTATTTCATTCATTACTTCCCAAAGAGGACATTTGATTGGTTGATTATGTGGTGCCATGACACGATTTGACTGTTGTCCTTGTTGTGCCAACAGAAGCCTTGAGCTCCAGTTGAAGAGAGGAGTATGACTGCTGAAACACTTAACTTCGGCCCAGAATGGTGACGCATCTCTTCCTTCTCTAACTCATTCATTCTTCTTTCCTCCCTGCTTACATTCCTGGCCCATAACCAACTCTTCTGTTTCCTCATTGGCCCATTCCCAGCACACTGCATTCTATCCTTCTCCATTTTCTCTTTCCCCATTGGCTTGTTTTCAGAGTGAGTGCATGACCTTGGTCATTTCAGTTTTAGAATGTAAAGAAAAGAGAACCACATTGTGTTTATTGATGATTCTTCAACTTGTATATAGCTAGCTTAAAATAATGGAATGTCGCAAGTTGTCCTTCAAAATGCCTCAATCAGCAGGTGTTTACACTTAGTTGGGCCTGTCCTTATCCCTACTCCAATCATTCAATAAGAGCACCCGCAAACATAAATTCTTGCTACATTGCCAATAATTCATCTCAAAATGGTACTAAAAGATAATCATTGGCGTTGTATTGTGTACTGTTTTTATTCTGCTCCTGCTTGTTGCCCTTAGTTGTCTAGGGGAAGATAATGGGCGATGCATATCCAACTTAGAGGTGAAGATAATAGATGGATATAGTCTTACACATGGCCCAGTACTATCATGTCAGTAATAATGATTGCATTTGAAGTGTTATTTATGCATGCATGGATTGTGCTGATGGTGATTTCTTCTCCCCAGGCTCCGTGCACTATCCAGAGGGCGGAGTGTGACGTCCCCCCCTCCCTCTCCAGCATTGCCAAAGTCCAAGCTGGCCGATTACCGCTATGGTCGTGAGGAGATGCTAGCACTTTATATCAAAGATGACAAAGTAAGCTTATGTAATGAGTGATTCACTCTAATGAGGATTCCAATACAGCTGTTTGTGTTAAAGGTGTCTGGCCGGTTATGACTAGTGGGTTTGAAGTATACCAAACTGTGTTCCCAGCCCCCAGAGGATATCATGCAGGATAAGGAGTTTGCTGCTATCCTGCAGGATGAGCCTGTGCAGCCTTTGGCACTGGAGCCTCTAACTGAGGAGGAGCAGGTGAGACTGCAGGAGATATAGGAGTGGTTATTGAGTTAGAGGTTTGCTGCTCTGATCCCTGAAGTATTTGGCCAGGATTAACTCTCAGATCTTAGTTGCTACTTTCACCCACGATGTGCTGATCCTGTTTCAGTGTATGTTGACAAAATGTCTTTCTGTGTCAACGTCATTTTCCTTCCTTCTGTCCTGCAGAGAAACTTCTCCATGTCTGTGAACAGTGTGGCTGTGCTGAGGTTGATGGGAAAGGGAGGCGGGGCCGCCCCTGCAGGTGTGGCCAAGGGTCGTGGAGGAGGCATCAGAGGTAGCGGTGCAGTTAGTCACCACCTGGAGTGATCAGGACGGTGCAACTATACATATGGAAATGTATTAACCGGCTGAGTAGGCCCCTGAAGGAATTTCTTATGTTTGTTTGGGCAGGGAGAGGAAGAGGTGAAGGTGCATTCTACCAAAGAGCTCCTGGAGGTCCTGATGATGGAGAGGTGGGCTTCGGTCGTGGCCGAGAAATGCTCCGCAGCCAAAGCTGGGATGACCGGTAGGCTCACTGTCCTATACTATGCTGCCCTCGCCCCCAGATGGTTATCATTCGATCATATTGATGGTTGTTTATCGTCTTTCCTTCTGTCAGAGCTGAGAGGCCCAAGTTTGAGAAGCCAATCAGGCGTGCTGAGGTAGTGCGTCCAGGGTTTGAGGAGGCGGGAACTCTTGGCAGGAAGGACTCCTGGCGTGCCGACAGTGGTAACTGGCGTACCCTTCGGGAGGAGGAGGAAGAGGCAGCAGCAGGAGGAGGGGAGAGCAGCCAGCCTGGAGAGTTGCAGGAACCCGCCGTGATGGTACACACTAACACACACCTAACCACTCACACACCCTCTACTTAAGACTAATGTTGTGTATACTTTGCATGTTTTCCATATCTGATGGACACTCTTTCTCAAATCAAAATCACACACACAGATGGGGGTCCTCGGTCTGCAGGCTGGCGTGATCATGGCGGCCGGAGGAAGTTTGAGTTTGACTTCCGTGACAGCGAGGGCCCCCGCAGGGAGGACGACAGGGACGGCCTTCCTGAGTGGTGCACTGATGAAGAGGATGGAGAGATGGGCACCTTTGACTCCTCGGGGGCCTTCATGTGCATCAAGGTGTGTGTTGGCTGGCAGGCATTATTTCTGTTTGTCTACGTGTGTGTGTTTGCATGCTACTTATGTCTATTCTGAACCTTATGCTTGTCTGAGCAGAAAGGCTCCAAGGGCACCATCACTGAAGAGGATCTGGAGTTTGAAGCTCTAGAGGAAGATGAGAACGGTCAGGAAGTCAAGGACAACGGTCAGGAAGGCAAGGACAACTATAAGGATAACTACACTGACGGAGGTGAGACACTTTCCCTGGCTATAGTAAACGACTAACAGAATAACTCTGCTTTCGTAGAATGCACATTCACCCTCTTTCTCTCTAGATGAGTGTGAAGCAGCATGTGAGGGGGTGGTCAAGTACAGGACTCCATCTCCTCCTGCTGTCTCGGCCCCTCCCTCCTCAGACCCTCTCCCTGCCCCCTGTGCCCCAGAGGCTCCCTTGGCACCCATCTCCCACCCCTCCAAAACCAACCACGTGCCCACTCAAGGTAAATATTGAATTCAGGGCTCTAAATTAAAAAAATAGTGTTAGTGTGTTCCCAACATAAAGGTTAGGAGCAGCACATAACATTTAGTAGCACCAGAAATTAAGATTTTTTTTTATTGAGATACAGCCTATATTAATTCTAGCTACTTTTGAAGCCCATGTTGTGCCCTAAACTAACACATAAAGACATGTATTTATTATAAAAGCTAAAATGTTTAAACAAATACCTTTCTTTGAAATTACGAAGTCGTTTGTGGAATATTGGGTTTCTACATTGTGTAAAAGCACTTTTTCTATTGATACATGTACACTGTCTTTAAAGATGTCAGGTTTGCCATGATGACATGCAAGAGATCTAAAAGTAACACCTGCCAAATGTGGGTGGATTTTGACATTGATGGATAAAATGTTTTTCACCATCCACATTGGTGGGTTGTCAGGGCTCCACAATGCAAGCATTTCATTTGCATTTGCGAATAAAAATAGAAGTTAAGGAGGAGCACATTTATAGCAAAATAGATGCTGCAGTAGCTGTTTTCAAAGTGTTTGTCATTTTGTTTCTTAGCTGGTAGCTAATCAGACAACAAACTACGAATTCTATAATTTATAAACAAAAAAAATGTTTGTGAGAATATGCATTAGTCTGAAGCCGAAAAATAAAGGAAATTCACATGAGCATCACAATGCCTATTCCACCCATGCTCTACCAAGATTTTCCACCACTCAGCTTTGACCTACTACAGTAGCTGTGTTGGTGTTGTGCTTCAAACTATGTGTAGGCAGTTTTGTTAGGGTTCAAACCTTCTCAAACAGCCTCATTCATACTCTTAGAGGAGGTGCTTCCACAATAATGTGAGTTGTACCGCATACAAGGTAGAGTTTTGGATTCTTCACACACCACAGTAAGACATCCCATTATGCTACCTTTTTTAATGCTTTTTAAAAGAATCAATGAATGCAAGCTTTGCTTTTATACTTGCAAGACCATCAGGCTTGATTGACCTGTTTTGTTTGTAGGAATGTGGTTCATGCCTGTATTTCCTTAAACCTTTATTTTAGCAAAACATGTCATTGAGTTTTTAAAAATCATAACATCCTATTTTGATCATTAGGTACCCAACATAACAGCAGGTGGTGTGTTGTACACACTAGCTCAGAGCCTGTCTGCATTCCTGGTTTCTTTACCTAATGTAATATTGAATTAAGCTCAGAACCACTTGTCTTTCAAACATGTCCCTGTTTTATCAATTGCAGTGCTAATCAATAGAGGTCGACCGATGAACACTTATTTTAACTTAACTTGTTATGGAAGCGCTTCCCCAGTGGGAATTGAATTTTCTGAAATTTCAAGTGCACCTTGCATAGTTTATGATAAAAATCAAAATTTCATAAAAATTGACATCCAATATACCAAATTAAAGCTACACTCGTTGTGAATCTATCCACCAAGTCAGATTTGTAAAATGCTTTTCGGGGAAAGCATGAGACGCTATTATCTGTACCATGCAGCCTCACATACTGCAACGTCACAAAAACGACAGATTTTTCGCTAGCGCTCGCAAACGAAAAGGCTGAAATAAAATATAAAACATTCCTTACCTTTGACGAGCTTCATTCTTGGCACTCCTAGATGTCCCATAAACATCATTTAGGGTCTTTTTTCGATTAAATCGGTCAATATATAGCCTAGATATCGAGCTAGGAATACCTTGGAATTGGAGGAAAAAATTAGCATTTCATAACGTAACGTCATTTTTTAAAATGCCAAAAGTCGACGATAAACTTTCACAAAACACTTCGAAATACTTTTGTAATGCAACTTTAGGTATTAGTACACGTTAATAAGCGATAAAATACCTCAGGAGGCGGTGTGAAATCGTTACCTTGTCCGTGGAGAAAAATATGTTTCGAAACGGTCGCCCCAAAATCTGGGCGGTGCCAGTAGGAAAGTAGTTCCCTTGTTTGGGTTAGACCAAGAATCAATTGCGAAACTAATGACGTAACTCTAGACAGCATGGGGAAGCTGTAGCCAATGAGAACTCAGCTCTATTTAATTCTGTTCTCTGTAAACAATTGCCTGCAGGCGCGGAATAATATATTTTTACATTTTCAGTGAACAGATTTTCATGCACTATTCGACCGAAACGCACGTTCTGTAAATGGCATAGGCGTGATTTAAACAGTTTTGGAAAGGTCTGACTGTTTCCTAGCCACACACACTAACCAAATGAACGTACTATATTCCTGGCATGAATAGCAGGGCGCTGAAATGTTGCGCAATTTTTTTTTTAAAGACTGCGGAAATTCGCATGCTCCATAACAATACATCAATAAAATCAATTTAGCCTCAAATAAATAATGAAACATGTTCAATTTGGTTTAAATAATGCAAAAACAGTGTTGGAGAAAGTAAAAGTGCAATATGTGCCATGTAAAAAAACTAACGTTTAAGTTCCTTGCTCGGAACATGAGAACATATGAAAGCTGGTGGTACCTTTTAACATGAGTCTTCAATATTCCCAGGTAAGATGTTTTAGGTTGTAGTTATTATAGGAATTATAGGACTATTTCTCTCTACAATTTGTATTTCATATACCTTTGACTATTGGATGTTCTTATAGGCACTTTAGTATTGCCAGTGTAACAGTATAGCTTCCGTCCCTCTCCTCGCCCCTACCTGGGCTCGAACCAGGAACACATCGACAACAGCCACCCTCGAAGCATCGTTACCCATCGCTCCACAAAAGCCGCGGCCCTTGCAGAGCAATTGGAACAACTACTCCAAGTCTCAGAGCAAGTGACGTCACCGATTGAAACGCTATTAGCGCGCACCCCGCTAACTAGCTCGCCATTTCACATCGGTTACACCAGCCTAATCTCGGGAGTTGATAGGCTTGAAGTCATAAACTAACGGGTGGCATCCCTAAGTCTAAATATTGCTGTTACATTGCACAACCTTCAATGTTATGTCATAATTACGTGCAATGAACGTAAGAGAAGTGGCACAATTTCACCTGGTTAATATTGCCTGTTAATCTGGATTTCATTTAGCTAAATATGCTAGTTTAAAGATATATACTTGTGTATTGATTTTAAGAAAGGCATTGATGTTTATGGTTAGGTACAGTAGTGCAATGATTGTGCTTTTTTCGCAAATGTGCTTTTGTTAAATCATCCCCCATTTGGCAAATTTGTCTGTCTTTGTTAGGAAGAAATAGTCTTCACAGTTCGCAACGAGCCAGGCGGCCCAAACTGCTGCATATACCCTGACTCTGTTGCAAGAGAAGTGACCAAATTTCCCTAGTTAAAAGAAATTCATGTTAGCAGGCAATATTAACTAAATATGCAGGTTTAAAAAATATACTTGTGTATTGATTTTAAGAAAGGCATTGATGTTTATGGTTAGGTACACGTTGGAGCAACGACAGTCCTTTTTCGCGAATGCGCACCCCATCAATTATAAGCAACGCAGATAAACTAGTAATATCATCAACCATGTGTAGTTAACTAGTGATTATGATTGATTGTTTTTTATATTTAATGCTAGCTAGCAATTTACCTTGGCTTCTTAATGCATTCGCGTAACAGGCAGGCTCCTTGTGGAGTGCAATGTAAGGCAGGTGGTTGGACTAGTTAACCATAAGTTTGCAAGATTGAATCCCGAGCTGAAAAGGTACAAAATCTGTCGTTCTGCCACAGAACAAGGCAGTTATCCCACTGTTACTAGGCCCTCATTGAAAATAAGAATGTTTTCTTAACTGACTTGCCTAGTCAACCTTTCTAGCGCAGGGGTTCCTTGCAGGTTTACAGCGAAAGCACCACATGATTGTTCGGTCATAGCCAAGTCGAAAAAACACAGCCATTTTTCCAGCCAAAGATAGGAGTCACAAAAAGCAGAAATATAGATCAAATGAATCACTAACCTTTGATCTTAATCAGATGACACTCATAGGACATGTTACACAATACATGCATGTTTTGTTCGATAATGTCCATATTTATATCCAAAAATCTGTTTACATTGGCACCTTACGTGCAGTAATATTTTGATTCCAAAACATCTGGTGATTTTGCAGAAATACTCATAATAAACATTGATAAAAGATACAAGTGTTATTCACAGAATTAAAGATAATTCTCCTTAATGCAACAGCTGTGTCAGATTTCTAAAAAAAGCATAATCTGAGAAAGGCGCTCAGAACCCAAAACAGCCAGAGGAATATCCGCCATTTTGGAATCAACAAAGTTAGAAACAACACAATAAATATTCACTTACCTTTGATCTTCATCAGAAGCCACTCCCAGGAATCCCAGGTCGACAATAAATGACTGATTTGTTCCATAAAGTTAATCTTTTATGTCCAAATAGCCACTTGTTAGCGTGTTCAGCCCAGTAATCAATCTTCATGAGGCACAGGCACTTCATCCAGACAAACTCAAAGTTCCGTTACAGTCCTTTAGAAACATGTCAAACGATGTATGGAATCAATCGTTAGGATGTTTTTAACATAAAACATCAATGTTCCAACCAGAGAATTCATTTGTCTTCAGAAAAGCATTGGAACTAGAGGTAACTTTGTCGGGAGCGCGCGTCATTAGACCAAGGCTCTCTGCCAGACCACTCACTAAAAGAGTTCTTATGAGCCCCTCCTTTTTAGTAGAATCCTCAAACCAGTTTCTAAAGACTGTTGCCTTCCAGTGGAAGCCCTAGGAAGTGCAACCTCATCCATATCTCAATGTGTAGGCCAAGCTTTGAAAAACTACAAACCTCAGATGTCCCACTTCCTGGTTGGATTTTTCTCAGGTTTTCGCCTGCCATATGAGTTCTGTTATACTCAGACATCATTCAAACTGTTTTAGAAACTTCAATGTTTTCTATCAAATAATAATAATAATATGCATATATTAGCATCTGGGACAGAGTAGAAGGCAGTTCACTCTGGGCACGCTATTCATCCACAAGTGAAAAGGCTGCCCCCTATCCCAAAAAGGTTAAATAATGGTGTAAAAAAATATTTTTGTCCTGATCGGCGTCCAAAAATACCGATTTCCGATTGTTATGAACACTTGAAATCAACCCTAATTAATCGGCCATTCCGATTAGTAGGTCGACCTCTACTAATCAATAGACAGTTAATTGCCTCTGTTAAAATAATATGCAGCTTAATGTTCTTTGCGCTTATATTTCTTTGTGCAATAAAGATGGCGACACAACAATAATACACATTCACAATAGGCCTATATCTAAAAATACATACATCCAAAATATATATATATATACAGTACCAGTCAAAAGTTTACACCTAATCATTCAAGGATTTTTCTTTTGACTATTTTCTACATTGTTGAATAATAGTGAAGACATAACCATGAAATAACACATATGGAATCATGTAGTAACCAAAAAAGTATTAAACAAATCTAAATATTTTAAATTTGAGATTCTTCATAGTAGTCATGGTTTGCCTTGATGACAGCTTTGCAAACTCTTGGCATTCTCTAAACCAGCTTCACCTGAAATGATTTTCCAACCGGTCTGTTCCCACATATGCTGAACACTTGTTGGCTTGCTTTTCCTGTTGAGAAAGAAATGATGGTAAGTACCACTAAGCACAAACCAGATAGCATGGCGTATCGCTGCAGAATGCTGTGGTAGTCATGCTGGTTAAATGTGCCTTGAATTTTAAATAAATCAAGACGGTGACACCGGCAAAGCACCATCACACCACCTCCATGCTTCACGGTGGGAACCACACATGCAGAGATCATCCGTCCACCTACTCTGCGTCTCTCAAAGTCACTGTTGGAACTAAAAATCTCAAATTAGAACTCATCAGACTAAAGGACAGATTTCCACTGGTCTCATGTCCACATTTTTGCTCATTACTTAAAAATAAACAGATCATATTTACATACGTTTTCAGACCCTTTACTCAGTACTTTGTTGAAGCATCTTTGCCTTTTAGCAAACTCCAGACCGGCTGTCGTGCCTTTTACTGAGGAGTGGCCTCCTTCTAACCACTCTACCATAAAGGCTTGATTTGGTGGAGTGCAGCAGAGATGGTTGTCCTTCTGGAAGGTTCTCCCATCTCCACAGAGGAACTCAAGAACTCTGGCGGAGTGACTATTGGGTTCTTGGTCACCTCCCTGACCAAGGCCCTTCTCCCCCGATTGCTCAGTTTGGCCATGCGGCCAGCTCTAGGAAGAGTGGTTGTGGTTCCAAACTTACATTTAATGATGGAGGCCACAGTGTTCTTGTGGACCTTCAATGCTGCAGACATTGTTTTGGTACCCTTCCACAGATCTGTGCTTCAACACAATTCTGACTCGGATCTCTACAGACAATTCCTTTGACCTCATGGATTGGTTTTTGCTCAGAAAACTGTGGGACCTTTATATAGACAGGTGTGTGTGGCTTTCCAAATCATGTCCAATCAATTGAATTTGCCACAGTTGGACTCCAAGTTGTAGAAACATCTCAAGGATGATCAATAGAAACAGGATGCACCTGAACTCAATTTCAAGTCTCATAGCAAAGGGTGTGAATACTTATGTCGATAAGGTGTTTCTGTTTTTTATTTAAAAAATTGCAACAATTTCTTAACCTGTTTTTGCTTTGTCATTATGGGCTATTGTGTGTTAGATTGCAGAGTTTTATTTAATCCATTTTAGAATAAAGTTGAAGTCGGAAGTTTACATACACTTAGGTTGGAGTCATTAACTCATTTACATTTAAGTCATTTAGCAGACGCTCTTATCCAGAGCGACTTACAAACTGACCTAAGACATGGAATTTTTACTAGGATTAATTGTCAGGAATTGTGAAACTGAATTTAACGTATTTGGCTAAGGTGTATGTAAACTTCCGACTTCAACTGTAAGGCTGTAACGTGACAAAGTCGGAGTCTAAATACTTTTCCATTTTACCTCTGGAGTGTATGAATTAAGCTATTTGAAATGGTTTGAATCTGCAGCAACCTGCCTACACATAGTTTGAAGTACAATACCAACATAGTTATTACTGTAGTAGGTCAAAGCTGTGTGCTGGAAAACCTTGGTAGAGCATGGGTGGAATCGGCATTGTAGTGCTGATGTGAATTTCCTTTTTCGGCTTCAGACCAGTGCCTATTCTCTCTTAAAACAGTTTGTTTTTACTTTCCATGGTTTCTCACCAGAAGGTTATTATGCAACATTATTATACAACATAATTAAGCAATAAGGCCCGAGGGGGTGTGGTGCAGTGTATATGGACAAAATTTTGCAGCTACGGGCTTTGACACGACACTGTGTACCTGGACACAAAGGGGACCATTATTACTTCTAAAAATGGTTACCCATGTAATTAGAATAGTATAAATAGATGTTTTGTCATGCCCATGGTGCATATGGTCTGATATACCATGGATTTCAGCCAATCAGCATTCAGGGCTCGAACCACGCAGTTTATTATACAGCATAACACATGCTCTCCTTGTGAAACTTCACAATGTTGTGCGTTTTTATTTATTAAGATCTCAGTTCATAATCTTACTAATCATTGCTCAAAGCAAGGAATAGTTTTCACGGCCTGCCACATCTGACGAGTGTCAAAATATGCTTTGACACTCGTCAGATGTGGCAGGGCTTTAAAACTATTACGGACTACAAAGGGAAATCCAGCTGCGAGCTGCTCTGTGACGCAGCTAACCCTAACCCTTACCAGATGAGGTAAATGCCTTTTTATGCTTGCTTCGAGGCAAGCAACACTGAAGCATGCATGAGAGCACCAGTTGTTCCGGACGACTATGTGATAACGCTCTCGGTAGCTGATGTGAGCAAGACCTTTAACCTCTTGCTTCTACTTGGGACGCTTGCGTCCCAACTAGAGCTCTGGAAATGCAAATGCACTACGCTAAATGCTAATAGTATTAGTTAAAACTCAAAAGTTCATTAAAATACACATGCAGGGTATCAAATTAAAGCTACACTCGTTGTGAATCCAGGCAACAAGTCAGATTTTTAAAATGCTTTTCGGCGACAGCATGAGAAGCTATTATCTGATAGCATGCACCAATACACTACAACACAAAAGCACAGCAGGGGACGTAAACAAAATAATTAGCATTTCGGTGTTACACAAACCGCACAATAAAATAGAAAACAGTCATTACCTTTCACCATCTTCTTTGTTGGCACTCCTAGATGTCCCATAAACACTATTGGGTCTTTATTTCGATTAAATCGGGCCATATAAAGCCAAGATATCGTTATATGTAGACTGTGTGATAAACGAAAAAAACAGCGATTTCACAACGTAACGTCATTTTTTTAAATTCAAAAAGTAGACGATAAACTTTCACAAAACACTTCGAAATACGTTTGTAATGCTACTTTAGGTATTAGTAAACGTTAATAAGCGATAAAAATCATCCGTAGGCGATGTAAAAATCATTAGCTGTCGTCTTGGAAAAAATTTCACGAGAGAGCTCTTCCGGAATGATCTGGGCGGAGACTGGAGGTAAGTGGTGCCCCTGTTTCGGTTCAACCAAGAATCAAAGATGATTCAATTCACAAGACTCTAGACAACATGGGGATGCTGTGGGAGTTGAATGCTCGGTCTTATCTAATTCGGCTCACTGTTAACAATTGCTGGAAGTGGCACAAGGATATTTATTTCCATTTTCCGTGATCAGGTTTTCCTGCGCTTTCCGATGTAACGCACGTTATGTTATAGCCACAGTCGTGATTTAACCAGTTTTAAAAACGTCCGAGGGTTTCCTATCCACACATTCTAACCATATTCCATTCTAGCCATATTCCTGGCATGAGTAGCAGGGCGCTGAAATGTTGCGCGATTTTTAACAAAATGTTCAAAAAAGTAGAGGGTAGGAGCAACTAGTTAAACAGGTCAACATTCACAAAGCCACTGGGCCACACGGATTACCAGGACATGTACTCCAAGCATGCGAGGACGAACTGGCAAGTGTCTTCACTGACATTTTCAACCTCTCCCTGATGGAGTCTGTAATACCTACATGTTTCAAGCAGACCACCATAGTCCCTGTGCCCAATGAAGCTATGTTAACCTGCCTAAATGATTACCGCCCCATAGCACTCACGTCGGTAGCCATGAAGTGCTTTGAAAGGCTGGTCATGGCTGACATCAAGAGCATCATCCTGGATACCCTAGACCCAATTTGCATTCCACACCACAGATGCACATGCAATCTCTATTGCAGTCCACACTGCTCTTTCCCACCTGGACAAAAGGAACACCTATGTGAGAATGCTGGGACTAAACACGTCCCTCTGCAACTGGATCCTGGACTTCCTGATGGGTACATCACTTGGGCCAAGCTAGCTTTATTCCAGGACCTATTTACTAGGCGGTGTCAGAGGAAGGCCCAAAAAATTGTCTGACTCCGGTTTCCCTAGTCATAGACTGTTCTCTCTGCTACCGCACTGCAAGCGGTACCGAAGCGCCAAGTCTAGGAACAAGATGCTCCCCTCTTGATACTAGCCATCCCGGATTGTGAATACAGCCTCAAGCTCATTACCATAACGCAACGTTAACTATTCATGAAAATCGCAAATGAAATGAAATTAATATGCTAGCTCTCAAGCTTAGCCTTTTGTTAACAACACTGTCATCTCAGATTTTCAAAAATATGCTTCTCAAGCATAGCAAACTAGCATTTGTGTAACAGTACTGATAGCTAGCGTAGCATTTAGCATTAGCAGGAAACATTTTCACAAAAACCAGCAAAAACATTCAAATAAATAATTTACCTTTGAAGAACTTCGGATGTTTTTAATGAGGAGACTCTCAGTTAGATAGCAAATGTTCCGTTTTTCCTGAAAGATTTTTTGTGCAGGAGAAATCGGTCCATTTGGTGCGTCACGTTTGGCTACCAAAAAAAAACAAATTCAGTTATCCAAACGCCAAACTTTTTTCCAAATTAACTCCATAATATCGACTGAAACATGGCAAACGTTGTTTAGAACCAATCCTCAAGGTGTTTTTCACATATCTCTTCGATGATATATGGTTCGTGGAAGTGTCCTTTCCCCTCTGAATCGCATGGCAAAATGCATGCAGCTGAAGATTACGCAACAATTTAGACAAAGGACACCGGGCGGACCCATGGCAAATGTAGTCTCTTATGGCCAATCTTCCAATGATATGCCTACAAATACGTCACAATGCTGCAGACATCTTGGACGAACAGCAGAGCGCTTACGTTCATTCATCACACATTCACAGCCATATAAGGAGACGATGGGAAACAGAGCTCATTTCCTGTTTGAGGTTTCATCTTGGTTTCGCCTGTAGCATGAGTTCTGTGGCACTCACAGATAATATCTTTGCAGTTTTGAAAACGTCAGTGTTTTCTTTCCAAAGCTGCCAATTATATGCATAGTCGAGCATCTTTTCGTGACAAAATATTGTGCTTAAAATGGGCACGTTTTTTTATCCAATAATGACATAGCGCCCCCATAGGTTGAAGAGGTTCAGCTTCTATCCCCAAGCTATAAGACTGCTGAACAATTAATAAAACTGCCATTTGGATGATTTACCTTGACCCCCTCCCCCCCACAGCTACTTGCTGTTTATCTATGAATGGTCACTTTACCCCTACCAACATGTACAAATATCCTCGACTAACCTGTACCCCCCCACATTGACTTGGTACTGGTGCCCCTGTATATAGCCTCAATATTTTGGATTTTACTTTTTGTTTATTTGGTAAATATTTAAACTTTTTCTGGAACTGCATTGTTGGTTAAGGGCTTGTAAGTGTTTCACGGTGAGGTCTACCCCTGTTGTATTTGGCTCTTGTTACAAAGTTTGATTTGATATTTACTATGCAATTATACAATGTAGCTGGCTGGACAGTCATGTGAAATCCATAGATTAGGACCTAATGAATTTATTTAAATGGACTGATTTCCTTATATGAACAGTAAATCTTTGAAATTGTTGCATGATGCATTTATATTTTTGTTCAGTATACTTAAGAGAATAGGAATATTCTCCTTTAAGTCAGGGGTTCCAAAACTTTTTCTCTCAGGCCCCCCTTCCAGCATTGGGGAACATGCCACGCTCCCCTTCGCGCGCACTACGCACAAGCACTGTTCATTAATAAATTGTTCACTCCCATCTTGTTGGCAGAAATAACATTTAGCTGGTTTAAAGCTTATTTCCTGCAGTTCTACACATTTGTCATGATGTGCAGAGAAACTGTTGCTGTTAAAGCTCATTTTCTTGCAAGTCGAAACATTTTGCCACCTGCTAATGTATATTCATGTGACATTAGTGACTCAAACAAACTTGTCTATGTCATATTTTTTTTTCTAAATAGCTCTCTAAAATATGCAATGACTGACACATGACAAGGGAAACTGATGACACATTACTCAATTTAGAAATTTGACCTTGTGCATTTTACTATTAGAACTTTAAAGAGGAAGTTGAAAGCTGGACTGAGTCTCCATCCCCCTCCAAAAAGAAAAATAATGTGGTGCGCCTCACAGTTTGGGGAACCACATATACTAATTTCAGTATCCCGGGTTTACATTTACCAAGTTATGTCTATTTTGAGACCAGGCTGGCACACAGCAAGTCATGTACGCAAGCGATGAATCTGTTTTAACCTGGTGCAGTGTGTGGAACCCCCTCACTACGTTTTACTTGTGAATGGAGATTTCAGATTTTCTGTGAAATATGCTGAAAAGTTATTTAACACAGTGTTGATCAGTCAGCACACATTTAGATTATGAATGTCGATGGCAGGAGAGGAATTTAGTCCGGAGACGGAATGTATTCAACACGTGTTTGACAGCATCGCTGTTTCAATCTGGTTCTGTTTACATGTGCGTTTGGGATTCAACCATTTACTGTAGTCGGTTCAACATAGCTAACTTACTGTTTCCTAATTTGTCATTTGCTTTCTCATGTATGGTTTGTGTTGTGGTCTTGGCTCTTTGTGTGGGCATCAGTTTGTATCTGCTCCAGAGAATGTTTCACCTGTATGCTCAGTAGTGGCCCTAGTACATGTCTCATCCCCTCTCCCCCTGTTCTCTCTGTGGTCTCACAGGCAGCTTACCTCCGGGGAGTGGTGCTCAGCTCAGTCCAGACCCTTCCTCCTCTACCACCACTTTCTCCAGCCTGATGCCTCCTCCCTCCTTTGGATCTCTCCTCCCATCAACAGGGGGAGAAGTGGAGGAGGACGAGGGCATGAAGCACTTGCAACAGGTAGGGTTGCATTATCATGTCAATTAGACATCCATTAATTTTTACATCCAAGTACTGGATTTATTGTCAGGATTACGATTACACTTGATGTACTGGCTGAATGTGAGTTAGTGTTATGTAAATGTTCATATTTTTTTAATCCTCTCCCACCCTTGTAGGAGGCTGAAAAGATGGTGGCATCTCTGCAGGACACATCCCTTGAGGAGGAGTGTTTCACTCAAGCACTGCAGGAGAGCCACAACATTACCTCCCAATCTCTTACACACCCAGCCCCACACTCACACACACACACCGCTGGACACACACACTCCCACTCTGCCCATAGGGACTGTGCCCTGCCCCTCTCCCACGAGGCAGCCATGAAGTGGTTCTACAAGGACCCCCAGGCAGAGATCCAAGGTAGACACACACATTCACAATTTTTAGAAGTTAGTGCATTTGGAAAGTATTCAGAAGCCTTGACCGTTTCAACATTTTGTTACATTACAGCCTTATTCTAAAATGGATTAAATGTTTTTTTTCTCATCAATCTACACGGAATACCCCATAAAGACGAAGCAAAAAACGTTATTTTTGTATTAAAAATGAACTGGAGTCAAATTTAAGCATTCAGACCCTTTACGCAGTACTTTGTTGAAGCATCTTTGTCAGCGATTACAGCCTCGTGTCTTCTTGGGTTTGATGCTACAAGATTGGCGCACCTGTATTTGGGGAGTTTCTCCTCTTCTCTGCAGATCCTCTTATGCTCTGTAATATTGGATGGGGAGCGACGCTGCACAGCTATTTTTAGGTCTTTCCAGAGACGTTCGATCGGGTTCAAGTCCGGGCTCTGGCTGGGCCACTCAAGGATATTCAGAGACTTGTCCTGAAGCCACTCCTGCATTGTCTTGGCTGTGTGCTTAGGGTCGTTGTCCTGTTGGAAGGTGTACCTTCGCTCCAGTCTGAGTTCCTAAGCGTTCTGGAGCAGGTTTCCATCAAGGATCTCTCTGTACTTTGCCCTTTTCAGCCTTCCCTTGATCCTGACTAGTCTCTCAGTCCCTGCTGCTGAAAAACATCCCCACAGCATGATGCTGCCACCACCATACTTTACCGTAGGAATGGTGCAAGGTTTCCTCCAGACATGAAGCTTGGTACTCAGGCCAAAGAGTTCAATCTTGGTTTCATCAGACTAGAGAATCTTGTTTTTTAGTAAGAATGGGAGTAAACGCTGAGGTACAAATGCTGATAGACATGCCAAAGACGACTCAAAGCTTTAATCGCTGCCAAAGGTCCTCCTACAAAGTATTGATTCTGGCATGTGAATACTTACGTAAATGAGGTATTTCTGTATTTTATTCTCAATAAATTTGCAGTAATGTCTAACAACATGTGCTGAGATGAGGATCTAAAAATGAATTTAATACATTTTGAATTCAGGCTCTAACACAACATGTGTAATAAGTCAAGGGGTTGGAATACTTTCTGAAGGCACTGTACATATCAATTTGCATATAATACCTTACAGATACTTTTTCATATTGTTTTGTCATGACCCTGGTCCAGGTCCCTTCTCCACTGTGGAGATGTGTGAGTGGTTCCAGGCGGGCTACTTCTCCATGACACTGCTGGTAAAGAGGGGTTGTGATGAGGGCTTCCAGCCCCTGGGTGACGTCATCAAGATGTGGGGGCGCGTGCCCTTCTCCCCCGGCCCCTCCCCCCCACCCCTGCTGGTGAGACAGCCTCCACCACCTCGGGGGTCCTCTGTGAGTCAGCGAGCACACGTCTGTCTGGGTGTTTCTGTTTACTGGTGGTTTGTTTAGTGGTGTGCGTGTGTGGGGTTAGTTTGTCAGTTAACCCAGGTACAGCAAAGGCACAGAGATACTTGACTGTGGTGAACAACTTTTATTTGAATAAGTAAAGTATCAAAGTATATATTGTCTCTTGTAGCTGTATCGTGTATCTATCCAGAGCAGATAATCAGTAGTGTATCTGGTAGGGATGCACCGATATGCCATTTTTTTCCTTGCCAAAAAAACAATACCGATTTGATTACATTTTTTTAGCGGCCTTTTTAAGCATTCTAGTACAGTTAAATAGTTGAAACACACACACTGACCAAAAAGTTATTTTGTTGGCATTTACGTATGTCCCCATTACCAGTAAAACATAATCAAAACCTATTTATTTCATTTACTTGGTGTGCTGTTTTGTTGTTCAGTCTCAACCAGGATTTCATCATACGTGTCAAGCGATGAAGTTTCAGCTGTGTCTGTCCGTGACCTCTCTTCCTTGATGCACACTGTCACTGTGTCCGTTTCCATCTTGTCCAGCTGTCTAACATTTCACATAAACCCTGTTTCTTGTCTGCATCAAAGTAGCGCTCCTTGTAGCAAGCATCGAGCATGGTGGCGACACAGTAAAGAGGCTCCGAGAGTATGCCACTGAATCGCTTGTTCACAGCCACTTGTAGAGTACTTTTGCAAGTTTTAACCCCTCTAAAATGTTCTTCCTCTTTCAAATGACTGCTCGACTTGAACTTGTTTAGTTGTTGGAACTTGTTGCTTTTCTTCTGTGTAGCGCTGTATTTTTGTAGCGTCATCTACCTACGTTATATAGGTATGCACGACAGCTTTGACATCGGTTTTGCACTAGACATCTGGCCGATGTTGCCATTTTTAGGTAATATCGGCCGATTCTGATATGCTTACCAATTTATATTGTATATCCCTAGTATTTGGTGTGCTTGGTGGTTTTCTAAAGCAGTGGCATAGTTGGTACGGTAACTCTGTAGGTCTTGTTCCGCAGGGCAATATGGATCAGGAGCTGCTGAAGAAACAGTTAGAACAAGCAGCCACTGCAGCTTTATACCAGCAATTGCAGATAAGGTTTCAGCACATGAACAGGTAGGCACAAACACACACACTGGATGTATATGAGGGTATTCGTCAGTGTACTAATGTGTTTCTGTTTTCAGGAGTGGGGAATCTAGCATGATGAACAGGTCCATGTCAGTACCAGATAATGGGTCTATGTGGGACATGCGTACCTCAGCCTCCCAGCAGTCAGGTACCCGCTGCATCATTATCTGCTTCACATACACCTTTTATATAAGCACACTTTATACAGATGCGGTCAAATATATTGTTTCACGTTCTTCAAAAATAATTTATAATTTAAAACTTTTGGTGTTAACACGTATTTGTTTGATTTACAACTGCACAGAACCACACAAAAAATCTCTGGAAAATTATGCTTTTTCATTTCAAAGGCAAAAATGGCCTGGACTAAATTGTTAAGATTTCAAATTAATTTGGTTGGAGGCAAGGTCATTCTCAGCAAATGTAATTTATCCTACAGCTGGTAAGTTGCTGGTGCCTACAGGGTAAAAATAGCCATTCAACCAGTTTTGAAGAGGCCATTCTGCTCCATTGCACTCCATTTTCAAGTGCAAGGGTGCTAATATATTTTACCATATTTGTATAAGGAAAGGGGGAAACCTAGTCAGTTGTACAACTGAATGGCTTCAACTAAAATGTGTCTTCCGCATTTAATCCAATCTCTGAATCAGAGAGGGTGGGTGGCTGCCTTAATCGACATCCACTTCTTCAGCGCCCGGGGAACAGTGTGTTAACTGCCTTGCTCGGGGGCAGAATGACAGATTTTTACCTTGACAGCTTGGGGATTCGATCCAGCAACCTTTCGGTTACTGGCCCAACACTCTAACCACCAAGCACACGCTCTTGCATCCTCCAAGACTGATAGACCTCAGCTATACATCTTTTCATTCACCCAGATGTCCTTCTACATGGGGTGGCAGGGTAGCCTAGTGGTTAGAGCGTTGGACTAGTAACCGGAAGGTTGCAAGTTCAAACCCCTGAGCTGACAAGGTACAAATCTGTCATTCTGCCCCTGAACTGCCCCTAGGTCGTCATTGAAAATAAGGATTTTAACTGACTTTCCTAGTTAAATAAAGGTAAAATAAAAAATAAAATGTTGCCATTGTATGTCAGTAATGTGTTTGTGGCCTGTTCCAGGAGGTGAGGCCAACCTATGGGACTTAACCATGAGTCATTCCACTCAGGGGCCATCTCTGGAGCAGCTACAGAAGGTACTGTCTTTATTGACTTTGTCCCCCCTCTCTCTCCTCTCTTTCTCTTGCTGACTCTCTCTCTGTTCATCTCTTGTACCTCAGCTCCAGGACCGGCGTGAGGCTGAACTCAGGGCCAAGGAGGAGGAGAGGAAGCGGCGGGAGGAGAAGAGGCGGCAGCAGGAGGAGCAGAAGAGGCGTGAGGAGGAGGAGCTGTACAGGCGTAAGCAGCAGTGTCGGCAGCAGCAGGAGCTGATCCTGAAGCTGCTGCAACAGGCCCAGCCCGGGGGCCCAGGGTGTATCGCTGGGTCAGGGTCAGGGACTGTGTGGAGTGGCCCCCAGGTCTCAGCGCTCTCCAAGCAAGGCAAGAGCCTCAGCCTGCTGGAGCTGGAGACCGAGAGGCTGCTCAAACAGCAGGCCCAGCACCAGAGGGCCCAGCAGCAGAGGGACAGGGTGAGGAACCCCCCCCAACAAAAAAAAAACTTCACACGGGCTGTCCTGCTATGTCTACAGGGAGGTTTTAAAAGTGTAGTAGTTTCCTGAGAAGAAATGTGTGTTCTGAGGATATTTATTACAATGCCCATAAGTGTAACCAGCAGGACCTAAAATTACCACCTGCCAAATGCCGGTATTGGCATGTAAGGTCTATTTCAACAGCCACGTTGGCAGGTGGTCAGGACTCCACAATGCAAACATTTCTCTCGCATTTCTGTTGTTCTGCCCCTGAACAAGGCAGTGAACCCACTGTTCCTAGGCCTTCATTGTAAATAAGAATTTGTTCTTAACGGACTTGCCTTGTTAAATAAAGGTAAAAAAAGACGAAAATATATATGTTTGGGTTACTGTACCACCAACTGAATTTTGCTTTGCCCGGAGTACCCCTAAAGTACCCCCTCGTGCATTTTACCAGTAACCCCATAGACTCATGAGTCTTCTCAAGTACCCCCTGTGAATAGGCTAAATAGCCCCAGTGACCCTGGTACCCCTGGTTGGGAATCACTGGTCTAATTGACTCTGAAGTCTACTAAAGTGCGACTTTGTCCATCTGATTCTTGGCTATTTACATTGTTTTGTTCATAAACAAGGTTTTTCAATGTTTTGAGTTTGCTTCAACTCCTAGCGAAGACACACTAGTGGGGGGGGGGGGTGTAATTATGGCAAAAATATATTTGGGCTGGTGGACCAGGCCCTGATAACCAGTAGTGTGACCCATGTCCCTCTGTTCTTTCTCTGTCTTCCTCCAGCATGGAGGCCTGTCTATGGGTCAGTGGGGTGAGGGGTCTGTGGGCATGTGGTCTGGTGGGGGCATGGAGCCCAAAGGCAGCTCTGGAGGTATGGGTGTCTGGGAGGAGGCTGTGAAGAACCAGAACAGCCTCCGCAACATGGGCATGAAGAACAGCCGCAGCAGCCCCTCTCTTAGGTACACCTCACTGTGTGTGTGTGGTGCATTGTGTTTACCTCTGTTTAAAGCTGTGTGTTAACGTTTTGTGTGTATGTAAACTGTTTCAAGGCCTGTGTGTGTGTAAACATTGTTTCCGTGTCCACCTGCAGTGAGCAGTACATGTTAAGGAAGAAGCGTACAGAGGAGGAGGACAAATTGCTGAAGCTGCTGCAGGGCATGAAACCCCAGGACGGCTTCACCACCTGGTGTGAACAGATGCTGCACGCGCTCAACACCTCCGCTAACAACTCCCCCTCCTCGTCCCTGGATGGTAACGAATGCTCCACCTCTTTCACTTCATCACTGGATCTGTGTCCCTGCGACCGGCCCCATGAATATACTCAAATATAATGTCATCACTCATTCACACTATCTGGGTGTGCACCAGCTCATGCTTTTTATCCCTCTAATCACACTGACATCAATGCAAATATATTCAAAACGATTTCCTTTCCGCCCCCCCAAAAATATGAAAAGCCGATAAATACATTTTGCTCCGTCTAATTGTCTGGGAGAAGAAAAAAAGCCCTATTGCAAAAAATAATAGTTGTTAGCCTATTAATAAATGGGAAATACCAGTCGATGGAAATACATTTGACCGGTCATGCTTATCTGTCTATAGGTTAGTTACCATAATTAAGCTATTTTCATTAGTCCAGCATCTTATCACATGCTCACAGCATACAGATAGAGCCTAGCTTCAGCTGAAACTCTGCCAGACAGCACGAGAGTAACTGCTACAGCTCCTCAAACAGCATGTTCATTGCTGCTGTTGTGAAACATGCTTTTTTAAGTCCAATCATTGCATAGCAATTCTAAATATTTTTCAACTGGTAATTGAAGTGCACTTCCCATTCGTCATTCAAGTGCATAGGCAACGGTAGGCAGGCATCAGAACCACTTTGCAATGAGCTGGAGGCAGTAGCCTATGCATATTATGAGGCATGTCTTGCCTTGCTTCAAAAGCTAAAAATCCGACCATATTGTGGAAGCAATTATTTTATAAAGACTTCCATATGCCATTGCAACCTGATGCCTATTTCTCTCATGCTCTATTTGTTTTCAAATCAACTTTCAATGTCCAGCAGCCAATGGCACAGTTCTAGTCATATTAGCAACCCATGCTAGTTGTTGCATCTTTAGATCTCCCCTCTTTCAAAATTTTGAATGGATATTTTCATCTGTCAAATGTAACCGGTTGCGTGTGCGGTGCGCTTTTGACAACGTTGTGGAATGAACATTCTCGTGTAACCTACTGTCTTGTGCACGTTGCTGCGCTTATGATGTGAAGAAACATTTAGCATCAGCCTTAAACATTTAGCATCAGCCTTAGGCTTCTCCAACCTCTGATGCTGCTGCTGGTCATTTGTATCCTACCAAACTTGTAGCCTACCAAAATTGCCTGCTACTCAGCACTATTGTCCCTCTAATCACTCTAAGCTATAATAGAAGGCACTGTGATGCCAAAAAGTTGGTTGTCTGGGAGGTTATACATGTAGAGTGTGCGACTCTTTTGTTTTTATAGCTTACAGTTTATTCACCGTTATTCAGCATCTCTACACTGAATTATTTTCTTGGGTGTGCGCAAGCTCATGCTTTTTATCACTCTGACATCAATGTAGATTTTTAGATTTTCTAATACATTTAACACTTCATGAGAGCCCATGAGCTCATGTTGTGCAACATTTCTGAAGGCTATGCAATTGTAGGAGAACACTTTCCTAATGCACTGTGTGTGTGTGTATATATATATTTGCGGCAATCTCAGAACAATTCCATTGCGGAGCCTCCAGTGGCATGCAGAGGCCAAATTCAGGTCCATACTGCATCGCCATGCGCCTCCCAAATTTTGTAACAATGTAGTGGGCTCTGTATAACTCCGCATTGACATGATTGGTTGAGGGCGGTATATCCTGTAGAAAGAGAACAAACTGCACTGCTCCACAAAGCGCAAGTAAACTCAGCAAGAAAAGAAATGTCCAATTTTCAGGACCCTGTCTTTCAAAGATAATTTGTAAAAAACCAAATAACTTCACAGATCTTCATTGTAAAGGGTTTAAACACTGTTTCCCATTCTTGTTCAATGAACCATAAACAATAATTAATGAACATGCACCTGTGGAACAGTCGTTAACCTCTCTAGGGTATGCGCTAGCGTCCCACCTGGCCATCATCCAGTGAGATTGCAGAGCACCAAATTCAAATACAGAAATACTCATTATAATAATTCAGAAAATATAGGTTTAAAGATGAACTTCTTCTGAATCCAACCATGGTGTCAGATTTTAAAAAATGCTTTATGGTGAAAGCATACCATACAATTATTTGAGAATATAGCCCAGCAGACAAATCATTACAAACTGTAACCAGCCAATTAGAAGAGTTACACAAGTCAGAAATAGAGAGAAAATGAATCCCTTACCTTTGATCTTCATATGGTTGCACTCAGAAGACATTAATTTATTCAATAAATGTTCCTTTTGTTCGATAAAGTCTCTTTATATCCAAAAACCTCCATTTTGTTCGCTCGTTTTCTTCAGTAATCTACAGGCTCAAACGCAGTCACCACAGACAGACAGAAAATCCTAATTGTATCCGTAAAGTTTGTAGAAACATTTCAAACGATGTTCATAATCAATCCTCAGGTTGTTTTTAGCCTAAATAATCAATGATATTTCAACCGGACAATAACATCGTCAATATAAAAGGTAAACAAAAAAGGCACTCTCTCGGTCTCGCGCATTAAAAAGCTCTGACACGGCAGGGTCCACTCATTCAGACTCCTCTTACTCCCTCATTTTTCAGAATACAAGCCTGAAACAATTTCTAAAGACTGTTGGCATCTAGTGGAAGTCATAGGAACTGCAATTTGAGTCCTAAGTCAAAGGATACTGTAATGGCATTGAATAGAAAAATCCTACTTCCTGAATGGATTTTTCTCAGGTTTTTGCCTGCCAAATCAGTTCTGTTATACTCAGACACTATTTTAACAGTTTTGAAAACTTTAGTGTTTTATATCCACTATCAATTATATGCATATCCTATCTTCTGGGCCTGAGTAGAAGGCCGTTTAAATTTGGGCACGCTTTTCATCCAAATTTCCAAATGCTGTCCCCTACCCTAGAGAAGTTAAGACACTAACTGCTTACAAACGGTAGGCAATTAAGGTCACAGTTATGCAAACTTAGGACACTAAAGAGGACTTTCTACTGACTCTGAAAAGCACCAAAAGAAAGATGGCCAGTATCCCTGCTCATCTGTGTGAACATGCCTTAGGCATGCTGCAAGGAGGCATGAGGACTGCAGATATGGCCAGGGCAATAAATTGCAATGTCCGTACTGTGAGACGCCTAAGACAGAGCTACAAAGGGACAGGACGGAAAGCTGATAGTCCTCACAGTGGCAGACCACGTGTAACAACACCTGCCCAGGAGCGGTACATCCGAACATCACACCTGTGGGACAGGTACAGGGTGGCAACAACTGCCCGAGTTACACCAGGAACGCACAATCCCTCCATCAGTGCTCAGACTGTCTGCAATAGGCCTAGATAGGCTGGACTGAGGGCTTGTAGGACTGTTGTATGGCAGGTCCTCACCAGACATCACCGGCAACAACGTCGCCTATGGGCACAAGCCCACCGTCGCTGGACCAGACAGGACTGGCAAAAAGTGACGAGTTGCGGGTTTGTCTCACCAGGGGGATGGTCTGATTCACATTTATCGACGATGGAATGAGCGTTACACCGAGGCCTGTACTTGATTTGGAGGTGGAGGGTCCGTCATGGTCTGTTGCGGTGTGTCACAGCATCATCGGACTGAGCTTGTCATTGCAGGCTATCTCAACGCTGTGCGTTACAGGGAAGACATCCTCCTCCCTCATGTAGTATGCTTCCTGCAGGCTCATCCTGACATGACCCTCCAGCATGGCAATGCCACCAGCCATACTGTGTGTGATTTCCTGCAAGACAGGAATGTCAATGTTCTGCCATGGCCAGCGAAGAGCCCGGCTCTCAATCCCATTGAGCACGTCTGGGACCTGTTGGATCGGAGGGTGAGGGCTAGGGCCGCCCCCCCCCCCCAGAAATGTCCGGGAACTTGCAGGTGCCTTGGTGGAAGAGTGGGGTAACATCTCACAGCCAGAACTGGCAAGTCTGGTGCAGTCCATGAGGAGAAGATGCACTGCAGTACTTAATGCAGCTGGAGGCCATACCAGATACTGACTGTTACTTTTTGATTTTGACCCGCAGTTTGTTCAGGGACACATTATTCAATTTCTCTTAAGTCACATGTCTGTGGAACTTGTTCAGTTTATGTCTCAGTTGTTGAATCTTATGCTCATACAATTATTTACACATGTTAAGTTTGCTGAAAATAAATGCAGTTGACAGTGAGAGGACTTTCTTTTTTTGCTGAGTTTAGTATGAATTCCCTGACTGCTGCTGAGGCTGTATCACCGTAAATGCTGCATGGCCTATGCAGGCATTGGATTGATCATGCTCCCAGATGCACAATGCACATTCATTGTTTCATAATTGAATTGTGTGAATTGTTTGACTGTTAGTGTATATTAATACCCAATTACATAAATCACCAGTACAGTACATTTACCCTTCATTCCTATCATTTCTAAACTACTATTTACCCTTCATTCCTATCATTTTTAAACTACGATGTTTGTTACTTTGGTGACTGTAATTTCTGTCAATGCATTCAATATTATTTCCCATTCTCATTGTCGGAGTGCACAACCTATGCTAAATTAGTGAGAAACGAGTTTTGGTTTATTTCATTCCATCTACAAGTTTTGTGAATTTAGTCAGCGTCTTTTGTCTGGAGCGCTCCTGTCAATGTTAGGATGCGCACGCATAGAAGTAGACCTATAGGCTACCTGGCCTGCATATAAATGTGCCCATTTGGGGATCAGAGAGTTTCTGATTGGCTTAACGCACCACCATTAATGTCCTGTGGAGCTTCTCAAAGTAAGGTTTTCTTCGCCTCAAACAGCAAGCAAACGGTCTGTTTTTACATCCATTAAGAATTACAGTGGTTCCTCAATGTATTCAAAAAATCTTTCCACCTCTCTTTTGGTAACCACTCGGAGTGAAAGGGAAAAATGTCATGCTCTGATCAAGTAGGAACGTCATAAAATAGGTCTTCCTGATTACTTCAGTGCTTGACTTGGACTGAAATAGTTTCCGGAACTCATTTTGTTTATATACTGTTTATATCCAGGATGTATAACATCCTGCCGTGTTTCGGAGTCCCATAGGGCAGTGCACAATTGGCTCAGCGTCGTTCAGATTTGGCCTGAGTAGGCCGTCATTTTAAACAAGAATTTGCTCTTAACTGACTTGCCTAGTTAAATAAAGAAAAAATATTTAGGTGCAAGCGCTCCACAATACCTTTGAGCTAATATTCTATAAGAGGAACAGGAGCTCAAGCAGTTGAACATTTGATGTGCCTGTACTCAGCTCCGGTGAACTCCTGTCCAAGTCAAGAACTGATTCTTATCCCATGCACAAATAGCCTACAGCTGTGTCTGTCCTGAGCTCACTGGCACGTTGTAACTCTGAGCGCCCAGAATATTTTATATAATGTTGCAAGTTCGCTAGCACATTCGGGCTGGACCCAAGTTACTAGTTGAGCCAATGTTTAAAGTTTGTTGCAGACAGGCCATGTGTAGCCGTTGTGATTTATAGGATATTTATTTTTATCACCAGATTTTCTACCTGCAGGCAGCAATGTTTTTATTTGTTGGCTTTATGTCGGCTATTTTTTACGTAGTTGGCAATGACAATAGCAGTTACTTTTTAGGTTTGTATAATTTTCATTTAGATAGAATTTTGATTAACCACATGACAATGAATTTTTAAAAATATATATATTATATATTTTTTTACCTTTTATTTAACTAGGCAAGTCAGTTAAGAACAAATTCTTATTTTCAATGACGGCCTAGGAACAGTGGGTTAACTGTGTGTTCAGGGGCAGAACGACAGATTTGTATATTGTCAGCTCAGGGGTTTGAACTTGCAACCTTCCGGTTACTAGTCCAACGCTCTAACCACTAGGCTACGTTATAAAATGGTTTAATGAAAATGTGCATATGAAAACCATAACTGGCACACAGATCGGTAGAAATGGTAAGATAAATTGGCATTCCACATGAGAAAGGTTAGACTTTTTCCCTCATGGTTATCTAGCTCTCCTGTGCCCTCTTGAGGCATTTGTCTTATTTCATCAACCGTAAGCTAAATGCATAGTTGATTTTATTAAAATGCATAAGGTATGTCTATCTATGGAAATATGCACGTTTTAAATTTTAGACCAATGAATTGGTCGAAAGAACAGACTGCTTTCGGTCGACCAAGATCCATTTTAGTCGGGGGCAGCCCTAATTAAAATTTTCCACATTTTCCTAAAAGAAACTTTGCTTCACACCTACGCAAACATCTACTCCGTTGCCAGACTCCCTGGCTCCAGAATTTCCTCTCTTGCTCAACCTTTTCCCCTGGTTTTAAGTGTAAATGTCTGTGGTCTTCCTGTGAGCAGTAGCCACCATCGTGGCCTATCTGAAGGAGGTGGAGTCTCCCTACGAAGTCCTTGACTTTATCCGCTCCTACCTGGGCGACACTGTGGAAGCCAAAGAGTTTGCCAAGCAGTTCCTGGAGCGGCGTGCCAAACAGAAAGCCAACCACCAGAGGCAGCAACAGCAGGTGTGTGTTATATGTATATTGAACAAATATAAACGCAACATGCAACAATTTCAAATATTTTAGCATTAGTTCATGTAAGGAAATTGGTCAGTTGAAATGAATTCATTAGGTCCTAATCTATGGATTTCAAGATGGAAATACAGATATGCATCTATTGATCACATGTACCTTAAAAAAAAGAAGTAGGGGCATGGATCAGAAAACCAGTCCAGTATCTGGTGTGACCACCATTTGCCTCATGCAGCGTGACACATCTTCACATGGAGTTGATTGTGCTGTTGATTGTGAGCTGTGGAATGTTGTCACACCCACTCCACTTCAATGGCTGTGCGAAGTTGCTGGATATTGGCGGGAACTGGAACACATTGTCGTACAAGTCGATCCAGAGCATCCCAAACATGCTCAATGGGTGACATGTCTGAGTATGCAGGCCATTAGGGAACAGAGATTTTCAGCTTCCAGGAATTGTGTACAGATCCTTGCGACATGGGGCCGTGCATTATCATTCTGAAACATGAGGTAATGACGGCGGATGAATGGCATGACAATGAGCCTCAGGATGACGTTGCGGTATCTCTGCATTCAAATTGCCATAGATAAAATGCAATTGTGTTCGTTGTCTGACGCTTATGCCTGCCCATACCATAACCCCACCACCACCATGGGGCACTCTGTTCACAACGTTGACATAAGCATACGACGCCATACACGTCTGGCATCGGCCCGGTACAGTTGAAACCCGGGACTCATCTGTGAAGAGCACTCTTCACCAGTGGCCGTTGAAGGTGAGAATTTGCCCACTGAAGTTGGTTACAACGCCAAACTGCAGTCAGGTCAAGACCCTGGTGAGGATGACGAGCACGTAGATGAGCATCCCTGAGACAGTTTCTGACAGTTTATGTAGAAATTCTAAGAGTTGTACGAACCCACAGTTTCATCAGCTGTCGGGGTGGCTGGTCTCAAACGATCCTGCAGGTGAAGAAGCCGGATGTGGAGGTCCTGGGCTGGCTTGGTTACATGTGGTCTGGGGTTGCGAGGACGGTTGGACGTACTGCCAAATTCTCAAATTATGGTATCGCAATGAACATTAAATTCTCTGGCAACAGCTCTGGTGAACATTCCTGCGGTCAGTTGCACGCTCCCTCAAAACGTGAGACATCTGTGGCTTTGTGTTGTGACAAAACTGCACTTTTAAGAGTAGCCTTTTGTCCCTAGCACAAGGTTCACATGTGTAATGATCATACTGTTAAATCAGCTTCTTGATATGCCATAAATGGCAGGTGCATGGATTATCTTGGCAAAGGAGAAATGCTCACTTAACAGTGATGTAAACACATTTTTGCACAAAATCTGAGAAATAGGCTTTTTGTGTATGGAATATTTCTGGAATCTTTTGTTTCACCTCACGAAACACGGGACCAACACTTTACATGTTGTGTTTATATTTTTGTCCAGTATAATAATAAATATACACTGCTCAAAAAAATAAAGGGAACACTAAAATAACATATCCTAGATCTGAAAGAATGAAATATTCTTATTAAATACTTTTCTTTACATAGTTGAATGTGCTGACGACAATATCACACACAAATTATCAATGGAAATCAAATTTATCAACCCATGGAGGTCTGGATTTGGAGTCACACTCAAAATTAAAGTGGAAAACCACACTACAGGCTTATCTAACTTTGATGTAATGTCCTTAAAACAAGTCAAAATGAGCCTGAGTAGTGTGTTTGGCCTCCACGTGCCTGTATGATCTCCCTACAACGCCTGGGCATGCTCCTGATGAGGTGGCAGATGGTCTCCTGAGGGATCTCCTCCCAGACCTGGACTAAAACATCCGCCAACTCCTGGACAGTCTGTGGTTGGTGGATGGAGCGAGACATGATGTCCCAGATGTGCTCAATTGGATTCAGGTCTGGGGAACGGGCGGTCCATAGCATCAATGCCTTCCTCTTGCAGGAACTGCTGACACACTCCAGCCACATGAGGTCTAGCATTGTCTTGCATTAGGAGGACCCCAGGGCCAACCGCACCAGCATATGGTCTCGCAAGGGGTCTGAGGATCTCATCTCGGTACCTAATGGCAGTCAGGCTACCTCTGGCGAGCACATGGAGGGCTGTGCGGCCCCCCCAAAGAAATGCCACCCAACACCATGACTGAACCACTGCCAAACTGGTCATGCTGGAGGATGTTGCAGGCAGCAGAACGTTCTCCACGGCGTCTCCAGACTGTCACATGCTCAGTGTGAACCTGCTTTCATCTGTGAAGAGCACAGGGCGCCATTGGCGAATTTGCCAATCTTGGTGTTCTCTGGCAAATGCCAAACGTCCTTCTTGCCACAGCTTGCATTGATGTGCCATCCTGGATGAGCTGCACTACTTGAGCCACTTGTGTGGGTTGTAGACTCCGTCTCATGCTACCACTAGAGTGAAGGCACCGCCAGCATTCAAAAGTGACCAAAACATCAGCCAGGAAGCATAGGAACTGAGAAGTGGTCTGTGGTTATCACCTGCAGAACCACTCCTTTATTGGGGGTGTCATGCTAATTGCCTATAATTTCCACCTGTTGTCTATTCCATTTGCACAACAGCATGTGAAATTTATTGTCAATCAGTGTTGCTTCCTAAGTGGACAGTTTGATTTCACAGAAGTGTGATTGACTTGGAGTTACATTGTGTTGTTTAAGTGTTCCCTTTATTTTTTTGAGCAGTGTATATTCTGTTTAGCAGACTCTTTTATCCAAAGCAGTTTAGTCATGTGTGCATTCATTTATATGTGTAGGTGGTACCTGGAATCAAACTGCCATGCTCTACCAACTAAGCTACAAAGGACATTAGCGTATTTTGTGTATTTCGTTGACCAAAAAATTACAATTAAATCATTTTCAATCCCACTTTGAAACACAATAAAATGTGAAGAAGTCCAACGGGGATGTTTGTGGTGTGGATGTGTAAGAGATTATAAGTAACCAACATCCCTCTCCCCCACCAGTTATCAAAAGAAGTTCCAGGACTGTCCGTGAACAACTTTCCTCTACAGGTAGGCTCCACCTCAAGTCATGACCAACACTCTTTTTATAATATCAATCTATACTTTTCTAATGTTTGAGCACTTATTGGAATTTGCAAATACCCAATACATTGTCGGTAACCACGTTTTTCTCTCTCCCCCCTCTCTCATCTGTGTAGTCCATGTTCCAGGCAGCCCAGATGGGGAAGGGAGGAATGTATGACAGCCAAGCTGCAAAGATGAAGAAGAAACAGAACATGATGCTTCACTCCGACCCCAGCATCTTAGGTATGCGGACACTCAGTCAATAATACATACAGTATATTTATTAAATGTCTCGCAGCACAGTGAAAAGTAAACTAAATGGAATGAAGTATTGAGTAGTGGATGTTTTTATATGCAGGTGTTAGAGTCTTATCAAAGAGTAATAACTGGAAGAAGGACAGGCCAAGTTTATTCATCCCATCGGGTCGTATAGCTGCAAAGACAAGATATGACGATACATATCTTGTATCGTCATATCTACACATCTAGACAGCCTATACATGTCTGTTGCTAGGCAGGAACTTAATTGGTTCCTCTCACTGGTGTAGTCATGGTCCTGCCTGATGCTAGAACCTTCATGTATATGTGTAAAATAGGACTGTAGTAGCAGGGTCGCTAGGGTGTTCCCCTCTGGCCCGCCTCCAAGGTTTCTTCTCACTTCTGTTGACTTGACCTCGAGCCGAATTCCTTGCTCCTCCGTAGTTCTGCAGTTGGCCTGCCTTATCAAAAACTGTTGCCCTTCGCCTCCCTCAGTAGCTTTCCATACTCATTCCATATTCACCCTTCATTGACACAGAACATAAATAGTTATCATACATGTAATGTAATCAGTAAGTTCATCTTCAACTAGCCTACATGGTTAAATAAATGTTAAAATATATAGGTATATTTATGTATTAAGTTACTCTCCCATTTTGGGTTCTATCTACAGAATACTGTAAACTTCTGAAATGTACTTTCCAGATGTGAAAAGTAGTGGAATCCATGCTGGATGTGAATAGAAGTGAACCATGGTGTTTCTCCTGCAGGATATTCATTCCTGGGCGCAGGGGACAGGATGAGCCTGGGCGAGATGGAAACAGTGGAAGATTATTGATCCACAGCATCTACCTGAATCCACCTGAGGCCTTATACCTGGCATACGAGACACACACACACATTCACAGACCGACATACGCACACACACTGACGAATGTGCACTGCTGAGCTACTTTGCCCCCTCTTGGATGAGGACCTTGTAAAGTACTGTTTTCTCCCTCGTCTCTCAGTGAGAGGGGCCGGAAGGGGTGTGCAGAGAGGAGTACCCTTCCGCACTTCTTACAGTTAAGCACCTTAAACTAAACTAATGCACTTTATTACATGGGGTTTCAATATTTGAAATGAAGTTTTGCCTGTTTTTTTGTTTTTGTTGGTTTTAGGATGCAAAATGTGCATATATTATGTCTATGATATGAATATACACAAGTGGATGTGTGTGTGCAAACATACCCAAGTAAGGAACTGGAGGTTACATCTCTGATAATAATGGTGAGGGGTTGGGGGAGTGATGAGCATTTGGTTTAGAAAGTATATTCTTTTTTGAAAAGAGACACTGTTGTTTTTTTAAACATTTTATATAAAATGTAAAGCTATAGCAAATTTGCATTTTAAGAAAAACTTGAATGTTTGCACTTACAAAAACAAACAAAAGTTGTTGTGGATAAGTAGTGGAAGAAAAATATGTTTCTGAATGCTGGTGTCTGTGTGGTAGACTCAAAGCCTGCACACTTTTTATTGCTTACAGAGATGCATAAAAAGGCCATGTTTTTACTTTGTTCCATGAAACTTTTTTTTACTTTGTGAAGGATGTATGCAATTTGTGCCCATGTTAGATGTATGAGTGATGAGTAGCCAATGAATGTGTGGATGTTATTTTTGTACATGGGTTCTTTAAGCGAGAGTGGGAGTGGATAGGGCTCTTTTCATCCAATCTTTCACCAGCTCCTCATCCCCTAAATGACTTCATGATGGTCTGCGTTTCTGTCCAGTTACCTGAATGGCCGCTCGTGTTCTGGCATTGGTGCTTTGCTGCCCTCATGCTCTTCTCTCGCGACGAGTCACGGGTATACAGGCTCTGATTCGCTGATTGAACTGTGAAAGCAAATGTCTTGTTTCAAGGCAGATTTCCGAGGTATATTTTACTGCAGTACAGGCCCTGTCTCTCAATCTCACTCTTGTTAAAAGAACCATAAATAGTTATGTTTAATAATTATCTTCCTTGTGGTTATGAAAGTTGGTAAGACCAGAGAAGTTCCTTGCATTTTTCAAGGGGATCTATTGCCTTTAACGACATGCCAGTGTTGAGGTCTTGCTTTCCTGTTTCCAGGCTGTTTTGCAAGCTATTGCCACTGCTTGTGAGAACCCTGGTTTTTATAGCTAGAGTCTTCTCTTTTGTTGCTTTTTGAATATGTTTGTCTGTTTAAAACAGTGGAAAAGTATTTGGACTTGATGATATGGAGCACTTTTGAGGCTGCTAAGCTTTTGTATTTTTATATTGGTTTTTTTTTTGCTTCTTGTAATTTCTTATATATCAAAAAAGAAAAAAAAATGTAAATGAATGTATTCCAAAAACAGAACAGTGCAGTGAGATGAAGCCAGACTTTAAACAAATGGTAATGCAGAGAGTTGTGGGGATAAAGTATTAGAGTCCCTGAAGATGAGATACTGTAAATTAAACTGAGGTGGACACCGCTGAACACACTGCCTACTGCTCTCTGAAGAACTTCTCGTAATAAGATGAAGACGTCTGTCCATCACCAAGCAATGTTGTCGTCCTCGATAGTCTCTGGATACAGCGGCAAATCCTTTCAAACATGAAGGACTCATTACAAACCTATATACCGAGGAAATGGCATGGAAAATGTAGCAGTAGTTTTTCAAAAGATGAATCTGTCTCCTTTTGATCTTTGAATGTCTGGGTTGCAACTTTATTGTCTTCTTTCTCTAATTGCCTACAACTTGTGAAAATGGAGAGTTTGAAGATGTGGCCGGAGGAATGATCGGTACTTCATCTGCAAACTGAAACGGTCTTCGCTTTAACCATTTTTTTTATTCATACAAGTCTGGATTATATTTTTTATTTAAAAAAAAAAAAATCAATAGAAAAAGGAGAATGGACAATTTGTTTTAGACTGGTGACAACTAATATGTGGTTATCATTTGAATCCATGTGTTTCTCAAGAAGAGATCCGGAGATTACGTGAGGAGATGGATAAAAAATAATCTATTATGACTCCTTTCACGCTTGTTCCTCAGGCCAGCCTCCTTGCCATAGCTGATCCCCCTCTGTACAACATACTGTGCAACATGTCTCATGGGGTTTGGTGGGCTGGGACCATGTGACTATAGGTTGCCAGTTTAAAATTATGGACATTTTAAAGAGATTCAACAAATGTTCAAAGACATTAAAATATACTGGAGAGAACATATTTTTATAACACAGGCCTCCAATTGGAACCTTTTGAAACCCAAAACTACTGGACAATGGACTGACTGGAGGGGGGGGGGGGGTAAAATTAGTTCATCTTCCACTTGTGCTTTTGTTGGTTTTAGTCACAGAACAGAGTGTAGGGAGATGGACAGGTTTGTGGACTATGTGAGATGCCCCTGTCTCCTTGTATTTACTCTTCTACTGGACACGGATTGCCTTTCCCTGGACATTCTCCACAAGAAAGGACAGCATGGAGGATGACCTTGACACAGATTCTTCGGTGTATCAGAACAATACTGCACTGACCTTCAGAGAGCCACAGAAGGCAAGTTGATGTGACCATCTGATTTTAGGAAGGGGCTCACTGGGGGAAATGTATATTCTTTGTTAGATGTACTTTTGCTGAATTTCTAGGTTACTGGCTACCTGAAGTTGCATGTAGGACAGGTAGAGGCACAGGGGAACTAGATAAATGATTTGACTAAAGATTCTATTTAATAGCTTGCTGTACCAACAATGATAGTTATTCAGAGGAGAGTTGGGTAATTAATAGGTTCTTCAAGATGTGTCCGTTTAATGAGATTGGACATCTAGATATATCCTGGTGTCTGGACAAGCCGCTCTGTTCCTCATGCTATACCCAGGGGGGTCTGGGATTTAATATTAGTCTGATATTAATCTATTATGATCCCGGTTATAGCGTTTAATCATCCTTGTCTTAATAGTGCTGTCTTGTTTCTGCAGGCCAGGAGGATACCTCATGGACACTTGCCACCATCTCCTTGCTTGGTCCATGTAGTGGCCCTTCTGCTGGATGACCAGCTGCAAATAGAGGTGTATCGTGGGCTAAGACGTGTGGACTCTCATACCCTGAATGACTGGGCTGTTCTGGACCACAGCTGGACATGGAATTGTCTCTGAGAGGAGCAGACCGTAAAGGAGAGAGACTCCCAGACACAAGCTTTGTCCTGGACTGGACTAGACAGGAAGACTGAACCCAGCTGATCGAGGTCTCAACCAGGAGTTAAGACTCATGCACCCACACACATCTGGTTGGCAAGTTTCAACTCCTGGATGTAAATAGTGAATGTTTCACTTGACTTTACTGGTTGTTGTGTAAGATTTTTTGACTCATTTGGTTTTACTTGCCTTAACTGGACAGAATAAAATTGCCCATGAGTGATATCCCCTCCCCACCACCCCTACGTAGTAATAGGTTTGACCTGGTGGAGTGTATGGAATGATGACTGGGTTGGTTTGGGACATCCAAAATGAGTGAAGTAATGGGTATTCGTGAGATTGCTGTAAAAAGAGAATGCTAAAACTATTAGAGGAATGTTTGTAAAATTGGTTTAAAGAAGTTTTGGGGAAATGTTATGGTTAATTGCCTCTTCTTGCTACTCAAACACAGCACAGCAGAATTTTAGATGGGGCTGGGCATTGTAAATAGTTTTTACTTTGAAGAGAAGTGTAACAGAATAAATAAACTAATGTGTGAAATGCAATATTAATGTGTCACATTCTCTACATATTGTTTTAAAGGGAAGACCGATCAACACATGTTGACCTTGCGCAGCGAGTTGCCGTCATATTGCATCTGACCACAGAAAATGTTCTGTTCCTTTCCGGATGATTCCACATGTTGAATTGCCACCTTTTGTCAACGCCCAGCAGGAGATCTACTGTGCAAGACAGATGTTCTTTGTTGGTCTGTCTTTCCTTTTTAACACTAAATCATGTATATCTGCCTGCAGTTTTACATGTTGCCCACATGGGGGCATGGTATGTTCAGTTTTATTGTCCTGTACTCCACACTCCTTTCTGCTTTCCCAATCATTTACATTTACATTTAAGTCATTTAGCAGACGCTCTTATCCACAAACCACTGGAAATGAGCTGCTGAATTGTTACATTGTAAAGGAAAAGCATCTGATACAGCAGTGGTTACCAAACTGTGGGGCGCTACCTTTGTGTGTGTGTGTGTGTGTGTGTGTTTCATCAGTTCCTCTTGTCATGCCAGTCGTTGCATACCATAGAGCTATAACTTGTCAGAAATGTACAGATCAACTAGCCCATGCCAGCAGGCAAGTTTTAAAAAATTGGGTATCACATGAATACATGTTAGACATGGTAAAATGTCCAAGACAATGTGCTTTAAAACTTCAGTTTTCTTTGCGCCCCATTACAAAAAGAATTGCAGGAAATAACCTTTAAACCTGTAAAATTCTCTCCACCAAGAGGGGTGTGAACAGTGCTTGTGCTCTTAGAATTAGACGTAGCTCGTGTATGCAAAGGGGGGTGGCTGGATGTTCGCCAATACTTGAAGGGTGGCGCCAAGTGAAAAAGTTTGGGAACCCCTTGTCGTGATGTGTGTTTTGTCCTATATTTGTAATCCCATCCCCGCAGGGGGTCTTTTGCCTTTTGGTAGGCCGTCATTGTAAATAAAAAATTGTTCTTAACTGACTTGCCTCGTGAAAATAAGACCGAATAACTGGTGGGGGAGCTAAAAGCTTGTTACTGCACATTGGTAATTTCATATGTAATCTCTCGTAGATCTATGTAAACATAACTAGTATTGTGGAACCTGTTGCAGGAATTTGATGTGGAGGATAACTAGCAGTAGTTCTGTTTTTTTTGTCATTGGTTATTTGGACAAATCACGTTTTCTTAGGTGTTAGCATCTTTTGGAAGGGAAGGGACATTCGGCCCGGCCCGTAACTTGCAAATAAAGATGGAGCTCCTTGTGCCAATCTTTGTTCTAGAATTTCTTAATCGGTTGTCTTAACACATATGTTCCCAGAACTTAATCAAGCAGCTGACCAATTACGTGAGACCTTAGTTCTGGGTTAACCGAGATTAGCCATACTGCATCTGCCACAATATTTGGGACAAAATCTGTGACACATTTTCAGAAAGTTATGGTCAACATAACTGACCTATAAGGTACATATCAGAGATAGCTGTATGAAATGCTTTTAAAATGGAAACCTTGATGAATGTTTAACTTTTTGACAAGTGGTTCTGAAGTGTCATGAAATTGTTTCAAATTATAAACTCAGCAAAAAAAGAAATGTCCCTTTATCAGGATCCTTTCAAAGAGAATTTGTAAAAATCGAAATAACTTCATTGTAAAGGGTTTAAACACTGTTTCCCATGCTTGTTCAATAAACAATTAATGAACATGCACCTGTGGAACGGTCATTGAGACACTAACTGCTTACAGACGGTAGGCAATTAAGGTCACACTTATGCAAACTTAGGACACTAAAGAGGCCTTTCTACTGACACTGGAAAAACACCAAAAGAAAGATGCCCAGGGTCCCTGCTCATCTGTGTGAATGTGCCTTAGGCATGCTGCAAGGAGGCATGAGGACTGCAGATGTGGCCAGGGCAATAAATTGCAATGTCTGTACTGTGAGACACCTAAGACGGCGCTGCAGAGAGACAGGACGGAAAGCTGATTGTCCTCGCAGTGGCAGACCACGTGTAACAACACCTGCACAGGATCGGTACTCCTAAACATCACACCTGCGGGACATATACAGGATGGCAACAACAACTGCCCGAGTTACACCAGGAACGCACAATCCCTCCATCAGTGCTCAGACTGTCCGCAATAGGCTGGAGAGGGCTTCTATGCCTGTTGTAAGGCAGGTCCTCACCAGACATCACCGAAAACAATGTCGCCTATGGGCACAAACCCACCGTCGCTGGACCAGACAGGACTGACAAAAAGTGCTCTTCACTGACGAGTTGTGGTTTTGTCTCACCAGGAGTGATGGTCAGATTTGCGTTTATCATCGAAGGAATGAGCGTTACACCGAGGCCTGTACTCTGGAGCGGGATTGATTTGGAGGTGGAGGGTCCGTCATGGTCTGGGGCGGTGTGTCACAGCATCATCGGACTGAGCTTGTCATTGCAGGAAATCTCAACGCTCTGCGTTACAGGGAAGAGATCCTCCTCCCTCGTGGTATCCTTCCTGCAGACCCATCCTGACGTGACCCTCCAGCATGACAATGCCACCAGCCATACTGCTCATTCTGTGTGTGATTTCCTGCAAGACAGGAATGTCAGTGTTCTGACATGGCCAGCGAAGAGCCCAGATCTCAATCCCATTGAGCACGTCTGGGACCTGTTGGATCGGAGGGTGAGGGCAGGGCCGTTCCCTCCCCAGAAATGTCCAGGAACTTGCAGGTGCCTTGGTGGAAGAGTGGGGTAACATCTCACAGCCAGAACTGGCAAATCGGGTCCAGTCCATGAGGAGGAGATGCATTGCAGTACTTAATCCAGCTGGTGGCCACACCAGATACTGACTGTTACTTTTTGATTTTGACCCCCACTTTGTTCAAGGACACATTATTCCATTATTCCATTGTTCTTTTTATGTCTCAGTTGTTGAAACTTGTTATGTTCATACAAATATTTACACATGTTAAGTTTGCTGAAAATAAACGAAAAGTATATATAATATAACCACCAGCTACAACTATTGTTTAAAAACCGCCTGTATTGTGCCATTCCATTTACTGGGGCAGCTATGTTTTTTTCATTTGTAACTTTGTGGATATAGGTACCAAATTGCACACACACACTGCTAGAGTTTTAAAAAGATTTGTAGATTCAGATCCGTCACAGAATTCACTCATTAACCCCACAGAAATATTTTTCCAATAAGGCTGCCAAACAATTCAATGTGGTCTTATTGGCCAATTTCGCATGACCATACCTGTATGAAACATAATTGTAGTATGCCCCAAAATATCTTAATGTTAAGTGATGTAGAGTATGCAACCACATGAGCCAGGTGTGCCAGTTATAGAAGATTGCCACAATTCTGTGAATAATTGAATAATGTGCCCAAAGATCTGTCTGCATTTTTGAAGATGTTACCTCAATTCTGTGAATAATTTGACATCTTTATATCTGGTTCATGTGGTTGTGTATTCAACATCACTAGAAACATTAAGATGTTTTTGGGCATAAAACAATTACAATTCAAATGGGTAAGACCACGTTTAATTGTATGGTGGCCATATTAGAAAAAAAATGCTTCACAGTTACCCACCAGAGACATTTTTGGAACGCTGAGGTCAACAGAAATGACCTTTGAACTCTTTCCAATGATATTATTAAAGGGTTGAAGTGAGCAATAACTTGTTGTATACCGACCATTGTTTGTCATAGGGTAAAATCCCTATTGGAAAAATGTATGGGCTGGAGGGATGAGAATGATAACACATAGAAAGCTACCATAGCAGTGCAGCAATCACACATTTTAGGGACACAGCCCACAACTCTAGGGACTATGATAGCCCTTCAAAAACCACTGGGACATGGTTAGCCCAAGTGAGTCCTCCACCCTTGTCATAATGGTGAAAGGAGGATAGAAATAGTAAATGATGGAAGTTCAGACTACTGTTTCCTATATATTAGAGGGCATTTTTAATCTAGGAATGTGTGAAGATAATGGTCAATAGGCTGCAACCTGGTCTCAGAGCATTGTGTATTATTATGTACTTAAATCTGAGACCAAGTATGAAATGTTACATTTCATATGTATTCATTTGTGGATGTCCAGAATCTATTTCGTTTTTGTTACACATTACAATTAATTTGTTACGAATTTGCAAAACGTATATGTTACAAATTCTGGTTAGGTACCAAACATTAGCTATCTTGCAATGTTAGCTAGGCTAGGGGTTAAGTTTAGGATTTAGGTTAAAGGGTTAGCTAACATGCTATGAAGTTGCGAAGTAGTAAGTGGTTGAAAAGGTTAAGTAGCAAGTAGCAAAAATGACAAAGTTGTCTGTGATGAGATTCAAACGTGTAACCTTTGGGTTGCTAGACTTTGATATATGCAGCCCGACCAACCACCCTACTTTTGTTTTTCCTTAAGTAACCATCTGTCCTACATAACGTAACATATATCTTACTAAATGAAGGATATTGGATGTACGTACATAATAATACGAAATAGTCTGAGACCAGGTTGACAATAGAGCTACACTGGAACACACACATATAGGTTGGCATAGACCACTCCAGTCCATCCCTCCCCCTTCTCCTAGCTGCTCTCTATCAGTGTGAACAATAGTACGATATTTTGAGTGCAGAGCGTTGGAGAAGGATGCAACGAACGCAAAGTGGTATTGTGAACAGGAGAAGAGACCAGAATAAGTTAACCGGGATGCATTATTTTTGAATGCGCCAATTTTCACACCGACACTTCGCCTGTCATTCAAGTTTGCTAGAAGAAGTTTAACCAATATTGTGCCATAAAAGATAACGGACGGATGGAAGGGGCTATTTTTGTCCGCTAAGACTCAAAGGGATAAAATAATGGAGACAACTCTGAAAGCAATAACGCGTTAATAAGCATTCAAGTGATGCAGTGTTTATAAGAGCACAGAGGACAGCCCATTATCAATTTGGGTCAGTGAATGCTCGCTTATATACCATAGTCCAATGTTGTATGCGTGCAGAGGGAAATTGGAGCGAGCAAGCCTGTGCATCTAGATGGCAAGGTAGTTTATGGCACTTTGCAAAAATAATAGATAAACGCCCACTATCCAAAATTATCCTTTCAAGGTAGCCTATTGGTAGGAATTTACACTGATAATCTGGACAATCGGTGCATATTCATTTGGAGAGTGGGTGGACAGTGGCCTTATCATCATGCAATTGCTGGACACGTTTCAAACCAGAAATCTACATGTGGCCGCTGATACACTTTAAACGCAAGACTAGAGAGGCCGACACATTGTATCCCCTCACACATTCCAACTACTGTGAGTGTTTGTCTCTGGTTGATTGTTTTTGTTGTTGAAGTTTTTCCTTAGGTGTTTGCCCAAGTCACGCTATAGCTGTGCACTCCGAGGGATTTAGTGAACTTCGTTCGCACTCTTTGTCTAACTCGATTCCCCGAGACTTCTTTTTTGGGGGTAAAACGACAGTAGAGAGCCAAGGAGCAGGAATGGCTTTCGCGTTTTGGGACGGCTGTAATGGTTTGGGATTTATTTTGATTTTTCTTGTGGATTTACTGGGAATAACTGCAAGTAACATGGAACCTATTTATTGGAATACATTGAACAAGAGGTAAGTGGTTCAACTTTAATTTCATATAGGCGTACTTTAGATTTGTCATACATTTTTCCCCAAAACACATTGCTGTCCGATTATGACTGACTGAATAGATAATGCAAAGGACACCGTTCCTTGACTGCCGATCAGAGCATGAAGAACTGTAGGTTATATTGGTAACATTGCATGCAGTCCGGCAGAGTGGCATTTGAAGACAGATATTAAACGCTTTACAATTACCACCTCATGGGGACCATACCTTTAGGACACTGAATGATTATTTTGTGAGCTTCGATTTCAGGTCTCGAATTACATGGGTTCACTCAATATCCAACTGTAGACTAGGCTAGCCTATGCCTAGTTGTTGCTGGTGGATATGAGTGGTGGTGTGGATACTGACTTCGTTGGAGAGGATTACGGTCGATGAAGACTGTGCCTGGAGTTTACTATTCGACAGATCGGTGTTAAATATAGACCAGTGTAAAACCACAGCATACCCTTTCTGTCCATAGAGAGCAAGGAGATGGCAATGGGGTTGTTATGCGAGGGAATGCCTGTTTTTGGCAGACTGCTATTATGTCAGGGTTGCGTGAGAGAGGGGGTGGTCTTCACGCATGATTGCACCCTCATAAAAGGTCGCGTGCGTGTAGTCCGCTCGTTCGTTCCTCGATCCCATCCCGCCTGTGCAAACTCATGCTAAGGTTGGAATCCACCCGAAATGGACACTATGAAAGCCAGTGAGAACCTGGCCTGGATTTGTCCCACACTGTTCAAGCAAGTTCCTCTTTTATCAAAGCTCAGACTCTCACATATTCTGGTATGCATGCGGTAATTATGCATCAATTCATTTTAAGGTGTTGGGGGTTTAGCCCAATGCAAGTAGGGGTGTCCAGGTCATTCTCAATTGGCAACAAAATAGGAATTTCAACAGCTTAAATGCATGGATTTGGTGAACATTAAGATATGAGAGAAAATATTTTTCAGGTAACTTGCACCTTCACACCTGCCACAGGAGACACTTCCAGTACTCAATTACAATAGCTACTCTGTGGGTCTCTCTACAATAGAGCACATACATCTACAGTGTATTGCCAAAAACTACCATACCACTCAACTTCAACAACACACACACATACACAGAGAGAGACACTTAACAGTAATTATAATCCATAGAGCAGCTTTAAGTGGTAGTCTACTTTCTCTGTGTTGTCTGTTGCTGTCTCTTTTGTCTAGCCTCCATTCTCATCCTGTCCTGGTTGTTAAGTGTAAAAGTAAACAATTGTTTTATTAGTAATTTCACAGGCTTTTTCACCTCACCTGATAATTCTTTGTTAACCATGTTTAACATTTTCAGTGTTTGTATTTCACCTGTTATAATCTGTGCAAGTAAATTACAACTAATTAGAATGTATAGATCAGCTAGAAGGGAATACAGTCTCTGTGCTCAACCCATCTCTGTTCTCTTTCCATCTGTCCTCTGTCACTTTCTCTGTCTTGTCTGTTACTGTCTCATGTAGGGTTGGGCGGTTATTTTATATATATACTGAACAAAAATATAAACGTAACATGCATCAATTTCAACGATTTTATGGAGGTACAGTTCATAAGAAACTCAGTCAATTGAAATAAATTCATTAGGCCCTAATCTATGGATTTCACATGACTGGCAGGAGGCCAGCCATGGCTGGGCCTGGGAGGGCATCGGCGCACGCACTTGGGAGCCAGGACCAACCAATCAGAATGAGTTTTTCTCCACAAAAGGGCTTTATTACTGACAGAAATACCCCTTAGTTTCATCAGCTGTCTGGGTGGCTGGTCTCAGATGATCCCGCAGGTGAAGAAGCTGGAAGTGGAGGTCCTGGGCTGGTGTCGTTACACGTGGGCTGCGGTTGTGGAGGTCCTAGGCTGGTGTCGTTACACGTGGGCTGCGGTTGTGGAGGTCCTGGGCTGGTGTCGTTACACGTGGGCTGCGGTTGTGAGGCCGGTTGGACCTACTGCCAAATTCTGTAAAATGACGTTGGAGGCGGCTTATGGTAGAGAAATTAACATTCAATTCTGTGGCAACAGCTCTGGTGGACATTCCTGCAGTCAGCATGCCAATTGCGCACTCCCTCAACATTGAGACATCTGTGGCATTGTGTTGTGTGACCAAATTGCACTCTTAAATGTGCAAATTGCACAATGTAAGGGTGGCCTTTTATTGTCCCCAGCACCTGTGTAATGATCATGCTGTTTAATAAGCTTCTTGATATGCCGCACATGTCAGGTGGATGGATTATCTTGGAAAAGGAGAAATGCCCACTAACAAAGATGTTAACAAATTCTGAGATCTTTTATTTCAGCTCAGGAAACATTGGGACCAAGAATTTACATATTGTGTTTATATTTTTTATTCAGTGTGTGTGTGTATACTATTTTTTTAAGCATTTTTTTTAACGCACAAAACCATTTAGGCAACATGGATCTTGATCCAGGAGGGTATTGAATGTCTCTAATCTGGGTACCAGTCTTTTTAGCTAACATGCCTCTCGATGTCACTGCCAAAGAGACTGGCCTTAAGGCAATCTCAACGTTCAATATGCAGCTGGTTTTACGGCGGAGTTGCTCATTGGTTGTTGGAAATAACATTTATTTTCCATGACAACATGTAGAACCTCAAATAGAATTATAAAGTCAAAAACAAACATTTAGCTTTTAGATAGACAAGTTGTTTTATTTTTAGAAAATATTTTTGAGGTTGGAATTACAGGATCTATTTAGTTTGAGAATTTAGTGAGTTAGCAACTTTTGCTGTCTTGTCTGGTGTCCCTCCATCATATCCTACTCTCCTGATGCTGTCTCTGTCTTGTCTGGTGTCCCTCCATCATATCCTACTCTTCTGTTGCTGTCTGTCTTGTCTGGTGTCCCTCCATCATATCCTACTCTTCTGTTGCTGTCTGTCTTGTCTGGTGTCCCTCCATCATATCCTACTCTCCTGTTGCTGTCTCTGTCTTGTCTGTGTGGTGGGTGGGTGTGAGTGAGTGTGTGTGTGGGGGGTTAGGGATTGCAGGGGTCTTCTGACATCTAAAGCCGAGTCGTGTATGCTTGGTAAATGACTGTAAACAGTTCTGAGTGCAGTCTGTCATCGCTCCAGGGGAAGTTGTTGTACAACTCTCCCCCTCAAATGGGCATTAAAAATTCATCCTTCACAGGCTGCTCAATATTTAATGAATCGCCTGCTAATTGGCTGAGGATAAAAGCCTGCTTAACTGGGCTAAGCGTTTCAGATTAAAACATTTTAAAGATTGGGAAAAGAAAGGAAATACCGATACAGTGTCAGGAGACTGAGCTCTCTGCATCTTCACATGTTCATCCTTATTACCCCCTTACACTGCCTTATATAGCCAGAGTGTTACATCGCCAGGTTAGGAGTGCGTGTGATTTGTGTATGAGAAAGGAGTAGGTGTGTGTTTATTTGCTTGTGTATTTTTTGTGTTTGTGCATGTGGTTCCCAGGGGTGTGGGTATCGTTGTTGTTGGTCTGTGTGTGTGCGTGTGTGTATTCCCAATCAGTCACTTAGCATCTGACTCAGTTGGGCTGTTCAGGGGCGAGCAAGATGAAAGATCATTGTGTGAGCAAACACTTGAGTTGAGAGAGAATCGATGTGGTCGAGCGAGCAGAGGATGGGTCCCGCAAGCGCAGGCCAGCGTGGTGCACGCAAATTAAACTTGAGAGCTTGCGAGTATGACTTTGAGCGAACAGAACTACATTGTCGCACGCAATAAATTAATTGGAGAGCAGGGATTTTTATTCCACTGACTACATGTCAAGACTCAAATGACTGCACTCACAAATACGCTGCATCCCCACACGGATGTCTCCTCCTCATTTAACCCCAATTTTCCAGTTTGCTGTCCAAAATCCACCTTGCGCTCGGAACTTCATTCTATCGTTTTATATCAGGAAAATTCTACCCAATGAACATAGCGTGTAGCAGTCTACTGAAACACAATTGGTCATGTTTTTGGATCAATCACGAATGCTCTAACTGGATTTGTGAGTTTCCATAAGGTTAGGGTTAAATGTGCTACACATAGGATTTATTTTTATTTTTGCATTGTCATTTCAGAAAATGTGCATAATATATCTGCAGTAATAATGGAGTGATAGTATTACTTACCCACCAGTGTTGTGATTTGCTGATATTTGCCTATTGATTTCTCCCCCCTGAGCAGCATCAAAATGGGTTCTGACTTTGTGGACTTTTGTTATCTAATGGAAATTGCTTTGTCATTTCCAAAACCTCTTTGAAGTGGTGGACCCAAACCAAAACTTTTGGTTTTGGTCCACCAGCTTTAAACAGCTGTAAAAATGATTATTTAAAAAAAAAATGAAAATATACTTTACAGCGATTTAGATGATACAATAATTCCCTACAATATTCAGTGCTTGATCTCTCACAAAATCTGACTTTGAGCAAACAGTGTAGAGTTTTTGCAACCAGGAAATGACAGAGCGATTCCACTAGATAACACAGCCATAAAGTCAAAACAGCTTTCCCATTTTGACAACAGATGCCACTCCGGTGGGAGAAATCAATAGGCAAATATCACAGCCAATCACAACACTGGCAGATAAGTTATCATTTACATTTACATTTAAGTCATTTAGCAGACGCTCTTATCCAGAGCGACTTACAAATTGGTGCGTTCACCTTAAGACATCCAGTGGAACAGCCACTTTACAATAGTGCATCTAAATCTTTTAAGGGGGGGGGGGGGTGAGAAGGATTACTTTATCCTATCCTAGGTATTCCTGAAAGAAAAGTTATATTGTTAAACACTACAGTTCCAATATTACTGCAGATATATTATTGAAATTTTGGGAAATTAGAATGCACAAATGAATTTAAAAAAATTGTAACACCTTTATGTTTAGGTTTAAAATCAGATAAAATAGGCAGGGTTAATGACTTTGGCTGTGGTAACTAGTGACCACCTATTTTTGAGCACAGAAGAGGAAAGGTTGAACGATGGCTGTCAATAAAGAGGTAAGTTTGATCGTTTTTCAGTAGAGAAACTAAAAAATAAACTAGCTTAGCTAATCAACTATCATTTCAAAATTGAGGTAGGTAGTTATTTGGTATTCTGTTTTAAAAGCAGGTTATTAGGTTAACGATAGTAGGTAGGAAGCTAACTAGCTAACCACCTAGCTAACGTTTAACTCTGTGGTTTAACCAAATATGTTTTTTTTTTTCTATACCGTCTCTGGTTTAACTAAGAGCATTGTAAGTCAACGAGGGGTTTAGTAGAGGAAGAGGACTTGGGAAAATAGTATGACTGGGAAGGAGTGGCAGAAGAGTGGGGAGAGGCATGGTGTGAACCGACCACTGAAGTATAAGAACAGACAGTGAGGACTCACGGTGGAAGAGGGCTATGATTGAGGAGGGGAAGTCGAGAGGTCAGGCCCCGAACCAAATAATAGGTAATATTGTAAAACGCTAAGCGCATACTTTAAAATTATTGAATAGATTTGATCACTTTTATTCTGTCAGTTTTTGTGCAGTTACAATAAATGGGAATGATGTCAAAAACAATTCTCTCTCCATACCTCTTTCCATGCAGGTCCACTGTCACTAATATGTGGTGGTGAAGTCCCAATGGGAACAGACGTCAATTCAACGTCTATTCCACGTTGGTTCAGCGTAATTTAATTGAAATGACGTGGAAACAACGTTGATTAAACCAGTGTGTGCCAAGTGGGGTTGTTCTTTGCTCAGCTGACAGACCAGAGATACAGGAGCCCATTCGGTTCCAAGTTGCTTACCTTGGCTCTCCTCTCTACGTACAGCACTTTGGGGACTCCCAGCAGGTAACTATGACATCCACTAATCACTCGCGTAACTTAATCATTAATGGTACTGAGACTTCCTCGAATTTCTTTGAAACTGTATGAAGGCATTGTGCATAGGACATTTGTCACATAGATAGGATGATGACCAGATGGTTCTATTCGGAGGATGGGTATACTGAATGTATGTGATAGTCACTGCTAAATAATATATGTAGTGTAAATAAGGGATCAAGTGAACCTATAGGAGGATAGCTCTCTACGAGGAGGGTTGGGAATGAAATGACAGCAGGCTGTTCAATACTGAGCCATACTGACTGACGTGTCGTGGATTGGTACAGTTTGGCCCAATCCAGTCCCAAATCACTTATTTGGAGAAATTATTATCCCTAGTTGCCTCTTTTGATACAGCCACAGCAGTCATAAAATGGACTGTTGCCTTGAGCTCCAATTGAACTCTGTCTATGACATTTCCCAACCTCTTATTTTCTTTTCTCTCTCACTCCAGTTGTTCTCAGGAGACGGGTCAGTGTGCATAGAGAGAACATGTTTGACCAGGAGGAGTCAGGCTTCTACTTCATCACCCTGGACCACGACACCAATGAGGCAGAGGACATCAACTTTGGACCAGTGAGTCACCAACTCATCTTATGCCTTACACAACATTAGGAACACCTGCTCTTTCCATGACAAACAGTTGAAGTCAGAAGTTTACATACACTTAGGTTGGAGTCATTAAAACTCGTTTTTCAACCACTCCACAAATTTCTTGTTAACAAACTATAGTTTTGGCAAGTCGGTTAGGACATCTACTTTGTGCGTGACACAAGTCATTTTTCCAACAATTGTTTACAGACAGATTATTCCATTTATAATAACGGTATCATAATTCCAGTTGTAAGTTGACTGTGCCTTTAAACAGCTTGGAAAATTCCAGAAAATGATGTCATGGCTGTAGAAGCTTCTGATTGGCAAATTGACATAATTTGAGTCAATTGGAGGTGTACCTGTTGATGTATTTCAAGGCTTACCTTCAAACTCGGTGCCTCTTTGCTTGACATCATGGGAAAATCAAAAGAAATTAGCCAAGACCTCAGAAAGAAATTGTAGACCTCCACGAGTCTGGTTCATCCTTGGGAGCAATTTCCAAAAGCCTGAAGGTACCACGTTCATCTGTACAAAGAATAGTACGCAAGTATAAACACCTTGGGACCGCGCAGCCGTCAAACCATTCAGGACGGAGACGCGTTCAGTCTCCTAAATATGAACGTACTTTGGTGTGAAAAGTGCAAATTAATCCCAGAACAACAGCAAAGGACCTTGTGAAGATGCTGGAGGAAATGGGTACAAAAGTATCTATATCCACAGTAAAACAAGTACTATATCGCCATAACCTGAAAGGCCGCTCAGCAAGGAAGAAGCCACTGCTCGAAAACCGCCATAAAAAAGCCAGACTACGGTTTGCAACTGCACATGGGGACAAAGATCGTACTTTTCTGGAGAAATGTCCTCTGGTCTGATGAAACAAAAATGGAACTAGTTGGTCATAATGAGCATCGTTGTGTTTGGAGGAAAAAGGGTGAGGCTTGCAAGCCGAAGAACACCATCCTAACCGTGAAGCACGGGGATGGCAGCATCATGTTGTTGGGGTGCTTTGCTGCAGGAGGGACTGGTGCATTTCACAAAATAGATGCCATCATGAGGTAGGAAAATTGTGGATATATTGAAGCAACATCTCAAGACATCTGTCAGGAATTTAAAGCTTGGTCGCAAATGGGTCTTCCAAATGGACAATGACCCCAATCATACTTCCAAAGTTGTGGCAAAATGGCTTAAGTACAACAAAGTCAAGGTATTGGAGTGGCCATCAGAAAGCCCTGACCTCAATCCTGTAGAAAATTTGTTTGCAGAACTGAAAAACGTGTGTGAGCAAGGAGGCCTACAAACCTGACTCAGTTATACCAGCTCTGTCAGGAGGAATGGGCCAAAATTCACCCAACTTATTGTGGGAAGGCTACCCAAAACGTTTGACCTAAGTTAAACATTTTAAAGGCAATGCTACCAAATGAGTGGTTGTAAACTTCTGACCCACTGGGAACGTGATGAAATAAATAAAAGTTGAAATAAATAATTCTCTCTCCTATTATTCTGACATTTCACATTCTTAAAATAAAGTGGTGATCCTAACTGACCTAAGACAGGGAATTTTTACTAGGATTAAATGTCAGGAATTGTGAAAAACGGAGTTTAAATGTATTTGGCTAAGGTGTATGTAAACTTCAGACTTCAACTGTATACTGACCAGGTGAAAGCTATGATCCCTTGACGTCGCTTATTAAATCCACTTCAATCAGTGTAGATGAAGAGGAGACAGGTTAAAGAAGGATTTTTAAGCCTTGAGACAATTGTGACATTTATTTTATTTTTAATTCACCTTTTATTTAACCAGGTAGGCCAGTTGAGAACATGTTCTCATTTACAACTTCGACCTGGCTAAGATAAAGCAAAGCAGTGCAACAAAAACAACACAGAGTTACAAATGGGATAAACACATTTACAGTCAATAACACAATAGAAAAGTTTATGTACGGTGTGTGCAAACTTCCGAGAACTTCAGAGACATGGATTGTGTATCTGTGCCATTGAGGGTGAATGGGCAAGACAAAATATTTTAACGCTTTTTAATGGGGTATGGTAGTAGGTGCCAGGTGCACCATTTTAGTGTAAGAACTGCAACGCTGCTGGGTTTTTCACACTCAACAGCTTCCTGAGTGTATCAAGAATTGTCCACCACCCAAAAAACATCCAGCCAACTGTGGGAAGCATTGCATTAAACATGAGCCAGCATCCCTGCGGAACACTTCGACACCTTTGTAGAGTCCATGTCTCGATGAATTGAGGCTGTTCTGAGGGCAAAAGGAGGTGCAACTCAATATTAGGAAGGTTTTCCTAATGTTCTAAAACCCCATTGGAAGAGACGACCCAAGGGTTCCTCGCCTCAGATCTCCTCCAATGGCTCTTCAGAAGGATGCGAGTAGAGAGGAAGTGAGGAGTTGAACAGGGATGGATGAGGACAGAGCTCATGTCATTGTTTTAGGTAGAATCTTATGTTGAATGATACATTTATTATCTGTTTGCACTTATCTTTGTTCTTGTGCTCTTTTCACAGATGGCTCTGGCTTGCTGATAACATCTGATCTGATGAGACTCCCGATGCGATTTGACTCCTGTATTACTGACTGGATTCAATAAAACTTCATTTGAGATTCTGTAATTGATAGACAATGGTAGTACGCAATCAGACAATTACTATAAAACAAATCTGTTTTCCTCAGTTCAATGTTTGGTGAATGCATGGCATTGTTTTGGTTCTCAGTCTTCCTTTTCAATGCTGTGTGTACTGGTTCAGTTCTAAATGACCTTTGAGTCCATCCTCGCCGCTTCCATTACTGCAATGGATTGTCCGGTCTGCTGAGAGGGTCATTGGCTACCACCTGCTCTCCATCGCGGTGCTGCATAACTCCCAAGGCATGGAAGCATGCAGGAAAGATCATCGCTGACCTCTTCCACCCCCCCTGGCAAACGGTTCAGGTCAATCACGATCAAAATCTCCTACCACCTGAACCATTTCTTCCCCTGCGCACCGACTATGCACCCTGCACTATTCATCCCAGACCTGCACGACATCTTACATGCATCATTTAGGATGTAGCTTATAGTTCAGTCTAGTTTTTTAGCTTAGTGTTCATACTGTATGTGGATCTGTGGAAATTCTATGTGTATAATGTCTTCATATTATGTTTATCATCTGTCTCTATATTCTGTTTATTGTGGTAGCACCATTTCACAGTTCAAGGAAGCACATATTCACCATAAAAATGCACATTTATAATAAAGCATTCTGTGCATCTAGCATTGCATTTGCAGACGTATGTAAGATATCTACTCATCACATTAGGATTAGTAGGCTAAGTCATAATTTTCACCCATCTTCACACAATACCCCATGACAAAGTGGAAACATGTTTTTTTTTTAACATCTTTTCACATTTATTGAAAATTAAATACAGAAATATCTCATTCACACCCCTGAGTCAAAACATGTTAGAATCACCTTTGTCAGCGATTACAGCTGTGAGTCTATCTGGGTAAATCTTTAAGAGCTTTGCACACCTGGATTGTACAATATTTACACATTATTCTTTTTCTTCATGCTCTGCCAAGTTGGTTGTTGATCATTGCTAGACAGCCATTTTCAAATCTTGCCATAGGTTTTCAAGACGATTTAAGTCAAACTGTATCTAATCCACTCGGGAACATTCAACGTCGTCTTGGTAAGCAACTCCAGTGTAGATTTAGTCTTGTGTTTTAGGTTGTTGTTCCCTGCTGAAGGGGAATTTGTCACCCAGTGTATGTTGGAAAGCAGACTGGACCAGGTTTCCTCTAGGATTTTGCCTGTGCTTAGCTATATTCCATTCATTTGTATCCTAAAAAAAACTCCCTAGTCCTTGCCGATGACAAGAATACCCTTAACATGATGCAGCCAACACCATGCTTGAAAATATGAAGAGTGGTACTCAAAACGTAACATTTTGTATTTCTGGACATAAAGTAAATTTATTTCCCACATTTTTTACAGTTTTACTTTAGTGCCTTATTGCAAACAGGATGCATGTTTTGTAATACTTTTATTCTGTACAAGCTTGCTTCTTTTCACTCTGACATTTCGGGTAGTATCGTGGAGTAACTACAATGTTGTTGATCCATCCTTAGTTTTTTCCTATCACAGCCATTAAACTCTGCAACTGTTTTAAAGTCAACATTGGTCTCATGGTGACATCCCTGAGAAGTTTCCTTCCTCTCTAACTGAGTTAGGAAAGATGCCTGTATCTTTGTAGTGACTGGGTGTATTGATACACCCTACAAAGTGTAATTAATAACTTCACCATGCTCAAAGGGATATTCAATGTCTGCTATTTTTATTTAACCCATCTACCAATAGGTTCCCCTTTTTGCGAGGCATTGGAAAACGCCAATGGTCTTTGTTTTAATCTGTGTTTGAAATTCACTGCTTGACACAGGGACCTTACATACAGTATACAGTTGAAGTCTGAAGTTTATGTACACCTTAGCCAAATACATTGAAACTCAGTTTTTCACAATTCCTGACATTTAATCCTAGTAGAAATGCCCTGTCTTAGGTCAGTTAGGATCACCTTTTATTTCTGTCATCACATTCCCAGTGGGTCAAAAGTTTAAATACATGTGTACTCAATTAGTATTTGCTAGCGATGCCTTTAAATTGTTTAACTTAGGACAAACGTTTCGGGTAGGCTTCCGCAAGCATCCCACAATAAGTTGGGTGAATTTTGGCCCATTCCGCCTGACAGAACTGGTATAACTGAGTCAGGTTTGTAGACCTCCTTGCTCGCACACGCTTTATCAGTTCTGCCCACAAATCTTCTATTGGATTGAGGTCAGGACATTGTGATGGCCACTCCAATACCTTGACATTGCCATTTTGCCACAACTTTGGAAGTATGCTTGGGATCATTGTCCATTTGGAAGACCCATTTGCGACCAAGCTTTAACTTCCTGACTGATGTCTTGAGATGTTGCTTCAATATATCTACATAATAGTTTTCCTCCCTCATCTATTTTGTGAAGTGCACCAGTCCCTCCTTCAGCAAAGCACCCCCACAACAAGATGCTGCCACCCCCGTGCTTCATGGTTGGGATGGTGTTCTTCAGCTTGCAAGCCTCCCCATTTTCCTCCAAATATAACAATGCTCATTATGGCCAAGCAGTTCTATTTTTGTTTCATCAGACCAGAGGACATTTCTCCAAAAAATACGATCTCTGTCCCGATGTGCAGTTGCAAACCGTGGCTTTTTTATGGTAGTTTTCGAGCCGTGGCTTCTTCCTTGCTGAGCGGCCTTTCAGGTTTTGTCGATTTAGGACTCATTTTACTGTGGATATAGATACTTTTGTACCTGAGCCACACGGGGTGGGTGCCGAAGCTAGCGGTCGAGCAGCGGAGAGGGCCAGAGCCTGTGTGGGAGTCGATAGAGGAAGGTAATGAGAGATACCGGAAAGAGGTTTTGGCAAGGAGTATGCTGCAGCGCAGGCGCGCTGAAGAGCGCCTTCTCAGCCTGGCACCATCTGTGCCAGCTCTACACACCAAGTCTCCAGTGCGCCTCCACAGCCCAGTACGTCCTGTGCTAGCTCCCCGCACTCACCGTGCGGAGTGTGTCATCGTTTCGGTACAATTTGTGCCGGCTCTTCGCACCAGGTCTCCAGTGCGCCTCCACAGCCCAGTACGTCCTGTGCTAGCTCCCGCATTCACCGTGCGGTGGTTGTCATCTGTTCGGTACCACCTGTGCCGGCTCCACTCACTAGGCCTCCAGTGTGCCTTCCCAGTCCAGTACGTCCTGTGTCTCCTCCTCACACTTGCCCTGAAGTGCGTATCATCAGTCCGGTGCCACCTGTGCCGGCTCCACTCACCAGGCTTCCGGCGACAGTCCCCAGTCCAGAACCTCCTGCGACGATCCACGGTCCAGAACCTCCAGCTCCAGGGCAGGAGCCTCCTTCTACGCAGGTGCCCAGTCCAGGCACGGCGTCCAGTCCCGCTCCATGGCAGGAGTCTTCCTCTGCGCCGGTGTCCAGTCCCGCTCCATGGCAGGAGCCTTCCTCTGCGCCAATGTCCAGTCCATGCACAGCGTCCAGTGCCGCTCCAAGGCCGGAGCCTTCCTCTGCACCGGTGCCCAGTCCAGACCGGTGCCCAGTCGCCAGCCCACGGGCACGGCATTCAACTCCATGGCTCCATGGCTGGGCGGGGCAAAGGACCGGAGCCGCCACCCCTAGTCACCCTCACCAGTTGGCAGATTCCAGCCTGACCGGGCATTTTTATTCTCGGCAGGGGTGTGACTAGGGGGTGTTCCTATCAGGTTGTTGATTTCCATGTTGGCCTCCATTCCCTATCAGAGGCAGCTGTTTATCGTTGTCTCTGATTGGGGGATCATATTTAGGCAGCCATTTCCCCACTGTGTTTTGTGGGATCTTGTTTTTTGTATTGTTGCATTTCATTTACATCACATTTCGCTGTTTCTTTATTTTGTCTTGTTTAAAGTTTCACATCAATAAATATGTGGAACCCAGATCACGCTGCGCTTTGGTCTGAGTATGCTTCCAACGACGATCGTGACACCAACTCAAACCTCTTCCTGCGTCTATGGATCTGTGATAATGACGTTCTGCTCGCTCAAAGTCACACTTGCAAGCTCTCAAGTTGAACTTGTGCTCTCAACTAGCCTGTGCATCCGCTGGACCCATCCCCTGCTCCCTCGACCACATTGTTCTCTCTTAACTCAGTGTTTGCTCATGCAATATGATGTTTCATCTTGCTCGTGTGCACCATCTCGCGGCAGTTCAACTTTGGAATTGGATTTGAATCCATTGTTTACACATCCAGTGGTGAGGAACAATCCACCCTGTCCTATACTCCTGTGACACCCGGGTCTGGCTCCACGAGGGGACAAAAGGGGTCTTCGCCCCTTCAGTTGAAACTTGTGCCACCTCAGTTTAAGTTTTATGTCTCTATATAAAAATAGCCAAATGAAAATGATGACAGTATCTCCACTGCGGTGTTTCAGCACTATAGACAGAGCGCACGGCGAAGTGTGTGTTTGTGTGTTGGGGACTATGGAAAGCCACTGGGTGGTTACGTATCTCCTTTGTTTTTCCATAAAACGCTGCTTATCTGTGGTAGGCTACATGAATCGCATTGTAGGCTACCGTGAATAGCATTGTAGGCCACATGAATAATGTTGAAGGCTATGTGAATAACGTTGTAGGCTACGTGAATAACGTTGTAGGCTACGTGAATAACTAGATATATGCCTCCGCCTGTAATATTGGATTTAGATTTATAAGGATGGGGTCAAGTCAAGTTTAGCCTGCAGTTAAAGCTGCTTCACACACACCCCACCAGTACAAAGTTTAGTTAGCTGTAAAAGGCGTTAGTGTTATTAGCGCTAACCAGCTAATAGGCCACTGCCACGATGCACCGCCAGGATAATGGCTCAACAGCCCAATCCTCCCCGACTATCCTTGACAATCTTGGAACAGAGGAGCCAGCCCAGGTTTGTACCCTAGTCACAGGTTTTCTGTCTAAAAAGTTAATTTAATAGCAACCAGTTTATAGGAAGAGAGTGGCTAGAATACTCAGTTACTGCAGATGCTGCATTTTAGTTCCCATGTGGAAAGTTCTGTGTTGGGTCCAGTGCTAACACAGACAAGACCTTCACCCAAGCTGGGTATTCTAACTGGAGGCATGCTATTGATAGAAGCGAAGGATTCGCTAGGCACGCATGAAGCAAGGAGCTTGTGAAATGCACTGCACTGTGGAAAGAAAAATAAGTTGTATTCGGCTGCATTCACATATGTAACAGTATAGCTTCCGCCCCTCTCCTCGCCCCAACCTGGGCTTGAACCAGGGACCCTCTGAACTCATCCCAACTGACACCCATGAAGCATCGTTACCCATCGCTCCACAAAAGCCGCGGCCCTTGCAGAGCAAGGGGAACCACTACTTCAAGGTCTCAAAGCGAGTGACATCACTGATTGAAACGCTATTAGCGCGCACCACCACTAACTAGCTAGCCATTTCACATCGGTTACACATAGGCAGTTTGTAATAGGGGAATTACCCTATCTACAGTGCCTTGCGAAAGTATTCGGCCCCCTTGAACTTTGCGACCTTTTGCCACATTTCAGGCTTCAAACATAAAGATATAAAACTGTATTTTTTTATGAAGAATCAACAACAAGTGGGACACAATCATGAAGTGGAACGACATTTATTGGATATTTCAAACTTTTTTAACAAATCAAAAACTGAAAAATTGGGCGTGCAAAATTATTCAGCCCCCTTAAGTTAATACTTTGTAGCGCCACCTTTTGCTGCGATTACAGCTGTAAGTCGCTTGGCGTATGTCTCTATTAGTTTTGCACATCGAGAGACTGAATTTTTTTCCCATTCCTCCTTGCAAAACAGCTCGAGCTCAGTGAGGTTGGATGGAGAGCATTTGTGAACAGCAGTTTTCAGTTCTTTCCACAGATTCTCGATTGGATTCAGGTCTGGACTTTGACTTGGCCATTCTAACACCTGGATATGTTTATTTTTGAACCATTCCATTGTAGATTTTGCTTTATGTTTTGGATCATTGTCTTGTTGGAAGACAAATCTCCGTCCCAGTCTCAGGTCTTTTGCAGACTCACATTTACATTTAACATTTAAGTCATTTAGCAGACGCTCTTATCCAGAGCGACTTACAAATTGGTGCATTCACCTTATGACATCCAGTGGAACAGTAGTGCATCTAAATCTTTTAAGGGGGGCTGAGAGGGATTACTTTATCCTATCCTAGGTATTCCTTAAAGAGGTGGGGTTTCAGGTGTCTCCGGAAGGTTTTCTTCCAGAATGGTCCTGTATTTGGCTCCATCCATCTTCCCATCAATTATAACCATCTTCCCTGTCCCTGCTGAAGAAAAGCAGGCCCAAACCATGATGCTGCCACCACCATGTTTGACAGTGGGGATGGTGTGTTCAGGGTGATGAACTGTGTTGCTTTTACGCCAAACATAACGTTTTGCATTGTTGCCAAAAAGTTTCATCTGACCAGAGCACCTTCTTCCACATGTTTGGTGTGTCTCCCAGGTGGCTTGTGGCAAACTTTAAACAACACTTTTTATGGATATCTTTAAGAAATGGCTTTCTTCTTGCCACTCTTCCATAAAGGCCAGATTTGTGCAATATACGACTGATTGTTGTCCTATGGACAGAGTCTCCCACCTCAGCTGTAGATCTCTGCAGTTCATCCAGAGTGATCATGGGCCTCTTGGCTGCATCTCTGATCAGTCTTCTCCTTGTATGAGCTGAAAGTTTAGAGGGACGGCCAGGTCTTGGTAGATTTGCAGTGGTCTGATACTCCTTCCATTTCAATATTATCGCTTGCACAGTGCTCCTTGGGATGTTTAAAGCTTGGGAAATCTTTTTGTATCCAAATCCGGCTTTAAACTTCTTCACAACAGTATCTCGGACCTGCCTGGTGTGTTCCTTGTTCTTCATGATGCTCTCTGCGCTTTTAACGGACCTCTGAGTCTGTCACAGTGCAGGTGCATTTATACGGAGACTTGATTACACACAGGTGGATTGTATTTATCATCATTAGTCATTTAGGTCAACATTGGATCATTCAGAGATCCTCACTGAACTTCTGGAGAGAGTTTGCTGCACTGAAAGTAAAGGGGCTGAATAATTTTGCACGCCCAATTTTTCAGTTTTTGATTTGTTAAAAAAGTTTGAAATATCCAATAAAAGTCGTTCCACTTCATGATTGTGTCCCACTTGTTGTTGACTCTTCACAAAATAATACAGTTTTATATCTTTATGTTTGAAGCCTGAAATGTGGCAAAAGGTCGCAAAGTTCAAGGGGGCCGAATACTTTCGCAAGGCACTGTATCTTGTAGCCTATAATCATGACCAAAATGGCCTTGCTTTAGTGTTTAGGGTGCTGTCCATTGAGCTGACAGTGCAGTGGAGATGGGTTGCAGATTTCGACGCCAACTTGTCACTTCCAAAACACTCAGCATTTTAACTTTATGTTTATTATGGTATATAATTCCAATGCAAGAACCCCCCAAAAGTGTGCCCCCTCACCGATTTCAACTGTCCCATTAGTCACTTTATCCTGGCGCCAGGTTTGGTGACACCTCCCTCTCTGACAGCTGTGTGTGTGTGTGTGTGTGTGTGTGTGTGTGTGTGTGTGTGTGTGTGTGTGTGTGTGTGTGTGTGTGTGTGTGTGTGTGTGTGTGTGTGTGTGTGTGTGTGTGTGTGTGTGTGTGTGTGTGTGTGTGTGTGTGTGTGTGTGTGTGTGTGCGTGCGTGCGTGTGTGCGTGGTTTACTATGAGTGTCTGGGTGTGTCTGTGTTAGGCCTGTGTGTTTTCCAGTCTAAATATTTAACAGATAAATAGTTTAGATTGGGGAGATTAAACAGTGTCAAATGTAGATGGGCAATGGAAAGTGCAGTGGGTATGTTGTGTATGTGTGTGAATGGGTGCGCTGTCTGTATATGGGCAAACTTGCAGTGAACTGCTTGTGAGACAAAACTAAAGTTTTCCAGTCTTGTGAAAGTGACTTTGGAAAAAGCACCAAATGGGCTGTACCACTTGACCTCGGATTAGGGGTGTGCGAGTAAGGGAGGATAATCCTACACAACACAACACACACCCAGCCCTCTCGTGGAGTGCTCCACTGTCAGTCAGACAACAAAGCAGTCTGTGAGGGGATTACTCTCTCTCTTTCGCTCTCCTCTCTCTCCTTCCCTCTGTCATCCCTTCATTGGTGGATTCACCCTTTCATCACTTACTCAGTAGCTCGATCTCTCCATGTATCCTCTTTTTTCCCTATCAACCAACCTATCTCGTCCTTCATCACGTTCCGTTGAAATGTGAGCAAATTTGTGGGGAATGTTACCACTGTTGGTACCTGAGATCAGGGACAGCGCTATCTGGAACTGATTTATGAATAACACATGACCAGTGAGAATGTTACCAGTCAGAAAAGGGACTAGTGGTGGAAGCTGCATTTGGAGTGTTGATTGGGATTCTTGGCAGAAGACTAATCTGCTGAAATCTCTTCAGTAATCCAATGGTTTCATTAAATCTTGCCTAAGGATATGGACAGGAATCAGTTAAAGGGTGCAAGGACTTTTCTCCCTTTCACATGTTTTGTACGGGTATGGCTTACCTCCACACACTAACATTTACTTTCTTCATTTTACACACCCTCGTAGCTACCTGCCAGTATTAGTTTCAAATCCCCTTTCACCGTCCTTCTCATTTTTAATTTTCTGTTTCAAAGGTGCTTCCCTGGCAGGCCTTCAAAGCCTTGGCAGAGCATGAGAGCGTGCTGTGGAGAATGGAGTAATTGCAGTTTTAAGATTGCACTGATGATGGTTTCACTGTGAGGTGGTGGGGGGTGTCTGACCACGTTCCCTCCAATATGAAATTAATTCTCAAAACAGTGCATCACTATAGTAAAAACACGTGCTTGGCTTTAACCTTGTTTTTTACGCTTGTTTGATCTGAATTCTCTTCCAAACCTTTTTGCTCATTTCCCCTCCCATCTCTCCATGTGCCTCTCTCCCTCATAAGTCCCTGTTTTTCTCTATCCCTGCCTTCTCTCTCCGTCTCTGCCTGCACCTCCCTTTCTTTCGTAAAGGTTAAGTGGGATAAATAATATTTTCTGTATGCCTCGCAGAGCGTTATGGGTAATTGGGGGACCATTGAATGGAGAACAAGGTCCAAGAGCCATGTCAGCAATAAGAAAAAACATAAACAAACTAATCTGGCAAATGACATGTAGTTGTTTTAACAAACCAGACAGATTTCCCTTTCAAAATCCACCTAATTGAAACCAACCAACTTGCTCTCTAGCTCTGTCTCTTTCTTTGTCTCTGACTTTGGATATTCAATATCTCCATCTTTCTGCTTCAAATACACACACTTCTCTCTTATGAAACTTTTTAATAAAAAAATATTACAAAGAATAGAAACCTAGATGTTCCCTTGCGTGCTGGTATGTGTGAGGGAGACAGGAATGAAGAAGGCAAAGTGAAAAGAAGGAGGGGGAGAAGGGAGTTGAGGAAGGCGAGAAGGGTCTAGGGAGTTCTCTCTCTCTCCTCGGGACTCTCCGACTTTCTTCTTGCACTCATCCGCCAAACAAAGAGAAGGGGTATTTGTAGTCTGCTCATCTCTAATCAACCATGTGATTTGGGTTTGATGAGCCTTTTCATGTCTGTTTAGAGTCCGGGGCCTCAGTGTGCATGTCTACCTCTCACAGGCTGATACAGCTGAGAGTCAGACAAACGCAGCTCTACTCCACCACGTTTAGAAAATGTCAACTTTCTGACCTCAGTGGCCTCAACCTCAGTTGTAAGAAACCAACCTTAGAGTGGAATGCTGTTGTTGTGTCTGAGCTCCGGGTTGTGTCATGGTTGGTCTATGTTAAGGGCATCGTCTGATGGGGACTGAGTCATGAGGTAGGATTGTGGGTACTATATCTCAGTCCTTAACTCATTAAATAACACTGATAAAGGTTCAAACAACACTCACAAAATACTTCAGATAAAGCAGCACTCACTTATCAGGTCTGGGGGAAGGCTCCTGGAAGGGCACGCTAGTAGCATTTCACCAAACGGCTGTTTTAGGGGACTGACGCCACAAAGTTCACATTTCTACACCTTTCTAGACCTGAAAATTATGTGTTAACCAACAGAGTCTTCCCAGCTCCGATTGCACTCAATTACGGTGTTTGTACAGTCGTTTTTACACTGCTGCTACTCGCTGTTTATTATCTATGCATAGTCACTTTACCCCTACCTACATGTACAAATTACCTTGACTAACCTGTTCCCCGCACATTGACTAGGTACCGGGAACCCCTGTATATAGCCTCATTATTGTTATTTTGTCTTAATTTCTATTTATTTTACTTTAGTCTATTTAGGAAATATTTTCAGAACTATATTTTCTTAAAACTGCGTTCTTGGTTAAGGGCTTGTAAGTAAGCATTTCATTGTTGTATTCGGCGCATGTGACAAATACTATTTGATTTGATTTATTGGCATGTAATTAACTATGGTGTGAAACCCTAAGAACTGTGTATAAAATGCTTTTCAAGTTTCAATTTTTGTTGTCACAGAGAGCAATTGGTTTTGCAGCAAAGGAGCATAAAAAACAGTGATCACATCAAATGGATCACAGTGACAGTGAATACAATGAGCTGGCCCATCAAGTCATAGGGGCTGACAGCCATCAATACACATTTATACAGCAGGCACACTAGTGATCATCATACAACTGTATAACAAGCCACAGCCACTTAATTATTATTATTTTTTACTAGGCAAGTCAGTTAAGAACAAATTCTTATTTACCCCAGCCAAACCCGGACGACACTGGGCCAATTGTGCGCCACCCTACGGCACTCCCAATCACTGCAGGATGTGATACAGCCTGGATTTGAACCAGGGACTGTAGTGACGAGTCTTGCACTGAGATGCAGTGCCTTATAACACTGCGCCACTCAGGAGCCCATAAGTAAATGCTCTGTGCATTCTTAGATCATCTCGCCAACAACATATCAACAATGTGCTGACAAAAACAAAAAAACATTGTTAACATCACCTTCATCATCCTCATCAACAACATATTACCATCGTCTTCCTCAACATCCTCATCCCTAGTCTTCCCTGTGTTGAAAAGGAAAATGGCTATAGGGGTGAAGGAGTGCTTGTACCTCAGTGGCGGTCAGTAAGATGAGGGAGGACGCTATTTTTTTATGAGCATGGCCTTATTTCTATTACAGCATATTGGATGACTGTCATTCATATTCCATTCACTCAGCTCAATGTAACATCGATAGGTTTAGGCTACTACATGATATTCAAACGTTCCCTATACCCATCATGAGGTTGCTACAACCTAGCCTATGAATGAACGTTTACAGCGTACACTACTGTTCAAAAGTTTGGGGTCACTTAGAAATGTCCTTCTTTTTGAAATAAAAGTTTAAAAAATTGTCCATTAAAATAACATCAAATTAATAAGAAATACTGTGTAGACATGGTTAATGTTGTAAATGACTATTGTAGCTGGAAACGGCAGATTTTTTATGGAATATCTACATAGACGTAGAGGCCCATTATCAGCAACCATCCCTCCTGTGTTCCAATGGCACGTTGTGTTAGCTAATCCAAGTTTATAATTTTAAAAGGCTAATTGATCATTAGAAAAACCCCATGCAATTATATTAGCACAGCTGAAAACTGTTGTCCTGATTAAAGAAGCAATAGAACTGTCCTTCTTTAGACTAGTTGAGTATCTGGAGCATCAGCATTTGTGGGTTCGATTACAGGCTCAAAATAGCCAGAAACAAAGAGCTTTCTTCTGAAACTTGTCAGTCTATTCTTGTTCTGAGAAACGGCTATTCCATTCGAGAAATTGCCAAGAAACTAAAGATCTCGTACAACGATGTGTACTACTCCCTTCACAGAACAGTGCAAACTGGCTCTAACCAGAATATAAAGAGGAGTGGGAGACCCCGGTGCACAACTGAGCAAGAGGACAAATACATTAGAGTGTCTAGTTTGAGAAACAGGCTCATCTCAAGTCCTCAACTGGCAGCTTCATTAAATAGTACCCGCAAAACACCAGTCTCAACGTCAACAGTGAAGAGGCGACTCCGGGATGCTGGTTTTCTAGGCAGAGTTGCAAAGAAAAAGCCATATCTCAGACTGGTCAATAAAAATAAAATATTAAGATTGGCAAAAGAACACAGACACTGGACAGAGGAAATCTGCCTAGAAGGCCAGCATCCCGGAGTCCAAACCTTTGAACGGTAGTGTTATCAGGAATCAAGGTAAGACCCAAGTGCAGACTGTGTTGAAGTAACAATGTTTATTAAACCAACAGGGGCAGGCAAACGATAGGTCAAGGCAGGCAGGGGTCGAATATTCAGAGTAGTGGGGCCAAGGTACAGGACGGCAGGCAGGCTCAGGGACAGGCAGGCGGGTATGGGGTCAGGACAGGCAAGGGTCAAAACCAGGAGGATGAGGAAAAAGAGAGACTGGAGAAAAATAGAAGCTGAGACAAAACACTGATTGACTTGAACAAACAAGACAAACTGGCACAGACAGACAGAAAACACAGGTGTAAATACCCAGGGGATAAGTGGGTAATATGGGCAAACACCTGGAGGGGGTGGAGACAAGCATAAGGACAGGTGAAACAGATCAGGGCGTGACAATTTGAACTGTACAGGTCGAGAGAAATTTGAGTAATTAAGGTGACAGACATTGACACATTCAATACCGCCTTGCACAATCTTGCCTGTATCTAGTTGATCGAGGGTGTAATTATTAGTTGCAAATTAGAGTTTGTATTGGACACATTCAGGTATGTATATCCCCGTTTCGTTCAATTTGCTTCCATTTAAGAAACGTTTTTCAACAGAATCGTCAGAATGAATACAACCTTGATCACATGCAAACACAGTTCACTTTCGTAGCAGCCACATGTAAACAGCACGATCCCTTTGATCGTTGGATAATTCATTCTCGCATCTACGTGCTCTCCTCCTCTCACCTTTTCCCCTTGCCAAAAAACATTTCCAAGCCAAACCTTCATATCATAACCACTAACTACTACACACAGCCTACATCGTTGTCACCATATTAGCTAACATCAAGTTAACATAGTTCTAGTAGCTAACGCATTAGTAAACCCACTACAATCATGCAGTACAATGTACAGTTAGCAAACAGTTTAGCATTTACACCGGCCGGCCCCAGTGGCAATAAATGTATAAAACCAAAAGCTTACCTTGACTTGGAAGAGTTCTGGTGTTGGATAACCATAGCTAGCTAGCTAACATAGCATCCATCTCTGTTTGAGCCAGATGTTTGAGTAGGCTAAACTAGGTAGCTGCATTCACTTGGTAAGAAACTGAAAGTGAATAAAATATGAAATATAGCTAGCTCACTCTCTTTCTCTCGCTTGCTTATCCTTCATTTTTAATCAATTATTTTGTTCAAAACTGTTCAACTATTGTCTTCTCTTTGAGCCAGCTACTCACCACATTTTATGCACTGCAGTGCTAGCTAGCTGTAGCTTATGCTTTCAGTACTAGAATATAATGAATATAATGAATATATTTAGTATAGTTTTATCTAAAAATGACAACTTCTTAAAAATGTTTCACTATTTTTATGAAACTCACTTAGGAGGATGTTTCTCCCCTTCCTCTGAGGAGGAGCCTCCACTGTTGTACCTGTTAGTCTTAACAGTGGGGAATCTAAACCAGCAGCCAGAGGGTAGGACCTGAAACTAATAGTGACCTGGAACTCACCACTTGTCTACTGTACAGATCAGACTGACTACTCTGCTGGACTTCTGTGATCTGACTGCCCACTTTCACTACTCTAGCTTGTTTTGTTGACTGGCTGGCCTTGTTACTGGCTGGCCTGTAAACCATTCAAATGCTAAACCATGTTCCACCTCATGCCAGTGAAAACCGTGGTCTAATGAACCAGGCCACCTACCAACGTGTTCACACTGGGTGGGCAGATGGGCTGAGGCTGGCTGAGTGGGCTGCAGGCCCTGGTGCCTCCTGGTACGGACCTTCTCTATACAGGACCTCCAGACCGGGACAGGGGAAGTAGCATGGAGCTGCAAGGGAGATTCCAGGGGAAGTTTGCCTGAAAACATCTCCAACAGAGCAGTGAGGCAGGATATTGTGGGCAAACATGGAGCTTGAAGTGTATTCACGAGGTGGGGTTACAGCTGGAACTACAGCTAGTGAGTGCAGTGGGTGTGAAATAAGATGAGAAGGGTGCAGGCAGGCAATTAAGCAAACACCCTCATTCCCATAAACACTGGGCCATGAAGACGGCCAGAGGCCATTACAATCTGCCCACAGGGGTAATAAGGCCGTGGGAGCAACACAATGAATCCTCTGTAGCATCACATATACCACAAGTAGAGGCTGTAATGTAAACACATGATAAACACAATCTAGCAGATATGCACTCACACGCATAGATTAAAGTGTCAAGTAAGCTATGGTTGCCCTACCTTTGACCTGTGTGTTGTCATAACAACGACTGACTGATTCATACTGACCCGTTTTCATTTGATATTAATAGTTCAGATTATGCATGCAATCCTGATGCATCATTTATGGCGCGATTTTAAAACTCTACCATGAATGTGGCATCAGAATGTGTTTCATCATCAGCTCTGTTGTTTTAGAAAGAGAAGTTGAAAGAGAAAATTCAATATTCATGTAGTTTGGTTCAGCGTCAATGTAAGATCAGATGAATGGAAGTTCCCCCAGATGAGCATCAAGCCGAAGTTTAAAGGAGCCCACTTCTATAAGGCCCAGAACTATGTTGAATATGGCCACGGTCCATGCTTCGTAGCTATGTTCAACCATGCTTTCCATCTAATCCCACTAATACTTAGAGGACCTTCAACAGTCACCGAGGTCCATTTGCAGGCTCCAATCCTAGCCTTCAACAGTGTGCTGTAACTTTGAATCGACTTAACAAGGTCAATGGCGTGTAGATGTGAATGGCGTCAGGCTTCTAGTGCCAGGATGTGACCTCAGGCTAAAGTTATGACAGGAGGTTGACATTGTGGGACCTGTTGTAATCACTGATGTCACGTGTGTAGAAATGTCACAGACACTCTTGATTGGCTACTTGCTACACAGCAGTGTATGATGGGGATGTTGAAATTAGGAGGACAGATAGAAATACTGATTGGAATGTCTCAGTAAGGAGACTTAAATAGCTCTGTAGCAAACCAATACTGTAAGCCACAATATAATGCACGTGAAGTGCAGAAGTGAAAAGATAAACAGTAACCAGGTTTTCATACAACCTTTTTATGCGAGTAAAGAGTACATGTCGGAAAATGTCGGAAAAACATTTTCACTACAGGCCTGATGGAAACAGCAAATTTGCCGGTAAATGTTCCAATTGTCGACAAACAAAATACGCTAGACAAGGTGGGATCTTTATGTGTTTATATAATTAATTATGCAAGAAATGGCGCAAATATTGATATAATAACCATCATAGCGAAGTAAACTTGGAGTCACGCGATGACATGTTATGTGGTCCTCCCTCTACGTCTCGAGATGCAATGGAAACCCATTTAACTTGTATTTGTTATTAGTTAATTGGGAATTTAACTGCAAAAGTATTTTTTGCGTGCACTATTTCATCACTTTTATCCGCAACTAGTCAATTTGATGTGAATACATCTCTGGTGGGGCATTTTTTGAATATTTGCATAAAAATCTGTCGGCAATTGGATGGAAAGCTAGCCAGTAACCACGTCTCTGTCCACAGTTTTATGTGAGTAAAGACATACCGTATAAAAAAAATCACAACAGCTGTGATAGAAACAGGAAGTTTTGGTACAATTTTATGAATGTTGACAGATAATTTGATCGTTGGACATCTTATAGTGTCTGTAAAATGTATTATGTGAGAAATAGCAGTGGAAATGCCATTATGTGCAAATATTGATATAATAACCATCATATCGAAGTAAACGTGGAGTCACGCGATGATGTGGTGTGTGGTCCTCCCAATAGGACTTGGGAAAACATGCAGTTTAATTGCTCTATGATCTTGATGCACCTTTCCAATAAATATTGATGGTCTTATTTTGGTGACATGATGATCGATGCTTGACTGCCGTTTGACAAATACAAATATTTTAACTGTTATCCATAATCTCATCATATTCTCATCCTATGACACATCAATGGTATGTTTTGTTGTTCCTCAAGGTTCCATTTTAGGACCACTATTGTTTTCACTATGTTGTTTTCACTATATATTCTACCTTTGGTGATGTCATTCGGAAACACAATGTTAATTTCACTGCTATGTGGACGACACACAGCTGTACATTTCGATGAAACATGGTGAAGCCCCAAAATTGCTTACCCTGGAAGCCTGTGTTTCAGACATAAGGAAGTGGATGGTGACAAATGTTTTAACTCGGACAAAACAGAGATGCTAGTTCTAGGTCTCAAGAAGCAAAGAGATCTGCTGTTTGATCTGACAATTAATTGGCCTTGATGGTTGTACAGTCGTCTCAAGTAAAACAGTGAAGGACCTCTGCATTACTCTCGACCCTGATCTCTCTTGACAAAAGATACAGTGCCTTCGGAAAGTATTGACTTGGCTCAACTTTTTTCACATTTTGTTACGCACAGCCTCATTCTAAAACATATAAAATATAAATATCCCAATCTACACAATACCCCATAATGGCAAAGCAAAAACAGATTGAGCAATTTTTGCTAATGTATTAAAAATAAAACACTGAAATATCACATTTACATAAGTATTCAGACCCTTTACACAGAACTTTGTTGAAGCGCCATTGGCAGCGATTACAGCCCTGAGCCTTCTTGGGTATGACGCTACAAGCTTGGCACACCTGTATTTGGGGAGTTTCTCCCATTTTTCTCTGCCGATCCTCTCAAACTCTGTCACGTTGGATGGGGAGCGTTGCTGCACAGCTATTTTCAGGTCTCTCCAGATATGTTCGATCGGGTTCGGTGTGTGCTTAGGGTGTTGTCCTGTTGGAAGGTGAACCTTTGCCCCAGTCTGAGGTCCTGAGTGCTCCTGAGCAGGTTTTCATCAAGGATCTCTCTGTACTTTACTACGTTCATCTTTCCCTTGATCCTAACTAGTCTCCCAGTCCCTGCAAATGAAAAACATCCCCATCACCATGCTTCACCGTAGGGATGGTGCCAGGTTTCCTCCAGATATGATGCTTGGCATTCAGGCCACAGAGTTCAATCTTGCTTTCATGTGCCTTTTGGCAAACTCCAAGTGGGCTGTCATGTGCCTTTTACTGAGCAGTGGCTTCCGTCTCGCCACTCTACCATAAAGGCCTGATTGGTGGAGTGATACAGAGATGGTTGTACTTCTGGAAGGTTCTCCCATCTCCACAGATTGCTCAGTTTGGCCGGGACGGCCAGCTCTAGGAAGACTATTGTCTGTTCCAAACATCTTACATTTAAGAATGATGGAGGATGCTGTGTTCTTGAGGACCTTCAATGCTGCAGAATTTGGTACCCTTCCCCAGATTTGTGCCTCGACACAATCTTGTCTCTGAGTTCTACGGATATTTACTTCGACCTCATGGCTTGGTTTTTGCTCTGACATGCACTGTCAACTGGGACCTTATATAGACAGGTGTGTGCCTTTCGAAATAATGTCCAATCAATTGAATTTACCACAGGTGGACTCCAATCAAGTTGTAGAAACATCTCAAGGATGATCAATGGAAACAGGATGCACCTGAGCTCAATTTCGAGTCTCATAGCAAAGGAGCTGAATACTTATGTAAATAAGGTATTTCTGTTGATAAATCAGAAAATATTTATAAAAACCTGTGTGTAGATTGCTGAGGATTTTTTTTTATTCAACTAATTTTAGAGTAAGGCTGCAACATAACACAATTCGGAAAATGTCAAGGGGTCTTTCTGAAGGCACTGTATCAAGAATGTGTCAAGGGAAGCTTTTGTCCATCTTCATAAAAATCTGAAACATTTTGTAAAAAAATTATGCAGAAAAGCTAATCCATGCTTTTGTCACTTATTGATTAGACTATTGCAATGCAATACTCTCCAGCTATCTGGATAAAGCACTAAATAAACTTCAGTTAGTGCTAAATACGGCTGCTAGAATCTTGACTAGAACCCCAAAAATGTTTAATATTACTTCAGTGCTAACCTTTCTGGCTTCCTGTTAAGGCTATGGCTGATTGCAAGGTTTTACTGTTAATCTACAAAGCATTACATGGACTTGCTCCTACCATATTTTCGATTTGGTCCTGCCTTACATACCTACACGTACGCTATGGTCACACGACGCAGGCCTCTTTATTGTCCCTAGAATTTATAAGAAAACAGCTGGAGGCACTGCTTTCTCCTATAGAGCTCCATTTTTATGGAACGGTCTGCCTACCCCGTGAGAGATGCAGACTCAGTCTCGAACTTTAAGTCTCTACAGAAGACTCATCCCTTCAGTAGGTCCTATGATTGAGTGTAGTCTGTGTCAGGGGTGCAGTGGAGTGACGAACTGCCCTTGCTGTCTCTGCCTGGCTCCCCTCTCTGCACTGGGATTCTCTGCCTCTTAACCTATTACGGGAGCTCAGTCACTGGCTTACTAGTGCTCTTCCGTGCCGTTCCTAGGAGGGGTGCGTCACGTCGTGCCAGGCTTTTTCCACTATACTTGACTTGAGTGGGTTGAGGCACTGACGTGATTCGCGCTCCCTCTGGCTTGGGCGGTGGAGGAGATTGTAGTGGGCTGTACTCAGCCTTGCCTCAGTGTAGTAAGTTGGTGGTCTGTTGATATCCGTCTAGTGGTGTGGGGGCTGTGCCTTGGCAAAGTGGGTGGGGTTATATCCTGCCCGGTTGGCCCTATGCTGCAATACTCTATGTGCCGTGGGCCTAGGGTCAGTCTGTCCTATCTGGTGAAATTCTTCTGTCTTATCTGGTGTCCTGTGTGATCTTAAGTATGCTCCCTCTAATTCTCCCATCTCTCTTTCTCGCTCTCGCTCTCCCCTCGCGGAGTACCTGAGCCCTAGGACCATGTCTCAGGACTACCTGGCCTGATTACTCTGGGCTTTCCCTATCCCCAGTCCACCTGGTTGTGCTGTTTATCCAGTTTCAACTGTTCTGCCTGCAACGATCTGGCCTTAATGGCCATGCACTCTTATAATCTCCACCCGGCACAGCCAGAAGAGCCTGGTTCCTCTCTAGGTTTCTTCCTATGTTCCTGCCTTTCTAGGGATGTTTTCCTAGCCACCATGCTTCTACATCTGCATTGCTTGCTGTTTGGGGTTTTAGGCTGTGTTTCTGTATAAGAACTTTATAAATAAATTTGATTTGATGTAGACTAGCCTATCCACACAGCCTACCAGCACTGTATCTGTGAACTGTTGGCTAGAGCGCACACGCACAACTATCGGTAGTTGAAAATGCCATGGAAACGCATGAAACGTTCGAGTATATGAATACTTTAGTGAAAAATACATTTGTGTGCACAATGTCATCACGCCCTGACTTTTATTTGCTAGAAGTGAGTTTGGTGGAAACGGCACTGGTGGGAAAATTCGCATATCGTCTTTATGCAGATTTTAGAATATTTGCATGAAAATCTGTCGCCAAATGGATGGAAACCTAGCTAGTGATAGACATTATTTGATTACTCAACATAGGGAGGAGCTGGCTCAAAACTCAAAGGCCTGCACAGTAATGATCTACTTACATTGTAGAATAACTAGTGTAGGATCCCATGTGATAGCATGGATGTGATGTGTGTGCTGAGTGGAAGATGTCTCTGTGAGATGTGTCCTGACAAATGAAAAGGTCAGTTTCTCTCATTATCTGTTCTATCTGTGCAGATCAGTTCACTGTGAAGCTCAGGCCTGTGTAACTGTGATCATGCAGGACCAGGACCTAGTTTTAGTTGTCCTTTATGGTCCAGGTCAAAGCCACTACATGGTACATACTGTATCCTTCATAGTGTTTCCTACTGTAGCCTATGTCACAGGAAAACCTCAAAGTGATTATCATGCTCTGTCAAACGCCCCAAACCCTTGTTTCCGTCTCTATCAAAACACCGTGATCCGAGAGAAGGAGAGAGAGATGAAGAGAAGGAGATAGAAAAGGAGCCTGTAGGACCATGTTTTATTTGTCTGCTTATCCCTCCCTGTGCTGAAATGTCACCAGGCTCTCAGGGAACTAAGAGCTTAATGGAGAGCCAGGTATTTGAGGCTCTCTGCGCCTTCATCTGCTCAAGGGTTCTTCTACACAGAGCTCTAGTCATCAGGTGGTGTAATATACTCTGATGTTAGACGCAAGGGTTCTTCTACACAGAGCTCTAGTCATCAGGTGGTGTAATATACTCTAATGTTAGACTCAAGGTGGGGAGTTTAGAATGGTTTCACCGTGAAATGACCATGAATTCACACAGTGAATGAAATGTGTCATCTAGAGTCTAGAGACTGTCAGCTGGCGTTGTTGGATTTCGCACGAATTTGGGGGAATTTATTTTGGAATGCCCAACAGACTACAAAGACCACCGCGAAGTCCCACAAGTCTAAGAAGCTCTATTAAAAATAAAAAGCGGAAACCATGGCAGCATAATTGACTTTAGGATTATTAGGGAGACAAGAGAGTTTAGTTGTCCACGAATTAAAAAAAAAAAAAACATTTTACTCCTGCTTGCTGGCAAACATTGTGAAAGAATGCAGAATTACTCAGACAAAGGACACATCCAAGTTTGTGGTCCTCATTCCTTCACTGATCTTTAAAATTTTGTATTTATTTCACCTTTATTTAAACAGGTAGGCAAGTTGAGAACAAGTTCTCATTTACAATTGCGACCTGGCCAAGATAAAGCAAAGCAGTTCGACACATACAACGACACAGAGTTACACATGGAGTAAAACAAACACACAGTCAATAATACAGTATAAATAAGTCTTTATACGATGTGAGCAAATGAGGTGTGTAACGGTTTTCTTTAGGTGAAGTAGAGGCGGACCAAAATGCAGCGTGGCTGTTATTCATTGTACTTTAATAAAGAAACTGTACACGAATAAACTAACAAAACAACAAACGTGCGAAAACCTAAAACAGTCCTATCTGGTGCAAAACACAGAGACAGAAACAATCACCCACAAACATACAGTGAAACCCAGGCTACCTAAATATGGTTCCCAATCAGAGACAATGACTAACACCTGCCTCTGATTGAGAACCATATCAGGCCAGACATAGAAATAGACAAACAAGACATCCAACATAGAATGCCCACTCAGATCACACCCTGACCAACCAAAACATAGAAACATACAAAGCAAACTATGGTCAGGGTGTGACAAGGTGAGATAAGGGATAAATACAATATAGTAAGTAAAACACTGGAATGGTAGATTTGCAGTGGAAGAATGTGCAAAGTAGAAATACAAATAATGGGGTGCAAAGGAGCAAAATAAATAAAATAAATACTGTAGGGAAAGAGGTAGTTGTTTGGGCAAAATTATAGGTGGGCTATGTACAGGTGCAGTAATCTGTGAGCTGCTCTGACAGTTGGTGCTTAAAGCTAGTGAGGGAGATAAGTGTTTCCAGTTTCAGAGATTTTTGTAGTTCGTTCCAGTCATTGGCAGCAGAGAACTGGAAGGAGAGGCGGCCAAAGAAATAATTGGTTTTGGGGGTGACCAGAGAGATATACCTGCTGGAGCGAGTGCTACAGGTGGGTGATGCTATGGTGACCAGCGAGCTGAGATAAGGGGGGACTTTACCTAGCAGGGTCTTGTAGATGACATGGAGCCAGTGGGTTTGGCGACGAGTATGAAGCGAGGGCCAGCCAACGAGAGCGCACAGGTCGCAATGATCGGTAGTATATGGGGCTTTGGTGACAAAACGGATTGCACTGTGATAGACTGCATCCAATTTGTTGAGTAGTGTATTGGAGGCTATTTTGTAAATGACATCGCCGAAGTTGAGGATTGGTAGAATGGTCAGTTTTACAAGGGTATGTTTGGCAGCATGAGTGAACGATGCTTTGTTGCGAAATAGGAAGCCAATTCTAGATTTAACTTTGGATTGGAGATGTTTGATGTGGGTCTAGAAGGAGAGTTTACAGTCTAACCAGACACCTAGGTATTTGTAGTTGTCCACGTATTCTAAGTCAGAGCCGTCCAGAGTAATGATGTTGGACAGGCGGGCAGGTGCAGGCAGCGATCGGTTGAAGAGCATGCATTTAGTTTTACTTGTATTTAAGAGTAATTGGAGGCCACGGAAGGAGAGTTGTATGGCATTGAAGCTTGCCTGGACGGTTGTTAACACAGTGTCCAAAGAAGGGCCAGAAGTATACAGAATGGTGTCGTCTGCGTAGAGGTGGATCAGAGACTCACCAGCAGCAAGAGCAACATCATTGATGTATACAGAGAAGAGAGTCGGTCCAAGAATTGAACCCTGTGGCACCCCCATAGAGACTGCCAGAGGTCCGGACAGCAGACCCTCCGATTTGACACACTGAACTCTATCAGAGAAGTAGTTGGTGAACCAGGCGAGGCAATCATTTGAGAAACCAAGGCTGCCAGCCAACGAGAGCGCACAGGTCGCAATGATCGGTAGTATATGGGGCTTTGGTGACAAAACGGATTGCACTGTGATAGACTGCATCCAATTTGTTGAGTAGTGTATTGGAGGCTATTTTGTAAATGACATCGCCGAAGTTGAGGATTGGTAGGATGGTCAGTTTTACAAGGGTATGTTTGGCAGCATGAGTGAACGATGCTTTGTTGCGAAATAGGAAGCCAATTCTAGATTTAACTTTGGATTGGAGATGTTTGATGTGGGTCTAGAAGGAGAGTTTACAGTCTAACCAGACACCTAGGTATTTGTAGTTGTCCACGTATTCTAAGTCAGAGCCGTCCAGAGTAATGATGTTGGACAGGCGGGCAGGTGCAGGCAGCGATCGGTTGAAGAGCATGCATTTAGTTTTACTTGTATTTAAGAGTAATTGGAGGCCACGGAAGGAGAGTTGTATGGCATTGAAGCTTGCCTGGACGGTTGTTAACACAGTGTCCAAAGAAGGGCCAGAAGTATACAGAATGGTGTCGTCTGCGTAGAGGTGGATCAGAGACTCACCAGCAGCAAGAGCAACATCATTGATGTATACAGAGAAGAGAGTCGGTCCAAGAATTGAACCCTGTGGCACCCCCATAGAGACTGCCAGAGGTCCGGACAGCAGACCCTCCGATTTGACACACTGAACTCTATCAGAGAAGTAGTTGGTGAACCAGGCGAGGCAATCATTTGAGAAACCAAGGCTGTCGAGTCTGCCGATGAGGATGTGGTGATTGACAGAGTTGAAAGCCTTGGCCAGATCAATGAATACGGCTGCATAGTAATGTTTCTTATCGATGGCGGTTAAGATATCGTTTAGGACCTTGAGCGTGGCTGAGGTGCACCCATGACCAGCTCTGAAACCAGATTGCTTAGCAGAGAAGGTATGGTGAGATTCGAAATGGTCGGTAATCTGTTTGTTGACTTGGCTTTCGAAGACCTTAGAAAGGCAGGGTAGGATAGATATAGGTCTGTAGCAGTTTGGGTCAAGAGTGTGAGAATCTGCTCTGTATTGCAGAGTTGACTCTGTCTGTCTAATGGTCTGCTACAAATTGCAGTCTTGTTAAACGTCTTGTTAATGGTGTTGATGCGGTGCTGATATTAGGCTGTGATTTGATTTGTATTCACTGGGAAATTATTTCCATAAGGGCATCCTCTAAATGACAGGGTAATGTGTGTTGCGATTGAAGTGGTCCCTGGGGATTGGCCATGCAACCCAACACACACACATTCATCTACAGAAAGAAACACACATACATGTACCACTCTCACAGGCATTCCCTCACACCCAGTGCTCCCACAGGCACCTGTCTGTGCCTCAAAAATGTGCCATGAATAGATGAGAGGCCTCCTCTCCAAACACAAGCTGTCAGACACAGAGATGGGTAAATATCACACTGCCAATCACTGGTTGCCATGGATACCATTCTCATCTCTGTCTCCCTCCCTCTCTCTCTGCAGGTTTCAGGATGACAGGGGGTATGTGTTGTACCCCCAGATAGGGGATCGTCTAGATCTGATCTGCCCAGCCTCCAACCCCCAAGGCCCCCGTTCCCCCAGTGAGTATGAGTACTACAAGCTGTACCTGGTGTCCACACGTGAGCAGGCTGACCGCTGTGAGGTGATGGGCGCGCCAAACCTGCTGCTCACCTGTGACAAGCCCAACAGTGACATGCGCTTCACCATCAAGTTCCAGGAGTTCTCCCCCAACCTGTGGGGACATGAGTTCAAGACCCTGCAGGACTACTACATCATTGGTGAGGGGATGTGTGTGCGTGTGTATGTGTGCATGTGAGAGAGAGGATGGGGTGTGTGTGTGTGTGTGTGTGTGTGTGTGTGTGTGTGTGTGTGTGTGTGTGTGTGTGTGTGTGTGTGTGTGTGTGTGTGTGTGTGTGTGTGTGAAAAGGCACACGTTTTAGAAATGTCTGGTATGCAAAATGGAAGCACTATCATTACAGAACAACATGGAAGCACTATTATTACAGAACACCATGGAAGAGCTATCATTACAGAACACCATGGAAACACTATGGTTACAGAACACCATGTAAATGCTATCGTTACAGAACATCATGGATAAACTATTATTACAGAACACCATGGAAACACTATCATTGCAGAACACAATGGAAACACTATGGTTACAGAACACCATGGAAATGCTATCATTACAGAACACCATGGAAACACTATGGTTACAGAACACCATGGAAATGCTATCATTTCAGAACACCATGGAAGAGCTATCATTACAGAACACAATGGAAACACTATTGTTACAGAACTACATGGAAATATTATCGTTACAGAACACCATGGAAGAGCTATCGTTACAGAACACCATGGAAACGCTATAGTTACAGAACACCATGGAAACACTATGGTTACAGAACACCATGGAAACGCTATAGTTACAGAACACCATGGAAACACTATCGTTACAGAACACCATGGAAATGCTATCATTACAGAACACCATGGAAATGCTATCGTTACAGAACACCATGGAAACACTATGGTTACAGAACACCATGGAAGCACTATCGTTACAGAACACCATGGAAGCACTATCGTTACAGAACATTTCAGGAAAATGTAATGCTGTACATTTATTTTTCTGCTCCTTAACATTCCAGTTTGTCATGCATTTCTGTGTCTCTATGAGAAAGAATTTCCATATGTCTCTCACAACAGTAGTGACAACAGATCAGCCCCTCAGGGGTGGCAGAATGTGTGTGTGCACGTGTATGTGTGCACGTGTGTGTGTGTGCGCACTTGTTTGTGTGTGTGTGCGCGCGTGTGTGTGTGTGTGTGTGTGTGTGTGTGTGTGTGTGTGTGTGTGATGTCTGGGGCTCAGGAGTGTGTGTACTCCCCTGCATGACAGGAGCATGTCAGCAGATCTCTACATGGGCATGCTCTGGTCCAGTCATGACAGACAGCGACGAGACACTATGTCACTTACATCACATTCGCTCCCCACACTGGGGAAATATGGAAAGGCATGATGATACACTCTTGTATTGCAAATCCAAACAAGAGTGTTTGGAAAATATGTCTCAGCTCACTGCATGTAGACCAGATGCATTTTTTTCTTCAATTGAATCTTTACAAAGGTTATGAAATGGTTGTATATTCTGATGTGAGCATTCTGGCATAGTTTTGTCTTCTACCTTTATGACAGATGCTAGATGGACAGATGCTAGTATGTGGGTGTGTTCATGCGTGTGGCGTGTGTGTGTGTTAGTGTGTGTGTGTACGTGCGTATATGTGTGAACCTAACCATGGGGAAATCACATTTAATTAACCTATCTTGGCATTTGTTAATTTTTCCAATATGGCAGTAATGAGTTGGAGCACTGAGAGACAGAAAGCTGGGCGAGGAGAGGGAATTCACTCACCGGCCTGCTGTTTTACATATTTGCATAAACATGTTGAGGTCATTTGTGCACTGGTGTTTAATTGACCGTAATACACCATGGAGAGCTCAAGGACACAGTGGGGGAATGACCCAGTCGACTGGGACTCCAGCCCACAGCTCAGAGTCAGGCAGCTAGCCATACCACAGCCACACTAGACCAGCAAACATGGCACTCAGGGCCAAAGCTGCAGGTGTGTGTGTGTGTGTGTGTGTGTGTGTGTGTGTGTGTGTGTGTGTGTGTGTGTGTGTGTGTGTGTGTGTGTGTGTGTGTGTGTATGTGTGTGTATGTGTGTGTATGTGTTTGTGTGTGTGTGTGTGTGTGTGTGTGTGTGTGTGTGTGTGTGTGTGTGTGTGTGTGTGTGTGTGTGTGTGTGTGTGTGTGTGTGTGATGTCAGCTTGGTAGGACGTCATTGTAAATAAGAATTTGTTCTTAAATTACTTGCCTAGTTAAATAAAGGTAAAATATATATATATATATATATCGTAAGAGTGGTAGACACAGTCATGTTTTAGTGTCAGATTAGCGTATTCAGTGAGCGGTTCTCCTGCACTGCGGTTATAATCGCTCTGACAACTTGGTTTGATCACTCTGCAGTCATATGGCTCTTCTCACTTCAGCCAAGACAACATGAGTAATGAAAGTGGCAGTCAAACAACGCAACGCATCAGAGGAGGAAAGGGGATACCTACTCAGTTGTACAACTGAATGCATTCAACTGAAATGTGTCTTCCGCATATAACCCAACCTCTCTGAATCAGAGACCTGTGGGCAGCTGCCTTAATCCACATCCACGCCACCAGTGCCCGGGGAATAGTGCTTTGATCGGGGATTCGATCCAGCAACTTTTCAGTTTCTGGCCCAACACTCTAACCACAAGGCTACCTGCCGCCCCAGGATTGCTGTGTGTTTGGACGTTTCTCATTCTGATGTTCCTGTGTGTGTGTGTGTGTGTGTGTGTGTGTGCGTGCGTGTTTGCATGCCTGCGTGGGTGTGTGTGTGTTTTACCCGACTGTGCATTTTTCTGTGTGTGCATATATGAGTGTGTTGGCTGTTGGTAGGTTGGCCTGTGACCGTTTGTGTTTCATGGTGTCATGGTGCATCAGCCTGTACGGTTTAGAGAGGTTAATAATTGAGGAGCTTGTTGTATTATTTATCAGTGTTAAACTGAAATAACAAAAAGGAGTAGACAGTTTGCCCGCTCAGTGCGTGTGTGCTTAAATGTGAGTGTCTGTGTATGTTGTAAATATGTTTTGGCATGGATTTTTTGGGGGTGATGAACTCAAAGACACAGACAGAGAGAGAGTCTGACAGAGAAAGCGAGAGGGTTAAGGAGAGATGCAGATTGGGAAGAGACTGTGAGAGAACATGGGCCACTCGCTAGTGACAGTCCAGTCACTATACCCAGTGTGTGTGTGTGTGTGTGTGTGTGTGTGTGTGTGTGTGTGTGTGTGTGTGTGTGTGTGTGTGTGTGTGTGTGTGTGTGTGTGTGTGGAAGGAGGAGGGGGGGCCTGTGTGATTACTGTGAATAACACAAAGTGACATGTGGCCTCCCCGATCTAGGTCAGCAATCGAAACCGCACCACACTGTGTGTGTGTGTGTGTGTGTGTGTGTGTGTGTGTGTGTGTGTGTGTGTGTGTGTGTGTGTGTGTGTGTGTGTGTGTGTGTGTATGTAAAGAATGAGCGCAACAGAGATGAGAGATGACCTTTGTATCTGCTTGTTCATACTTCTGTAATATGTTTCTGCACGTTTTTTGCATGTGCTTAACCTAACAGCATGTGGGTACTGTTTGTTTGTGTGTGTGTGTGTGTGTGTGTGTGTGTGTGTGTGTGTGTGTGTGTGTGTGTGTGTGTGTGTGTGTGTGTGTGTGTGTGTGTGTGTGTGTGTGTGTGTGTGTGTGTGTGTGAGTGTCCGTGTGTGTTTTCTTCACTGATAAAGGTCATGCTGTAAGGCTCCCACACTAATTGGATTGAGGAAGTTTAACACAGTGATTCATTAACCTTCTGGCTCTGGCAGCAACTCATATTAACACACACTCTCCCACACAAACACTCTGTCTCACACACCCACACACATACAACAGAAGCATATTGCTGAGCATTCTGGATCTCTTCGCTGAAAGAAGTTTATTTTTTACATGAAGGCAGGAATTCTGCAGGGAATTTCTGTCTCTCTTTCTCTCTCTCGCTATCTGTCTCTATCTCTCTCTCTCTCATACACACACACACACTTCCACATGCACTGAGTGAAGAAAGGCTCTTTTTACAGACAGCTGTGTGAGCAGAGAGAGATTACAGTGGTCAGGGGATTGGGGAAATTCTCTCCACCAGCTGTTAACTAGAGACTAGGACAGAGGGGGATGGAGGGATGGAGGATGGAGGGAGAGAAATAGAGAGGGATGGTGAAAGACAGACAGGCAGACAGATTGAGGGAGGAGAGAGAGGATACCAGCATAATATAGAGTTGATCTCTGTAACTGCGGTATTCACTATAACATGCACTTGTAGAGCTAAATACTGTACTCATAGTCTGCCATACACTCTTTCACAAATGATCACACACACACACACACACACACACACACACACACACACACACACACACACACACACACACACACACAGCTAAGTCTGTAATAGACGTAAAAATGCCCAACAATCTGCCCGTGTGGAGCGTGGAGCGTGATGGTGATGATGTAATGGCTTCAGGAAGAGGATCTTTGTACTCATCACCATCACTATAATCTGACTGTGTCTCCTCTCTTCAGGTACTAGAGACAGACTGGCAGACTGTGTGACTTGTACAAGGCAAGCAGGTACGAGCTCCGCAAATCCATTAGGGGCACAAAAAGACAATACAAACTCAAACTTTAATTGATGTTCGACAACTCAGACTCGTGACAAATGGCAAGGACAACAAGCTATCACGGACTACAAAGGCAAATCCAGCTGTGTGGTGCCCACCGAAGCCTCCCTTCCAGACGAGCTTAACACATTCCATGCTCGCTTCGAGGCAGACAATACCGAGCCATCCAGGAACGCTGTCTCGCTGCTCCGGATGACCAGGTGCAAACTCTCAAAAGAGTGAATACAAAAATAAAAATAAAATATCTAGGCTTGTAGGCTTGCGTCTGGTAGACAGCCACAAGCTGTCTATTAACGCAAGCCTACCAAACGAGCTAAATACCTTCTATGCGCGCTTCGAGGCTAGCAACACTGAATTATGCATGAGAGCACCAGCTGTTCTGGATGACTGTGTGATCACGCTCTCAGTAGCCGATGTAAGAACTTTAAACACAACACAACAATGCCTCTTGTCCCACAGGAGACTGAAAAGATTGGGCATCTGCCCTCAGATAAAAAGTTCTACATCTGCACCATTGACAGAATCTTGACTGGCTGCATCACCGCTTGGTATGGCAATTACTTGGCATCTGACCACAAGGCACTACAGAGGGTAGTGCGTACTGCCCAGAACATAACTTGAGCCGTGCTCCCTGCAGTCCAGGACCTCTATACTAGGCGGTGTCAGAGGAAGACAATAAAAATTGTCAAAGACTCCAGCCTCCACTCTTCTGGAAAAGGCTTTCCACTAGATGTTGTAACATTGCTGCAGGGACTTGCTTCCATTCAGCCACGAGAGCTGTTTGGTGATTAGGCCTGGCTCGCAATCGGCATTCCACTTCATCCCAAAGGTGTTCACTGTGGTTGAGGTCAGGGGTCTGTGCAGGCACAGAAATGTCTAGAATGTAATTGTATGCTGTAGCATTAAGATCTTCCTTCAAACTTCCTTCAAACTTTTTGGCTCGAGGGCCACATCGGGATTTTGAAATTCAAAGGAGGGACACATTTCTTGGGGGACCAATTGTTTGTTAAAATCAATTTGCAAGTGCCACAGCAGTCTAAGGCACTGCAGTGCTTGAGGTGTCACTACAGACCCGGGTTCGATCCCAAACTGTGTCACAGCTGGCCGTGACTGGGAGACCCATTGGCCCAGCGTCATCCAGGTTAGGAGAGAGTTTGGCAGGCCGAGATTTCCTTGTCCCATCGCGCTCTAGTGACTCCTGTGAAGGGCCGGGCGCATGCATGCTGACACGGTCACCAGGTGTATGGTGTTTCCTCCGACACATTAGTGTGGCTGGCTTCCGGGTTAAGCGGGCATTGTGTCAAGAAGCAGTGCGGCTTCTTGACACAACTCTCGACCTTCGCCTCTCCTGAGTTCGTACAGGAGATGCAGCGATGGGACAAGATTGTAACTACCAATTGGATACCACAAAATTGGGGAGGGAAAAAAAGGGTACTTTTTTATGTCTCGCAGGCCGGATTGAAGTGCCCGGCAGGCCGGATACGGCCCCCCTTGTCCTAGCCCAAATCTTTGGCACTATGCATTGGGGCAGGTAGCATTCTCCTGGCATCTGCCAAACCCAGATTTGTCCGTCGGACAGCCAGAGGGTAAAGCGTGATTCATCACTCCAGAGAATGCGTTTCCACTGCTCCAGAGTTCAATGGCGGCGAGCTTTACACCACTCCAGCCGACGCTTGGCATTGCTCATGGGGATCTTAGGCTTGTGTGCGGCTGCTTGGCCATGGAAACCCATTTCATGAAGCTCGATGAACAGTTATTTTGATGACGTTGCTTCCAGTGGCAGTTTGGAGTGTTGAAACAGAGGACAAACGATTTTTACACACTAAACGCATTAGCACTCGGCAGTCCCGTTCTGTGAGCTTGTGTGGCCTACCACTTCGCGGCTGAGCCGTTGTTGCTTCTAGACGTTTCCACTTCACAAAAACAACATTTACAGCAGAAATTTGACAAAGAGCCTACTTTTTCTTGAGCGAATGGTCAGGGGGCCGTAACACAATTACAAATAATTTATATATGGCAAATTGACCGCAAGAAGACCAAACAGATATAACATTTGACGGAAACATAATAATTTCAAACCTTGCTTACATTTATTTGTGTACAATCACATATATCTCTCTATTATATGTGGGAATACTTTTGAACAGATTTCCAAATTAAAATCACTGAGCTGATATGCTGGTGTTTTTACAGTCATTTATGTCCCAAAATAAATTAAACATTTTCTGTTTGTTTTTTGCTCAGAAATACAATTACCTGGGTGCCAAATTCAGCCAGCGAGCCACCAGTTGGGAAAGTCTGGTGTACACCATGTGCATCCTGTACATATGCCTAATAAAACTTGAGACCTGTCAGGTGCCAGTCAGACTGGCTCCTCTTTTCAGGTACTAGAGATGGACTGAGACCTGTCAGGTGCCAGTCTGACTGTCTCCTCTCATCAGGTACTAGAGATGGACTGAGACCTGTCAGGTGCCAGTCAGACTGTCTCCTCTCATCAGGTACTAGAGATGGACTGAGACCTGTCAGGTGCCAGTCAGACTGTCTCCTCTCATCAGGTACTAGAGATGGACTGAGACCTGTCAGATGCCAGTCAGACTATCTCCTCTCATCAGGTACTAGAGATGGACTGAGACCTGTCAGGTGCCAGTCAGACTGTCTCCTCTCATCAGGTACTAGAGATGGACTGAGACCTGTCAGGTGCCAGTCAGACTGTCTCCTCTCATCAGGTACTAGAGATGGACTGAGACCTGTCAGATGCCAGTCAGACTATCTCCTCTCTTCAGGTACTAGAGATGAACCGAGCCCTATCAGGTGCCAGTCAACCTGCTGTGTTGGCATCTAAGGCCTGACAGAGGGTGGTGCTTAGTTTATGTGGTCTGTGAGCAAATGTGTTATAACATGTCTCCAACCATAAAATGTTAGCTTTTATGCGTGTCTGAAGTGTTTTTAGGTGTTGGCCTTTATACTCATATCTGATATTTGAAACGTGTAGAAGATATAGGACATATTTGTTTTTGTACAGATACTGTAGATACAGTATATCCATTCATTTCTTTTCTCCCATCTGTCCTGCTACCCTCCTCCAACCAGTGACATACTTTTAATGTATGCCATTCAGAAACTAATTAGGATAATGAACAGAGAGAGGGGGAGGCCCATCTTCTTTTCCCAGGTTTTGTAACGTAACAGGCCGTATCCTCTCGCCTCACACACACACAAAAGACACCCACCATCACACTGTGATGATACTGTAGAGCTTCACACAACACAGAGAGAAAACACACACACAGCTAACACATGTAATGCTGCTGCCACACACACAGTCACACAGCTAACACATGTAATGTTGCTGCCACAAACACAGTCACACACACAAACCTGCTGCCACACACACAGCCACACAGGGGCCTATCATTGACATAAGTAACACAAACAGAAATAGCACAGCTAACATGTCTACACTCTCTCTCACTCCCTCCCTCTCTCCCCCACCCCCCTCTCTTCTCTCTCTCTCTCTCTCTCTCTCTGTCTTTCTCCCTCCCTCTCTCTCCCCTCTCACTTGCTCGCTCTCTCCATCACTCTCTCTCTCTCTCTCTCTCTCTCTCTCTCTCTCTGTCTTTCTCCCTCCCTCTCTCTCCCCCTCTCACTTGCTCGCTCTTTCCATCACTCACTCACTCTCTCTCTCTCTCTCTCTCTCTCTCTCTCTCTCTCTCTCTCTCTCTCTCTCTCTCTCTGTCTTTCTCCCTCCCTCTCTCTCCCCCTCTCACTTGCTCGCTCTTTCCATCTCTCTCTCTCTCTCTCTCTCTCTCTCTGTCTTTCTCCCTCCCTCTCTCTCCCCCTCTCACTTGCTCGCTCTTTCCATCACTCTCTCTCTCTCTCTCTCTCTCTCTCTGTCTTTCTCCCTCCCTCTCTCTCCCCCTCTCACTTGCTCGCTCTTTCCATCACTCTCTCTCTCTCTGTCTTTCTCCCTCCCTCTCTCTCCCCCTCTCACTTGCTCGCTCTTTCCATCACTCTCTCTCTCTCTCTCTCTCTCTCTCTCTCTCTCTCTGTCTTTCTCCCTCCCTCTCTCTCCCCCTCTCACTTGCTCGTTCTTTCAATCACTCACTCCCTCACTCGCTCTCTCTCTCTTGTTTTCCCCTTGGCTGTGCTCTGACTCGGTTGTCAGACTGGGTTAGTTTGGCTGGATAGCTCTCTATAATGTCTCTTGATTTGTTCTCCTCTTTGTGAAAGGGGGTTGCAGTGTGGGGGTGGGCTCTGGCTTTTTGATTGTACTCTAGGGTAAATAGCCTTAATTGATGTAGAGCTATCTCAGATCTCCAATCCCCTTTCCATGTTCAACATTTCACCCCGCTCTCCTGTCAATAACACACCGATGCCGGGCTGGAACAACGATTCGCCTCACATAATGAACAGACATGATTAACTTTACACATGCTTAATTGGATGGAACATGGATGATAAGAGACACTTAAGTAGGCATTGGAGAATGCATGTGAGCACTTGTGCCAGTGAGTGTAGGTGGTTATGATTCTGTTTGTCTTCATATAATAGGTTTTGGAGAATGTGCGTGTGCATCCTTGTGTGTTCGACAGTTGGATAATAATAAATGGCGTTTAGGAATGTTTGGTAATCTGTCCCAGGTAGTGTGTATCTGTCAGAGTGATTCAGGTAGAGCATAAGCAGCCATTACCGAGCTGATGGAGCCCACAGTTTTCTCTTTCAACTGTCTGCCTGTCTGACAATGTGCCTGTGTGTGTTTCCTCATCCTGTGTGTTATCTCTCTCCTCCTCCATGCCTTATCTCTCCCTATCTCCTCACTGGGGCTGACAGGAACATGACCCAGAAAACCCTTTCTGATTTCAGACTCCGATAGGGCCTCTACATCACCTCTCTCTCTCTCTCTCTCTCTTTCTCCTCCATTCTTTTTCCTCTTCTCTTCTAGCCCTCTGCTCCCGCTTCATCTTTCCTCGCGTTACATATTCCTTGTTTCTTAATGTATCTCTCCCTTCCTCTCTCCTCTTCTTTCTCCGTTTCCGCATTCTCTCTAACTTCTATCTTATTTCGGCCATCGTTTCACCATTTTCTAACCCATCCTCCCTGCACTCTTTTGGTCTGTCCTTATTTTACTGTGTTGGAAATCTCTGTGGTTCGGCCTTCAGCATCATGCCATATCTATAGAACTAGTCTATGTGGAAAGAGGTACTCTGCATTGTGATGATGTACATAAAGTACCTGAAGTATTATGCTAATGAGGGGGTCGTTTCTGTGCTGATGATGTAGACACAGGCACAGATGGTTGCAGAGACAGAAAGTGTGTTGACCAGAGCGGAACAGTGAGAGAGAAAAGACAAGGAAGGACATGAATGTTAAGTCACAGATGTGCATCTGACTATTCAACTAAAGTGAACCCTAACCCTAAGTCTGAGTACCCGCTTCAACTGCCAAGCCTTCTATTGGCTAATAACCACAGTTAGTATTCAGGACTGGGATCAGAATTCGGCTCTGGCATTTCTGACATTTTTGGCCCCCACACCTGCCCATTTTGTTTATTGGAGCTGCCATTATTAGCCAGAAAATTGTCATTTTGTGCAAGAAACCCAAGTTAGACAGGCCCACTAGGTTAAACATGTACCAGCCCATCTGGCATTTGCCCGAAATGCCAAAGGGCCAGTCCGCCCCTGCCCTCATCCAATCAAAGAGAGGTGAAGCATCATCTGTTTCAATTGGTGTCCAATCAGTCGGTGTCCTCAGTGACTCCACCAATTACAGATTAGTGCACTGAGGCAGGGCCACTGCTATTGGCTCTGGAGACACTGCTGCCCACACAGATTGTGGAAAATAGTTTAAGCACAATTTACAACTCAAATTCGATTTGAGAGAGGAAATATAGTGTGTGTTAGCCTGTAAAACAAATGATTTGAAGCATGCATGGAAAGAGATAGAACGGAGAATAGAGAGGGAAGAACTGGAGTGTTTGAGTAGCGATACAAGGAACCAATCCAACCCAGTTACCAGATTCTTGCCTAGCTAGAAAGCAGGTTTAAATCAATATGCAGTGGAACGTCTTGCAGTGGACATGGGATTGGTGAGTGTGAATGTAAATATGCATTCTTGTAGCACAATAAAAAACGTGTTTTAGACCATCTGGTTACTGAGTGTCTTGAATACAGAAAAGTCTTTTACCATCAATACATCATTGCAATGGGTTTATTGTCCATCCTAAATGTATACATTTGAACATCTTTCCACCTACTGTAACAGCCAGCCAAGTGTAAAGCTGCATCTCTGTGAGATGAGCAGATTTTGCATTCGGGGAAGTTGAAGCCTGGCACTTTTTAAAGTGCCCCTCATCTGGGTCAGAGGTCAGAGTCCAACCCTACTACACCGACCACTGATAGAGCAGCACAGTACCACATGGAGCTCCGCTGAGTCCCATTTAGAACGTAGGTTACACACGTCTGCCAACCACACCCTGACACATTTACAGCAACAGATAACGTGCTACCTGTCTCAGACCTGCAGTGTTCAACTCTCTAGAGACAGCAGGAGCGGTAGAGATACTCTCAATGATCGACTATGAAAATCCAACTGACATTTACTCCTGAGGTGCTGACCTGTTGCACCCTCTACAACCACTGTGATTATTATTATTTGACCTTGCTGGCCATGTTCTGTTATAATCTCCACCTGGCACAGCCAGAAGAGGACTGGCCACCCCTCATAGTTGTTCCTAGCCACCGTGCTTCTACACCTGCATTGCTTGCTGTTTGGGGTTTTAGTTTAACAACTTACAGACAGTCTGCAGTCTAGATTTACAGCCATGTCTAGCCATACCTGTCCACTTCCCTTACAGTGGGCATTATTGACATCCTTTCTGTAAAAAAAAAGTTCAGATATGGCGCTACGTTCCCTGCACGTTGCAAGGCGCATGCTGGCAAACGAGTGCAGCAGAGTGTTTGAGTTCAGTGACCTCCCATTGGACAGTGTCCCCGTTTTAACACCCTGCTGGACAGAGTGGGCTGAGAGTACCCCAGCAGTGTAGCTGCTCTGTGTGTCTGTATGTGCTGCTAATGCTGATGGAGCCCGGCCCATAAGACAGAGTGACAGCTGACTTGGGCTCGACTACAGCCTGAATCCGCTCAACTGAATTAGTATGTTGGGAGGGGGTTTTATGCAAGACTCATAGATGTATTTAATTTCAAATGGGATGGGTTAAACGGTTCATTAGATTTAGCCCCGTTAGAGGCGCGGTAAACCCATCTTTGGGAGTTTCGCTGATTCCTCTTTCCTTGGTCAAGATGGGTCAATCCTTTAGCTGCTCTCTCACTTAGGAGAGAGGGGAGGTTTGGTGAGGGGAGGGGTAGGGGTTAGGGCTAAGTGGGTCACTTGCTGGGTCAATTTAGGATGTGCCAGAGACGAAAACAGCCCTCCCCTCCTCCTGTCTCTTGTTTGTGTGTAAATCCCCTGTACAACAGAATGGGTGTGCTCATGTGTTAATGGGTCAGTCTCCTTGTAGTTAAATGAATGAACAGTTTTTCCCTTTTGTCTTCTGTTGGGGGTTTTCGGGGCAGACTTCCGCCTGTTTCTGTCCGTGTCTGTGCATCCCGCTCTCTCCTTCTCTCCTTCACCACAGATCATCATCTCAATTACTCATTCCTTCTTTTCTCTCTTTCTCCTTTGCTCTTTCTCTCCATTCTTCTTCTCTGTCTCTCTCCAAAGTTGGTTATCGTCTCGATTACATCTCGATTGTGCATGCATGCATGCATGTATATATGTGTGTCTATGTATTCCTGCCTGTGTGTGTGTGTGTGTGTGTGTGTGTGTGTGTGTGTGTGTGTGTGTGTGTGTGTGTGTGTGTGTGTGTGTGTGTGTGTCTGTCACATACACAATCATGTCATTAGCACTTTGTCATATCTGTTCAGTAAACCAGTGAACCTTTAAACTGAGACATGTGAGAGAGTCTGCTCAACTCAAATACCATACACCATGAAAGCCACCCTCCCTCCCTCCTCCCTCTACCTGTCCCTCTCTAATAAACCTCTCTATTTCATTCTTTATATCTCATTCTCACCCTCTCTATCTCTCATTCTTTTTTGCTTTTCTGTTTATATATGGTTCTTACACCTCTCCTTCTCTCACTCTTTGCACCTTTGCTTCCAATAGAGAGAGAGAGAGAGAGAGAGAGAGAGGATCCACATGAAAAAATACTATGATATGAATACTATAGTATTCACTGTAGTGTTTTTGCAGACTAATACTGTCACGGATACTAAATACTGTTGTAGAATACTTAGTTACTGTAGTGTTGCTGACATGAATGCAGTATACTGTAGTATAAACAATTTACTATAGTATACAGTAAATACTGTAGTAAAAAAAACAATAGTAAACTATAGTAATTCATGTTGTGATATTGCAGACTGCAGAATTTACTGTAGTGCTTTTGCAGATTGTAGTATACTGTAGTATTTACCAGAGGTGTGGACTCGAGTCACATGACTTGGACTCGAGTCACATGACTTGGACTCGAGTCTGACTCGGAGATTTGTCTTCCAACAAGACAATGATCCAAAACATAAAGCAAAATCTACAATGGAATGGTTAAAAAATAAACATAGAATGGCCAAGTCAAAGTCCAGAACCTGAATCCAATCGAGAATCTGTGGAAAGAACTGAAAACTGCTGTTCACAAATGCTCTCCATCTAACCTCACTGAGCTCGAGCTGTTTTGCAAGGAGGAATGGGGAAAAAATTCAGTCTCTCGATGTGCAAAACTGATAGAGACATACCCTAAGCGACTTACAGCTGTAATTGCAGCAAAAGGTGGCGCTACAAAGTATTAACTTAAAGGGGGCTGAATAATTTTGCACGCCCAATTTTTAAGTTTTTGATTTGTTAAAAAAGTTTGAAATATCCAATAAATGTCGTTCCACTTCATGATTGTGTCCCACTTGTTGTTGATTCTTCACAAAAAAATACAGTTTTATATCTTTATGTTTGAAGCCTGAAATGTGGCAAAAGGTCGCAAAGTTCAAGGGGGCCGAATACTTTCGCAAGTCACTGTATATAGATATTTTTAAAAGCATTCCTGATTTGCGTAAATGTAATATACTAACTATTACTCTTGTTAAAAATATGAAATGGTATTACATTTGGTGAAGAGCACATTGTGACTTGTTTAGGACTCGAAACTCAAAGTTGAGGACTTGAGATTTGACTTGATACTTGTCGGTCTTGACTTGAGACTTGACTCTGACTTGCCTGTCTTGACTTGGGACTTGACTTGGGACTTGAGTGCTAAGACTTGAGACTTACTTGTGACTTGTAAAACAATGACTTGGTCCCACCTCTGGTATTTACTGTAGTGTTGCTGACATGACTGCAGTATACTTTAGTATTAACAATTTACTATAATATACAGTAAATACTGTAGTAAAAATAACTATAGTAAACTATAATAATTAATGTAGTGATTTTGCAGACTGCAGTATTTACTGTAGTGTTTTTGTGGTCTGTAGTACACAGTAGTATTTACTACAGTGTTTTTTTGCAGATAATACAATAATATTTATTAACTATAGTATTGTGCGGTATACTACGAAATTCTATAGTAAGTACTACACATGATCGAGGGATACTACAGTGCGTAATACAGTATTCTACAGTATAATACAGTTTACTGCAGTATACTACAGTAAACTGATTAAAGTCTGCAAAATCACTACATTGAATACTGTAGAATACTGTAGTATTTACTGTAGAGTTGCAAACATGACTGTAGTATACTGTAGTATTACCTATAGTGATTTTGCAGACTGTAGTATACTGTCGTATTTACTATAGTATTCTACAGTATACTACAAAATTATATAGTAAGTACTACACATGTTTGAGGGATACTACAGTGGGTAGTATAGTATTCCAAATCAAATCAAACTTTATTGGTCACATGTGCCCCGAATACAACAAGTGTAGACTTTACCGTGAAATTCTTACTTACAAGCCCTTAACCAACAGTGCAGTTCAAGAAGAAGAAAATATTTACTAAGTAGGCTCAAATAAAAAGTAACACAATAAGAATAAAAATAACGAGGCTATATACAGGGGGCACCGGTACCGAGTCAGTGTGCAGGGGTGCAGGCTAGTTGAGGTAATCTGTACATGTAGGTGGGGGTGAAGTGACTATGCATAGGTAACAAACAAACAGCGAGTAGCAACAGTGTACGGGGGGGGGGGGGGGGGTCAATGTAAATTGTCCGGTTGAGATTTTTATGAATTTTTCAGCAGTCTAATGGCTTGGGGGTAGAAGCTGTTGAGGAGCTTTTTTGTCCTAGACTTGGCGCTCCAGTACCGCTTGCCATGCAGTAGCAGAGAGAACAGTCTATAACTTTGGTGACTGGAGTCTCTGACAATTTTTTGGGCTTTTCTCTGACACTGCCTATTATATAGGTCCTGGATGGCAGGAAACTTGGCCCCATTTACACTACCCTCTGTAGCGCCTTACTGTCAGATGCCGAGCAGTTGCCATACCAGGCGGTGATGAAACTGGTCAGGATGCTCTTGATGGTGCAGATGTAGAACCTTTTGAGGATCTGGGGGCCTATGCAAAATCTTTAGTCTCCTGAGGGGGAAAAGGTTTTGTCGTGCCCTCTTCACGACTGTCTTGATATGTTTGGACCATGATAGTTCGTTGGTGATGTGGACACCAAGGAACTTGAAACTCTCGACCCCTCGACTACAGCCCCGTCAATGTTAATGTGGGGCCTGTTCGGCCCGCCTTTTCCTGTAGTCCACGATCAGCTCCTTTGTCTTGCTCACATTGAGGGAGAGGTTGTTGTCCTGGCACCACACTGCCAGTTCTCTGACCTCCTCCCTATAGGCGGTCTCATCATTATCGGTGATCAGGCCTACCACTGTTGTGGTTTTCTACAGTATACTACCACTTACTACAGAATTCTATAGTAAACTGTAGTATTTTGTGGGGATATGTAATACCTTTCCTTACACCTTACCCGCTGATGTTATGTAATCTATAGCCTCAAGCGATAAATAGAAGGGGTGGTTGATACTGTAGGAGGGTGTCATGTGGTCATGTGATGTGATTATGAGTGATGTGGCATTAAATGGCCACTAGTCTTGGTTTGGATTAATATGACTGGGTTGGTATTTAAACAGGCAGGGGATGTGGCTGGCTTGTTATTCTGACTGTGTCTGGGGAATTGTGTGGGCGATATGGGTCATGTCATAGGCATGGTTGTGGGATTGAGTTCAGTGTTTCTGACAGGGCAATACTTCTGGCTCCCTGCTCTGACCTAGTTCCCCTGGCCAGAAGGCCCCACTTGTTTTAGTTTTTTTTTTTTTAACTCAGTCGGGGTCTCAAATTACTGTTGCAAGTTAGAATAGTAGAATACACAAGGTGTAATTTTGACATGTGATTATGCATCAGCAGTTTTTCTCGTTATGTCAGTTACACTCAATTAGCCCGCCAGCTATCTAAACTTCTTAATCATGGTCAAATTATCAACCGGGTGACCCCCATTGATTTTGTTAGTCAGTCTCACTCAGATATCATATTAAAAACTGCAAACATTTCTCTCCAACCTATGGCAAAATGTGTAGAATTGCACGAAATTAACTGTTATAATGTTTTGTTCGCAATGTTGTAGCTCCCAACCCCTTCAAAGTAGCCCATCCCTGATGTAAGGTATCTCTCTAACTGTAGTCTTCCTCCCCTCCTCTTCGTCTCTTAGCTACCTCAGATGGGACAAGGCAGGGACTGGACAGCATGAGAGGAGGAGTGTGTGTGACACGAGGGATGAAGGTGATTCTCAAAGTGGGACAGAGTGAGTATTTTCATCAGATAGATTGTCCTTGATTTGGTTTCATATCAGTCATTCAATAGTTATCATCCTCATATAGATGAATGCGCATGGGGGTCTTCAATATTCTTGTAAAGGCCTTATATTCATAATATTCATGAAACTGCCATATGCCAAATCAAATCACAATTTATTTTAAGTGCATTTAAAGAACAAGTTCACTTTTTTGGAACAAACTTACCCCACCAGCAATATACTTACTCATGCTCGTTCTGCAGTTGCAGGGTCACAGATAAAACATGAACAAAAGCTTTTGAAACAGCATCTTTGCTGTTCTTAACTGACTTGCTTAGTTAAATAAAGGTAAAATAAATACATTAAAAATAAAAACACATGAAAATATGTAATTGCAAAATGTTATCCCCAACGTTATATTCCATTTTGTTGGACTCAAGCAATATTTTCTTTGTGCACTTTCTGAGTCCAACCAAATGGAATATAACATTGTTGTATACAGATTTGCTTAGAGAAAAGTGAATTGTCCTTTAACAAAAGCCTCAATTGTCAATACACTTTACAGAAAAGCAAATTCATAAAAATGTTTACAACCCTAAACCAACTGTATGATTCCCCATAGCTGCTTATGGCCTCCCACCCAAACCCAAACCAGACCCAAACCGCTTCCACCCCAAAGGTAAGTCAGTCTACAGTACAGTATCCAGAGGGAGAGGAAACTCACTTCACTGGTTTAATGATACAGTATCTACAGTATTAGTAAGTCATTGATCCTGATCTCTCTACCCTTACAGGGAATGGGACGATACCCAAGGCAGGTGGCGAGGGCGAGGGGAACAACGGGAACAACCCTCCAACCTCCTCTAGCGTGGCGGTGATCGCTGGAGCGGTAGGGGGCGGAGCCTTCCTCCTCATCGTGACCGCAGTCATCTGTGTGGTGTGTTACCGCTGGCGACAGAACAAGCACTCTGAGACTCACCACCCCACCCTGACCCTGACCACCCTCACCCCCAAGAGGGGCAGCACCAGCGGGGCCGGCTGCTCCACCGGAGGCAACAACGGCTCAGAGCCCAGTGACATCATCATCCCGCTGCGGACTTCAGACTCGGCCTACTGCCCGCACTATGAGAAGGTGAGCGGGGACTACGGCCACCCCGTCTATATCGTCCAGGAGATGCCCCCCCAGAGCCCGGCCAACATCTACTACAAAGTATGAGAGAGGGACAGCCACACAGCCCGGCTGACATAGACATACAGGTGTACCAACACATAGACTGCTGTTTTCAACTTAGAAATAAAACTGTCCCTCTAGCTCCCTCTACTCCCTCACTCACCCCAACTCCCTCTCTATGGCTGACTGTTTGGGATGGCTATCCTCAACCTCCTGCCCCATGGACTGTGATGTACAGTGCTCTGACACTGTGGATGGATGGATGGATGGAGGGGTGGTTGTGTCTGGGTGGGGGTATTGATCTGTTCCCTGCTGTGAACCCAATGATGGAGGTTGTGAGTCCTGGACATGTGGGCCATTATGCTGACGGACTGTGGCAGCGACTCAGTCCCCACCTCTCACTCAAAGGGAGGACAGTGGATATGAAATGTCAAACCTTTTCAAAGTGTTAGTGTGTGTGTTCGTGTGTGTGTGTGTGACGGAATGTGTGTGCGTGCGTGCCTACGCATAACCTGTAAGTCTGCTTGTGTTTGGTGTGTAAAACCAGTACCACAAGAACAAATATCAAAGCAAGATTCTGATTTCTACCCACTGTTATCATTTACAGATGATATAAAATCATTATTTCATAACTCATTTGTAGATTTTTATATTTCCATTCGGATTTCTGTTAGACACAGTTTTCCTTGTATGTAATTGTACTGTATGTTCTCTGTTTTAGAGTCTGGATGAGATCTAGGTGCTTATTTATTTCAGTGTTTGTGTTTGTCTTCTCTTCTGTTATCCCATTCTCTCGCTCACTCTACAATGCCTTAGCATTGAAATAGTTCACTTTTCTGTATGTAAAGTTTCACAGAGGAAGGAGGATAGTACAACGGTACAATAAGAGGAAGAAAATGACAGTATTGGGAAAGTGTTTGAACAGATGAAGCCACAAACACTGTGATTCTCCCATACTGTGCCTCCAGCTGCACATCCATAGCAACAGAACTGAAACCTTAACACACTGCATTGTTCATGTTGCTTTGCTGAAAGTGGTTTTTTAGAGGTGAATTATCTGTTTGGTTTTGTTTCCCACACTGCACTGGTAACTGATGACCTGTGGTTGGCCGCAGGAATTAATAAAGGTGAAAAGGTCGGAGTTCATTGTTGAAATGACACAGGCGATAGTCAACATATACAGTTGAATTCGGAAGTTTACGTACACTTAGGTTGGAGTCATTAAAACTCGTTATTCAACCACTCCACACATTTCTTGTTAACAAACTATAGTTTTGACAAGTCGGTTAGGACATCTACTTTGTGAATGACACAAGTCATTTTCCCAACAATTGTTAACAAATAGATGATTTCACTTATAATTCACTGTATCATAATTCCAGTGGGTCAGAAGTTTACATACACTAAGTTGACTATGCCTTTAAACAGCTTGGAAAATTCCAGAAAATGAGGTCATGGCTTCAGAAACTTCTGATATAATAATTTGAGTCAATTGGAAGTGTACCTGTGGATGTCTTTCAAGGTCTACCTTCAAACTCAGTGCCTCTTTGCTTGACATCATGGGAAAATCAAAAGAAATAAGCCAAGACCTCAGAAAAAAATATTGTAGACCTCCACAAATCTGGTTCATCCTTGGGAGCAATTTCCAAATGCCTGACCACGTTTATCTGTACAAACAATAGTACGCAAGTATAAACACCATGGGACCACGCAGCCGTCATACCGCTCAGGAAGGAGACGTGTTCTGTCTCCTAGAGATGAACGTACTTTGGTGCAAAAAGTGCAAATCGATCCCAGAACAACAGCAAAGGACCTTGTGAAGACGCTGGAGGAAACAGGTACAAAAGTATCTATATCCACAGTTAAACTTGTTCTATATCGACATAACTTGAAAGGCCGCTCAGCAAGGAAGAAGCCACTGATCCAAAACCGCCATAAAAAAAGCCAGACTATGTTTTGCAACTGCACATGGGGACAAAGATCATACTTTTTGGAGAAATGGACTCTGGTCTGATGAAAAAAATAGAACTGTTTGGCCATAATAACCATTGTTATGTTTGGAGGAAAAAGGGGGAGGCTTGCAAGCAGAAGAACACCATCCTAATCTTGAAGCACGGGGGTGGCAGCATCATGTTGTGAGGGTGCTTTGCTGCAGGAGGGACTGGTGCACTTCACAAAATAGATGGCATAATAAGGAGGGAAAATTAAGTGGATCTATTGAAGCAACATCTCAAGACATCTGTCAGGAAGTTAAAGCTTGGTCGCAAATGGTTCTTCCAAATGAACAATGACCCCCAAGCATACTTCCAAAGTTGTGGCAAAATGGCTTAAGGACAACAAAGTCAAGGTATTGGAGTGGCCATCACAAAGCCCTGACCTCAATCCTATAGAAAATGTGTGGGCAGAACTGAAAAACGTGTGTGAGCAAGGAAGCCTACAAACCTGACTCAGTTACACCAGCTCTGTCAGGAGGAATGGGCCAAAATGTACCCAACTTATTGTGGGAAGCTTGTGGAACGCTACCCGAAACGTTTGACCGAAGTTAAACAATTTAAAGGCAATGCTACCAAATACTAATTGAGTGTTTTTACCTTTTGACCCACTGGGAATGTGATGAAAGAAATAAAAGCTGAAATAAATCATTATCTCTACTATTATTCTGACATTTCACATTCTTAAAATAAAGTGTTGATCCTAACTGACCTAAGACAGGGAATTTTTACTAGGATTGAATGTCAGGAATTGTGAAAAACTGAGTTTAAATGTATTTGGCAAAGGCGTATGTAATCTTCCGACTTCAACTGTATAGTACCATGTTGAAGTCCACCTGTCAATGTGATTTAGAGCTTCCTTTTTCTGCTGGACCCTTTCAACACTTATGTGCACATACTGACTGCTATTGGTGAAACATCTCTTTCATTCTCTTGAAACATCTCTGTGGCTTTTAAACTCAGTCCTCAGGTCCCAGGACCACACCTCATACACAGACATAGACGTATTGTTTCATAAATGTTTTCATACAAAGTAACTGATTTCCACTGGAGTTGTTTTTATGTTGTATGATGGTTTCTATGATGTTGAGGTTCATAGTCAGAGCGTTGAAGGTAGTGACAGAGTGATGGGAAACATCCCTGATGTCATCTCTCTGTGACATTTCATCATCACTCTGGGACATTCTGGACCTCATATTGACATCACAACCCTTCAATAATATTGGACTCTGATTGGACTACAAGCAACAGCACACTACCTGAGATTTGGCGGACAGACGCCTCTCACAAGAGAGGAAAATATAGATTTCTTTGATTGCTTGAATACTCACGTCATGTCCTTGTGTTCCTTCCAAGACATTCAGCGTTCACAGGGACCAGCTGGACTCAGTAAGGCTAGTGTAATTCTGCCGTCCATTCTACCATACCCTGTGTACCATTTTCCATATACTGTAGTGGTTCATTTGGTTTCACCATCTTTCTCGCCTGCTGTTTTCCACTCAGTTATTTTGTGGCAATAACCTAATCCAGAGAAGGAGGCGCTCTGGTTTTCACTTCAGAACTGAGGACAGACAGATCAGACGTTGGTGAGACGAGGGATACTGACATGAGACATTTGTGAGACGAGGGATAATGTTATGACACAAGGGATACTGTCATGAGACGAGGGATACTGTCATGAGACGTTGGTGAGAAGAGGGATACTGTCATGAGACGAGGGATACTGTCATGAGACAATGGTGAGACGAGGGATACTGTCATGAGACGTTGATGAGAAGAGGGATACTGTCATGAGACGTGGGATACTGTCATGAGACGTTGGTGAGAAGAGGGATACTGTCATGAGACGTGGGATACTGTCATGAGAAGAGGGATACTGTCATGAGACGAGGGATACTGTCATGAGACTAGATGTGCTAGGTAGATTGTAAAGACCTTTTTGAGATTGATAAAGCTGACTGTTGAGAGATTGCCAGGAGTGTTGTGAGATGATTAAGTGCAGACTTTGTAGGACACTATAAGATGGTTTATGTTACCTCCCTGGCCTCCTCTCTCCTGTACATTCCAGTTTTTTTGGGGGGGGGGATACATAAAAACCTAAGTATGTTATAAAATTCTTGTCTCAAGTGTGTTTCTTTTTGAGCGTTCATGTTGACACAAATTGATGTTCTTCTGGGGCTCCTGTTCTCCCCTCTCACACACTGCATCTCTGTCTCAGTATGCCACCCTCACACACACACACACACACACGGTCTTTGTTCTCACAGTTTGTTTGATCTGCAGTCTCATTTGGTTGGATGCTGCTAGGCAATAAGAAGGGTGACATCATTGGTATTCGAATTGTCCAATGTCTCGTTATTTTTCTGTCCCCTGTCCGTGTGTGTCTCTCGCACACACACACACACACACACACACACACACACACACACACACACACACACACACACACACACACACACACACACACACACACACACACACACACACACACACACACACATCACATGCTAGCCTGCCTCAACAGTTGGTGTCTAGCACCCTGTCAAGTCTAAATACTAAATCAAGTGGGCATGTTGACAGGGGATAGTTAAAATCAGTGCTAACAAAACTAGGATGACCTGAAACAATGCATCCGCACCACTCTCAGTCTTTGCTGTCTTCTTCCATAATCAGCAGCACAGAGGCTTGTGGATAGGCAACATCTGACGGGCAGTGCTGTGATTGAGCTGCCTGTCAGACTATTAATAACATCTCAGAACAGAACAGCATCTCTACAACAACACAACAGTCTGAGACACCAGAAGGAACTCCATCAAACACTCCCAAACACTTGTCATGTAGCGTCTGTCATGAGGCTGCTGATGACAACAGATGTTTGTTTACCCAGCAGGAGGTAATTGTTCTATTTTGGTTGTCATTAGATTTGCTTCTCTTAGCATACGCATCATGTTCAAGAATATAGATACACAGTAACATTGATGCTTTACCATCGTTGTTATCTAGATACAACATGAGAGAGATAGATCAGGTCTAAACTGCCCAGCTGTAATGACCAGCTAATGACATGGCCGTGTGGAGGAGTCTGTCTGTCCGGATGTCGTAGATACTGACTGTAGGGGTGGTGGGTAGATACTGACTATAGTGGTGTTGGGTAGATAGTGGCTGTAGTGGTGGTGGGTTGATACTGACTATAGTGGTGGTGGGTTGATACTGACTATAGTGGTGGTTGGTAGATAGTGACAGTAGTGGTGGTGGGTAGATAGTGGCTGTGGTGGTGGTGGTGGGTAGATACTGACTGTTGTGGTGGGGGTAGATAGTGGCTGTAGTGGTGGGGGGTAGATTCTGGCTGTAGTGGTGGTGGGTACACAGTGACTGTGGTGGTGGTGGGTAGATTATGGCTGTATTGGTGGTGGGTAGATAGTGGTTGTTGTGGTGGGGGTATATAGCGACTGTAGCGGTGGTGGGTAGATACTGACTGTGGTGATGAGGGGTTCGATAGTGGTGGGGGGTAGATAGTGACTGTAGTGGGGGGGTAGATAGTTGCTGTAGTGGTGGCGGTTAGATAGTGGCTGTATTGGTGGGATGTAGATAATGGCTGTTTGGTGGTGGGGAGACAGTGGCTGTAGGGGTGGTGGGTAGATAGTGACTATAGTGGTGTTGGGTAGATAGTGACTGTGGTGGTGGTGGGTAGAGAGTGACTGTAGTGGTGGTGGGTAGACAGTGACAATAGTGTTGGTGGGTCTTTTGAGCTTCTAGTCATGAAATCTATGCAGCCTACTCAATCACTTTTTATAGCTACCGTTTACAGGCCTCCTGGGCCATATACAGCGTTCCTCACTGAGTTCCCTGAATTCCTATCGGACCTTGTAGTCATAGCAGATAATATTCAAATTTTTGGTGACTTTAATATTCACATGGAAAAGTCCACAGACCCACTCCAAAAGGCTTTCGGAGCCATCATCGATTCAGTGGGTTTTGTCCAACATGTCTCTGGACCTACTTACTGTCACAGTCATCCTCTGAACCTAGTTTTGTCCCATGGAATAAATGTTGTGGATTCTAATGTTTTCCCCCATAATCCTGGACTATTGGACCACCATTTTATTACGTTTGCAATTGCAACAAATAATCTGCTCAGACCCCAACCAAGGAGCATCAAAAGTTGTGCTATAAATTCACAGACAACACAAAGATTCCTTGATGCCCTTTCAGACCCCCTCTGCCTACCCAAGGACGTCAGAGGACAAAAATCAGTTAACCACCTAACTGAGGAACTCAATTTAACCTTGCGCAATACCCTAGATGCAGTTGCACCCCTAAAAACTAAAAACATTTCTCATAAGAAACTAGCTCCCTGGTATACAGAAAATACCCGAGCTCTGAAGCAAGCTTCCAGAAAATTGGAACGGAAATGGCGCCACACCAAACTGGAAGTCTTCCAACGATCTTGGAAAGACAGTACCGAAGAGCCCTTACTGTTGCTCGATCATCCTATTTTTCCAACTTAATTGAGGAAAATAAGAACAATCCTAAATTTATTTTTGATACTGTGGCAAAGCTAACTAAAAAGCAGCATTCCCCAAGTGAGGATGGCTTTCACTTCAGCAGTAATAAATTCATGAACCTCGTTGAGGAAAAGATCATGATTATTGGAAAGCAAATTACGGACTCCTCTTTAAATCTGCGTATTCCTTTAAAGCTCAGTTGTCCTGAGTCTGCACAACTCTGCCAGGACCTAGGATCAAGAGAGACACTCAAGTGTTTTAGTACTATATCTCTTGACACAACGATGAAAAGAATCATGGCCTCTAAACCTTCAAGCTGCATACTGGACCCTATTCCAACTAAACTCCCGAAAGAGCTGCTTCCTGTGCTTGGCCCTCCTATGTTGAACATAATAAACAGCTCTCTATCCACCGGATGTGTACCAAACTCACTAAAAGTGGCAGTAATAAAGCCTCTCTTGAAAAAGCCAAACCTTGACCCAGAAAATATAAAAACTATCAGCCTATATCGAATCTTCCATTCCTCTGAAATGTTTTAGAAAAGGCTGTTGCGCAGCAACTCACTGCCTTCCTGGAGACAAACAATGTATACGAAATGCTCCAGTCTGGTTTTAGACCCCATCATAGCACTGAGACTGCACTTGTGAAGGTGGTAAATGACGTTTTAATGGCATCAGACCGAGGCTCTGCATCTGTCCTCGTGCTCCTAGACCTCAGTGCTGTTTTTGATACCATCGATCACCACATTCTTTTGGAGAGATTGGAAACCCAAATTGGTCTACACGGACAAGTTCTGGCCTGGTTTAGATCTTATCTGTCGGAAAGATATCAGTTTGTCTCTGTGAATGGTTTTTCCTCTGACAAATCAACTGTAAATTCCGGTGTTCCTCAAGGTACCGTTTTTGGACCACTATTGTTTTCACTATATATTTTACCTCTTGGGTATGTCATTCGAAAACATAAGGTTAACTTTCACTGCTATGCGGATGACACACAGCTGTACATTTCAATGAAACATGGTGAAGCCCCAAAATTGCCCTCGCTAGAAGCCTGTGTTTCAGACATAAGGAAGTGGATGGCTACTTTTAAACTCGGACAAAACAGAGATGATTGTTCTAGGTCCCAAGAAACAAAGAGATCTTCTGTTGAATCTGACAATTAATCTTAATGGTTGTACAGTCGTCTCAAATAAAACTGTGAAGGACCTCTGCGTTACTCTGGACCCTGATCTCTCTTTTGACGAACATATCAAGACTGTTTCAAGGACAGCTTTTTTACATCTACGTAACTTTGCAAAAATCAGAAACTTTCTGTCCAAAAATGATGCAGAAAAATGTATCCATGCTTTTGTTACTTCTAGGTTAGACTACTGCAATGCTCTACTTTCCGGCTACCCGGATAAAGCACTGAATAAACTTCAGTTAGTGTTAAATACGGCTGCTAGAATCCTGACTAGAACCCAAAAATGTGATCATATTACTCCAGTGCTAGCCTCCCTACACTGGCTTCCTTATCAAGGCAAGGGCTGATTTCAAGGTTTTACTGCAACCTACAATGAATTACATGGGTTTGCTCCTACCTATCTCTCTGATTTGGTCCTGCCGTACATACTTACACGTACGCTACGGTCACAAGACGCAGGCCTCCTAATTGTCCCTAGAATTTCTAAGCAAACAGCTGGAGGCAGGGCTTTCTCCTATAGAGCTCCATTTTTATGGAATGGTCTGCCTACTCATGTGAGAGACGCAAACTCAGTCTCAACCTTTAAGTCTTTACTGAAGACTCATCTCTTCAGTGGGTCATAGGATTGAGTGTAGTCTGGCCCAGGAGTGTGAAGGTGAACGGAAAGGCTCTGGAGCAACGAACCGCCCTTGCTGTCTCTGCCTGGCCGGTTCCCCTTTTTCCACTGGGATTCTCTGCCTCTAACCCTATTACAGGGGCTGAGTCACTGGCTTACTGGTGCTCTTCCATGCCGTCCCTAGGAGGGGTGCGTCACTTGAGTGGGTTGAGTCACTGATGTGATCTTCCTGTCTGGATTGGCGCCCCCCCTTAGGTTGGGTTCTGTGTGAATTTCAGTATGCTCTCTCTAATTATCTTTCTCTCATTCTTTCTCTCGGAGGACCTGAGCCCTAGGACCATGCCTCAGGACTACCTGGTATGATGACTCCTTGCTGTCCCCAGTCCACCTGGCCGTGCTGCTGCTCCAGTTTCAACTGTTCTGCCTGCGGCTATGGAATCCTGACCTGTTCACTGGGCCGTGCTACCTGTCCCAGACCTATTATTTGACCATGCTGGTCATTTATGAATATTTGAACATCTTGGCCATGTTCTGTTATAATCTCCACCCGGCACAGCCAGAAGAGGACTGGCCACCCCTCATAGCCTGGTTCCTCTTTAGGTTTCTTCCGAGGTTTTGGCCTTTCTAGGGAGTTTTTCCTAGCCAATGTGCTTCAACACCTGCATTGCTTGCTGTTTGGGGTATTAGGCTGGGTTTCTGTACAGCACTTTGAGATATAGGCTGATGTACGAAGGGCTATATAAATACATTTGATTTGATTTGAGTGGTGGTGGGTAGACAGTGACTGTTGTGGTGGTGGGTAGATTCTGGCTGTAGTGGTGGTGGGTAGATCGTGGCTGTAGTGGTGGGGGGTTAGATAGTGGCTGTTGTGGTGATGAGTAGACAGTGGCTGTAGTGGTGGTGGGTAGATACTGACTATAGTGGTGGTGGGTAGATAGCGACTGTAGTGGTGGTGGGTAGACAGTGACTGTAGTGGTGGGTGGTAGATACTGACTGTTGTGGTGAGGGGTAGACAGTGACAATAGTGGTTGTGGGTAGATAGCGACTGCAGTAGTGGTGGGTAGTTAGTGGCTGTAGTGGTGTTGGGTAGACATTGACTGTAGTGGTGGTTGGTAGATAGTGTCTGTAGTGGTGGTGGGTAGATAGTGGCTATAGTGGTGGTGGGTAGATACTTACTGTAGTTGTGGTGGGTAGACAGTGACTGTAGTGGTGGTGGGTAGATAGTGGCGGTAGTGGTGGTTGGCAGATAGTGGCTATAGTGGTGGTGGGTAGATACTTACTGTAGTTGTGGTGGGTAGACAGTGACTGTAGTGGTGGTGGGTAGATAGTGGCGGTAGTGGTGGTTGGCAGATAGTACAAATACTAGTACAAGTACAAATACAACTACAAATACTTAGGTGTCTGGTTAGACTGTAAACTCTCCTTCCAGACCCATATCAAACATCTCCAATCCAAAGTTAAATCTAGAATTGGCTTCCTATTTCGCAACAAAGCATCCTTCACTCATGCTGCCAAACATACCCTTGTAAAATTGACCATCCTACCAATCCTCGACTTTGGCGATGTCATTTACAAAATAGCCTCCAATACCCTACTCAACAAATTGTATGCAGTCTATCACAGTGCAATCCGTTTTGTCACCAAAGCCCCATATACTACCCACCATTGCGACCTGTACGCTCTCGTTGGCTGGCCCTCGCTTCATACTCGTCGCCAAACCCACTGGCTCCATGTCATCTACAAGACCCTGCTAGGTAAAGTCCCCCCTTATCTCAGCTCGCTGGTCACCATAGCATCTCCCACCTGTAGCACACGCTCCAGCAGGTATATCTCTCTAGTCACCCCCAAAACCAATTCTTTCTTTGGCCGCCTCTCCTTCCAGTTCTCTGCTGCCAATGACTGGAACGAACTACAAAAATCTCTTAAATTGGAAACACTTATCTCCCTCACTAGCTTTAAGCACCAACTGTCAGAGCATCTTACAGATTACTGCACCTGTACATAGCCCACCTATAATTTAGCCCAAACAACTACCTCTTTCCCAACTGTATTTAATTTATTTATTTATTTTGCTCCTTTGCACCCCATTATTTTTATTTCTACTTTGCACATTCTTCCATTGCAAAACTACCATTCCAGTGTTTTACTTGCTATATTGTATTTACTTTGCCACCATGGCCTTTTTTGCCTTTACCTCCCTTCTCACCTAATTTGCTCACATTGTATATAGACTTGTTCTTTTTTTACTGTATTATTGACTGTATGTTTGTTTTACTCCATGTGTAACTCTGTGTCGTTGTATGTGTCGAACTGCTTTGCTTTATCTTGGCCAGGTCGCAATTGTAAATGAGAACTTGTTCTCAACTTGCTTACCTGGTTAAATAAAGGTGAAATAAAAAATAAAAATAAAATAAATAAATAGTGGCTATAGTGGTGGTGGGTAGATACTTACTGTAGTTGTGGTGGGTTGATAGTGGCTGTAGTGGTGGTTGGCAGATAGTGGCTATAGTGGTGGTGGGTAGATACTTACTGTAGTTGTGGTGGGTAGACAGTGACTGTAGTGGTGGTGGGTAGATAGTGGCTGTAGTGGTGGTTGGCAGATAGTGGCTATAGTGGTGGTGGGTAGATACTTACTGTAGTTGTGGTGGGTAGACAGTGACTGTAGTGGTGGTGGGTAGATACTTACTGTAGTTGTGGTGGGTAGATAGTGGCTGTAGTGGTGGTTGGCAGATAGTGTCTGTAGTGGTGGTGGGTAGACAGTGACTGTAGTGATGGTTGGTAGATAGTGGCTGTAGTGGTGGTGGGTAGACAGTGACTGTAGTTGTGGTTGGCAGATAGTGTCTGTAGTGGTGGTGGGTAGATACTGGCTGTAGTGTTGGTTGGTAGATAGTGGCTGTAGTGGTGGTGGGTAGATAGTGGCTGTAGTGGTGGTTGGCAGATAGTGGCTATAGTGGTGGTGGGTAGATACTTACTGTAGTTGTGGTGGGTAGACAGTGACTGTAGTGGGGGTGGGTAGATTCTGGCTGTAGTGGTGGTGGGTAGATAGTGGCTGTAGTGGTGGTTGGCAGATAGTGTCTGTAGTGGTGGTGGGTAGATACTGGCTTTAGTGGTGGTTGGTAGACAGTGACTGTAGTGGTGGTTGGTAGATAGTGGCTGTAGTGGTGGGGGGTAGATACTGACTGTAGTGGTGGCCGGTAGATACTGACTGTAGTGGTGGTGGGTAGATACTGACTGTAGTGGTGGTGGGTAGACAGTGACAATAGTGGTGGTCGGTAGATACTGACTATAGTGGTGGTGGGTAGATACTGACTGTGATTACTGTATGCCTCGCTGTATTTCTCTCTCAAATGTCAATATGTCACCCATTACAACCAGCATGTCCAGAGATACAACCTCTCTCATCATCACCCAGTGCCTGGGCTTACCTCCGCTGTACCCGCACCCCACCATACCCCTGTCTGCGCATTATGCCCTGAATATATTCTACCATGCTCAGAAATCTGCTCCTTTTATTCTCTGTCCCCAACGCTCTAGGCGACCAGTTTTGATAGCCTTTAGCCGCACCCTCATACTACTCCTCCTCTGTTCCGCGGGTGATGTGGAGGTAAACGCAGGCCCTGCATGTCCCCAGGCACCCTCATTTGTTGACTTCTGTGATCGAAAAAGCCTTGGTTTCATGCATGTCAACATCAGAAGCCTCCTCCCTAAGTTTGTTTTACTCACTGCTTTAGCACACTCTGCTAACCCTGATGTCCTTGCCGTGTCTGAATCCTGGCTCAGGAAGGCCACCAAAAATTCTGAGATTTCCATACCCAACTATAACATCTTCCGTCAAGATAGAACTGCCAAAGGGAGAGGAGTTGCAGTCTACTGCAGAGATAGCCTTCAAAGTAATGTCATACTTTCCAGGTCCACACCCAAACAGTTCGAACTACTAATTTTGAAAATGACTCTCTCCAGAAATAAGTCTCTCACTGTTGCCGCCTGCTACCGACGCCCCTCAGCTCCCAGCTGTGCCCTGGACACCATTTGTGAATTGATCGCCCCCCATCTAGCTTCAGAGCTTGTTCTGTTAGGTGACCTAAACTGGGATATGCTTAACACCCCGGCAGTCCTACAATCTAAGCTAGATGCCCTCAATCTCACACAAATCATCAAGGAACCCACGAGGTACAACCCTAAATCTGTAAACAAGGGCACCCTCATAGACGTCATCCTGACCAACTGGCCCTCCAAATACACCTCCGCTGTCTTCAACCAGGATCTCAGCGATCACTGCCTCATTGCCTGTATCCGCTACGGAGCCGCAGTCAAACGACCACCCCTCATCACTGTCAAACGCTCCCTAAAACACTTCTGTGAGCAGGCCTTTCTAATCGACCTGGCCCGGGTATCCTGGAAGGACATTGACCTCATCCCGTCAGTTGAGGATGCCTGGTCATTCTTTAAAAGTAACTTCCTCACCATTTTAGATAAGCATGCTCCGTTCAAAAAATGCAGAACTAAGAACAGATATAGCCCTTGGTTCACTCCAGACCTGACTGCCCTCGACCAGCACAAAAACATCCTGTGGCGGACTGCAATAGCATCGAATAGTCCCCGCGATAAACAACAGGAAGTCAGGAACCAATACACGCAGTCAGTCAGGAAAGCTAAGGCCAACTTCTTCAGGCAGAAGTTTGCATCCTGTAGCTCCAACTCCAAAAAGTTCTGGGACACTGTGAAGTCCATGGAGAACAAGAGCACCTCCTCCCAGCTGCCCACTGCACTGAGGCTAGGTAACACGGTCACCACCGATAAATCCATGATTATCGAAAACTTCAACAAGCATTTCTCAACGGCTGGCCATGCCTTCCGCCTGGCTACTCCAACCTCGGCCAACAGCTCCGCCCCCCCCCGCAGCTACTCGCCCAAGCCTCTCCAGGTTCTCCTTTACCCAAATCCAGATAGCAGATGTTCTGAAAGAGCTGCAAAACCTGGACCCGTACAAATCAGCTGGGCTTGACAATCTGGACCCTCTATTTCTGAAACTATCCGCCGCCATTGTCGCAACCCCTATTACCAGCTTGTTCAACCTCTCTTTCATATCGTCTGAGATCCCCAAGGATTGGAAAGCTGCTGCAGTCATCCCCCTCTTCAAAGGGGGAGACACCCTGGACCCAAACTGTTACAGACCTATATCCATCCTGCCCTGCCTATCTAAGGTCTTCGAAAGCCAAGTCAACAAACAGGTCACTGACCATCTCGAATCCCACCGTACCTTCTCCGCTGTGCAATCTGGTTTCCGAGCCGGTCACGGGTGCACCTCAGCCACGCTCAAGGTACTAAACGATATCATAACCGCCATCGATAAAAGACAGTACTGTGCAGCCGTCTTCATCGACCTTGCCAAGGCTTTCGACTCTGTCAATCACCATATTCTTATAGGCAGACTCAGTAGCCTCGGTTTTTCGGATGACTGCCTTGCCTGGTTCACCAATTACTTTGCAGACAGAGTTCAGTGTATCAAATTGGAGGGCATGCTGTCCGGTCCTCTGGCAGTCTCTGTGGGGGTGCCACAGGGTTCAATCCTTGGGCCGACTCTTTTCTCTGTATATATCAATGATGTTTCTCTTGCTGCGGGCGATTCCCTGATCCACCTCTACGCAGGCGACACCATTCTATATACTTACGGCCCGTCCTTGGACACTGTGCTATCTAACCTCCAAACGAGCTTCAATGCCATACAACACTCCTTCCGTGGCCTCCAACTGCTCTTAAATGCTAGTAAAACCAAATGCATGCTTTTCAACCGTTCGCTGCCTGCACCCGCACGCCTGACCAGCATCACCACCCTGGATGGTTCCGAACTTGAATATGTGGACATCTATAAGTACCTAGGTGTCTGGCTAGACTGTAAACTCTCCTTCCAGACTCATATCAAACATCTCCAATCGAAAATCAAATCAAGAGTCGCCTTTCTATTCCGCAACAAAGCCTCCTTCACTCACGCCGCCAAACTTACCCTAGTAAAACTGACTATCCTACCGATCCTCGACTTCGGCGATGTCATCTACAAAATTGCTTCCAACACTCTACTCAGCAAACTGGATGCAGTTTATCACAGTGCCATCCGTTTTGTCACTAAAGCACCTTATACCACTCACCACTGCGACTTGTATGCTCTAGTCGGCTGGCCCTCGCTACATATTCGTCGCCAGACACACTGGCTCCAGGTCATCTACCAGTCCATGCTAGGTAAAGCTCCGCCTTATCTCAGTTCACTGGTCACGATGGCAACACCCATCCGTAGCACGCGCTCCAGCAGGTGTATCTCACTGATCATCCCTAAAGCCAACACCTCATTTGGCCGCCTTTCGTTCCAGTTCTCTGCTGCCTGTGACTGGAACGAATTGCAAAAATCGCTGAAGTTGGAGACTTTTATCTCCCTCACCAACTTCAAACATCTGCTATCTGAGCAGCTAACCGATCGCTGCAGCTGTACATAGTCTATCGGTAAATAGCCCACCCATTTTTACCTACCTCATCCCCATACTGTTTTTATTTATTTACTTTTCTGCTCTTTTGCACACCAATATCTCTACCTGTACATCACCATCTGATAATTTTTCACTCCAGTGTTAATCTGCAAAATTGTAATTATTCGCCTACCTCCTCATGCCTTTTGCACACAATGTATATAGACTCCCCTTTTTTTCTACTGTGTTATTGATTTGTTAATTGTTTACTCCATGTGTAACTCTGTGTTGTCTGTTCACACTGCTACGCTTTATCTTGGCCAGGTCGCAGTTGCAAATGAGAACTTGTTCTCAACTAGCCTACCTATAAAGGTGAAAAAAAAATGAAAAAAAAAACTGTAGTGGTGGTGGGTAGACAGTGACAATAGTGGTGGTGGGTAGACAGTGACTGTAGTGGTGGTGGGTCGATAGTGGCTGTAGTGGTGGGGGTAGATAGTGACTGTAGTGGTGGTGGGGAGACAGTGACTGTAGTGGTGGTGGGTAGATAGTGGCTGTAGTGGTGGTGGATAGATAGTGGCTGTAGTGGTGGTGGATAGATAGTGGCTGTAGTGGTGGTGGGTAGATAGTGGCTGTAGTGGTGGTGGGTAGATAGTGGCTGTAGTAGTGGTTGGTAGATAGTGGCTGTAGTGGTGGTTGGTAGATAGTGGCTGTAGTGGTGGGGGGGTAGATAGTGGCTGTAGTGGTGGTGGGGAGATAGTGTCTGTAGTAGTGGTTGGTAGATAGTGGCTGTAGTGGTGGTTGGTAAATAGTGGCTGTAGTGGTGGGGGGGGTAGATAGTGGCTGTAGTGGTAGTGGGTAGATAGTGGCTGTAGTGGTGGTGGCTAGATAGTGGCTGTAGTGGTGGTGGGTAGATAGTGGCTGTAGTGGTGGTGGGTAGATAGTGACTGTAGTGGTGGTGGGTAGATAGTGGCTGTAGTAGTGGTTGTAGATAGTGGCTGTAGTGGTGGGGGTAGATAGTGGCTGTAGTGGTGGGGGTAGATAGTGAAGTGGTGTTGGTGGGTTTATAGTGACTGTCGTTGTGGGGGTAGATACTGACTATAGTGGTGGAGGGTAGATAGTGGCTGTAGTGGTGGGGGGGTAGATACTGACTATAGTGGTGGAGGGTAGATAGTGGCTGTAGTGGTGGTGGGCAGATAGTGACTGTAGTGTTGGGGGTAGATACTGTCTGTAGTGGTGTTGGGTAGATAGTGACTGTAGTGTTGGGGGTAGATACTGTCTGTAGTGGTGGGGGTAGATAGTGACTGTAGTGTTGGGGGTAGATACTGTCTGTAGTGGTGGGGGTAGATAGTGACTGTAGTGTTGGGGGTAGATACTGTCTGTAGTGGTGGGGGTAGATAGTGACTGTAGTGTTGGTGGGTAGATACTGACTATAGTGGTGGGGGGTAGATAGTGACTGTAGTGTTGGTGGGTAGATACTGACTATAGTGGTGGGGGTAGATAGTGACTGTAGTGTTGGTGGGTAGATACTGACTATAGTGGTGGGGGTAGATAGTGACTGTAGTGTTGGGGGTAGATACTGTCTGTAGTGGTGGGGGGTAGATAGTGACTGTAGTGTTGGGGGTAGATACTGTCTGTAGTGGTGGGGGTAGATAGTGACTGTAGTGTTGGGGGTAGATACTGTCTGTAGTGGTGGGGGGTAGATAGTGACTGTAGTGTTGGGGGTAGATACTGTCTGTAGTGGTGGGGGTAGATAGTGACTGTAGTGTTGGTGGGTAGATACTGACTGTAGTGGTGGGGGTAGATAGTGACTGTAGTGTTGGGGGTAGATACTGTCTGTAGTGGTGGGGGTAGATAGTGACTGTAGTGTTGGGGGTAGATACTGTCTGTAGTGGTGGGGGTAGATAGTGACTGTAGTGTTGGTGGGTAGATACTGACTATAGTGGTGGGGGTAGATACTGTCTGTAGTGGTGGGGGTAGATACTGTCTGTAGTGTTGGTGGGTAGATACTGTCTATAGTGTTGGGGGTAGATACTGTCTGTAGTGTTGGGGGTAGATACTGTCTGTAGTGTTGGTGGGTAGATACTGTCTATAGTGTTGGGGGTAGATACTGTCTGTAGTGTTGGGGGTAGATACTGTCTGTAGTGTTGGTGGGTAGATACTGTCTATAGTGTTGGGGGTAGATACTGTCTGTAGTGTTGGGGTAGATACTGTCTGTAGTGTTGGTGGGTAGATACTGTCTATAGTGTTGGTGGGTAGATACTGACTGTAGTGGTGGGGGTAGATAGTGACTGTAGTGTTGGGGGTAGATACTGTCTGTAGTGGTGTTGGGTAGATAGTGACTGTAGTGTTGGGGGTAGATACTGTCTGTAGTGGTGGGGGTAGATAGTGACTGTAGTGTTGGGGTAGATACTGTCTGTAGTGGTGGGGGTAGATAGTGACTGTAGTGTTGGGGGTAGACACTGTCTGTAGTGGTGGGGGTAGATAGTGACTGTAGTGTTGGGGGTAGATACTGTCTGTAGTGGTGGGGGTAGATAGTGACTGTAGTGTTGGGGGTAGTTACTGTCTGTAGTGGTGGGGGTAGATAGTGACTGTAGTGTTGGTGGGTAGATACTGACTATAGTGGTGTTGGGTAGATAGTGACTGTAGTGGTGGGGGGTAGATACTGACTATAGTGGTGGGGGGTAGATACTGTCTGTAGTGGTGGTGGTAGATAGTGACTGTAGTGTTGGTGGGTAGATACTGACTATAGTGGTGGTGGGTAGATACTGACTATAGTGGTGGGGGGTAGATAGTGACTGTAGTGTTGGGGGTAGATACTGTCTGTAGTGGTGTTGGGTAGATAGTGACTGTAGTGTTGGGGGTAGATACTGACTATAGTGGTGGTGGGTAGATACTGACTATAGTGGTGGTGGGTAGATACTGACTATAGTGGTGGTGGGTAGATACTGACTGTAGTGTTGGTGGGTAGATACTGACTATAGTGGTGGTGGGTAGATACTGACTATAGTGGTGGGGGTAGATAGTGACTGTAGTGTTGGGGGTAGATACTGTCTGTAGTGGTGTTGGGTAGATAGTGACTGTAGTGTTGGGGGTAGATACTGTCTGTAGTGGTGGGGGTAGATAGTGACTGTAGTGTTGGGGGTAGATACTGTCTGTAGTGGTGGGGGTAGATAGTGACTGTAGTGTTGGGGGTAGACACTGTCTGTAGTGGTGGGGGGTAGATAGTGACTGTAGTGGTGGGGGGTAGATACTGACTATAGTGGTGTTGGGTAGATAGTGACTGTAGTGGTGGGGGGTAGATACTGACTATAGTGGTGGGGGTAGATACTGTCTGTAGTGGTGGTGGTAGATAGTGACTGTAGTGGTGGGGGTAGATACTGTCTGTAGTGGTGGTGGTAGATAGTGACTGTAGTGTTGGTGGGTAGATACTGTCTGTAGTGTTGGTGGGTAGATACTGTCTGTAGTGGTGGGGGGTAGATAGTGACTGTAGTGTTGGGGGTAGATACTGTCTGTAGTGGTGGGGGTAGATAGTGACTGTAGTGTTGGGGGTAGATACTGTCTGTAGTGGTGGGGGGTAGATACTGACTATAGTGGTGGGGGTAGATACTGTCTGTAGTGGTGGTGGTAGATAGTGACTGTAGTGGTGGGGGGTAGATACTGTCTGTAGTGGTGGTGGTAGATAGTGACTGTAGTGTTGGTGGGTAGATACTGACTATAGTGGTGGTGGTAGATAGTGACTGTAGTGGTGGGGGTAGATACTGTCTGTAGTGGTGGTGGTAGATAGTGACTATAGTGGTGGGGGGTAGATACTGTCTGTAGTGTTGGTGGGTAGATACTGACTATAGTGGTGGGGGTAGATACTGTCTGTAGTGGTGGGGGTAGATAGTGACTGTAGTGTTGGGGGTAGATACTGTCTGTAGTGGTGGGGGTATATAGTGACTGTAGTGTTGGTGGGTAGATACTGACTATAGTGGTGGTGGGTAGATACTGACTATAGTGGTGTTGGGTAGATAGTGACTGTAGTGGTGGGGGGTAGATAGTGACTATAGTGGTGTTGGGTAGATAGTGACTGTAGTGGTGGGGGTAGATACTGACTATAGTGTTGGGGGTAGATACTGTCTGTAGTGGAGGGGGGTAGATAGTGACTGTAGTGTTGGGGTAGACACTGTCTGTAGTGGTGTTGGGTAGATAGTGACTGTAGTGGTGGGGGTAGATACTGACTATAGTGGTGGGGGGTAGATACTGTCTGTAGTGGTGGGGGGTAGATAGTGACTGTAGTGTTGGTGGGTAGATACTGTCTGTAGTGGTGGTGGTAGATTGTGACTGTAGTGTTGGGGGGTAGATACTGTCTGTAGTGGTGGTGGTAGATAGTGACTGTAGTGTTGGGGTAGACACTGTCTGTAGTGGTGGTGGTAGATAGTGACTGTAGTGTTGGTGGGTAGATACTGTCTGTAGTGGTGGTGGGTAGATACTGTCTGTAGTGTTGGGGGTAGATAGTGTCTGTAGTGGTGGGGGGTAGATAGTGACTGTAGTGTTGGTGGGTAGATACTGTCTGTAGTGGTGGTGGTAGATAGTGACTGTAGTGTTGGGGATAGACACTGTCTGTAGTGGTGGGGGTAGATACTGTCTGTAGTGGTGGTGGTAGATACTGTGTGTAGTGTTGGGGGTAGATAGTGTCTGTAGTGGTGGGGGTAGATAGTGACTGTAGTGGTGGGGGTAGATACTGACTATAGTGGTGGGGGGTAGATATTGACTGTAGTGTTGGTGGGTAGATACTGACTATAGTGGTGGGGGTAGATAGTGACTGTAGTGTTGGGGGTAGATACTGTCTGTAGTGGTGGGGGGTAGATAGTGACTGTAGTGTTGGGGGTAGATACTGTCTGTAGTGGTGGGGGTAGATAGTGACTGTAGTGTTGGGGTAGTTACTGTCTGTAGTGGTGGGGGGTAGATAGTGACTGTAGTGTTGGTGGGTAGATACTGACTATAGTGGTGTTGGGTAGATAGTGACTGTAGTGGTGGGGGTAGATACTGACTATAGTGGTGGGGGTAGATACTGTCTGTAGTGGTGGTGGTAGATAGTGACTGTAGTGTTGGTGGGTAGATACTGACTATAGTGGTGGTGGGTAGATACTGACTATAGTGGTGGGGGGTAGATAGTGACTGTAGTGTTGGGGTAGATACTGTCTGTAGTGGTGTTGGGTAGATAGTGACTGTAGTGTTGGGGGTAGATACTGACTATAGTGGTGGTGGGTAGATACTGACTATAGTGGTGGTGGGTAGATACTGACTATAGTGGTGGTGGGTAGATACTGACTGTAGTGTTGGTGGGTAGATACTGACTATAGTGGTGGTGGGTAGATACTGACTATAGTGGTGGGGGTAGATAGTGACTGTAGTGTTGGGGGTAGATACTGTCTGTAGTGGTGTTGGGTAGATAGTGACTGTAGTGTTGGGGGTAGATACTGTCTGTAGTGGTGGGGGGTAGATAGTGACTGTAGTGTTGGGGGTAGATACTGTCTGTAGTGGTGGGGGTAGATAGTGACTGTAGTGGTGGGGGTAGATACTGACTATAGTGGTGTTGGGTAGATAGTGACTGTAGTGGTGGGGGTAGATACTGACTATAGTGGTGGGGGTAGATACTGTCTGTAGTGGTGGTGGTAGATAGTGACTGTAGTGGTGGGGGTAGATACTGTCTGTAGTGGTGGTGGTAGATAGTGACTGTAGTGTTGGTGGGTAGATACTGTCTGTAGTGTTGGTGGGTAGATACTGTCTGTAGTGGTGGGGGTAGATAGTGACTGTAGTGTTGGGGGTAGATACTGTCTGTAGTGGTGGGGGGTAGATAGTGACTGTAGTGTTGGGGGTAGATACTGTCTGTAGTGGTGGGGGGTAGATACTGACTATAGTGGTGGGGGTAGATACTGTCTGTAGTGGTGGTGGTAGATAGTGACTGTAGTGGTGGGGGGTAGATACTGTCTGTAGTGGTGGTGGTAGATAGTGACTGTAGTGTTGGTGGGTAGATACTGACTATAGTGGTGGTGGTAGATAGTGACTGTAGTGGTGGGGGGTAGATACTGTCTGTAGTGGTGGTGGTAGATAGTGACTATAGTGGTGGGGGTAGATACTGACTATAGTGGTGGTGGGTAGATACTGTCTGTAGTGGTGGTGGTAGATAGTGACTATAGTGGTGGGGGTAGATACTGTCTGTAGTGTTGGTGGGTAGATACTGACTATAGTGGTGGGGGGTAGATACTGTCTGTAGTGGTGGGGGGTAGATAGTGACTGTAGTGTTGGGGGTAGATACTGTCTGTAGTGGTGGGGGTATATAGTGACTGTAGTGTTGGTGGGTAGATACTGACTATAGTGGTGGTGGGTAGATACTGACTATAGTGGTGTTGGGTAGATAGTGACTGTAGTGGTGGGGGTAGATAGTGACTATAGTGGTGTTGGGTAGATAGTGACTGTAGTGGTGGGGGTACATACTGACTATAGTGTTGGGGGTAGATACTGTCTGTAGTGGAGGGGGTAGATAGTGACTGTAGTGTTGGGGGTAGACACTGTCTGTAGTGGTGTTGGGTAGATAGTGACTGTAGTGGTGGGGGGTAGGTACTGACTATAGTGGTGGGGGTAGATACTGTCTGTAGTGGTGGGGGTAGATAGTGACTGTAGTGTTGGTGGGTAGATACTGTCTGTAGTGGTGGTGGTAGATTGTGACTGTAGTGTTGGGGGGTAGATACTGTCTGTAGTGGTGGTGGTAGATAGTGACTGTAGTGTTGGGGGTAGACACTGTCTGTAGTGGTGGTGGTAGATAGTGACTGTAGTGTTGGTGGGTAGATACTGTCTGTAGTGGTGGTGGGTAGATACTGTCTGTAGTGTTGGGGGTAGATAGTGTCTGTAGTGGTGGGGGTAGATAGTGACTGTAGTGTTGGTGGGTAGATACTGTCTGTAGTGGTGGTGGTAGATAGTGACTGTAGTGTTGGGGATAGACACTGTCTGTAGTGGTGGGAGGTAGATACTGTCTGTAGTGGTGGTGGTAGATACTGTGTGTAGTGTTGGGGGTAGATAGTGTCTGTAGTGGTGGGGGTAGATAGTGACTGTAGTGGTGGGGGGTAGATACTGACTATAGTGGTGGGGGGTAGATATTGACTATAGTGGTGGTGGTAGATACTGACTATAGTGGTGGGGGTAGACACTGTCTGTAGTGGTGGTGGTAGATAGTGACTGTAGTGTTGGGGGTAGATACTGACTATAGTGGTGGGGGTAGACACTGTCTGTAGTGGTGGTGGTAGATAGTGACTGTAGTGTTGGTGGGTAGATACTGACTATAGTGGTGTTGGGTAGATAGTGACTGTAGTGGTGGGGGTAGATACTGACTATAGTGGTGGGGGTAGATACTGTCTGTAGTGGTGGTGGTAGATAGTGACTGTAGTGTTGGTGGGTAGATACTGACTATAGTGGTGGTGGGTAGATACTGACTATAGTGGTGGGGGTAGATAGTGACTGTAGTGTTGGGGGTAGATACTGTCTGTAGTGGTGTTGGGTAGATAGTGACTGTAGTGTTGGGGGTAGATACTGACTATAGTGGTGGTGGGTAGATACTGACTATAGTGGTGGTGGGTAGATACTGACTATAGTGGTGGTGGGTAGATACTGACTGTAGTGTTGGTGGGTAGATACTGACTATAGTGGTGGTGGGTAGATACTGACTATAGTGGTGGGGGTAGATAGTGACTGTAGTGTTGGGGTAGATACTGTCTGTAGTGGTGTTGGGTAGATAGTGACTGTAGTGTTGGGGGTAGATACTGTCTGTAGTGGTGGGGGTAGATAGTGACTGTAGTGTTGGGGGTAGATACTGTCTGTAGTGGTGGGGGTAGATAGTGACTGTAGTGTTGGGGGTAGATACTGTCTGTAGTGGTGGGGGGTAGATAGTGACTGTAGTGTTGGGGGTATATACTGTCTGTAGTGGTGGGGGTATATAGTGACTGTAGTGTTGGTGGGTAGATACTGACTATAGTGGTGGTGGGTAGATACTGACTATAGTGGTGTTGGGTAGATAGTGACTGTAGTGGTGGGGGTAGATAGTGACTATAGTGGTGTTGGGTAGATAGTGACTGTAGTGGTGGGGGTAGATACTGACTATAGTGTTGGGGGTAGATACTGTCTGTAGTGGAGGGGGTAGATAGTGACTGTAGTGTTGGGGGTAGACACTGTCTGTAGTGGTGTTGGGTAGATAGTGACTGTAGTGGTGGGGGTAGATACTGACTATAGTGGTGGGGGTAGATACTGTCTGTAGTGGTGGGGGTAGATAGTGACTGTAGTGTTGGTGGGTAGATACTGTCTGTAGTGGTGGTGGTAGATTGTGACTGTAGTGTTGGGGGTAGATACTGTCTGTAGTGGTGGTGGTAGATAGTGACTGTAGTGTTGGGGGTAGACACTGTCTGTAGTGGTGGTGGTAGATAGTGACTGTAGTGTTGGTGGGTAGATACTGTCTGTAGTGGTGGTGGGTAGATACTGTCTGTAGTGTTGGGGTAGATAGTGTCTGTAGTGGTGGGGGTAGATAGTGACTGTAGTGTTGGTGGGTAGATACTGTCTGTAGTGGTGGTGGTAGATAGTGACTGTAGTGTTGGGGATAGACACTGTCTGTAGTGGTGGGGGTAGATACTGTCTGTAGTGGTGGTGGTAGATACTGTGTGTAGTGTTGGGGGTAGATAGTGTCTGTAGTGGTGGGGTAGATAGTGACTGTAGTGGTGGGGGGTAGATACTGACTATAGTGGTGGGGGGTAGATATTGACTGTAGTGTTGGTGGGTAGATACTGACTATAGTGGTGGGGGTAGATAGTGACTGTAGTGTTGGGGTAGATACTGTCTGTAGTGGTGGGGGGTAGATAGTGACTGTAGTGTTGGGGGTAGATACTGTCTGTAGTGGTGGGGGTAGATAGTGACTGTAGTGTTGGGGGTAGTTACTGTCTGTAGTGGTGGGGGTAGATAGTGACTGTAGTGTTGGTGGGTAGATACTGACTATAGTGGTGTTGGGTAGATAGTGACTGTAGTGGTGGGGGTAGATACTGACTATAGTGGTGGGGGTAGATACTGTCTGTAGTGGTGGTGGTAGATAGTGACTGTAGTGTTGGTGGGTAGATACTGACTATAGTGGTGGTGGGTAGATACTGACTATAGTGGTGGGGGTAGATAGTGACTGTAGTGTTGGGGTAGATAGTGTAGTGGTGTTGGGTAGATAGTGACTGTAGTGTTGGGGGTAGATACTGACTATAGTGGTGGTGGGTAGATACTGACTATAGTGGTGGTGGGTAGATACTGACTATAGTGGTGGTGGGTAGATACTGACTGTAGTGTTGGTGGGTAGATACTGACTATAGTGGTGGTGGGTAGATACTGACTATAGTGGTGGGGGTAGATAGTGACTGTAGTGTTGGGGGTAGATACTGTCTGTAGTGGTGTTGGGTAGATAGTGACTGTAGTGTTGGGGGTAGATACTGTCTGTAGTGGTGGGGGTAGATAGTGACTGTAGTGTTGGGGGTAGATACTGTCTGTAGTGGTGGGGGTAGATAGTGACTGTAGTGTTGGGGGTAGACACTGTCTGTAGTGGTGGGGGTAGATAGTGACTGTAGTGGTGGGGGGTAGATACTGACTATAGTGGTGTTGGGTAGATAGTGACTGTAGTGGTGGGGGTAGATACTGACTATAGTGGTGGGGGGTAGATACTGTCTGTAGTGGTGGTGGTAGATAGTGACTGTAGTGGTGGGGGTAGATACTGTCTGTAGTGGTGGTGGTAGATAGTGACTGTAGTGTTGGTGGGTAGATACTGTCTGTAGTGTTGGTGGGTAGATACTGTCTGTAGTGGTGGGGGTAGATAGTGACTGTAGTGTTGGGGGTAGATACTGTCTGTAGTGGTGGGGGGTAGATAGTGACTGTAGTGTTGGGGGTAGATACTGTCTGTAGTGGTGGGGGTAGATACTGACTATAGTGGTGGGGGTAGATACTGTCTGTAGTGGTGGTGGTAGATAGTGACTGTAGTGGTGGGGGTAGATACTGTCTGTAGTGGTGGTGGTAGATAGTGACTGTAGTGTTGGTGGGTAGATACTGACTATAGTGGTGGTGGTAGATAGTGACTGTAGTGGGGGGGTAGATACTGTCTGTAGTGGTGGTGGTAGATAGTGACTATAGTGGTGGGGGTAGATACTGACTATAGTGGTGGTGGGTAGATACTGTCTGTAGTGGTGGTGGTAGATAGTGACTATAGTGGTGGGGGTAGATACTGTCTGTAGTGTTGGTGGGTAGATACTGACTATAGTGGTGGGGGTAGATACTGTCTGTAGTGGTGGGGGTAGATAGTGACTGTAGTGTTGGGGGTAGATACTGTCTGTAGTGGTGGGGGTATATAGTGACTGTAGTGTTGGTGGGTAGATACTGACTATAGTGGTGGTGGGTAGATACTGACTATAGTGGTGTTGGGTAGATAGTGACTGTAGTGGTGGGGTAGATAGTGACTATAGTGGTGTTGGGTAGATAGTGACTGTAGTGGTGGGGGTACATACTGACTATAGTGTTGGGGTAGATACTGTCTGTAGTGGGGGGGTAGATAGTGACTGTAGTGTTGGGGGTAGACACTGTCTGTAGTGGTGTTGGGTAGATAGTGACTGTAGTGGTGGGGGGTAGGTACTGACTATAGTGGTGGGGGTAGATACTGTCTGTAGTGGTGGGGGTAGATAGTGACTGTAGTGTTGGTGGGTAGATACTGTCTGTAGTGGTGGTGGTAGATTGTGACTGTAGTGTTGGGGGGTAGATACTGTCTGTAGTGGTGGTGGTAGATAGTGACTGTAGTGTTGGGGGTAGACACTGTCTGTAGTGGTGGTGGTAGATAGTGACTGTAGTGTTGGTGGGTAGATACTGTCTGTAGTGGTGGTGGGTAGATACTGTCTGTAGTGTTGGGGTAGATAGTGTCTGTAGTGGTGGGGGTAGATAGTGACTGTAGTGTTGGTGGGTAGATACTGTCTGTAGTGGTGGTGGTAGATAGTGACTGTAGTGTTGGGGATAGACACTGTCTGTAGTGGTGGGAGGTAGATACTGTCTGTAGTGGTGGTGGTAGATACTGTGTGTAGTGTTGGGGGTAGATAGTGTCTGTAGTGGTGGGGGTAGATAGTGACTGTAGTGGTGGGGGTAGATACTGACTATAGTGGTGGGGGTAGATATTGACTATAGTGGTGGTGGTAGATACTGACTATAGTGGTGGGGGTAGACACTGTCTGTAGTGGTGGTGGTAGATAGTGACTGTAGTGTTGGGGGTAGATACTGACTATAGTGGTGGGGGTAGACACTGTCTGTAGTGGTGGTGGTAGATAGTGACTGTAGTGTTGGGGTAGATACTGACTGTAGTGGTGGGGGTAGATAGTGACTGTAGTGTTGGTGGGTAGATACTGACTATAGTGGTGGTGGTAGATACTGACTATAGTGGTGGGGGGTAGATACTGTCTGTAGTGGTGGTGGTAGATAGTGACTGTAGTGTTGGTGGGTAGATACTGACTATAGTGGTGGTGGTAGATACTGACTATAGTGGTGGGGGGTAGATACTGTCTGTAGTGGTGGTGGTAGATAGTGACTGTAGTGTTGGGGGTAGATACTGACTATAGTGGTGGGGGTAGATACTGTCTGTAGTGGTGGTGGTAGATAGTGACTGTAGTGTTGGTGGGTAGATACTGACTATAGTGGTGGGGGGTAGATAGTGACTGTAGTGTTGGGGGTAGATACTGTCTGTAGTGGTGGTGGTAGGTGACTGTAGTGTTGGGGGTAGACACTGTCTGTAGTGGTGGTGGTAGATAGTGTCTGTAGTGGTGGTGGTAGATAGTGACTGTAGTGTTGGTGGGTAGATACTGTCTGTAGTGGTGGTGGTAGATAGTGACTGTAGTGTTGGGGGTAGACACTGTCTGTAGTGGTGGGGGTAGATACTGTCTGTAGTGGTGGTGGTAGATACTGTCTGTAGTGTTGGGGGTAGATAGTGTCTGTAGTGGTGGGGGTAGATAGTGACTGTAGTGGTGGGGGTAGATACTGACTATAGTGGTGGGGGGTAGATATTGACTATAGTGGTGGTGGTAGATACTGACTATAGTGGTGGGGGTAGACACTGTCTGTAGTGGTGGTGGTAGATAGTGACTGTAGTGTTGGGGGTAGATACTGACTATAGTGGTGGGGGGTAGACACTGTCTGTAGTGGTGGTGGTAGATAGTGACTGTAGTGTTGGGGGTAGATACTGACTGTAGTGGTGGGGGTAGATAGTGACTGTAGTGTTGGTGGGTAGATACTGACTATAGTGGTGGTGGTAGATACTGACTATAGTGGTGGTGGTAGATACTGACTATAGTGGTGGGGGGTAGATACTGTCTGTAGTGGTGGTGGTAGATAGTGACTGTAGTGTTGGGGGTAGATACTGACTATAGTGGTGGTGGTAGATACTGACTATAGTGGTGGGGGTAGATACTGTCTGTAGTGGTGGTGGTAGATAGTGACTGTAGTGTTGGGGGTAGATACTGACTATAGTGGTGGGGGGTAGACACTGTCTGTAGTGGTGGTGGTAGATAGTGACTGTAGTGTTGGTGGGTAGATACTGACTATAGTGGTGGGGGTAGATAGTGACTGTAGTGGTGGGGGTAGATAGTGACTATAGTGGTGGGGGTAGATACTGTCTGTAGTGGTGGTGGTAGATAGTGACTGTAGTGTTGGTGGGTAGATACTGACTATAGTGGTGGGGGTAGATAGTGACTATAGTGGTGGGGGGTAGATAGTGACTGTAGTGTTGGTGGGTAGACACTGTCTGTAGTGGTGGGGGTAGATACTGTCTGTAGTGGTGGGGGTAGATACTGACTGTAGTGGTGGGGGTAGATAGTGACTGTAGTGTGGGGGGTAGATACTGTCTGTAGTGGTGGGGGGTAGATACTGTCTGTAGTGTTGGTGGGTAGATACTGACTATAGTGGTGGGGGGTAGATACTGACTATAGTGGTGGTGGTAGATAGTGACTGTAGTGTTGGTGGGTAGATACTGACTATAGTGGTGGTGGTTAACACTGGTGCCGGACACACAATAGGTCAGTTAGATTTAGAAGACACAGGATAATCACACAGATTAGGGCCTAGGTTCAAACCTAGGTTCAATCAGATGAAGTGTTAACCGGCGACAGCCGACACATATCTGATGTTTTGGCAGTGTCGGAGGTGTAACTGCGTTGGAGCTGTCAAATCGGTGAGCAGCTGCTCTTGATTATTGTCATGAAGCCACACCCGCCCCTCACGTTAGAAGTTACATAAAAATAATGACGCTCAAATTGAAAATCATTCAACTAAATTATTTCTATCAGGCTTTCTATCAGGCTAATGAAGGTGTTCAGATGTAGGATGTTAATTTGAGTCAGTTTGCTACAGCAGGAAAATAATCCTGCAACATCTGGAAATGTGAAATGTTATCTGGATTATAATTCATGGAAATGTTTTTGGAGGGGTTGATACATTTTTCGTTAAGTCAAATAAAGTCTGACTTTTTAAAGTGGAAATTACAAACTTTGGAAGCCTTTTTAAACCTTTAATACTCTACAAATTTGCATTTCATGCTGTGATGGAAAATTCTCACCAACAAAATTGTGATCAAATTAAGATCCTACATCTGTTGATTACATCTCACATTCCTGTGTTCGAACTGCATGGGATTTCTCTTAATGCGACTCCTTGCAGCCAATGGCAAAGTCGGGTTTAGGTATAATGCCAGGAGCAGCTTGTGGATTTGACAGCTCTAACGCAGTTCCACCTTAGACCACCAAAACAACCTCAATGTGGATATCAGCAAAAGCGCAACTGATTTAATAGAGTCGTAGGTTGGTCATATCCTCCATCTGCTCCTCTGCCTACTCTGCATGGGTAGTCCCCTGACAAACAGTAAAACTCTGCCTGGATAGTCCACAGACAAACAGTAATACACTCTGCCTGGGTAGTTCACTGTCAAACAGTAATATCCTCTGCCTGGGTAGTTCACTGTCAAACAGTAATACACTGCCTGGGTAGTCCACTGACAAACAGTAATACACTGCCTGGGTAGTTCACTGACAAAGAGTACTACACTGCCTGGGTAGTCCACTGACAAACAGTAATACACTCTGCCTGGGTAGTCCACTGACAAACAGTAATACACTCTGCCTGGGTAGTCCACTGACAAACAGTAATACACTGCCTGGGTAGTCCACTGACAAACAGTAATACTCTGCCTGGGTAGTCCACTGACAAACAGTAATACACTCTGCCTGGGTAGTCCACTGACAAACAGTAATACACTGCCTGGGTAGCTCACTGACAAACAGTAATACACTCTGCCTGGGTAGTTCACTGTCAAACAGTAATACACTCTGCCTGGGTAGTCCACTGACAAACAGTAATACACTGCCTGGGTAGTCCACTGACAAACAGTAATACACTGCCTGGGTAGTCCACTGACAAACAGTAATACACTGCCTGGGTAGTCCACTGTCAAACAGTAATACACTGCCTGGGTAGTCCACTGACAAACAGTAATACACTCTGCCTGGGTAGTCCACTGACAAACAGTAATACACTCTGCCTGGGTAGTTCACTGACAAACAGTAATACACTGCCTGGGTTGTCCACAGTCAAACAGTAATACACTCTGCCTGGGTAGTCCACTGACAAACAGTAATACTCTGTAGTCCACTGACAAACAGTAATACACTGCCTGGGTAGTCCACTGACAAACAGTAATACACTCTGCCTGGGTAGTTCACTGACAAACAGTAATACACTGCCTTGGTAGTCCACTGTCAAACAGTAATACACTCTGCCTGGGTAGTCCACTGACAAACAGTAATACACTGCCTGGGTAGTCCACTGTCAAACAGTAACACACTCTGCCTGGGTAGTCCACTGACAAACAGTAATACACTGCCTGGGTAGTTCACTGACAAACAGTAATACACTCTGCCTGGGTAGTTCACTGCAAAACAGTAATACACTTCCTGGGTAGTCCACTGACAAACAGTAATACACTCTGCCTGGGTAGTTCACTGTCAAACAGTAATACACTCTGCCTGGGTAGTTCACTGTCAAACAGTAATACACTGCCTGGGTAGTCCACTGACAAACAGTAATACACTGCCTGGGTAGTTCACTGACAAACAGTAATACACTGCCTGGGTTGTCCACAGTCAAACAGTAATACACTCTGCCTGGGTAGTCCACTGACAAACAGTAATACACTCTGCCTGGGTAGTTCACTGACAAACAGTAATACACTGCCTTGGTAGTCCACTGTCAAACAGTAATACACTCTGCCTGGGTAGTCCACTGACAAACAGTAATACACTGCCTGGGTAGTCCACTGTCAAACAGTAACACACTCTGCCTGGGTAGTCCACTGACAAACAGTAATACACTGCCTGGGTAGTTCACTGACAAACAGTAATACACTGCCTGGGTAGTCCACTGTCAAACAGTAATACACTGCCTGGGTAGTCCACTGACAAACAGTAATACACTGCCTGGGTAGTTCACTGACAAACAGTAATACACTGCCTGGGTAGTCCACTGTCAAACAGTAATACACTGCCTGGGTAGTCCACTGACAAACAGTAATACACTGCCTGGGTAGTTCACTGACAAACAGTAATACACTGCCTGGGTAGTCCACTGTCAAACAGTAATACACTGCCTGGGTAGTCCACTGACAAACAGTAATACACTGCCTGGGTAGTTCACTGACAAACAGTAATACACTGCCTGGGTAGTCCACTGTCAAACAGTAATACACTATGTCTGGGTAGTCCACTGTCAAACAGTAATACACTGCCTGGGTAGTCCACTGACAAACAGTAATACACTGCCTGGGTAGTCCACTGACAAACAGTAATACACTGCCTGGGTAGTTCACTGACAAACAGTAATACACTGCCTGGGTAGTCCACTGTCAAACAGTAATACACTATGTCTGGGTAGTCCACTGTCAAACAGTAATACACTCTGCCTGGGTAGTTCACTGCAAAACAGTAATACACTTCCTGGGTAGTCCACTGACAAACAGTAATACACTTCCTGGGTAGTCCACTGACAAACAGTAATACACTGCCTGGGTAGTCCACTGACAAACAGTAATACACTGCCTGGGTAGTTCACTGACAAAGAGTACTACACTGCCTGGGTAGTCCACTGACAAACAGTAATACACTCTGCCTGGGTAGTCCACTGACAAACAGTAATACACTCTGCCTGGGTAGTTCACTGACAAACAGTAATACACTGCCTTGGTAGTCCACTGTCAAACAGTAATACACTCTGCCTGGGTAGTCCACTGACAAACAGTAATACACTGCCTGGGTAGTCCACTGTCAAACAGTAACACACTCTGCCTGGGTAGTCCACTGACAAACAGTAATAGACTATGTCTGGGTAGTCCACTGTCAAACAGTAATACACTGCCTGGGTAGTCCACTGACAAACAGTAATACACTGCCTGGGTAGTCCACTGACAAACAGTAATACACTGCCTGGGTAGTTCACTGACAAACAGTAATACACTATGTCTGGGTAGTCCACTGTCAAACAGTAATACACTCTGCCTGGGTAGTTCACTGCAAAACAGTAATACACTTCCTGGGTAGTCCACTGACAAACAGTAATACACTTCCTGGGCAGTCCACTGACAAACAGTAATACACTGCCTGGGTAGTCCACTGACAAACAGTAATACACTGCCTGGGTAGTTCACTGACAAAGAGTACTACACTGCCTGGGTAGTCCACTGACAAACAGTAATACACTCTGCCTGGGTAGTCCACTGACAAACAGTAATACACTCTGCCTGGGTAGTTCACTGACAAACAGTAATACACTGCCTGGGTAGTCCACTGTCAAACAGTAATACACTGCCTGGGTAGTCCACTGACAAACAGTAATACACTGCCTGGGTAGTCCACTGTCAAACAGTAACACACTCTGCCTGGGTAGTCCACTGACAAACAGTAATACACTGCCTGGGTAGTTCACTGACAAACAGTAATACACTGCCTGGGTAGTCCACTGTCAAACAGTAATACACTGCCTGGGTAGTCCACTGACAAACAGTAATACACTGCCTGGGTAGTTCACTGACAAACAGTAATACACTGCCTGGGTAGTCCACTGACAAACAGTAATACACTGCCTGGGTAGTCCACTGACAAACAGTAATACACTGCCTGGGTAGTTCACTGACAAACAGTAATACACTGCCTGGGTAGTCCACTGTCAAACAGTAATACACTGCCTGGGTAGTCCACTGACAAACAGTAATACACTGCCTGGGTAGTTCACTGACAAACAGTAATACACTGCCTGGGTAGTCCACTGTCAAACAGTAATAGACTATGTCTGGGTAGTCCACTGTCAAACAGTAATACACTGCCTGGGTAGTCCACTGACAAACAGTAATACACTGCCTGGGTAGTCCACTGACAAACAGTAATACACTGCCTGGGTAGTTCACTGACAAACAGTAATACACTGCCTGGGTAGTCCACTGTCAAACAGTAATACACTATGTCTGGGTAGTCCACTGTCAAACAGTAATACACTCTGCCTGGGTAGTTCACTGCAAAACAGTAATACACTTCCTGGGTAGTCCACTGACAAACAGTAATACACTTCCTGGGCAGTCCACTGACAAACAGTAATACACTGCCTGGGTAGTCCACTGACAAACAGTAATACACTGCCTGGGTAGTTCACTGACAAAGAGTACTACACTGCCTGGGTAGTCCACTGACAAACAGTAATACACTCTGCCTGGGTAGTCCACTGACAAACAGTAATACACTCTGCCTGGGTAGTCCACTGACAAACAGTAATACACTGCCTGGGTAGTCCACTGACAAACAGTAATACTCTGCCTGGGTAGTCCACTGACAAACAGTAATACACTGCCTGGGTAGTTCACTGACAAACAGTAATACACTGCCTGGGTAGTCCACTGTCAAACAGTAATACACTCTGCCTGGGTAGTCCACTGACAAACAGTAATACACTGCCTGGGTAGTCCACTGTCAAACAGTAATACACTGCCTGGGTAGTCCACTGACAAACAGTAATACACTGCCTGGGTAGTTCACTGACAAACAGTAATACACTGCCTGGGTAGTCCACTGTCAAACAGTAATACACTGCCTGGGTAGTCCACTGACAAACAGTAATACACTGCCTGGGTAGTTCACTGACAAACAGTAATACACTGCCTGGGTAGTCCACTGACAAACAGTAATACACTGCCTGGGTAGTCCACTGACAAACAGTAATACACTGCCTGGGTAGTTCACTGACAAACAGTAATACACTGCCTGGGTAGTCCACTGTCAAACAGTAATACACTGCCTGGGTAGTCCACTGACAAACAGTAATACACTGCCTGGGTAGTCCACTGTCAAACAGTAATACACTATGTCTGGGTAGTCCACTGTCAAACAGTAATACACTGCCTGGGTAGTCCACTGACAAACAGTAATACACTGCCTGGGTAGTTCACTGACAAACAGTAATACACTGCCTGGGTAGTCCACCACAAACAGTAATACACTATGCCTGGGTAGTCCACTGTCAAACAGTAATACACTCTGCCTGGGTAGTTCACTGACAAACAGTAATACACTGCCTGGGTAGTCCACTGACAAACAGTAATACACTGCCTGGGTAGTCCACTGACAAACAGTAATACACTGCCTGGGTAGTCCACTGACAAACAGTAATACACTGCCTGGGTAGTTCACTGACAAAGAGTACTACACTGCCTGGGTAGTCCACTGACAAACAGTAATACACTGCCTGGGTAGTCCACTGACAAACAGTAATACACTGCCTGGGTAGTTCACTGACAAACAGTAATACACTGCCTGGGTAGTCCACTGTCAAACAGTAATACACTATGTCTGGGTAGTCCACTGTCAAACAGTAATACACTCTGCCTGGGTAGTTCACTGCAAAACAGTAATACACTTCCTGGGTAGTCCACTGACAAACAGTAATACACTTCCTGGGCAGTCCACTGACAAACAGTAATACACTGCCTGGGTAGTCCACTGACAAACAGTAATACACTGCCTGGGTAGTTCACTGACAAAGAGTACTACACTGCCTGGGTAGTCCACTGACAAACAGTAATACACTCTGCCTGGGTAGTCCACTGACAAACAGTAATACACTCTGCCTGGGTAGTCCACTGACAAACAGTAATACACTGCCTGGGTAGTCCACTGACAAACAGTAATACTCTGCCTGGGTAGTCCACTGACAAACAGTAATACACTGCCTGGGTAGTTCACTGACAAACAGTAATACACTGCCTGGGTAGTCCACTGTCAAACAGTAATACACTATGTCTGGGTAGTCCACTGTCAAACAGTAATACACTCTGCCTGGGTAGTTCACTGCAAAACAGTAATACACTTCCTGGGTAGTCCACTGACAAACAGTAATACACTGCCTGGGTAGTTCACTGACAAACAGTAATACACTCTGCCTGGGTAGTTCACTGTCAAACAGTAATACACTCTGCCTGGGTAGTTCACTGTCAAACAGTAATACACTGCCTGGGTAGTCCACTGACAAACAGTAATACACTGCCTGGGTAGTTCACTGACAAAGAGTACTACACTGCCTGGGTAGTCCACTGACAAACAGTAATACACTCTGCCTGGGTAGTCCACTGACAAACAGTAATACACTCTGCCTGGGTAGTCCACTGACAAACAGTAATACTCTGCCTGGGTAGTCCACTGACAAACAGTAATACACTCTGCCTGGGTAGTCCACTGACAAACAGTAATACACTGCCTGGGTAGTTCACTGACAAACAGTAATACACTGCCTGGGTAGTTCACTGTCAAACAGTAATACACTCTGCCTGGGTAGTCCACTGACAAACAGTAAAACTCTGCCTGGATAGTCCACTGACAAACAGTAATACACTGCCTGGGTAGTCCACTGACAAACAGTAATACACTGCCTGGGTAGTTCACTGACAAACAGTAATACACTGCCTGCACTGGGCCTAGTCCACTGACAAACAGTAATACACTGCCTGGGTAGTTCACTGACAAACAGTAATACACTGCCTGGGTAGTCCACTGTCAAACAGTAATACACTATGTCTGGGTAGTCCACTGTCAAACAGTAATACACTGCCTGGGTAGTCCACTGACAAACAGTAATACACTGCCTGGGTAGTTCACTGACAAACAGTAATACACTGCCTGGGTAGTCCACTGTCAAACAGTAATAGACTATGTCTGGGTAGTCCACTGTCAAACAGTAATACACTGCCTGGGTAGTCCACTGACAAACAGTAATACACTGCCTGGGTAGTCCACTGACAAACAGTAATACACTGCCTGGGTAGTTCACTGACAAACAGTAATACACTGCCTGGGTAGTCCACTGACAAACAGTAATACACTGCCTGGGTAGTTCACTGACAAAGAGTACTACACTGCCTGGGTAGTCCACTGACAAACAGTAATACACTCTGCCTGGGTAGTCCACTGACAAACAGTAATACACTCTGCCTGGGTAGTCCACTGACAAACAGTAAACACTGCCTGGGTAGTCCACTGACAAACACTCTGCCTGGGTAGTCCACTGACAAACAGTAATACACTGCCTGGGTAGTCCACTGACAAACAGTAATACACTGCCTGGGTAGTTCACTGACAAACAGTAATACACTCTGCCTGGGTAGTCCACTGACAAACAGTAATACACTGCCTGGGTAGTCCACTGACAAACAGTAAAACTCTGCCTGGGTAGTCCACTGACAAACAGTAATACACTCTGCCTGGGTAGTCCACTGACAAACAGTAATACACTGCCTGGGTAGTTCACTGACAAACAGTAATACACTGCCTGGGTAGTCCACTGTCAAACAGTAATACACTGCCTGGGTAGTTCACTGACAAACAGTAATACACTGCCTGGGTAGTCCACTGTCAAACAGTAATACACTGCCTGGGTAGTCCACTGTCAAACAGTAATACACTGCCTGGGTAGTCCACTGACAAACAGTAATACACTGCCTGGGTAGTTCACTGACAAACAGTAATACACTGCCTGGGTAGTCCACTGTCTGACCTGGGTAGTCCACTGTCAAACAGTAATACACTGCCTGGGTAGTCCACTGACAAACAGTAATACACTGCCTGGGTAGTCCACTGACAAACAGTAATACACTGCCTGGGTAGTTCACTGACAAACAGTAATACACTGCCTGGGTAGTCCACTGACAAACAGTAATACACTGCCTGGGTAGTTCACTGACAAACAGTAATACACTGCCTGGGTAGTCCACTGACAAACAGTAATACACTCTGCCTGGGTAGTCCACTGACAAACAGTAATACACTCTGCCTGGGTAGTCCACTGACAAACAGTAATACACTGCCTGGGTAGTCCACTGACAAACAGTAATACTCTGCCTGGGTAGTCCACTGACAAACAGTAATACACTGCCTGGGTAGTTCACTGACAAACAGTAATACACTGCCTGGGTAGTCCACTGTCAAACAGTAATACACTATGTCTGGGTAGTCCACTGTCAAACAGTAATACACTCTGCCTGGGTAGTTCACTGCAAAACAGTAATACACTTCCTGGGTAGTCCACTGACAAACAGTAATACACTGCCTGGGTAGTTCACTGACAAACAGTAATACACTGCCTGGGTAGTCCACTGACAAACAGTAATACACTGCCTGGGTAGTCCACTGACAAACAGTAATACACTGCCTGGGTAGTTCACTGACAAAGAGTACTACACTGCCTGGGTAGTCCACTGACAAACAGTAATACACTCTGCCTGGGTAGTCCACTGACAAACAGTAATACACTCTGCCTGGGTAGTCCACTGACAAACAGTAATACACTGCCTGGGTAGTCCACTGACAAACAGTAATACTCTGCCTGGGTAGTCCACTGACAAACAGTAATACACTGCCTGGTAGTCCACTGACAAACAGTAATACACTGCCTGGGTAGCTCACTGACAAACAGTAATACACTCTGCCTGGGTAGTTCACTGTCAAACAGTAATACACTCTGCCTGGGTAGTCCACTGACAAACAGTAATACACTCTGCCTGGGTAGTCCACTGACAAACAGTAATACACTGCCTGGGTAGTCCACTGACAAACAGTAATACACTGCCTGGGTAGTTCACTGACAAACAGTAATACACTGCCTGGGTAGTCCACTGACAAACAGTAATACACTGCCTGGGTAGTCCACTGACAAACAGTAATACACTGCCTGGGTAGTTCACTGACAAACAGTAATACACTGCCTGGGTAGTCCACTGTCAAACAGTAATACACTATGTCTGGGTAGTCCACTGTCAAACAGTAATACACTGCCTGGGTAGTCCACTGACAAACAGTAATACACTGCCTGGGTAGTTCACTGACAAACAGTAATACACTGCCTGGGTAGTCCACTGTCAAACAGTAATACACTCTGCCTGGGTAGTCCACTGACAAACAGTAATACACTCTGCCTGGGTAGTCCACTGACAAACAGTAATACACTCTGCCTGGGTAGTCCACTGACAAACAGTAATACACTGCCTGGGTAGTTCACTGACAAACAGTAATACACTGCCTGGGTAGCTCACTGACAAACAGTAATACACTGCCTGGGTAGTCCACTGTCAAACAGTAATACACTGCCTGGGTAGTCCACTGACAAACAGTAATACACTGCCTGGGTAGTCCACTGACAAACAGTAATACACTGCCTGGGTAGTCCACTGACAAACAGTAATACACTCTGCCTGGGTAGTCCACTGACAAACAGTAATACACTGCCTGGGTAGTCCACTGACAAACAGTAATACACTGCCTGGGTAGTTCACTGACAAACAGTAATACACTGCCTGGGTTGTCCACAGTCAAACAGTAATACACTCTGCCTGGGTAGTCCACTGACAAACAGTAATACACTGCCTGGGTAGTTCACTGACAAACAGTAATACACTGCCTGGGTAGTCCACTGTCAAACAGTAATACACTCTGCCTGGGTAGTCCACTGACAAACAGTAATACACTGCCTGGGTAGTCCACTGTCAAACAGTAATACACTCTGCCTGGGTAGTCCACTGACAAACAGTAATACACTGCCTGGGTAGTTCACTGACAAACAGTAATACACTGCCTGGGTAGTCCACTGTCAAACAGTAATACACACTGCCTGGGTAGTCCACTGACAAACAGTAATACACTGCCTGGGTAGTTCACTGACAAACAGTAATACACTGCCTGGGTAGTCCACTGTCAAACAGTAATACACTGCCTGGGTAGTCCACTGACAAACAGTAATACACTGCCTGGGTAGTTCACTGACAAACAGTAATACACTGCCTGGGTAGTCCACTGTCAAACAGTAATACACTATGTCTGGGTAGTCCACTGTCAAACAGTAATACACTGCCTGGGTAGTCCACTGACAAACAGTAATACACTGCCTGGGTAGTTCACTGTCAAACAGTAATATCCTCTGCCTGGGTAGTCCACTGACAAACAGTAATACACTGCCTGGGTAGTCCACTGACAAACAGTAATACACTCTGCCTGGGTAGTTCACTGTCAAACAGTAATACACTGCCTGGGTAGTCCACTGACAAACAGTAATACACTGCCTGGGTAGTTCACTGACAAAGAGTACTACACTGCCTGGGTAGTCCACTGACAAACAGTAATACACTCTGCCTGGGTAGTCCACTGACAAACAGTAATACACTCTGCCTGGGTAGTCCACTGACAAACAGTAATACACTGCCTGGGTAGTCCACTGACAAACAGTAATACACTGCCTGGGTAGTCCACTGACAAACAGTAATACTCTGCCTGGGTAGTCCACTGACAAACAGTAATACACTCTGCCTGGGTAGTCCACTGACAAACAGTAATACACTCTGCCTGGGTAGTCCACTGACAAACAGTAATACACTGCCTGGGTAGTTCACTGACAAACAGTAATACACTGCCTGGGTAGTCCACTGTCAAACAGTAATACACTGCCTGGGTAGTCCACTGACAAACAGTAATACACTGCCTGGGTAGTTCACTGACAAACAGTAATACACTGCCTGGGTAGTCCACTGTCAAACAGTAATACACTGCCTGGGTAGTCCACTGTCAAACAGTAATACACTGCCTGGGTAGTCCACTGACAAACAGTAATACACTGCCTGGGTAGTTCACTGACAAACAGTAATACACTGCCTGGGTAGTCCACTGTCAAACAGTAATACACACTGGGTAGTCCACTGTCAAACAGTAATACACTGCCTGGGTAGTCCACTGACAAACAGTAATACACTGCCTGGGTAGTCCACTGACAAACAGTAATACACTGCCTGGGTAGTTCACTGACAAACAGTAATACACTGCCTGGGTAGTCCACTGTCAAACAGTAATACACTGCCTGGGTAGTCCACTGACAAACAGTAATACACTCTGCCTGGGTAGTTCACTGCAAAACAGTAATACACTTCCTGGGTAGTCCACTGTCAAACAGTAATACACTGCCTGGGTAGTCCACTGACAAACAGTAATACACTGCCTGGGTAGTTCACTGACAAACAGTAATACACTGCCTGGGTAGTCCACTGACAAACAGTAATACACTGCCTGGGTAGTCCACTGACAAACAGTAATACACTCTGCCTGGGTAGTCCACTGACAAACAGTAATACACTCTGCCTGGGTAGTCCACTGACAAACAGTAATACACTGCCTGGGTAGTCCACTGACAAACAGTAATACTCTGCCTGGGTAGTCCACTGACAAACAGTAATACACTGCCTGGGTAGTTCACTGACAAACAGTAATACACTGCCTGGGTAGTCCACTGTCAAACAGTAATACACTATGTCTGGGTAGTCCACTGTCAAACAGTAATACACTCTGCCTGGGTAGTTCACTGCAAAACAGTAATACACTGCCTGGGTAGTTCACTGTCAAACAGTAATACACTCTGCCTGGGTAGTTCACTGTCAAACAGTAATACACTGCCTGGGTAGTCCACTGACAAACAGTAATACACTGCCTGGGTAGTTCACTGACAAAAACAGTAGTCCACTGACAAACAGTAATACACTGCCTGGGTAGTCCACTGACAAACAGTAATACACTCTGCCTGGGTAGTCCACTGACAAACAGTAATACACTCTGCCTGGGTAGTTCACTGACAAACAGTAATACACTGCCTGGGTAGTCCACTGTCAAACAGTAATACACTCTGCCTGGGTAGTCCACTGACAAACAGTAATACACTGCCTGGGTAGTCCACTGTCAAACAGTAATACACTGCCTGGGTAGTCCACTGACAAACAGTAATACACTGCCTGGGTAGTTCACTGACAAACAGTAATACACTGCCTGGGTAGTCCACTGACAAACAGTAATACACTGCCTGGGTAGTTCACTGACAAACAGTAAACACTGCCTGGGTAGTCCACTGTCAAACAGTAATACACTGCCTGGGTAGTCCACTGTCAAACAGTAATACACTCTGCCTGGGTAGTTCACTGCACAAACAGTAATACACTGCCTGGGTAGTCCACTGACAAACAGTAATACACTTCCTGGGCAGTCCACTGACAAACAGTAATACACTGCCTGGGTAGTCCACTGACAAACAGTAATACACTGCCTGGGTAGTTCACTGACAAAAGTAGTACTACACTGCCTGGGTAGTCCACTGACAAACAGTAATACACTCTGCCTGGGTAGTCCACTGACAAACAGTAATACACTCTGCCTGGGTAGTCCACTGACAAACAGTAATACACTGCCTGGGTAGTCCACTGACAAACAGTAATACTCTGCCTGGGTAGTCCAATGACAAACAGTAATACACTGCCTGGGTAGTTCACTGACAAACAGTAATACACTGCCTGGGTAGTCCACTGTCAAACAGTAATACACTGCCTGGGTAGTCCACTGTCAAACAGTAATACACTGCCTGGGTAGTCCACTGACAAACAGTAATACACTGCCTGGGTAGTTCACTGACAAACAGTAATACACTGCCTGGGTAGTCCACTGACAAACAGTAATACACTCTGCCTGGGTAGTTCACTGTCAAACAGTAATACACTGCCTGGGTAGTCCACTGTCAAACAGTAATACACTCTGCCTGGGTAGTTCACTGCAAAACAGTAATACACTTCCTGGGTAGTCCACTGACAAACAGTAATACACTGCCTGGGTAGTCCACTGACAAACAGTAATACACTGCCTGGGTAGTCCACTGACAAACAGTAATACACTGCCTGGGTAGTTCACTGACAAAGAGTACTACACTGCCTGGGTAGTCCACTGACAAACAGTAATACACTCTGCCTGGGTAGTCCACTGACAAACAGTAATACACTCTGCCTGGGTAGTCCACTGACAAACAGTAATACACTCTGCCTGGGTAGTCCACTGACAAACAGTAATACACTGCCTGGGTAGTTCACTGACAAACAGTAATACACTGCCTGGGTAGTCCACTGTCAAACAGTAATACACCTGGGTAATCTCACTGTTCACTGCAAACAGTAATACACTGCCTGGGTAGTCCACTGACAAACAGTAATACACTGCCTGGGTAGTCCACTGACAAACAGTAATACACTCTGCCTGGGTAGTTCACTGTCAAACAGTAATACACTGCCTGGGTAGTCCACTGTCAAACAGTAATACACTGCCTGGGTAGTTCACTGACAAAGAGTACTACACTGCCTGGGTAGTCCACTGACAAACAGTAATACACTCTGCCTGGGTAGTCCACTGACAAACAGTAATACACTCTGCCTGGGTAGTCCACTGACAAACAGTAATACACTGCCTGGGTAGTCCACTGACAAACAGTAATACACTGCCTGGGTAGTTCACTGACTAATACACTGCCTGGGTAGTCCACTGTCAAACAGTAATACACTGCCTGGGTAGTCCACTGACAAACAGTAATACACTGCCTGGGTAGTTCACTGACAAACAGTAATACACTGCCTTGGTAGTCCACTGTCAAACAGTAATACACTCTGCCTGGGTAGTCCACTGACAAACAGTAATACACTGCCTGGGTAGTCCACTGTCAAACAGTAACACACTCTGCCTGGGTAGTCCACTGCCAAACAGTAATACACTGCCTGGGTAGTTCACTGACAAACAGTAATACACTGCCTGGGTAGTCCACTGTCAAACAGTAACACACTCTGCCTGGGTAGTTCACTGACAAACAGTAATACACTGCCTGGGTAGTTCACTGACAAACAGTAATACACTGCCTGGGTAGTCCACTGTCAAACAGTAATACACTGCCTGGGTAGTCCACTGACAAACAGTAATACACTGCCTGGGTAGTTCACTGACAAACAGTAATACACTGCCTGGGTAGTCCACTGTCAAACAGTAATACACTGCCTGGGTAGTCCACTGTCAAACAGTAATACACTGCCTGGGTAGTCCACTGACAAACAGTAATACACTGCCTGGGTAGTTCACTGTCAAACAGTAATACACTCTGCCTGGGTAGTTCACTGTCAAACAGTAATACACTGCCTGGGTAGTCCACTGACAAACAGTAATACACTGCCTGGGTAGTTCACTGACAAAGAGTACTACACTGCCTGGGTAGTCCACTGACAAACAGTAATACACTCTGCCTGGGTAGTCCACTGACAAACAGTAATACACTCTGCCTGGGTAGTCCACTGACAAACAGTAATACACTGCCTGGGTAGTCCACTGACAAACAGTAATACACTGCCTGGGTAGTCCACTGACAAACAGTAATACACTCTGCCTGGGTAGTCCACTGACAAACAGTAATACACTGCCTGGGTAGTTCACTGACAAACAGTAATACACTCTGCCTGGGTAGTTCACTGTCAAACAGTAATACACTCTGCCTGGGTAGTCCACTGACAAACAGTAAAACTCTGCCAAACAGTAATACACTCTGCCTGGGTAGTCCACTGACAAACAGTAATACACTGCCTGGGTAGTCCACTGACAAACAGTAATACACTGCCTGGGTAGTCCACTGTCAAACAGTAATACACTGCCTGGGTAGTCCACTGACAAACAGTAATACACTCTGCCTGGGTAGTCCACTGACAAACAGTAATACACTGCCTGGGTAGTCCACTGTCAAACAGTAATACACTGCCTGGGTAGTCCACTGTCAAACAGTAATACACTCTGCCTGGGTAGTCCACTGACAAACAGTAATACTCTGTAGTCCACTGACAAACAGTAATACACTGCCTGGGTAGTCCACTGACAAACAGTAATACACTCTGCCTGGGTAGTCCACTGACAAACAGTAATACACTGCCTGGGTAGTCCACTGTCAAACAGTAACACACTCTGCCTGGGTAGTCCACTGACAAACAGTAATACACTGCCTGGGTAGTTCACTGACAAACAGTAATACACTCTGCCTGGGTAGTTCACTGCAAAACAGTAATACACTTCCTGGGTAGTCCACTGACAAACAGTAATACACTGCCTGGGTAGTTCACTGACAAACAGTAATACACTGCCTGGGTAGTTCACTGACAAACAGTAATACACTCTGCCTGGGTAGTTCACTGACAAACAGTAATACACTGCCTGGGTAGTCCACTGTCAAACAGTAATACACTCTGCCTGGGTAGTCCACTGACAAACAGTAATACACTGCCTGGGTAGTCCACTGTCAAACAGTAACACACTCTGCCTGGGTAGTCCACTGACAAACAGTAATACACTGCCTGGGTAGTTCACTGACAAACAGTAATACAAGTCCACTGTCAAACAGTAATACACTCTGCCTGGGTAGTCCACTGACAAACAGTAATACACAGTAATACACTGCCTGGGTAGTCCACTGACAAACAGTAATACACTCTGCCTGGGTAGTCCACTGACAAACAGTAATACACTCTGCCTGGGTAGTCCACTGACAAACAGTAATACACTGCCTGGGTAGTTCACTGACAAACAGTAATACACTGCCTGGGTAGTTCACTGCAAAACAGTAATACACTTCCTGGGTAGTCCACTGACAAACAGTAATACACTGCCTGGGTAGTTCACTGACAAACAGTAATACACTCTGCCTGGGTAGTTCACTGTCAAACAGTAATACACTCTGCCTGGGTAGTTCACTGACAAACAGTAATACACTGCCTTGGTAGTCCACTGTCAAACAGTAATACACTCTGCCTGGGTAGTCCACTGACAAACAGTAAAACACTGCCTGGGTAGTCCACTGTCAAACAGTAACACACTCTGCCTGGGTAGTCCACTGACAAACAGTAATACACTGCCTGGGTAGTTCACTGACAAACAGTAATACACTGCCTGGGTAGTCCACTGTCAAACAGTAATACATTCTGCCTGGGTAGTCCACTGACAAACAGTAATACACTCTGCCTGGGTAGTCCACTGACAAACAGTAAAACTCTGCCTGGATAGTCCACTGACAAACAGTAATACACTCTGCCTGGGTAGTCCACTGACAAACAGTAATACACTGCCTGCCTGACAAACAGGCCTAGTATTCCACTGACAAACAGTAATACACTCTGCCTGGGTAGTCCACTGACAAACAGTAATACACTCTGCCTGGGTAGTCCACTGACAAACAGTAATACACTCTGCCTGGGTAGTCCACTGACAAACAGTAATACACTCTGCCTGGGTAGTTCACTGACAAACAGTAATACACTGCCTTGGTAGTCCACTGTCAAACAGTAATACACTCTGCCTGGGTAGTCCACTGACAAACAGTAATACACTGCCTGGGTAGTCCACTGTCAAACAGTAACACACTATGCCTGGGTAGTCCACTGACAAACAGTAATACACTGCCTGGGTAGTCCACTGACAAACAGTAATACTCTGCCTGGGTAGTTCACTGACAAACAGTAATACACTCTGCCTGGGTAGTTCACTGACAAACAGTAATACACTGCCTGGGTAGTCCACTGACAAACAGTAATACACTCTGCCTGGGTAGTCCACTGACAAACAGTAATACACTGCCTGGGTAGTCCACTGACAAACAGTAATACACTGCCTGGGTAGTCCACTGACAAACAGTAATACACTCTGCCTGGGTAGTCCACTGACAAACAGTAATACACTCTGCCTGGGTAGTCCACTGACAAACAGTAATACACTGCCTGGGTAGTCCACTGACAAACAGTAATACACTGCCTGGGTAGTCCACTGACAAACAGTAATACACTCTGCCTGGGTAGTCCACTGACAAACAGTAATACACTGCCTGGGTAGTCCACTGACAAACAGTAATACACTCTGCCTGGGTAGTCCACTGACAAACAGTAATACACTCTGCCTGGGTAGTCCACTGACAAACAGTAATACACTCTGCCTGGGTAGTCCACTGACAAACAGTAATACACTGCCTGGGTAGTCCACTGACAAACAGTAATACACTGCCTGGGTAGTCCACTGACAAACAGTAATACACTGCCTGGGTAGTCCACTGTCAAACAGTAATACACTGCCTGGGTAGTCCACTGACAAACAGTAATACACTGCCTGGGTTGTCCACAGTCAAACAGTAATACACTCTGCCTGGGTGGTCCACTGACAAACAGTAATAAACTCTGCCTGGTTAGTCCACTGACAAACAGTAATACACTGCCTGGGTAGCTCACTGACAAACAGTAATACACTCTGCCTGGGTAGTTCACTGTCAAACAGTAATACACTCTGCCTGGGTAGTCCACTGACAAACAGTAACACTCTGCCTGGATAGTCCACTGACAAACAGTAATACACTCTGCCTGGGTAGTCCACTGACAAACAGTAATACACTGCCTGGGTAGTTCACTGACAAACAGTAATACACTGCCTGGGTAGTCCACTGTCAAACAGTAATACACTGCCTGGGTAGTCCACTGACAAACAGTAATACACTGCCTGGGTAGTTCACTGACAAACAGTAATACACTGCCTGGGTAGTCCACTGACAAACAGTAATACACTGTCTGGGTAGTCCACTGTCAAACAGTAATACACTGCCTGGGTAGTCCACTGACAAACAGTAATACACTGCCTGGGTAGTTCACTGACAAACAGTAATACACTGCCTGGGTAGTCCACTGTCAAACAGTAATACACTCTGCCTGGGTAGTCCACTGACAAACAGTAATACACTGCCTGGGTAGTCCACTGACAAACAGTAATACACTCTGCCTGGGTAGTCCACTGACAAACAGTAATACACTGCCTGGGTAGTTCACTGACAAACAGTACAAACAGTCCACTGTCAAACAGTAATACACTATGTCTGGGTAGTCCACTGTCAAACAGTAATACACTCTGCCTGGGTAGTTCACTGCAAAACAGTAATACACTTCCTGGGTAGTCCACTGACAAACAGTAATACACTGCCTGGGTAGTTCACTGACAAACAGTAATACACTCTGCCTGGGTAGTTCACTGTCAAACAGTAATACACTCTGCCTGGGTAGTTCACTGACAAACAGTAATACACTGCCTGGGTAGTCCACTGTCAAACAGTAATACACTCTGCCTGGGTAGTCCACTGACAAACAGTAATACACTGCCTGGGTAGTCCACTGTCAAACAGTAATACACTCTGCCTGGGTAGTCCACTGACAAACAGTAATACACTGCCTGGGTAGTTCACTGACAAACAGTAATACACTGCCTGGGTAGTCCACAGTCAAACAGTAATACACTCTGCCTGGGTAGTCCACTGACAAACAGTAATACACTCTGCCTGGGTAGTCCACTGACAAACAGTAATACACTCTGCCTGGGTAGTCCACTGACAAACAGTAATACACTGCCTGGGTAGTCCACTGACAAACAGTAATACACTGCCTGGGTAGTCCACTGACAAACAGTAATACACTGCCTGGGTAGTCCACTGACAAACAGTAATACACTCTGCCTGGGTAGTCCACTGACAAACAGTAATACACTCTGCCTGGGTAGTCCACTGACAAACAGTAATACACTCTGCCTGGGTAGTCCACTGACAAACAGTAATACACTCTGCCTGGGTAGTTCACTGACAAACAGTAATACACTGCCTGGGTAGTCCACTGTCAAACAGTAATACACTCTGCCTGGGTAGTCCACTGACAAACAGTAATACACTGCCTGGGTAGTCCACTGTCAAACAGTAATACACTGCCTGGGTAGTCCACTGACAAACAGTAATACACTGCCTGGGTAGTCCACTGACAAACAGTAATACACTGCCTGGGTAGTTCACTGACAAACAGTAATACACTGCCTGGGTAGTCCACTGACAAACAGTAATACACTGCCTGGGTAGTCCACTGACAAACAGTAATACACTCTGCCTGGGTAGTCCACTGACAAACAGTAATACACTGCCTGGGTAGTCCACTGACAAACAGTAATACACTGCCTGGGTAGTCCACTGACAAACAGTAATACACTGCCTGGGTAGTCCACTGACAAACAGTAATACACTCTGCCTGGGTAGTCCACTGACAAACAGTAATACACACTGCCTGGGTAGTCCACTGACAAACAGTAATACACTGCCTGGGTAGTCCACTGACAAACAGTAATACTCTGCCTGGGTAGTCCACTGACAAACAGTAATACACTGCCTGGGTAGTCCACTGACAAACAGTAATACACTGCCTGGGTAGTCCACTGACAAACAGTAATACACTCTGCCTGGGTAGTCCACTGACAAACAGTAATACACTCTGCCTGGGTACACTGACAAACAGTAATACACTCTGCCTGGGTAGTCCACTGACAAACAGTAATACACTGCCTGGGTAGTCCACTGACAAACAGTAATACACTCTGCCTGGGTAGTCCACTGACAAACAGTAGTCCACTGACAAACAGTAATACACTGCCTGGGTAGTCCACTGACAAACAGTAATACACTGCCTGGGTAGTCCACTGACAAACAGTAATACACTGCCTGGGTAGTCCACTGACAAACAGTAATACACTGCCTGGGTAGTTCACTGACAAACAGTAATACACTGCCTGGGTAGTCCACTGTCAAACAGTAATACACTCTGCCTGGGTAGTCCACTGACAAACAGTAATACACTGCCTGGGTAGTCCACTGACAAACAGTAATACACTGCCTGGGTAGTCCACTGACAAACAGTAATACACTGCCTGGGTAGTCCACTGACAAACAGTAATACACTGCCTGGGTAGTCCACTGACAAACAGTAATACACTGCCTGGGTAGTCCACTGACAAACAGTAATACACTGCCTGGGTAGTTCACTGACAAACAGTAATACACTGCCTGGGTAGTCCACTGTCAAACAGTAATACACTGCCTGGGTAGTCCACTGTCAAACAGTAATACACTGCCTGGGTAGTCCACTGACAAACAGTAATACACTGCCTGGGTAGTTCACTGACAAACAGTAATACACTGCCTGGGTAGTCCACTGTCAAACAGTAATACACTCTGCCTGGGTAGTCCACTGACAAACAGTAATACACTCTGCCTGGGTAGTCCACTGACAAACAGTAATACACTCTGCCTGGGTAGTCCACTGACAAACAGTAATACACTGCCTGGGTAGTTCACTGACAAACAGTAATACACTGCCTGGGTAGTCCACTGTCAAACAGTAATACACTATGTCTGGGTAGTCCACTGTCAAACAGTAATACACTCTGCCTGGGTAGTTCACTGCAAAACAGTAATACACTTCCTGGGTAGTCCACTGACAAACAGTAATACACTGCCTGGGTAGTCCACTGACAAACAGTAATACACTCTGCCTGGGTAGTTCACTGTCAAACAGTAATACACTGCCTGGGTAGTCCACTGACAAACAGTAATACACTGCCTGGGTAGTCCACTGACAAACAGTAATACACTGCCTGGGTAGTCCACTGACAAACAGTAATACACTCTGCCTGGGTAGTCCACTGACAAACAGTAATACACTCTGCCTGGGTAGTCCACTGACAAACAGTAATACACTAGTCCACTGACAAACAGTAATACACTGCCTGGGTAGTTCACTGACAAACAGTAATACACTGCCTGGGTAGTCCTCAAACAGTAATACACTCTGCCTGGGTAGTCCACTGACAAACAGTAATACACTCTGCCTGGGTAGTTCACTGACAAACAGTAATACACTGCCTGGGTAGTCCACTGTCAAACAGTAATACACTCTGCCTGGGTAGTCCACTGACAAACAGTAATACACTGCCTGGGTAGTCCACTGACAAACAGTAATACACTCTGCCTGGGTAGTCCACTGACAAACAGTAATACAAACTGACAAACAGTAATACACTGCCTGGGTAGTCCACTGTCAAACAGTAATACACTGCCTGGGTAGTCCACTGACAAACAGTAATACACTGCCTGGGTAGTTCACTGACAAACAGTAATACACTGCCTGTCCCTGTCAAACAGTAGTCCACTGTCCACTGACAAACAGTAATACACTGCCTGGGTAGTTCACTGACAAACAGTAATACACTGCCTGGGTAGTCCACTGTCAAACAGTAATACACTATGTCTGGGTAGTCCACTGTCAAACAGTAATACACTGCCTGGGTAGTCCACTGACAAACAGTAATACACTGCCTGGGTAGTTCACTGTCAAACAGTAATACACTGCCTGGGTAGTCCACTGACAAACAGTAATACACTCTGCCTGGGTAGTTCACTGTCAAACAGTAATACACTCTGCCTGGGTAGTCCACTGTCAAACAGTAATACACTGCCTGGGTAGTCCACTGACAAACAGTAATACACTGCCTGGGTAGTTCACTGACAAAGAGTACTACACTGCCTGGGTAGTCCACTGACAAACAGTAATACACTCTGCCTGGGTAGTCCACTGACAAACAGTAATACACTCTGCCTGGGTAGTCCACTGACAAACAGTAATACACTGCCTGGGTAGTCCACTGACAAACAGTAATACTCTGCCTGGGTAGTCCACTGACAAACAGTAATACACTCTGCCTGGGTAGTGACAAACAGTAATACACTGCCTGGGTAGCTCACTGACAAACAGTAATACACTGCCTGGGTAGTCCACTGTCAAACAGTAATACACTCTGCCTGGGTAGTCCACTGACAAACAGTAATACACTCTGCCTGGGTAGTCCACTGACAAACAGTAATACACTCTGCCTGGGTAGTCCACTGACAAACAGTAATACACTGCCTGGGTAGTCCACTGACAAACAGTAATACACTGCCTGGGTAGTCCACTGACAAACAGTAATACACTGCCTGGGTAGTCCACTGACAAACAGTAATACACTGCCTGGGTAGTCCACTGTCAAACAAACAGTAATACACTGCCTGGGTAGTCCACTGACAAACAGTAATACACTGCCTGGGTAGTTCACTGACAAACAGTAATACACTGCCTGGGTAGTCCACTGTCAAACAGTAATACACTATGTCTGGGTAGTCCACTGTCAAACAGTAATACACTGCCTGGGTAGTCCACTGACAAACAGTAATACACTGCCTGGGTAGTCCACTGACAAACAGTAATACACTGCCTGGGTAGTTCACTGACAAACTACACTGCCTGGGTAGTCCACTGACAAACAGTAATACACTCAAACAGCTGCCTGGGTAGTCACTGACAAACAGTAATACACTGCCTGGGTAGTCCACTGACAAACAGTAATACACTGCCTGGGTAGTCCACTGACAAACAGTAATACACTGCCTGGGTAGTCCACTGACAAACAGTAATACACTGCCTGGGTAGTCCACTGACAAACAGTAATACACTCTGCCTGGGTAGTCCACTGACAAACAGTAATACACTCTGCCTGGGTAGTCCACTGACAAACAGTAATACACTGCCTGGGTAGTCCACTGACAAACAGTAATACACTCTGCCTGGGTAGTCCACTGACAAACAGTAATACACTGCCTGGGTAGTTCACTGACAAACAGTAATACACTGCCTGGGTAGTCCACTGTCAAACAGTAATACACTATGCCTGGGTAGTCCACTGTCAAACAGTAATACACTCTGCCTGGGTAGTTCACTGCAAAACAGTAATACACTTCCTGGGTAGTCCACTGACAAACAGTAATACACTGCCTGGGTAGTCCACTGACAAACAGTAATACACTCTGCCTGGGGGTAGTAGTCCACTGACAAACAGTAATACACTGCCTGGGTAGTTCACTGACAAACAGTAATACACTGCCTGGGTAGTCCACTGACAAACAGTAATACACTGCCTGGGTAGTCCACTGTCAAACAGTAATACACTCTGCCTGGGTAGTCCACTGACAAACAGTAATACACTCTGCCTGGGTAGTTCACTGACAAACAGTAATACACTGCCTGGGTAGTCCACTGTCAAACAGTAATACACTCTGCCTGGGTAGTCCACTGACAAACAGTAATACACTGCCTGGGTAGTCCACTGTCAAACAGTAATACACTCTGCCTGGGTAGTCCACTGACAAACAGTAATACACTGCCTGGGTAGTTCACTGACAAACAGTAATACACTGCCTGGGTAGTCCACTGACAAACAGTAATACACTGCCTGGGTAGTTCACTGACAAACAGTAATACACTGCCTGGGTAGTCCACTCAAACAGCCTGGGTAGTCCACTGTCAAACAGTAATAACTCTGCCAGTAATACACTCCTGGGTAGTCCACTGACAAACAGTAATACACTCTGCCTGGGTAGTTCACTGTCAAACAGTAATACACTGCCTGGGTAGTCCACTGACAAACAGTAATACACTGCCTGGGTAGTTCACTGACAAAGAGTACTACACTGCCTGGGTAGTCCACTGACAAACAGTAATACACTCTGCCTGGGTAGTCCACTGACAAACAGTAATACACTCTGCCTGGGTAGTCCACTGACAAACAGTAATACACTGCCTGGGTAGTCCACTGACAAACAGTAATACTCTGCCTGGGTAGTCCACTGACAAACAGTAATACACTGCCTGGGTAGTTCACTGACAAACAGTAATACACTGCCTGGGTAGTCCACTGTCAAACAGTAATACACTATGTCTGGGTAGTCCACTGTCAAACAGTAATACACTCTGCCTGGGTAGTTCACTGCAAAACAGTAATACACTTCCTGGGTAGTCCACTGACAAACAGTAATACACTGCCTGGGTAGTCCACTGACAAACAGTAATACACTCTGCCTGGGTAGTTCACTGTCAAACAGTAATACACTGCCTGGGTAGTCCACTGTCAAACAGTAATACACTCTGCCTGGGTACACTGCAAACTACACTTCCTGGGTAGTCCACTGACAAACAGTAATACACTGCCTGGGTAGTCCACTGACAAACAGTAATACACTGCCTGGGTAGTCCACTGACAAACAGTAATACACTGCCTGGGTAGTTCACTGACAAACAGTAATACACTGCCTGGGTAGTCCACTGACAAACAGTAATACACTCTGCCTGGGTAGTCCACTGACAAACAGTAATACACTGCCTGGGTAGTCCACTGACAAACAGTAATACACTCTGCCTGGGTAGTCCACTGACAAACAGTAATACACTGCCTGGGTAGTTCACTGACAAACAGTAATACACTGCCTGGGTAGTCCACTGTCAAACAGTAATACACTATGTCTGGGTAGTCCACTGTCAAACAGTAATACACTCTGCCTGGGTAGTTCACTGTCAAACAGTAATACACTGCCTGGGTAGTCCACTGACAAACAGTAATACACTGCCTGGGTAGTCCACTGACAAACAGTAATACACTCTGCCTGGGTAGTTCACTGTCAAACAGTAATACACTCTGCCTGGGTAGTTCACTGTCAAACAGTAATACACTGCCTGGGTAGTTCACTGACAAAGAGTACTACACTGCCTGGGTAGTCCACTGACAAACAGTAATACACTCTGCCTGGGTAGTCCACTGACAAACAGTAATACACTCTGCCTGGGTAGTCCACTGACAAACAGTAATACACTGCCTGGGTAGTCCACTGACAAACAGTAATACACTGCCTGGGTAGTTCACTGACAAACAGTAATACACTGCCTGGGTAGTCCACAGTCAAACAGTAATACACTCTGCCTGGGTAGTCCACTGACAAACAGTAATACACTGCCTGGGTAGTTCACTGACAAACAGTAATACACTGCCTGGGTAGTCCACTGTCAAACAGTAATACACTCTGCCTGGGTAGTCCACTGACAAACAGTAATACAAACAGTCAAAATACACTGCCTGGGTAGTCCACTGACAAACAGTAATACACTGCCTGGGTAGTTCACTGACAAACAGTAATACACTGCCTGGGTAGTCCACTGTCAAACAGTAATACACTCTGCCTGGGTAGTTCACTGACAAACAGTAATACACTGCCTGGGTAGTTCACTGACAAACAGTAAACAGTAGTCCACTACAAACTACACTGCCTGGGTAGTCCACTGACAAACAGTAATACACTGCCTGGGTAGTTCACTGACAAACAGTAATACACTGCCTGGGTAGTCCACTGTCAAACAGTAATACACACTGCCTGGGTAGTCCACTGTCAAACAGTAATACAGCCTGGGTAGTCCACTGACAAACAGTAATACACTGCCTGGGTAGTTCACTGTCAAACAGTAATATCCTCTGCCTGGGTAGTTCACTGTCAAACAGTAATACACTGCCTGGGTAGTCCACTGACAAACAGTAATACACTGCCTGGGTAGTTCACTGACAAACAGTAATACACTGCCTGGGTAGTCCACTGTCAAACAGTAATACACTCTGCCTGGGTAGTCCACTGACAAACAGTAATACACTCTGCCTGGGTAGTCCACTGACAAACAGTAATACACTGGGTAGTCCACTGCCTGCCTGGGTAGTCCACTGACAAACAGTAATACACTCTGCCTGGGTAGTCCTCACTGACAAACAGTAATACACTGCCTGGGTAGTTCACTGTCAAACAGTAATACACTCTGCCTGGGTAGTCCACTGACAAACACTCTGCCTGGGTAGTCCACTGACAAACAGTAATACACTCTGCCTGGGTAGTCCACTGACAAACAGTAATACACTGCCTGGGTAGTCCACTGACAAACAGTAATACACTGCCTGGGTAGTCCACTGACAAACAGTAATACACTGCCTGGGTAGTCCACTGACAAACAGTAATACACTCTGCCTGGGTAGTCCACTGACAAACAGTAATACACTGCCTGGGTAGTCCACTGTCAAACAGTAATACACTGCCTGTTGTCCACTGTCAAACAGTAATACACTCTGCCTGGGTAGTCCACTGACAAACAGTAAACTGCCTGGGTAGTCCACTGACAAACAGTAATACACTGCCTGGGTAGTCCACTGACAAACAGTAATACACTCTGCCTGGGTAGTCCACTGACAAACAGTAATACACTGCCTGGGTAGTCCACTGTCAAACAGTAATACACTCTGCCTGGGTAGTCCACTGACAAACAGTAATACACTGCCTGGGTAGTCCACTGACAAACAGTAATACACTCTGCCTGGGTAGTTCACTGACAAACAGTAATACACTGCCTGGGTAGTCCACTGACAAACAGTAATACACTGCCTGGGTAGTTCACTGACAAACAGTAATACAAGTTCACTGTCAAACAGTAATACACTCTGCCTGGGTAGTTCACTGACAAACAGTAATACACTGCCTGGGTAGTCCACTGTCAAACAGTAATACACTCTGCCTGGGTAGTCCACTGACAAACAGTAATACACTGCCTGGGTAGTCCACTGACAAACAGTAATACACTGCCTGGGTAGTCCACTGACAAACAGTAATACACTGCCTGGGTAGTTCACTGACAAACAGTAATACACTGCCTGGGTAGTCCACTGTCAAACAGTAATACACTGCCTGGGTAGTCCACTGACAAACAGTAATACACTGCCTGGGTAGTCCACTGACAAACAGTAATACACTCTGCCTGGGTAGTCCACTGACAAACAGTAATACACTGCCTGGGTATCAAACAGTAATACACTCTGCCTGGGTAGTCCACTGACAAACAGTAATACACTGCCTGGGTAGTCCACTGACAAACAGTAATACACTCTGCCTGGGTAGTTCACTGCAAAACAGTAATACACTTCCTGGGTAGTCCACTGACAAACAGTAATACACTGCCTGGGTAGTTCACTGACAAACAGTAATACACTCTGCCTGGGTAGTTCACTGTCAAACAGTAATACACTCTGCCTGGGTAGTTCACTGACAAACAGTAATACACTGCCTGGGTAGTCCACTGTCAAACAGTAATACACTCTGCCTGGGTAGTCCACTGACAAACAGTAATACACTGCCTGGGTAGTCCACTGACAAACAGTAATACACTGCCTGGGTAGTCCACTGACAAACAGTAATACACTGCCTGGGTAGTCCACTGTCAAACAGTAATACATTCTGCCTGGGTAGTCCACTGACAAACAGTAATACACTCTGCCTGGGTAGTCCACTGACAAACAGTAATACACTCTGCCTGGGTAGTCCACTGACAAACAGTAATACACTCTGCCTGGGTAGTCCACTGACAAACAGTAATACACTGCCTGGGTAGTCCACTGACAAACAGTAATACACTGCCTGGGTAGTCCACTGACAAACAGTAATACACTCTGCCTGGGTAGTCCACTGACAAACAGTAATACACTCTGCCTGGGTAGTCCACTGACAAACAGTAATACACTCTGCCTGGGTAGTCCACTGACAAACAGTAATACACTCTGCCTGGGTAGTCCACTGACAAACAGTAATACACTGCCTGGGTAGTCCACACAAACAGTAATACACTGCCTGGGTAACAAACAGTAATACACTATGCCTGGGTAGTCCACTGACAAACAGTAATACACTGCCTGGGTAGTCCACTGACAAACAGTAATACTCTGCCTGGGTAGTTCACTGACAAACAGTAATACACTCTGCCTGGGTAGTTCACTGACAAACAGTAATACACTCTGCCTGGGTAGTCCACTGACAAACAGTAATACACTGCCTGGGTAGCTCACTGAAAAACAGTAATACTCTGCCTGGGTAGTCCACTGACAAACAGTAATACTCTGCCTGGGTAGTCCACTGACAAACAGTAATACACTGCCTGGGTAGTCCACTGACAAACAGTAATACACTGCCTGGGTAGTCCACTGACAAACAGTAATACACTGCCTGGGTAGTCCACTGACAAACAGTAATACACTGCCTGGGTAGTCCACTGACAAACAGTAATACACTCTGCCTGGGTAGTCCACTGACAAACAGTAATACACTGCCTGGGTAGTCCACTGACAAACAGTAATACACTCTGCCTGGGTAGTCCACTGACAAACAGTAATACACTCTGCCTGGGTAGTCCACTGACAAACAGTAATACACTCTGCCTGGGTAGTCCACTGACAAACAGTAATACACTCTGCCTGGGTAGTCCACTGACAAACAGTAATACACTGCCTGGGTAGTCCACTGACAAACAGTAATACACTCTGCCTGGGTAGTTCACTGACAAACAGTAATACACTGCCTGGGTTGTCCACAGTCAAACAGTAATACACTCTGCCTGGGTAGTCCACTGACAAACAGTAATACTCTGTAGTCCACTGACAAACAGTAATACACTGCCTGGGTAGTCCACTGACAAACAGTAATACACTCTGCCTGGGTAGTTCACTGACAAACAGTAATACACTGCCTGGGTAGTCCACTGTCAAACAGTAATACACTCTGCCTGGGTAGTCCACTGACAAACAGTAATACACTGCCTGGGTAGTCCACTGTCAAACAGTAATACACTGCCTGGGTAGTCCACTGACAAACAGTAATACACTGCCTGGGTAGTTCACTGCAAAACAGTAATACACTTCCTGGGTAATACAAACAGTAATACACTGCCTGGGTAGTTCACTGACAAACAGTAATACACTCTGCCTGGGAAGTTCACTGTCAAACAGTAATACACTCTGCCTGGGTAGTTCACTGTCAAACAGTAATACACTGCCTGGGTAGTCCACTGACAAACAGTAATACACTGCCTGGGTAGTTCACTGACAAACAGTAATACACTGCCTGGGTTGTCCACAGTCAAACAGTAATACACTCTGCCTGGGTAGTCCACTGACAAACAGTAATACACTCTGCCTGGGTAGTTCACTGACAAACAAACACTCTGCCTGGGTAGTCCACTGACAAACAGTAATACACTGCCTGGGTAGTCCACTGACAAACAGTAATACACTGCCTGGGTAGTCCACTGTCAAACAGTAATACACTGCCTGGGTAGTCCACTGACAAACAGTAATACACTGCCTGGGTAGTTCACTGACAAACAGTAATACACTGCCTGGGTAGTCCACTGACAAAACAGTAATACACAGTAATACACTGCCTGGGTAGTCCACTGTCAAACAGTAATACACTGCCTGGGTAGTCCACTGACAAACAGTAATACACTGCCTGGGTAGTTCACTGACAAACAGTAATACACTGCCTGGGTAGTCCACTGTCAAACAGTAATACATTCTGCCTGGGTAGTCCACTGACAAACAGTAATACACTCTGCCTGGGTAGTCCACTGACAAACAGTAATACACTGCCTGGGTAGTCCACTGACAAACAGTAATACACTGCCTGGGTAGTTCACTGACAAACAGTAATACACTGCCTGGGTAGTCCACTGTCAAACAGTAATACATTCTGCCTGGGTAGTCCACTGACAAACAGTAATACACTCTGCCTGGGTAGTCCACTGACAAACAGTAAAACTCTGCCTGGATAGTCCACTGACAAACAGTAATACACTCTGCCTGGGTAGTCCACTGACAAACAGTAATACACTGCCTGGGTAGTCCACTGACAAACAGTAATACACTGCCTGGGTATTCCACTGACAAACAGTAATACACTCTGCCTGGGTAGTCCACTGACAAACAGTAATACACTCTGCCTGGGTAGTCCACTGACAAACAGTAATACACTCTGCCTGGGTAGTCCACTGACAAACAGTAATACACTCTGCCTGGGTAGTTCACTGACAAACAGTAATACACTGCCTTGGTAGTCCACTGTCAAACAGTAATACACTCTGCCTGGGTAGTCCACTGACAAACAGTAATACACTGCCTGGGTAGTACACTGACAAACAGTAATACACACTGCCTGGGTAGTCCACTGACAAACAGTAATACAAACAGTAATACTCTGCCTGGGTAGTTCACTGACAAACAGTAATACACTCTGCCTGGGTAGTTCACTGACAAACAGTAATACACTCTGCCTGGGTAGTCCACTGACAAACAGTAATACACTGCCTGGGTAGCTCACTGAAAAACAGTAATACTCTGCCTGGGTAGTCCACTGACAAACAGTAATCCACTGACAAACAGTAATACACTCTGCCTGGGTAGTTCACTGACAAACAGTAATACACTGCCTGGGTAGTCCACTGTCAAACAGTAATACACTCTGCCTGGGTAGTCCACTGTCAAACAGTAATACACTCTGCCTGGGTAGTCCACTGACAAACAGTAATACACTGCCTGGGTAGTTCACTGACAAACAGTAATACACAGTAATACACTGCCTGGGTAGTCCACTGACAAACAGTAATACACTGCCTGGGTAGTTCACTGACAAACAGTAATACACTCTGCCTGGGTAGTTCACTGACAAACAGTAATACACTCTGCCTGGGTAGTAATACACTGTCCAAACAGTAATACACTCTGCCTGGGTAGTCCACTGACAAACAGTAAAACACTGCCTGGGTAGTCCACTGACAAACAGTAATACACTCTGCCTGGGTAGTCCACTGACAAACAGTAATACACTGCCTGGGTAGTTCACTGACAAACAGTAATACACTGCCTGGGTAGTCCACTGTCAAACAGTAATACACTCTGCCTGGGTAGTCCACTGACAAACAGTAATACACTCTGCCTGGGTAGTTCACTGACAAACAGTAATACACTGCCTGGGTAGTCCACTGACAAACAGTAATACACTGCCTGGGTAGTCCACTGACAAACAGTAATACACTGCCTGGTAGTCCAGTCAAACCACTGTCCACAAACAGTAATACACTGCCTGGGTAGTTCACTGACAAACAGTAATACACTGCCTGTCCACAAACAGTAATACACTCTGCCTGGGTAGTCCACTGACAAACAGTAATAGTCACTGACAAACAGTAATACACTGCCTGGGTAGTCCACTGTCAAACAAACAGTAACTGACAAACAGTAATACACTGCCTGGGTAGTCCACTGACAAACAGTAATACACTGCCTGGGTAGTCCACTGTCAAACAGTAATACACTCTGCCTGGGTAGTCCACTGTCAAACAGTAATACACTGCCTGGGTAGTCCACTGACAAACAGTAATACACTGCCTGGGTAGTTCACTGACAAACAGTAATACACTCTGCCTGGGTAGTTCACTGTCAAACAGTAATACACTGCCTGGGTAGTCCACTGACAAACAGTAATACACTGCCTGGGTAGTCCACTGACAAACAGTAATACACTCTGCCTGGGTAGTCCACTGACAAACAGTAATACACTCTGCCTGGGTAGTCCACTGACAAACAGTAATACACTGCCTGGGTAGTCCACTGACAAACAGTAATACACTCTGCCTGGGTAGTCCACTGACAAACAGTAATACACTCTGCCTGGGTAGTCCACTGACAAACAGTAATACACTGCCTGGGTAGCTCACTGACAAACAGTCTGCCTGGGTAGTCCACTGACAAACAGTAATACACTCTGCCTGGGTAGTCCACTGACAAACAGTAAAACTCTGCCTGGATAGTCCACTGACAAACAGTAATACACTCTGCCTGGGTAGTCCACTGACAAACAGTAATACACTCTGCCTGGGTAGTCCACTGACAAACAGTAATACACTGCCTGGGTAGTCCACTGACAAACAGTAATACACTCTGCCTGGGTAGTCCACTGACAAACAGTGACAAACAGTAATACACACTGTCAAACAGTAATACACTCTGCCTGGGTAGGTAGTCCACTGACAAACAGTAATACACTGCCTGGGTAGTCCACTGACAAACAGTAATACACTGCCTGGGTAGTCCACTGACAAACAGTAATACACTGCCTGGGTAGTCCACTGACAAACAGTAATACACTGCCTGGGTAGTCCACTGTCAAACAGTAATACACTGCCTGGGTAGTCCACTGACAAACAGTAATACACTGCCTGGGTAGTTCACTGTCAAACAGTAATACACTCTGCCTGGGTAGTTCACTGTCAAACAGTAATACACTGCCTGGGTAGTCCACTGACAAACAGTAATACAAGTTCACTGACAAACAGTAATACACTGCCTGGGTAGTCCACTGACAAACAGTAATACACTCTGCCTGGGTAGTCCACTGACAAACAGTAATACACTGCCTGGGTAGTCCACTGACAAACAGTAATACACTGCCTGGGTAGTCCACTGACAAACAGTAATACACTCTGCCTGGGTAGTCCACTGACAAACAGTAATACACTCTGCCTGGGTAGTCCACTGACAAACAGTAATACACTGCCTGGGTAGTCCACTGACAAACAGTAATACACTCTGCCTGGGTAGTCCACTGTCAAACAGTAATACACTCTGCCTGGGTAGTCCACTGACAAACAGTAATACACTCTGCCTGGGTAGTCCACTGACAAACAGTAATACACTCTGCCTGGGTAGTCCACTGACAAACAGTAATACACTCTGCCTGGGTAGTCCACTGACAAACAGTAATACACTGCCTAGCACTGACAAACAGTAATACACTGCCTGGGTAGTCCACTGACAAACAGTAATACACTGCCTGGGTAGTCCACTGACAAACAGTAATACACTGCCTGGGTAGTCCACTGACAAACAGTAATACACTGCCTGGGTAGTCCACTGACAAACAGTAATACACTGCCTGGGTAGTCCACTGACAAACAGTAATACACTGCCTGGGTAGTCCACTGACAAACAGTAATACACTGCCTGGGTAGTCCACTGACAAACAGTAATACACTCTGCCTGGGTAGTCCACTGACAAACAGTAATACACTGCCTGGGTAGACAAACAGTAATACACTCTGCCTGGGTAGTCCACTGACAAACAGTAATACACTCTGCCTGGGTAGTCCACTGACAAACAGTAATACACTCTGCCTGGGTAGTCCACTGACAAACAGTAATACACTGCCTGGGTAGTCCACTGACAAACAGTAATACACTGCCTGGGTAGTCCACTGACAAACAGTAATACACTCTGCCTGGGTAGTTCACTGACAAACAGTAATACACTGCCTTGGTAGTCCACTGTCAAACAGTAATACACTCTGCCTGGGTAGTCCACTGACAAACAGTAAACACAGTAATACACTGCCTGGGTAGTCCACTGACAAACAGTAATACACTCTGCCTGGGTAGTTCACTGACAAACAGTAATACACTGCCTTGGTAGTCCACTGTCAAACAGTAATACACTCTGCCTGGGTAGTCCACTGACAAACAGTAATACACTGCCTGGGTAGTCCACTGTCAAACAGTAATACACTGCCTGGGTAGTCCACTGACAAACAGTAATACACTGCCTGGGTAGTTCACTGCAAAACAGTAATACACTTCCTGGGTAGTCCACTGACAAACAGTAATACACTGCCTGGGTAGTTCACTGACAAACAGTAATACACTCTGCCTGGGTAGTTCACTGTCAAACAGTAATACACTCTGCCTGGGTAGTTCACTGTCAAACAGTAATACACTGCCTGGGTAGTCCACTGACAAACAGTAATACACTGCCTGGGTAGTTCACTGACAAACAAAGTCCAGTCAAACAGTAATACACTGCCTGGGTAGTCCACTGACAAACAGTAATACACTCTGCCTGGGTAGTCCACTGACAAACAGTAATACACTGCCTGTCCACTGACAAACAGTAATACACTCTGCCTGGGTAGTCCACTGACAAACAGTAATACACTGCCTGGGTAGTCCACTGACAAACAGTAATACACTGCCTGGGTAGTCCACTGTCAAACAGTAATACACTGCCTGGGTAGTCCACTGACAAACAGTAATACACTGCCTGGGTAGTTCACTGACAAACAGTAATACACTGCCTGGGTAGTCCACTGTCAAACAGTAATACACTGCCTGGGTAGTCCACTGACAAACAGTAATACACTGCCTGGGTAGTCCACTGTCAAACAGTAATACACTGCCTGGGTAGTCCACTGACAAACTGCCTGGGTAGTTCACTGACAAACAGTAATACACTGCCTGGGTAGTCCACTGTCAAACAGTAATACACTGCCTGGGTAGTCCAATACAAACAGTAATACACTGCCTGGGTAGTCCACTGACAAACAGTAATACACTGCCTGGGTAGTCCACTGACAAACAGTAATACACTCTGCCTGGGTAGTCCACTGACAAACAGTAAGTAATACACTGCCTGGGTAGTCCACTGACAAACAGTAATACACTGCCTGGGTAGTCAGTGCCACTGTCAAACAGTAATACACTCTGCCTGGGTAGTCCACTGACAAACAGTAATACACTCTGCCTGGGTACTCTGCCTGGATAGTCCACTGACAAACAGTAATACACTCTGCCTGGGTAGTCCACTGACAAACAGTAATACACTGCCTGGGTAGTCCACTGACAAACAGTAATACACTGCCTGGGTATTCCACTGACAAACAGTAATACACTCTGCCTGGGTAGTCCACTGACAAACAGTAATACACTCTGCCTGGGTAGTCCACTGACAAACAGTAATACACTCTGCCTGGGTAGTCCACTGACAAACAGTAATACACTCTGCCTGGGTAGTTCACTGACAAACAGTAATACACTGCCTTGGTAGTCCACTGTCAAACAGTAATACACTCTGCCTGGGTAGTCCACTGACAAACAGTAATACACTGCCTGGGTAGTCCACTGTCAAACAGTAACACACTATGCCTGGGTAGTCCACTGACAAACAGTAATACACTGCCTGGGTAGTCCACTGACAAACAGTAATACTCTGCCTGGGTAGTTCACTGACAAACAGTAATACACTCTGCCTGGGTAGTTCACTGACAAACAGTAATACACTCTGCCTGGGTAGTCCACTGACAAACAGTAATACACTGCCTAGCACTGGGTAGTCCACTGACAAACAGTAATACACTACACTGCCTGGGTAGTCCACTGACAAACAGTAATACACTCTGCCTGGGTAGTCCACTGACAAACAGTAATACACTGCCTGGGTAGTCCACTGTCAAACAAACAGTAGTCCACTGTCAAACAGTAACACACAAACAGTAATACACTGCCTGGGTAGTTCACTGACAAACAGTAATACACTCTGCCTGGGTAGTTCACTGACAAACAGTAATACACTGCCTGGGTAGTCCACTGACAAACAGTAATACACTGCCTGGGTAGTTCACTGACAAACAGTAATACACTCTGCCTGGGTAGTTCACTGTCAAACAGTAATACACTCTGCCTGGGTAGTTCACTGACAAACAGTAATACACTGCCTGGGTAGTCCACTGTCAAACAGTAATACACTCTGCCTGGGTAGTCCACTGACAAACAGTAATACACTGCCTGGGTAGTCCACTGACAAACAGTAATACACTCTGCCTGGGTAGTCCACTGACAAACAGTAATACACAAGTTCACTGACAAACAGTAATACAGTAGTCCATACAAACTGCCTGGGTAGTCCACTGACAAACAGTAATACACTCTGCCTGGGTAGTTCACTGACAAACAGTAATACACTGCCTGGGTAGTCCACTGACAAACAGTAATACACTCTGCCTGGGTAGTCCACTGACAAACAGTAATACACTGCCTGGGTAGTCCACTGTCAAACAGTAATACACTCTGCCTGGGTAGTCCACTGACAAACAGTAATACACTGACAAACAGTAATACACTGCCTGGGTAGTCCACTGACAAACAGTAATACACTCTGCCTGGGTAGTTCACTGACAAACAGTAATACACTGCCTGGGTAGTCCACTGACAAACAGTAATACACTGCCTGCCTGGGTAGTCACTGCCTGGGTAGTCCACTGACAAACAGTAATACACTGCCTGGGTAGTCCACTGACAAACAGTAATACACTGCCTGGGTAGTCCACTGTCAAACAGTAATACACACTGCCTGGGTAGTCCACTGACAAACAGTAATACACTGCCTGGGTCCACTGACAAACAGTAATACACTGCCTGGGTAGTTCACTGTCAAACAGTAATACACTCTGCCTGGGTAGTTCACTGTCAAACAGTAATACACTGCCTGGGTAGTCCACTGACAAACAGTAATACACTGCCTGGGTAGTTCACTGACAAAGAGTACTACACTGCCTGGGTAGTCCACTGACAAACAGTAATACACTCTGCCTGGGTAGTCCACTGACAAACAGTAATACACTCTGCCTGGGTAGTCCACTGACAAACAGTAATACACTGCCTGGGTAGTCCACTGACAAACAGTAATACACTGCCTGGGTAGTCCACTGACAAACAGTAATACACTGCCTGGGTAGTCCACTGACAAACAGTAATACACTGCCTGGGTAGTCTCACTGACAAACAGTAATACACTCTGCCTGGGTAGTTCACTGACAAACAGTAATACACTCTGCCTGGGTAGTCCACTGACAAACAGTAATACACTGCCTGGGTAGTCCACTGACAAACAGTAATACACTCTGCCTGGGTAGTCCACTGACAAACAGTAAAACTCTGCCTGGATAGTCCACTGACAAACAGTAATACACTGCCTGGGTAGTCTGCCTGGGTAGTCCACTGACAAACAGTAATACACTCTGCCTGGGTAGTCCACTGACAAACAGTAATACACTGCCTGGGTAGTCCACTGTCAAACAGTAATACACTCTGCCTGGGTAGTCCACTGACAAACAGTAAAACTGCCTGGGTAGTCCACTACAAACAGTAATACACTGCCTGGGTAGTCCACTGACAAACAGTAATACACTGGGTAGTCCACTGACAAACAGTAATACACTGCCTGGGTAGTCCACTGACAAACAGTAATACACTCTGCCTGGGTAGTCCACTGACAAACAGTAATACACTGCCTGGGTAGTTCACTGACAAACAGTAATACACTCTGCCTGGGTAGTTCACTGCCAAACAGTAATACACTGCCTGGGTAGTCCACTGACAAACAGTAATACACTGCCTGGGTAGTTCACTGACAAACAGTAATACACTCTGCCTGGGTAGTTCACTGTCAAACAGTAATACACTCTGCCTGGGTAGTTCACTGACAAACAGTAATACACTGCCTGGGTAGTCCACTGTCAAACAGTAATACACTCTGCCTGGGTAGTCCACTGACAAACAGTAATACACTGCCTGGGTAGTCCACTGTCAAACAGTAATACACTCTGCCTGGGTAGTCCACTGACAAACAGTAATACACTGCACTGTCAAACAGTAATACACTCTGCCTGGGTAGTCCACTGACAAACAGTAATACACTGCCTGGGTAGTCCACTGACAAACAGTAATACACTCTGCCTGGGTAGTCCACCAAACAGTAATACACTGCCTGGGTAGTCCAGTCAAAATAATACACTGCCTGGGTAGTCCACTGACCAACAGTAATACACTGCCTGGGTAGTTCACTGACAAACAGTAATACACTCTGCCTGGGTAGTTCACTGCAAAACAGTAATACACTTCCTGGGTAGTCCACTGTCAAACAGTAATACACTGCCTGGGTAGTCCACTGACAAACAGTAATACACTGCCTGGGTAGTTCAAACAGTAATACACTCTGCCTGGGTAGTTCACTGACAAACAGTAATACACTGCCTGGTAGTCCACTGACAAACAGTAATACACTCTGCCTGGGTAGTCCACTGACAAACAGTAATACACTGCCTGGGTAGTCCACTGTCAAACAGTAACACACTCTGCCTGGGTAGTCCACTGACAAACAGTAATACACTGCCTGGGTAGTTCACTGACAAACAGTAATACACTGCCTGGGTAGTCCACTGACAAACAGTAATACATTCTGCCTGTCCCTGGGTAGTCCACTGACAAACAAACAGTAACACTCTGCCTGGGTAGTCCACTGACAAACAGTAATACACTGCCTGGGTAGTCCACTGACAAACAGTAATACACTGCCTGGGTATTCCACTGACAAACAGTAATACACTCTGCCTGGGTAGTCCACTGACAAACAGTAATACACTCTGCCTGGGTAGTCCACTGACAAACAGTAATACACTCTGCCTGGGTAGTTCACTGACAAACAGTAATACACTCTGCCTGGGTAGTCCACTGACAAACAGTAATACACTGCCTGGGTAGTCCACTGTCAAACAGTAATACACTGCCTGGGTAGTCCACTGACAAACAGTAATACACTGCCTGGGTAGTCCACTGACAAACAGTAATACACTGCCTGGGTAGTCCACTGACAAACAGTAATACACTGCCTGGGTAGTCCACTGACAAACAAACAGTAATACACTCTGCCTGGGTAGTCCACTGACAAACAGTAATACACTGCCTGGGTAGTCCACTGACAAACAGTAATACTCTGCCTGGGTAGTCCACTGACAAACAGTAATACTCTGCCTAGTCCACTGACAAACAGTAATACTGCCTGGGTAGTCCACTGACAAACAAACAGTAATACAAACAGTAATACACTGCCTGGGTAGTTCACTGACAAACAGTAATACACTGCCTGGGTAGTCCACTGACAAACAGTAATACACTCTGCCTGGGTAGTCCACTGACAAACAGTAATACACTGCCTGGGTAGTCCACTGACAAACAGTAATACACTCTGCCTGGGTAGTCCACTGACAAACAGTAATACACTCTGCCTGGGTAGTCCACTGACAAACAGTAATACACTCTGCCTGGGTAGTCCACTGACAAACAGTAAACACTCTGCCTGGGTAGTCCACTGACAAACAGTAATACACTGCCTGGGTAGTCCACTGACAAACAGTAATACACTGCCTGGGTAGTTCACTGACAAACAGTAATACACTGCCTGAGTCAAACAGTAATACACTCTGCCTGGGTAGTCCACTGACAAACAGTAATACACTGCCTGGGTAGTCCACTGACAAACAGTAATACACTGCCTGGGTAGTCCACTGACAAACAGTAATACACTCTGCCTGGGTAGTTCACTGACAAACCACTGCCTGTCCACTGTCAAACAGTAATACACTCTGCCTGGGTAGTCCACTGACAAACAGTAATACACTGCCTGGGTAGTCCACTGACAAACAGTAATACACTCTGCCTGGGTAGTCCACTGACAAACAGTAATACACTAGTTCACTGACAAACAGTAATACACTGCCTGGGTAGTCCACTGACAAACAGTAATACACTGCCTGGGTAGTCCACTGACAAACAGTAATACAAGTTCACAAACAGTAATACACTGCCTGTAATACACTGCCTGGGTAGTCCACTGACAAACAGTAATACACTGCCTGGGTAGTTCACTGACAAACAGTAATACACTGCCTGGGTAGTCCACTGTCAAACAGTAATACACTCTGCCTGGGTAGTCCACTGACAAACAGTAATACACTGCCTGGGTAGTCACTGACAAACAGTAATACACTGCCTGGGTAGTCCACTGACAAACAGTAATACACTGCCTGGGTAGTCCACTGACAAACAGTAATACACTGCCTGGGTAGTCCACTGACAAACAGTAATACACTCTGCCTGGGTAGTCTGGGTAGTCCACTGACAAACAGTAATACACTGCCTGGGTAGTCCACTGACAAACAGTAATACACTGCCTGGGTAGTCCACTGACAAACAGTAATACACTGCCTGGGTAGTCCACTGACAAACAGTAATACACTCTGCCTGGGTAGTCCACTGACAAACAATACACTGCCTGGGTAGTCCACAAACAGTAATACACTGCCTGGGTAGTCCACTGACAAACAGTAATACACTGCCTGGGTAGTCCACTGTCAAACAGTAATACACTCTGCCTGGGTAGTCCACTGACAAACAGTAATACACTGCCTGGGTAGTTCACTGACAAACAGTAATACACTGCCTGGGTAGTCCACTGACAAACAGTAATACACTGCCTGGGTAGTTCACTGACAAACAGTAATACACTCTGCCTGGGTAGTCCACTGACAAACAGTAATACACTGCCTGGGTAGTCCACTGACAAAAACAGTAGTCCACTGACAAACAGTAATACACTGCCTGGGTAGTCCACTGACAAACAGTAATACACTGCCTGGGTAGTCCACTGACAAACAGTAATACACTCTGCCTGGGTAGTCCACTGACAAACAGTAATAAACACAAACAGTAATACACTCTGCCTGGGTAGTCCACTGACAAACAGTAATACACTGCCTGGGTAGTCCACTGACAAACAGTAATACACTGCCTGGGTAGTCCACTGACAAACAGTAATACACTCTGCCTGGATCGTCCACTGACAAACAGTAATACACTCTGCCTGGGTAGTCCACTGACAAACAGTAATACACTCTGCCTGGGTAGTTCACTGACAAACAGTAATACACTGCCTGGGTAGTACACTGACAAACAGTAATACTGCCTGGGTAGTCCACTGACAAACAGTAATACACTGCCTGGGTAGTCCACTGACAAACAGTAATACACTGCCTGGGTAGTCCACTGACAAACAGTAATACACTCTGCCTGGGTAGTCCACTGACAAACAGTAATACACTCTGCCTGGGTAGTCCACTGACAAACAGTAATACACTCTGCCTGGGTAGTTCACTGTCAAACAGTAATACACTCTGCCTGGGTAGTCCACTGACAAACAGTAATACACTCTGCCTGGGTAGTCCACTGACAAACAGTAGTCCACTGACAAACAGTAATACACTGCCTGGGTAGTCCACTGACAAACAGTAATACACTCTGCCTGGGTAGTTCACTGACAAACAGTAATACACTGCCTGGGTAGTCCACTGACAAACAGTAATACACTCTGCCTGGGTAGTCCACTGACAAACAGTAATACACAGTAATACACTGCCTGGGTAGTCCACTGACAAACAGTAATACACTCTGCCTGGGTAGTCCACTGACAAACAGTAATACACTGCCTGGGTAGTCCACTGACAAACAGTAATACACTGCCTGGGTAGTCCACTGTCAAACAGTAATACACTCTGCCTGGGTAGTCCACTGACAAACAGTAATACACTGCCTGGGTAGTCCACTGACAAACAGTAATACACTGCCTGGGTAGTCCACTGACAAACAGTAATACACACTGCCTGGGTAGTCCACTGACAAACAGTAATACACTCTGCCTGGGTAGTCCACTGACAAACAGTAATACACTGCCTGGGTAGTCCACTGACAAACAAACAGTAACTGACAAACACTCTGCCTGGGTAGTCCACTGACAAACAGTAATACACTCTGCCTAGTCCACTGACAAACAGTAATACACTCTGCCTGGGTAGTCCACTGACAAACAGTAATACACTGCCTGGGTAGTCCACTGACAAACAGTAATACACTGCCTGGGTAGTCCACTGACAAACAGTAATACACTGCCTGGGTAGTCCACTGACAAACAGTAATACACTCTGCCTGGGTAGTCCACTGACAAACAGTAATACACTCTGCCTGGGTAGTCCACTGACAAACAGTAATACACTCTGCCTGGGTAGTCCACTGACAAACAGTAATACACTGCCTGGGTAGTTCACTGACAAACAGTAATACACTGCCTGGGTAGTCCACTGACAAACAGTAATACACTCTGCCTGGGTAGTCCACTGACAAACAGTAATACACTGCCTGGGTAGTCCACTGACAAACAGTAATACACTCTGCCTGGGTAGTCCACTGACAAACAGTAATACACTCTGCCTGGGTAGTTCACTGACAAACAGTAATACACTCTGCCTGGGTAGTCCACTGACAAACAGTAATACACTCTGCCTGGGTAGTCCACTGACAAACAGTAATACACTCTGCCTGGGTAGTCCACTGACAAACAGTAATACACTGCCTGGGTAGTCCACTGACAAACAGTAATACACTGCCTGGGTAGTCCACTGACAAACAGTAATACACTCTGCCTGGGTAGTTCACTGTCAAACAGTAATACACTCTGCCTGGGTAGTCCACTGACAAACAGTAATACACTCTGCCTGGGTAGTCCACTGACAAACAGTAATACACTCTGCCTGGGTAGTCCACTGACAAACAGTAATACACTCTGCCTGGGTAGTCCACTGACAAACAGTAATACACTCTGCCTGGGTAGTCCACTGACAAACAGTAATACACTGCCTGGGTAGTTCACTGACAAACAGTAATACACTGCCTGGGTAGTCCACTGTCAAACAGTAATACACTCTGCCTGGGTAGTCCACTGACAAACAGTAATACACTCTGCCTGGGTACTGCCTGGGTAGTCCACTGACAAACAGTAATACACTCTGCCTGGGTAGTCCACTGACAAACAGTAATACACTGCCTGGGTAGTCCACTGTCAAACAGTAATACACTCTGCCTGGGTAGTCCACTGACAAACAGTAATACACTGCCTGGGTAGTCCACTGACAAACAGTAATACACTGCCTGGGTAGTCCACTGACAAACAGTAATACACTGCCTGGGTAGTTCACTGCAAAACAGTAATACACTTCCTGGGTAGTCCACTGACAAACAGTAATACACTGCCTGGGTAGTTCACTGACAAACAGTAATACACTCTGCCTGGGTAGTTCACTGTCAAACAGTAATACACTCTGCCTGGGTAGTTCACTGTCAAACAGTAATACACTGCCTGGGTAGTCCACTGACAAACAGTAATACACTGCCTGGGTAGTTCACTGACAAACAGTAATACACTGCCTGGGTAGTGCAAACTGGGTAGTCCACTGACAAACAGTAATACACTCTGCCTGTCCACTGGTAGTCCACTGACAAACAGTAATACACTCTGCCTGGGTAGTCCACTGACAAACAGTAATACACTGCCTGGGTAGTCCACTGACAAACAGTAATACTCTGCCTGGGTAGTCCACTGACAAACAGTAATACACTGCCTGGGTAGTTCACTGACAAACAGTAATACACTGCCTGGGTAGTCCACTGACAAACAGTAATACACTGACAAACTACACTGCCTGGGTAGTCCACTGTCCACTGTCAAACAAACAGTAATGACAAACAGTAATACACTGCCTGGGTAGTCCACTGACAAACAGTAATACACTGCCTGGGTAGTCCACTGACAAACAGTAATACACTGCCTGGGTAGTCCACTGACAAACAGTAATACACTGCCTGGGTAGTCCACTGACAAACAGTAATACACTCTGCCTGGGTAGTCCACTGACAAACAGTAATACACTCTGCCTGGGTAGTCCACTGACAAACAGTAATACACTGCCTGGGTAGTCCACTGACAAACAAACAGTAATACACAGTAATACACTGCCTGGGTAGTCCACTGTCAAACAGTAATACACTGCCTGCCTGGGTAGTCCACTGACAAACAGTAATACACTCTGCCTGGGTAGTCCACTGACAAACAGTAATACTCTGCCTGGGTAGTCCACTGACAAACAGTAATACACTGCCTGGGTAGTCCACTGACAAACAGTAATGACAAACAGTAATACACTGCCTGGGTAGTCCACTGACAAACAGTAATACACTGCCTGGGTAGTCCACTGACAAACAGTAATACACTCTGCCTGGGTAGTCCACTGACAAACAGTAATACACTCTGCCTGGGTAGTCCACTGACAAACAGTAATACACTGCCTGGGTAGTTCACTGACAAACAGTAATACACTGCCTGGGTAGTCCACTGTCAAACAGTAATACACTCTGCCTGGGTAGTCCACTGACAAACAGTAATACACTGCCTGGGTAGTCCACTGACAAACAGTAATACACTCTGCCTGGGTAGTCCACTGACAAACAGTAATACACTGCCTGGGTAGTCCACTGACAAACAGTAATACACTGCCTGGGTAGTCCACTGACAAACAGTAATACACTCTGCCTGGGTAGTTCACTGACAAACAGTAATACACTCTGCCTGGGTAGTCCACTGACAAACAGTAATACACTGCCACTCACTGCCTGGGTAGTCCACTGACAAACAGTAATACACTCTGCCTGGGTAGTCCACTGACAAACAGTAATACACTCTGCCTGGGTAGTCCACTGACAAACAGTAATACACTGCCTGGGTAGTCCACTGTCAAACAGTAATACACTCTGCCTGGGTAGTCCAGACAAACAGTAATACACTCTGCCTGGGTAGTCCACTGACAAACAGTAATACACTGCCTGGGTAGTCCACTGACAAACAGTAATACACTGCCTGGGTAGTCCACTGACAAACAGTAATACACTTCCTGGGTAGTCCACTGACAAACAGTAACACTGCCTGGGTAGTCCACTGACAAACAGTAATACACTCTGCCTGGGTAGTCCACTGTCAAACAGTACTCTGCCTGGGTAGTTCCACTGACAAACAGTAATACACTGCCTGGGTAGTCCACTGTCAAACAGTAATACACTCTGCCTGGGTAGTCCACTGACAAACAGTAATACACTGCCTGGGTAGTCCACAAACAGTAATACACTCTGCCTGGGTAGTCCACTGACAAACAGTAATACACTGCCTGCCTGGGCCTGGGTAGTCCACTGACAAACAGTAATACACTGCCTGGGTAGTCCACTGACAAACAGTAATACACTCTGCCTGGGTAGTCCACTGACAAACAGTAATACACTCTGCCTGGGTAGTCCACTGACAAACAGTAATACACTCTGCCTGGGTAGTCCACTGACAAACAGTAAACACTGCCTGGGTAGTCCACTGACAAACAGTAAAACACTGCCTGGGTAGTCCACTGACAAACAGTAATACACTCTGCCTGGGTAGTCCACTGACAAACAGTAATACACTGCCTGGGTAGTCCACTGACAAACAGTAATACACTCTGCCTGGGTAGTCCACTGACAAACAGTAATACACTCTGCCTGGGTAGTTCACTGTCAAACAGTAATACACTCTGCCTGGGTAGTCCACTGACAAACAGTACAAGTCCACACTGCCTGGGTATTCCACTGACAAACAGTAATACACTGCCTGGGTAGTCCACTGTCAAACAGTAATACACTCTGCCTGGGTAGTCCACTGACAAACAGTAATACACTGCCTGGGTAGCTCACTGACAAACAGTAATACACTCTGCCTGGGTAGTCCACTCAAACAGTAATACACTCTGCCTGGGTAGTCCACTGACAAACAGTAATACACTCTGCCTGGGTAGTCCACTGACAAACAGTAATACACTCTGCCTGGGTAGTCCACTGACAAACAGTAATACACTCTGCCTGGGTAGTCCACTGACAAACAGTAATACACTGCCTGGGTAGTCCACTGACAAACAGTAATACACTCTGCCTGGGTAGTCCACTGACAAACAGTAATACACTCTGCCTGGGTAGTCCACTGACAAACAGTAATACACTCTGCCTGGGTAGTCCACTGACAAACAGTAATACACTCTGCCTGGGTAGTCCACTGACAAACAGTAATACACTGCCTGGGTGACAAACAGTAATACACTGTAGTCCACTGTCAAACAGTAATACACTGCCTGGGTAGTCCACTGTCAAACAGTAATACACTGCCTGGGTAGTCCACTGACAAACAGTAAACACTGCCTGGGTAGTCCACTGACAAACAGTAATACACTCTGCCTGGGTAGTTCACTGACAAACAGTAATACACTCTGCCTGGGTAGTCCACTGACAAACAGTAATACACTCTGCCTGGGTAGTCCACTGACAAACAGTAATGACAAACACTCTGCCTGGGTAGTCCACTGACAAACAGTAATACACTCTGCCTGGGTAGTCCACTGACAAACAGTAATACACTGCCTGGGTAGCTCACTGAAAAACAGTAATACTCTGCCTGGGTAGTCCACTGACAAACAGTAATACTCTGCCTGGGTAGTCCACTGACAAACAGTAATACACTGCCTGGGTAGTCCACTGACAAACAGTAATACACTCTGCCTGGGTAGTCCACTGACAAACAGTAATACTCTGCCTGGGTAGTCCACTGACAGTAAAACAGTAATGACAAACACTCTGCCTGGGTAGTCCACTGACAAACAGTAATACACTCTGCCTGGGTAGTCCACTGACAAACAGTAATACACTCTGCCTGGGTAGTCCACTGACAAACAGTAATACACTGCCTGGGTAGTCCACTGACAAACAGTAATACACTCTGCCTGGGTAGTTCACTGTCAAACAGTAATACACTCTGCCTGGGTAGTCCACACAAACAGTAATACACTGCCTGGGTAGTCCACTGACAAACAGTAATACACAGTAATACACTGCCTGGGTAGTCCACTGACAAACAGTAATACACTCTGCCTGGGTAGTCCACTGACAAACAGTAATACACTGCCTGGGTAGTCCACTGACAAACAGTAATACACTGCCTGGGTAGTCCACTGACAAACAGTAATACCTGCCTGGGTAGTCCACTGTCAAACAGTAATACACTGCCTGGGTAGTCCACTGACAAACAGTAATAACTGCCTGGGTACACTGACAAACTGCCTGGGTAGTCCACTGACAAACAGTAATACACTGCCTGGGTAGTCCACTGACAAACAGTAATACACTCTGCCTGGGTAGTTCACTGTCAAACAGTAATACACTCTGCCTGGGTAGTTCACTGTCAAACAGTAATACACTGCCTGGGTAGTCCACTGACAAACAGTAATACACTGCCTGGGTAGTCCACTGACAAACAGTAATACACTGCCTGGGTAGTCCACTGACAAACAGTAATACACTCTGCCTGGGTAGTCCACTGACAAACAGTAATACACTGCCTGGGTAGTCCACTGACAAACAGTAATACACTCTGCCTGGGTAGTCCACTGACAAACAGTAATACACTGCCTGGGTAGTCCACTGACAAACAGTAATACACTGCCTGGGTAGTCCACTGACAAACAGTAATACACTGCCTGCCTGGGTACACTCCACTGACAAACAGTAATACACTGCCTGGGTAGTCCACTGACAAACAGTAATACACTGCCTGGGTAGTCCACTGACAAACAGTAATACACTGCCTGGGTAGTCCACTGACAAACAGTAATACACTGCCTGGGTAGTCCACTGACAAACAGTAATACACTGCCTGGGTAGTCCACTGACAAAACACTGCCTGGGTAGTCCACTGACAAACAGTAATACACTGCCTGGGTAGTCCACTGACAAACAAACAGTAGTCCATGACAAACAGTAATACACTGCCTGGGTAGTTCACTGACAAACAGTAATACACTGCCTGGGTAGTTCACTGACAAACAGTAATACACTCTGCCTGGGTAGTCCACTGACAAACAGTAATACACTGCCTGGGTAGTCCACTGACAAACAGTAATACACTACACTGCCTGGGTAGTCCACTGACAAACAGTAATACACTGCCTGGGTAGTTCACTGTCAAACAGTAATACACTCTGCCTGGGTAGTCCACTGACAAACAGTAATACACTCTGCCTGGGTAGTCCACTGACAAACAGTAATACACTCTGCCTGGGTAGTCCACTGACAAACAGTAATACACTCTGCCTGGGTAGTCCACTGACAAACAGTAATACACTCTGCCTGGGTAGTCCACTGACAAACAGTAATACACTGCCTGGGTAGTCCACTGACAAACAGTAATACACTCTGCCTGGGTAGTCCACTGACAAACAGTAATACACTCTGCCTGGGTAGTCCACTGACAAACAAACTCTGCCTGGGTAGTCCACTGACAAACAGTAATACACTCTGCCTGGGTAGTCCACTGACAAACAGTAATACACTCTGCCTGGGTAGTCCACTGACAAACAGTAATACACTCTGCCTGGGTAGTCCACTGACCACTGACAAACAGTAATACACTCTGCCTGGGTAGTCCACTGACAAACAGTAATACACTCTGCCTGGGCAGTCCACTGACAAACAGTAATACACTCTGCCTGGGTAGTCCACTGACAAACAGTAATACACTCTGCCTGGGTAGTCCACTGACAAACAGTAATACACTCTGCCTGGGTAGTGACAAACCACTGACAAACAGTAAACAGCCTAATAGTCCACTGACAAACAGTAATACACTGCCTGGGTAGTCCACTGACAAACAGTAATACACTCTGCCTGGGCAGTCCACTGACAAACAGTAATACACTCTGCCTGGGTAGTCCACTGACAAACAGTAATACACTCTGCCTGGGTAGTCCACTGACAAACAGTAATACACTCTGCCTGGGTAGTCCACTGACAAACAGTAATACACTCTGCCTGGGCAGTCCACTGACAAACAGTAATACACTCTGCCTGGGTAGTCCACTGACAAACAGTAATACACTCTGCCTGGGTAGTCCACTGACAAACAGTAATACACTCTGCCTGGGTATTCCACTGACAAACAGTAATACACTGCCTGGGTAGTCCACTGTCAAACAGTAATACACTCTGCCTGGGTAGTCCACTGACAAACAGTAATACACTGCCTGGGTAGTCCACTGTCAAACAGTAATACACTCTGCCTGGGTAGTCCACTGACAAACAGTAATACACTCTGCCTGGGTAGTCCACTGACAAACAGTAATACACTCTGCCTGGGTAGTCCACTGACAAACAGTAATACACTCTGCCTGGGTAGTCCACTGACAAACAGTAAAACTCTGCCTGGATAGTCCACTGACAAACAGTAATACACTCTGCCTGGGTAGTCCACTGACAAACAGTAATACACTGCCTGGGTAGTCCACTGACAAACAGTAATACACTGCCTGGGTAGTCCACTGACAAACAGTAATACACTCTGCCTGGGTAGTCCACTGACAAACAGTAATACACTCTGCCTGGGTAGTCCACTGACAAACAGTAATACACTCTGCCTGGGTAGTCCACTGACAAACAGTAATACACTCTGCCTGGGTAGTCCACTGACAAACAGTAATACACTGCCTGGGTAGTCCACTGTCAAACAGTAATACACTCTGCCTGGGTAGTCCACTGACAAACAGTAATACACTGCCTGGGTAGTCCACTGTCAAACAGTAATACACTCTGCCTGGGTAGTCCACTGACAAACAGTAATACACTCTGCCTGGGTAGTCCACTGACAAACAGTAATACACTCTGCCTGGGTAGTTCACTGACAAACAGTAATACACTCTGCCTGGGTAGTCCACTGACAAACAGTAATACACTGCCTGGGTAGTCCACTGACAAACAGTAATACAAACAGTAATACACTGCCTGGGTAGTCCACTGACAAACAGTAATACACTGCCTGGGTAGTTCACTGACAAACAGTAATACACTGCCTGGGTAGTCCACTGACAAACAGTAATACACTGCCTGGGTAGTCCACTGACAAACAGTAATACACTGCCTGGGTAGTCCACTGACAAACAGTAATACACTCTGCCTGGGTAGTCCACTGACAAACAGTAATACACTCTGCCTGGGTAGTCCACTGACAAACAGTAATACACTCTGCCTGGGTAGTCCACTGACAAACAGTAATACACTCTGCCTGGGTAGTGACAAACAGTAATACACTGCCTGGGTAGTCCACTGTCAAACAGTAATACACTCTGCCTGGGTAGTTCACTGCAAAACAGTAATACACTGCCTGGGTAGTCCACTGTCAAACAGTAATACACTCTGCCTGGGTAGTCCACTGACAAACAGTAATACACTGCCTGGGTAGTCCACTGACAAACAGTAATACACTGCCTGGGTAGTCCACTGACAAACAGTAATACACTCTGCCTGGGTAGTTCACTGACAAACAGTAATACACTGCCTTGGTAGTCCACTGTCAAACAGTAATACACTCTGCCTGGGTAGTCCACTGACAAACAGTAATACACTGCCTGGGTAGTCCACTGACAAACAGTAATACACTGCCTGGGTAGTCCACTGACAAACAGTAATACACTGCCTGGGTAGTGCCTGGGTAGTCCACTGACAAACAGTAATACACTGCCTGGGTGACAAACAGTAATACACTCTGCCTGGGTAGTTCACTGTCAAACAGTAATACACTCTGCCTGGGTAGTTCACTGTCAAACAGTAATACACTGCCTGGGTAGTCCACTGACAAACAGTAATACACTGCCTGGGTAGTTCACTGACAAACAGTAATACACTGCCTGGGTAGTCCACTGACAAACAGTAATACACTCTGCCTGGGTAGTCCACTGACAAACAGTAATACACTGCCTGGGTAGTTCACTGTCAAACAGTAATACACTCTGCCTGGGTAGTCCACTGACAAACAGTAATACACTCTGCCTGGGTAGTCCACTGACAAACAGTAATACACTGCCTGGGTAGTCCACTGACAAACAGTAATACACTGCCTGGGTAGTCCACTGACAAACAGTAATACACTGCCTGGGTAGTCCACTGACAAACAGTAATACACTCTGCCTGGGTAGTTCACTGACAAACAGTAATACACTGCCTGGGTAGTCCACTGTCAAACAGTAATACACTGTAGTTCCACTGACAAACAGTAATACACTGCCTGGGTAGTCCACTGACAAACAGTAAACACACTGCCTGGGTAGTAATACACTGCCTGGGTAGTTCACTGACAAACAGTAATACACTGCCTGGGTAGTCCACTGACAAACAGTAATACACTGCCTGGGTAGTCCACTGACAAACAGTAATACACTGCCTGGGTAGTTCACTGACAAACAGTAATACACTGCCTGGGTAGTTCACTGTCAAACAGTAATACACTCTGCCTGGGTAGTCCACTGACAAACAGTAATACACTCTGCCTGGGTAGTCCACTGACAAACAGTAATACACTGCCTGGGTAGTCCACTGACAAACAGTAATACACTGCCTGGGTAGCTCACTGACAAACAGTAATACACTCTGCCTGGGTAGTTCACTGTCAAACAGTAATACACTCTGCCTGGGTAGTCCACTGACAAACAGTAATACACTCTGCCTGGGTAGTTCACTGTCAAACAGTAATACACTCTGCCTGGGTAGTCCACTGACAAACAGTAATACACTCTGCCTGGGTAGTCCACTGACAAACAGTAATACACTGCCTGGGTAGTCCACTGACAAACAGTAATACACTGCCTGGGTAGTCCACTGACAAACAGTAATACACTCTGCCTGGGTAGTCCACTGACAAACAGTAATACACTCTGCCTGGGTAGTCCACTGACAAACAGTAATACACTCTGCCTGGGTAGTCCACTGACAAACAGTAATACACTCTGCCTGGGTAGTTCACTGACAAACAGTAATACACTGCCTGGGTAGTCCACTGTCAAACAGTAATACACTGCCTGGGTAGTCCACTGACAAACAGTAATACACTCTGCCTGGGTAGTCCACTGTCAAACAGTAATACACTCTGCCTGGGTAGTCCACTGACAAACAGTAATAACTGCCTGGGTAGTCCACTGACAAACACTCTGCCTGGGTAGTCCACTGACAAACAGTAATACACTGCCTGGGTAGTTCACTGACAAACAGTAATACACTCTGCCTGGGTAGTCCACTGACAAACAGTAATACACTGCCTGGGTAGTTCACTGACAAACAGTAATACACTCTGCCTGGGTAGTCCACTGACAAACAGTAATACACTCTGCCTGGGTAGTCCACTGACAAACAGTAATACACTGCCTGGGTAGTCCACTGACAAACAGTAATACACTGCCTGGGTAGTTCACTGACAAACAGTAATACACTGCCTGGGTAGTCCACTGACAAACAGTAATACACTGCCTGGGTAGTTCACTGACAAACAGTAAACACTCTGCCTGGGTAGCCACTGACAAACAGTAATACACTGCCTGGGTAGTTCACACAAACAGTAGTTCACTGACAAACACTCTGCCTGGGTAGTCCACTGACAAACAGTAATACACTCTGCCTGGGTAGTTCACTGCAAACAGTAATACACCCCTGGGAGACATGTCAAACACACAGATCAAACAGCAGCACCCTGGTTTAAGGAGACATGGCCATCAGACCAACAGCCCCTAAGGAGACATAGGTCACACACACAGATCAGCAGCCCCCTAAGGAGACATGGCACACAGATCAGCAGCCCCCTAAGGAGACATGGCACACAGATCAGCAGCCCCCTAAGGAGACATGGCACACAGATCAGCAGCCCTCTAAGGAGACATGCCACACAGATCAGCAGCCCCCTAAGGAGACATGCCACACAGATCAGCAGCCCCCTAAGGAGACATGCCACAAGATCAGCAGCCCCATAAGGAGACATGCCACACAGATGTGAATGCACACACACTCATCTGTTTGCTTAAACACACACATATTGAGATGAACATCCAACAGACAGGGTCTTCCATTTCGGCACACATTCAACCAGCTTGGATTCATGACATCAAAGCAGAACAAGGATCTAATGTTCTAAATTAATTAACCTAATAGTGACGTCTCGTTTATTCTGATTCTCTTCTGAATACCAGAGTTCTATTACTCAATATATTGTACCTTACCCTGTGTGATGAGTATTATCTGTCTAAACCAACCCACAACATGTATTTCAATTTCAGAAGCATTGCTCAAAATCTAAATTGTCTATAAACATATCATGTTGCATAGCTTTGTTATTAACTCTCTTCCTTCCCTCCCCCCTCTCACTTATCTCTCACTCTCTTTTCTCTCTCCCTACCACTTCTCTCTTCTCTGTCCCTCTCGAACTCTCTCTCTCCCTCTTTATCACTCTCTCTCCATCCTTTAAGACAAAAGGTCTATGTTTTGTGCTATGAATAAACTTCCAAAAACCCTGTTTTGTTTTGATAGCCGTGGCCTTTGACCCTGCCGTTGGAATGTGCATGTGAGAGAAGATGGAGACAGATGGGGGAGAGGGGAGGGGAGGGTTCTCCACACAGCGAAACCTGTCAACCGAAGAGCAAAATCACTGTGGAATCTGACCAAAGGGGCACTGAGCTGTATCAAATGGGTGTGTGTGTGTTAGTGGTGTGTTAGTGGTATGTTTCGGGGGGGGTTACATGGTGGATGTGTAATTAGAATTTTGTGACCAGTGACAAGCTATATTGTGGGGCCCCAGGCCTCTCTCCCCTCCCGGGCCCCTCTGGTACCCTCTGTTCAACCTCAGCACCCCTCCATGGCACCATGATGATGCACCACATCACATAGATGACTGCTGGTAATGTCGGCATTATCAGATTACTGAAGAGCAGCTCAAAAGTAATGTCACTCTGACAGAGCTGTGTGTAAAGCAGGTCTGCAGGTTATAAACACAATGCCCACCCTCTATGCCCAATGCACGAGCACACACACACAACCCGTCTGTATGTGTGTCTCAGATGTGCCCCCCCACCCCCCAGCCTGTTTGTCTCTGGTGTGTCTGTTTGTCCCACTCTATGCCAAGCACATCCACCCTCAAATCAAATCTGCTCTCAAAGGTCAGTAGCCCCCAACAGCACAGACACACAGAGCCTCACAACACCTTGCCCCAATACTCAACAGGCTCACTCATATCAGCCTGGATGTCTCACTCCATCTCACTCCTCACTCCCTCCTTTTCTCTCTCTCTTATTCACTTCTCCTCTCTCTCTCTCTCTCCTGTATGCAGTCTTCTCGCTCTGTCTCTCCTTCTCTGACTCTCTCTCTCTCTCACACACACACACACACACACACACACACACACACACACACACACACACACACACTCTCTCTATCTCTTTCCTCTTCCAGCCTTAGAGGTAATAAGTCAATCAGGCAATCTCTGTTCGTCTTTCTACTGTACTTTTAATGCAGTCTTACAATTGATTTAATTAAGGCTGACCTGTGACCTCATTAACCTTGTCTGCTCTGTCTCCGTCTCTGTCTTTGTCTCTGCTGTGTGAGCCACAGCTTTAGACTGAGCGGTAATTGCACTCATCAGATTGACACACGTTCCTCCTTTCTCCTCTCCTCTAATCTCTTCAAAGTGTTATGCCATGTATATTCCCTTTTTACAAGCTGTGTGTGGGTGCATGCTTGCATGTCAATGTGCTTGTGTGTATGTTTGTGTCTGACTTTGTGTTGATATATCACTTCCTATGACAAAACTTTCTTTCACTGTACAACTCTCTCAAGCCTCAGTGTGTCTGAAAAGGCCACCATATCTTCCTATCACTCTCTTTCCTATCATCCCCCATCATGTCTAGCATGCTCTGTTGTCTGCATCTCTCTTTCCTCTGTCACTCCCTCCATCTCTCTCTCACCTTCTTTCTCTGCTGTCTGCATCTCTCTTTCCTCTGTCACTCCCTCCATCTCCTCTCTCTCACCTTCTTCCTCTGCATCTCTCTTTCCTCTGTCACTCCCTCCATCTCTCTCTCACCTTCTTCCTCTGCATCTCTCTTTCCTCTGTCACTCCCTCCATCTCTCTCTCACCTTCTTCCTCTGCATCTCTCTTTCCTCTGTCACTCCCTCCATCTCCTCTCTCACCTTCTTCCTCTGCATCTCTCTTTCCTCTGTCACTCCCTCCATCTCCTCTCTCACCTTCTTCCTCTGCTGTCTACATCTCTCTTTCCTCTGTCACTCCCTCCATCTCCTCTCTCACCTTCTTCCTCTGCTGTCTACATCTCTCTTTCCTCTGTCACTCCCTCCATCTCCTCTCTCACCTTCTTCCTCTACTGTCTACATCTCTCTTTCCTCTGTCACTCCCTCCATCTCTCTCTCACCTTCTTCCTCTGCATCTCTCTTTCCTCTGTCACTCCCTCCATCTCTCTCTCACCTTCTTCCTCTGCATCTCTCTTTCCTCTGTCACTCCCTCCATCTCCTCTCTCACCTTCTTCCTCTGCTGTCTACATCTCTCTTTCCTCTGTCACTCCTCTCCATCTCCTCTCTCACCTTCTTCCTCTGCATCCCTACATCTCTCTCTTTCCTCTGTCACTCCCTCCATCTCCTCTCTCTCACCTTCTTCCTCTGCTGTCTACATCTCTCTTTCCTCTGTCACTCCCTCCATCTCCCTCTCTCACCTTCTTCCTCTGCTGTCTACATCTCTCTTTCCTCTGTCACTCCCTCCATCTCCTCTCTCTCACCTTCTTCCTCTGCTGTCTACATCTCTCTTTCCTCTGTCACCTTCTTCCTCTGCCTCCATCTCCTCTCTCACCTTCTTCCTCTGCTGTCCATCTCTTTCCTCTGTCACTCCCTCCATCTCCCTCTCACCTTCTTCCTCTGCTGTCTACATCTCTCTTTCCTCTGTCTCCCTCCATCTCCTCTCTCACTTCCTCTGTCCTCCCTCCATCTCCTCTCTCTCACCTTCTTCCTCTGCTGTCTACATCTCTCTTTCCTCTGTCACTCCCTCCATCTCCTCTCTCTCACCTTCTTCCTCTGCTGTCCATCTCTTTCCTCTGTCACTCCCTCCATCTCCCTCTCACCTTCTTCCTCTGCTGTCTACATCTCTCTTTCCTCTGTCACTCCCTCCATCTCCTCTCTCTCACCTTCTTCCTCTGCTGTCTACATCTCTCTTTCCTCTGTCACTCCCTCCATCTCCTCTCTCTCACCTTCTTCCTCTGCTGTCTACATCTCTCTTTCCTCTGTCACTCCCTCCATCTCCTCTCTCTCACCTTCTTCCTCTGCTGTCTACATCTCTCTTTCCTCTGTCACTCCCTCCATCTCCTCTCTCTCACCTTCTTCCTCTGCTGTCTACATCTCTCTTTCCTCTGTCACTCCCTCCATCTCCTCTCTCTCACCTTCTTCCTCTGCTGTCTACATCTCTCTTTCCTCTGTCACTCCCTCCATCTCCTCTCTCACCTTCTTCCTCTGCTGTCTACATCTCTCTTTCCTCTGTCACTCCCTCCATCTCCTCTCTCTCACCTTCTTCCTCTGCTGTCTACATCTCTCTTTCCTCTGTCACTCCCCCCATCTCCTCTCTCTCACCTTCTTCCTCTGTGTCACTGGTTCTATTAAAAGATGTCTGTTATTCTCTCCCTATATGACTCTTGAACAAAAAGAGATGCTCGTATGTGTTTTGTTTGTGGGACGATAAGAAAATACTTATACTTATGCAAATGAGAGCGAGAAAAGCTTGAATTCATAATTTGCATATACTGTATGTGTGTAGTTGTGTGTCTGGTCCATGTTTGTGTTTTTGCCTCGGCACCACAACCGTGGTTTGGGATTGAGTGTGTGTGTGTGTGTGTGTGTGTGTGTGTGTGGCAGAAATGGTTTGGGAGTTTGCCCTACATTCTGTTCTAACCCAGTTCACTCAGCTAGAATGTTGTGCTCTCTGTCTCTCCCCATGGCACATCAGCAGAATTAGCCAAATGTGCCCAACTGAGCTCAGCACACCACTAAACTGTGTCAACTGAAGGGCAGCCATCCCTCCACACTCATACTCAGTGCAGCCACCTAGGACCTGCGTTAACGCGCCTGTGTGTGTGTGTGTGTGTGTGTTTGTGTGGTGTGCATAATTGTGGTTTGCTGTGATGGCCTTTCTTTGCAGTTCTTTACATCCCCCTGCTGTCTGTGTTTGGTACTGTTACTGTCATTTGTCGCCCTACAAAATTACGCACAATGTCAAACGTGGATTCACACAATTAGGGCTCTATTTTCGAGTGGCGTTATGGCGGCGCTAGTGTTAAACAGGCAATTTCCAGCCCTCAGTTTCGGCAATTTACCTGTCTTATATCAGCTCGCTAGCGCTCAGAATGGCGGGTGGAAATATTTTTGCGGTGTGTCCTTAAAAAATTATCCAAAGTGCTAATTTCAGGCAAATCTGATAGAGATATTTAAGACCAACCAAATGCTGGTTTTATCGCTAACGCAGTTTGACAGCGAAGACGCCGCCTATCCAGCCGTGACGCACAATGCCCATATGCGCATGGAACTAGAGTAGCCTAATGTGCTTTTGGTGCCTGTTTAGAAACATAAAAAACTATCGTTTTTTACCATTTCGTTTATTTTGATAAGAAAAACAAGCATAGCCTCCCCTCCTCTCAATTAAGCTTTTGTTTTTGTCTGCCCAAAGCAATCGCAAACTAGTCAAGACTGTCCAGAAAGGGTTTGGCTCCTGAAACCGCTTGGAAATAAATCTTAATTAACCAAAGCTGTATTCAAATATCAAGTTTGAGAAGGAGTATAACAGTGAACTCACATGTCCATCTATGCATTTTAAGCAGGCCCACATTATTTTAGCCATAGAGGTCCCGTTCTAGACGTTCGTAACCTCCCCCCCTCCATGATTTCCTCATCTATCATGAAACGATAGATGAGAATGTTTCTGCAACCTGTAAAAATGGCTTGTTTTCCCAAGCACATGTTCAAAACCAGAGCACTCCATTAGGCCTGCTTTAACGAAGGCCGGTTCACTTATGTATTTATTGTTGTTGTTGTTTAAAGACAATGATTTATTATTTTTTGTTTAATTGTATTTACAACCAAGTTTATTAGAATGATTCACCTCCCTGGTTTTATGGTGACAACGTCCGTTGCGCGCTTGCAATGCAACTTCTGGAGATGTGTGAACGCGATCTGATCTGTAAAATGGTTCTGATTATGCTCAGAAACCCTAGGCCCATTGGGGAGCAGTAGAACGGTGGTTGGACATTCTCCATTTCTATTTACATTGGATATTTTTTCCAGCTACTGTGAAAAGTGTGTAAAAACCCTCCAAACCCTCCATAGGGGTTTAATCATATATGTCCATGGGAAGCAATTATGGTGCCAGGAAGTGTATTTATACATGGCCTATTTGAAACAAGTTGTTGTTTCGTTTTGTTTAGAATTTGAGTCGAATTATTCACTCTCTTTTTAGTTAATTTAATCTAGTTTATTTACAACATTTGGAATTTCCATGCTCAGCCATAATGCAATTTGCAGTAGGCCTAGCTCCTATATCCATGTGAATTATATGTATATATTTCAACATACAATTACTTAGAACAATGAGGATTGCTAACACGTTCAAGTTAACATATTTAGCAAAGATGGGATAGGTCTAGGTTTAGTTATTTTGTTTCTGTAAACTGTGTAACAAACTACAACACACTATAAATGGAATTGCTATTCATTCCAATACATAAAATACCTTAAATACACAACTTGAAGCAACCACATATTTTGGCATGGAGCACATTCTGATTGGCCAGTGAGGGGCCAAGCCTCGACACACCCACAACTTGTTTATTCATCAAAACCCAGATCTTTCCACCAACGCCAGCATCTTTGACTGATAATTATGCTTGTGAAAATAGCAAAAGAAAATCTGACACTCTGCTGAACCTTTTTTTTATTCAACTAGGCAAGTCAGTTAAGAACAAATTCTTATTTATAATGACGGCCTACCATGGCCAAACCCTAACCCAAACGACATTGGGCCAATTGTGTGCCGTTGGATGTGACTCCCATTCACGGCCAGGTATGATACAGCCTGGAATCGAACCAGGGTCTGTAGTGACGCCTTTAGCACTAAGATGCAGTGCCTTAGACCACTCGGTAGCCGTAAGAACCGACCGGTGCTTAGATTGCCAATTGTGTTAGATTTGTTAAAATAGCCCCTAGTGTCATATACTGTAGATGTAGTGCACATGAGTTTGGTGGAACATTAATTGGGGAGGATGGGATAGTGGTAATGGCTGGAGCAGAGTTGGTGGAATGGTATCAAATACATCAAACACATGGTTTGATGCCATTCCATTTGCTCAGTTCCAGCCATTATTATGAACTGTCGACCCCTCAGCAGCCTCCACTGATGTAGGGGAGATTGGGGTAAATTGAGCCAGAGAAGTACGTTCAGCCACCCTTGTTTCTGGGAAACCATGCACAAAATGAATCGTTTAAACAAATATTTAGGAAGAGGTCATCATTTCATGGAATCTGTGACGGAAGAAACCACATGGAAAAAGTGCTAAGCAAGTTAGGTCCTCAATTTTTTTTTTACCAAGTCAAATTAATTTATTGTGTTAGAGTTTTCATGATGCTTGTTTCTAAACCAAAGTAGATACTTTTAAGAGTGTTCTAAACATCAGTTGGGATCTCTATAAGCTTCAATATGAAGTCCTAAACCTAGCATGAAAGTGCATCCTTTTAGCTTTGTAACCTAATAGTCAAAATGTTTGCCTTGGGGTAAGTTGAGCCAATGGCCATGGGTTAAGTTGAGACAATTGTTTAGCCAATGGCATTTTGAGCAAATTGAAGTGTTTTCTTCCCAGGCATAATGCAAGGCATTATTTCTGGAATATGAGGTAGCAACAGGACCTGGCATATGTTAAAACATTTTTTTTTAAAGTGTTTCTTAGATGCGTTTTTCTGGATTTTTGTTGTTGTTATTCTGTCTCTCACTGTTCAAATAAACCTACCATTAAAATTATAGACGGATCATTTCTTTGTCAGTGGGCAAACGTACAAAATCAGCAGGGGATCAAATACTTTTTTCCCTGTAAATGTGGTGGTTCGCACTTTCAGTGTTGTGCAGATGCTGCTATCTATCCACGATTTCTAATTTAGGTAGGTTTTAATAGTCACAGTGGGAACAACATTCGCTATATACTTCCATGGATTCCGATTGGTAAGACCAGTTGTTACGGATACAGTTATCCTGTGTGTGTGTGTATCCTGTGTGTGTGTTTCTTTTCTCTCCTTCTCCCCTCACAGGTGAAAACCATCACTCCCCAATCAGTCAACAATCAATCATCAATCAGAAGACACACCTCCTCCTATTTCCTACCCTATCACAGTTCCTTCCCCATGGTTTAAAAACACCATCATTTGTTTGTTCTAGAGCTCAATCTCTCTGTAAATGCCATGTCTGTAGGTCTCTGTGTTTCACTCTCGCTTTGTGTCTTAACCTCTCTTTTGTTTAAACACCTCATAGCACTTTGTCATCACCTGTGAGTATTGTTTTTGGTTATGGTGTTTGTTTGTTGCTGGTGGGAAAAGGGGGAAACCAAGACAAGTCGCCCATGGGCATACACTACCCGTAGGTGAACTTTGTTAAATACACTAGTTAGAACTGGGCGGACCACCCACTGTATTTTTGGTTAGTTAGTTAGCTGTTGTTAAAGTAGGCTAGTCTAGCTTAGGGGTGTTTTTGAATACTTATTGTTTCTTTCCTTGGGTCCAGCTCAGCCCCTTTTCCTGCTCCCCCCATTACCGTGTGTTTATAAATAAACCTGGAGTTTGACGGTAGATTTCTGTTGTCGTGGTTATTTCGTTCACACTTTTACTTTGTCACAATAATAATTTGCATGAGTTATGTTACGGGTCTCATTACCATCCCCCCTAGACTGTCGGGCCAAAAGGGATTCGTAACACCAGTGTTGAATAGACCTTAGCACGGGTACTTCTTATTTGAGTTTTTGCCTATAGGAAGGGATGAGCAAAATAGAGTCATGATCTGATTTGCCAAAGGGAGGGCGGGGGAGGGCATTGTAGGCATCCCAGAAGTTGAAGTAGCAGTGTTCGAGTGTTTTAGCGGCGTGAGTACTCCAGTCAATGTGTTGATAGAACTTCGGTAGCTTTTTCCTTAAATTTGCTTTGTTAAAATCCCCAAATACAATAAATGCGGCCTCAGGATTTGTGGTTTCCAGTTTGCACAAAGTCCAGTATAGTTCCTTGAGGGCCATCGTGTTATCGGCTTGAGGGGGAATATACGCAGCTGTGACTATAACCGAAGAGAATTCTCTTGGGAGGTAATACAGTCTGCATTTGATTGTGAGGTATTCTAGGTCGGGTGAACAAAAGGACTTGACTTCCTGTATGTTATCACAATCACACCATGTGTAGTTCATCATGAAACATTCACCCCCACCTTTCTTCTTCACGAAGACTTCTTTATTCCTTTCTGCGCAATGTACTGAGAACCCAGCTGGCTGTATAGACTGGGACAGTATATCCGGAGAGAGCCATGATTCCGTGAAACAGAGTATGTTACAGACCCTGATGTCTCTCGAAGGAGATCCTCGCCTTGAGCTCATATACTTTATTGTCCAGAGACTGAATATTAGCAAGTAATATACTCGGAAGCAGTGAATGGTGTGTACGCCTTCTGAGTCGGACTAGAAGTCCACTCCGAATAACTCTTCTCAGCCGACGGCGTCTTGGAGCAGCCTCTGGGATAAGTTAAATTCCCTGTGGGTAAGAACAAAGGATCTAATTTGGGAAAGTAGTATTCCTGGTCGTAATGCTGGTGAGTTACCGCCGATCATCTTAAAGTTATTTCCGTCTGTATGTAATAACACAAAAAATAACTCACAAAAAAACTTGCTTCTGGCTTAGGAGCTAGAAGCAGAGCTGCCAGGTATGTCGGCGCCATCTTGCGATGACAATGCCCCCGTGTACAAAGTGAGGTCCATACAGAAATGGTTTGTCAAGATCGGTGTGGAATAACTTGACTGGCCTGCACAGAGCCCTGACTGCAACCCCATCGAACACCTTTGGGATGAATTGCAACGCAGACTGTGAGCCATGCCTAATCACCCAACATCAGTGCCCAACCTCACCAATGTTCTTGTGGCTGAATGGTAGCAAGTTCCCACAGCAATGTTCCAACATCTAGCGGAAAGCCTTCCCAGAAGAGTGGAGGCTGTTATAGCAGCAAAGGGGGGGACCAACTCCATATTAATGTCCATGATTTTGGAATGAGATGTTCGACGAGCAGGTGTCCACATATTTTTGGTCATTTAGTGTATGTAGATATATTTTTATGGAAAGAATACTCTATTTCCCTTGACAGGGTGATGCTGAATGTAAAAACAATGGCTCAACTTACCCCACTCCCCTACTAAATCATTGATACACAATTGTGTGTAAGAGCATCGAGTTTACCCACAGCTTTCAAAATAGGTTTCAGGCATAAGTCACAAAAACAGAGAGAGATTGGCAGGCACTGTGAGGGAGATAGGGACATAAAGAGTGAATGACAGACAGAGATAGAGCGACAGAAAAGAGACAGAAAAGGCCAAGAAAGAAACAGAGATTTATATCAGCCGCTCAACCGGCAGCTGTTCGGATTCTATGACAGCCGGTCACCTGGCAATGGCATAGACAAAAGCATGGTAACCTTGGCAACCAGATGTGTCTGTCTATCAGTCTGAGAGGCAAATTGGTAGGGGGTGATGAAGAGTGTGAAACAGAGGGGTCGAGAGGGAGAGAGACAGGACTCACAATTAGAAAACACTTCAGTTAAAAATGTACAACAAAACAAAGCCATCTCTTCATCTCTTCAGGTCCACCTCTTCAGCCTCTCTCTCGCTCACTCAATTTTTCTGATAGGTGCTTTTTCGATTACTGAAGGGGCTGTGTTTGTTACACTGCTGCAGGCTGGAGATGTCCGGTCTGAGTGAACATTTTTAATGTTTGATGAGACAAATCATCCCTGTGAGGATGATTGGCATGGAATCCGTTGAACAAGCAGCCCAAGGCAGAGAGACGGGAACAGACACACAGGTTTCTTTCTGTCCTGTGTTTGAATGTGTCTTTGTCTATAGTAGATGAGTCTGTCTATTTGCCGGATGGGCCTGTCTAGGTAGATCTGTCTGTTCTTGTGTCTGTCTGTCTGTCTGTCTATATCTCTTTCTCTGTCAGTCTCTCTCAGCCCCTTGGAACAACTGTATTCCCACTGCTCTGCACTTTGCTTCAACCCCACAGTCATTTCCTGTATATATTGCTAATTCATGGTCTCTAAATCATTGTACCTATATTCAAGTAATGGTGGTGCTTTGGCCTTAAAACGTGCAACACCTCCAGAGGATTTAGTACAGTGGCAGGATTTAGTACAGTGGCAGGAGCTGCAGTGAGAAAACTGTGACCTAAAGCACTTCACTAAAGTTTCTATTACACTCAGAGACTGGAGATGTCTCACACAAGATAGTTAAACAAGTCTTGAAAGAGAGAAAAGAAAGAGAAAGAGAGAGACAATATTGGAAAAGAAAGAAATGACATTTTCTCTCTGCTTCACTTCTTTGCTCTCCTTATCTCACACTCCAGAGTGATTATTTACTGTTGGGCAGAAAAAGACTGCATTTCTCACAGGGCTGAGAGAGAGAGAGAGAGTACACATTGCATGGAGGGAAAGTGTTCATTTCCTTACAGTGCTTCTCCACACAACAATACAAGTAGCAGACAGGCGAGAGAAAGAGGGGGGAAGCGGGGGAGGTGGATCTCAATATTTGTCCTCTAGTTCTACTGGTGGTGACAGACACATTACACAGTGTCTGAAGCCAACTCAACAACCCAGTAACACACACACACACATAAATACACACAGCCATGTATGCACACTCGCTCGCTGTCACACATGCACACACACACACATACACACAGACACACAGACACACCGTTGCCATGCCCTCGCCTGCCTGTACAGTCTGTGAAAGAGATTCTTTGAGGATGACCTCCACCAAACAATACCTGTGGAGGAGGAAAGAGGAATCCTGCTAAAATTAAAATACAATTTTAAAAGCATTGAACCATCTCTTAGAAGGAAGTGATATCGTATAAAACCTACTGTATTTCTTTCCACAACCACTACCCATGTCAGATTGAAAACAGAGACTTACTGAACACACATACATGTACAGTATGTAAACACACTTCAAATCTGTACTTCAAAATCTATGATACTCCCCCACTTAACATACTGCTTGACTAGGTGGGCCCAAGCTTGCTGTACAACATTAAGACCTATTCAGTCTGTCTACAAACAGGCTCTCAAAGTGCTTGATAGGAAGCCCAATAGCCATCATCACTGTTACATCCTCAGAAAGCATGAGCTCCTGAGTTGGGAAAATCTTGTGCAATACATCGCCACATGTCTTGTATTCAAGATCCTAAATGGCCTGGCTCACCCTCCACTCAGTATTTTTGTTAAACAGAAAACCCAAACATATGGCAGCAGATCCACAAGGTCTGCCATTAGAGGTAACTGTATAGTTCCCTTAAGGGAAAGCACCTTTAGTAAATCCGCTTTCTCTGTGAGAGCTTCCCATGTCTGGAATACACTGCCATCAGACACACATAACTGCACCACATATCACACTTTCATAAAATGCTTGAAGACCTGGCTAAAGGTCAATCAGATTTGTGAACATGGTCCCTAGCTGTGTGTTGCAGTTTTCCATGTCTGTTGTCTGTAGCTTGTGAGGTGTGGAAACACTTTGTTGCTTTTATGAATTTTGTCTTGCTGCTTTTTGTTCTATGTTGCTCTGTCTGTATGCTACGTCTTGCTTGTCCTATGTTGCTATTGTCTATATTGTAATTGTTTTTAATAACCTGCCCAGGGACTGCGGGTTGAATATTAGCCGGCTGGCTAAAACCGGCACTTTTACTGAAACGTTGATTAATGTGCACTGTCCCTGTAAAAAATAAAATAAAATAAACTCAAACTCAAACTCAAACACACTCTCACTCATACTGTGTAATCATCTTTCTCTCCTCTATTTTCTCCCTCTCTTTCTTGCTCTGTCACACACTGTCAATTCAGTAGAAACTCATTTCTCACCATCAACAAAGCAGTGTCCACCTGTTCAGTTCTCTATAATTGATATAGGTTCAGCAATTAGAGCCTCTTGAACAATTAACACAGACAGGGGGAGATCCACATGCAAATCGGAGTGCACATCCTACAACCATGCCCACAGTTCATTTAGCATCATTATGGAGGCCCTGCGGCCATATTGTTCTGGGGGAAGAGTCGGCTGTCTGATGTATTTCAAAGGATCTGTTTGTGTTTAGAGGGGGTGTGTGGCTGAGGGTGAAAAGAGAGGAAAAGGGGCATGGGGAAAGACTAGAGCTTTCAGCCAGTCAATGATTATTAGCATCTCCTCTGGCATCTCGCTTCACTGAGAGCACATTTGTAGAGACATTAGAGTGCTCCTCCATATAGTACAATACTTCTGTTAATGGAATTACACTGCTATGAAGCCAATTAGTAGAAGCAGCATGTACACGAAAACTGTGTGTGTGTATGTCTGTGTCCCCATGAGGACAAGGCTATTTTAGGCTTAGGGGTTAGGCTTAGAATTAGGGTAATGGTAAGGGGTTAGGTTTAGTGTTAGGTTTAGGGTTACAGTTAGGGGTTAGGGAAAATAGGATTTTGAATGGAAATCAATTTTAGGTCCCCACAATGATAGAAGAGAAAAACTGTGTGTGTGTATGTGTGTGTGTCCATGCGCGTGTGTGTGTGCGTGCATGTGTGTTATGACATAACTGATTCGTAGGGTGATGAGTACAATGAGTGTGGCCCCTAAGGAGTCCAAAAGTATGATGGGGTCTGACGACCATACTGGCAGAGAAGGAAAAAAAAAAAGAAGAAGACTGCACTAGACCCAGCCAGGCATCACAATGCCCGCCCCCGGCTCATTGCAACCAATTACACACTTCTCTGCAACATGAAGAGATTTGGCCTCTGGATTAATCGGACCAATTGGAGGTCTGTCCCCAGTACTAATGGGGCCAATTAAACCAGCACCTGGTTTATGGTTACTAATCAGCCTGTTAGGACTCTTCATAGGCTTTTTTCACCATTTACTGACTCCTACAGAAAGGTCAACGTTACTTGTCAAATGTAGAGTGTCAGTGCTTGACATCCTCGCACAACACCAAAGGCCATGCCTTGTTAAATATCATTACGCAACTAGCAGTCAGGAAGTGGTTCTGCTCTACAATCCTGTAAAGGGTAATGGTGATGATCATGAAAAGCACTGCAGAGGAAGACTGTGTGAGAAACAACATTAAAGGACAACAATATGCACGAGGCTCCATTTTAGCTAAAGCGAAGTGACAGCTGAGAATATATCAGATTTGTGCTGGATGTGCTGAAGTGGATGCCGGCAGATCCAGATTTGGACGGTGGTTGAGTCAATCCCCAGCAGACACAGATCTGGTCTGGCTTTACGGACCTATTAAATCAAACATCATTTTGTGAATGCTGATGTCAAATGTGTCCATGAGGATTTTGGTCAGAGTGACTCGAATGAGAAGAAAACATTGTTGAGATTGCAGAGAGAATGTTAGTGTTGTCTCAGGGCGTTTTGTTTCAAAGGACGCAGGAAGAGAGTGTGTGCATATCTGTATGTATGCTGGGTGGGTATTTAGGCGTGTGTGTGTGTGCGCGTGAGCGGGCATCTACGAGTACCTCATCTGACATTGGTATGTATAACATGAGGACAGATATTTCCTCTCTAACCCCCCATTCAGCTATGCATTATTCATTTATATGTGTGATTTCTGAGGTGTCACATGGGTATGAATTATAGATTATTAGGAGAAGTATATTAATAGAACACAAGAGACACAGAATAAATGTTTCCAGGTTGGATTTGAATATCCAAACACTCCATATGACCTCACTGAGGTGTTGCATACCATATGACTTCACTGGAGGTGTTGTCAGGACCCGGTTACGAACTCGGGTCTCCGGTGTGAGAAACAGTCACTTAGCAAACTGAGCCACTAATAGTCGGCAGAACCCAGAAGATGATGCAGACACAGCAGTACTTGAGACAGTGTTTTAATAAAGTAAAAAGGAAAGTACTTCATGCAAAAATATAAATCCACAACGTCAAAAGTAATTCCAAGAGAAAAAGGTAATCCTCCAAGTGAAAAGGTAAATCCACAAGGTGGTACGTACAGCAGGAAAAAAAGCCTCAAAAGATAATCAAAAATAAATAACCGAGAACAAAAACAGAATACCACAAGAGAGTCCAATTGGAGTAACAAATGTTCACAGCATCGCTGGGTGCTAACATTCAAACACAGAGCAAAGAACTGAGGAAAACTAAGGGTTTAAATACATTCAAGGGAAACGAGGCACAGGTGCAAATAATAACTGGAAACAAGGGAAAACAAAAGGGTAAAAAAAGCACAATGGGGGCATCTAGTGGCCAAAACCGGAATAATCCTGGCCAAATCCTGACAGGTGTTGCATACCATATGACCTCACTGAAGTGTTGCATACCATATGACCTCACTGAGGTGTTGCATACCATATGACCTCACTGAGGTGTTGCATACCATATGACCTCAGTGAGGGGTTGCATACCATATGGATGGAATGGAATATATGGAATGGTTCCATTAATTCCATTCCAGCCAATACAATGAGCCCATCCTCCAACACAGTGCATTCGGACCCCTTGACCTTTTCCACATTTTGTTACGTTACAGCCTTATTCTGAAATGGATTAAGTCGTTTATTTTCTCATCAATCTACACACAATACCCCATAATGACAGTTTTGGGGGGGGAAATGTATTAAAAATTCAGACCCTTTGCTATGAGACTAGAAATTGAACTGCATCCTGTTTCTATTGATCATCTTTGAGATATTTCTACAACTTTATTGGAGTCCACGTGTGGTAAATTCAATTGATTGGAGATGATTTGGATATGCACACACATGTCTATATAAGGTCCCACAGTTGACAGTGCATTTCAGAGCAAAAACCAAAGCATGAAGTTGAAGGAATTGTCCATAGAGATCCTGCAGCATTGAAGGTCCCCAAGAGCACAGTGGCCTCAATCATTCTTAAATGGAAGAAGATTGGAACCACCAAGACTCTTCCGAGAGCTGGCCACCCGGTCAAACTGAGCAATCAGGGGAGAAGGGCCTTAGTCAGGGAGGGACAAAGAAAACGATGGTCACTCTGACAGAGCTCCAGAGCTCCTCTGTGGAGATGGGAGAACCTTCCTGTAGGACAACCATCTCTGCAGCACTCCCCCAATCAGGCTTTTATGGTAGAGTGGCCAGACGGAAGCCACTCCTCAGTAAAAGGCACATGACGCTTGGAGTTTGCCAAAAGGCACCTAACGACTCTCAGACCATGAGAAACAAGATTCTCTGCTCTGATGAAACCAAGATTGAACTCTTTTGCATGAATGCCAAGAGTCACGTCTAGAGGAAACCTGGCACCATCACTATGGTGAAGCATGGTGGTGGCAGCATCATGCTGTGGGGATGTTCTTCAGTGGCAGGGACTGGGAGGCTAGTCAGGGTTGAGAGAAAGATGAACGGAGCAAAGTACAGAGAGATCCTTGATGAAAACCTGCTCCAGACCGCTCAGGACCTTAGACTGGGGCGAAGGTTCACCTTCCAACAGGACAACGACCCTATGCACACAGACAAGAAAACGCATGAGTGGCTTCAGGTCAAGTCTCTGAATGTCCTTGAGTGGGCCAGCCACAGCCTG